>NC_137972.1:98970703-99570703 GCF_963924665.1 Micromys minutus | reverse complement strand
GCAATTTTGCCCCATAATAAGGAAAATTTCTGCTTTTGCCACATAATACAGGGTATTTCTGCATTTTTGCCAAAAATAGAGGGAAATTCTGCATTTTTGCCCTAAAATAAGAGGAATTTCTCCATTTTTGCCCAAAAATCATGGAAATTTCTTCCTTTTTGCCACAAATAAGGGGAATTTCTGAATTTTGGCCATAAAATAATGTAAATTTCTGCATTTTTACCCCAATATAAAGAGAATTTCTTTATTTTGCCTCAAGATAAGGGGAATTTCTTCCTTTTTGCCCCAAAATAAAGGAAATTTCTGCCTTTTATACCTGAAATAAGTGAAATTTCTGCTATTTTGCTATAAAATAAAGGAAATTTCTGAAATTTTACCACAAAATAAAGGGAATTTCTGCCTTTTTTGCCCCAAAATAAGGAATATTTCTGCATTTTTGCCCTAAAATAAGTTAAATTTCTGCAATTTTGCCCCAAAATAAGGAAAATTTCTGCTTTTTAGCTGTGAAATAAATGAAATTTCTGCAATTTTCCCCCAAAATAACGAATATATCTGCATTTTTTCCGCAAAATAAGGTGAATTTCTGCATTTTTGCCCCCAAAAATGGGGAATTTCTGCATTTTTGCCTAAAAATAAGGGGAATTTATGCATTTTTGCCCCAAAATAAGGGGAATTTCTGCCTTTTTGCCCAAAAATAAGAAGTATATCTGCCTTTTTGACCCCAAAGTAAAGGGAATTTCTACCTTTTTGCACCAACATAAGGGGAATTTCTGCCTTTTTGCCCCAAAATAAGGGGAATTTCTGTAGTTTTGCCCTGAAAAAAGTGAAAATTCTGCAGTTTTGCCCAAAAAATAAGGGGAATTTCCGAATTTTTCCCCAAAATAATGGGAAATTCTGCCTTTTGGCCCCAAAATAAGTGAAATTTCTGCAATTTTGTTCCAAAATAAAAGAAATTCCTGACTTTCTGCCAGAAAATAACAGAAATTTCCTGCTTTTTCACCAAAATAAAGAAAATTTCTGCATTTTTGTTTCAAAATTAGGGGAATTTCTGCCTTTTTGCCCTAAAGTAAGGGGAATTACCGCCTTTTGGCCCCAAAATAGGGGCATTTCTGCCTTTTTGCCGCAAAAGAAGGTAATTGCACCCTTTTTGCAAAAAATAAGTGGAATTTCTGCCTTTTTCTCTAAAAATAAAGGGAATTTCTGTGTTTTAGCCCCAAAATAAGGGAAATTTCTGAATTTTTGCCACAAAATGAGGAGAATTTCTGCATTTCTACCCGAAAATACCCATAATTTCTGCGTTTCTGTCCCAAAATAAGGGGAATTTATGCCTTTCTGCCACAAAATAAAGAGAATTTCTCCTTTTTTGCCCCAAAATATTGAGAATTTTTGCCTTTCTACCCGAAAATACGGGAAATTTCTGACTTTTTGTCCCAAAATAAGCGGAATTTCTGCATTTTTGCCACAAAACAAGTGAAATTTTTGCCTTTTTGCCCCCCAAAAATGGCATTTCTGCTTTTTGGCCCAAAATAAAGGGAATTTCTGCATTTTTGCCCCAAAATAAAAGGAATTTCTGCCTTTTTGACCAAAAATAAGGGTAATTTCTGCAAATTTTCCAAAATAAAGAAGGAAAATTTCTGCCTATTTACCCCAAAATAAGGGGAATTTCCTTTGTTTGCCCAAAATAAAAGGAATTTCTTCATTTTTGCCCCAAAATAAGGGAAATTTCTGCCTTTTTGCCCCTAAATAAAAAGAATTTCAGCCTTTTTACCTCAAAATAAGGGGAATTTCTGCATTTTTGCCACAAAATATTAAGAATTTCTGCATTTTTGCCCCAAAATAAGGAAAATTTCTGCCTTTTTTCCCTGAAATAAGTGAAATTTCTGCAATTTTGCCCCTAAATAAGTGAAATTTCTGCAATTTTGGCTCAATATAAGGGGAATTTCTGAGTTTTGCCCCAAAATAAAGAGAATTTCTGTCTTTTTGCCCCAACATATAGGGAATTTCTGCCTTTTTGCCCCACAATTAGGGAAATTTCTGCAATTTTGCTTCAAAATATGGGGAATTTCTGCCTTTTTGCCCAAAAATAAGGGGAATGCATAACTTTTTGCCATAAAAGAGGAAAATTTCTTCATTTTTGCTCCAAAATAATCAGAATTTCTGCATTTTGCCTCTAGATAAGTGGAATTTCTGTCTTTTTCCCCCAAAACAAAAGGAATTTCTGTCTTTTTTGCCCCAAAATAAGGGGAATTTCTGACTTATTACCCTGAAATAAGTGAAATTTCTGCAATTTTGCCCCAAAATAACGGGAAATTTCTGCCTTTTTGCCCTGAAATATGTTAAATTTCTGCAATTTTACCCCAAAATAAGGTGAATTTCTGCCTTTTTGCCCCAAAATAGAAAAAATTTTTGCTTTTTTTCTCTGAAATAAGTGAAATTTCTGCAATTTTGCCCCAAAATCAGAAGAATTTCTGCCTTTTTACCACAAGATAAAGGAAATTTCTTCCTTTTTGCCCCAAAATAAGGAGAATTTCTGCCTTTTTGCCCTTAAATAAAGGGAATTTCTGCCTTTTTGCCATGAAATGAGTAAATTTCTGCAATTTTGCCCCATAATAAGGAAAATTTCTGCTTTTGCCACATAATACAGGGTATTTCTGCATTTTTGCCAAAAATAGAGGGAAATTCTGCATTTTTGCCCTAAAATAAGAGGAATTTCTCCATTTTTGCCCAAAAATCATGGAAATTTCTTCCTTTTTGCCACAAATAAGGGGAATTTCTGAATTTTGGCCATAAAATAATGTAAATTTCTGCATTTTTACCCCAATATAAAGAGAATTTCTTTATTTTGCCTCAAGATAAGGGGAATTTCTTCCTTTTTGCCCCAAAATAAAGGAAATTTCTGCCTTTTATACCTGAAATAAGTGAAATTTCTGCTATTTTGCTATAAAATAAAGGAAATTTCTGAAATTTTACCACAAAATAAAGGGAATTTCTGCCTTTTTTGCCCCAAAATAAGGAATATTTCTGCATTTTTGCCCTGAAATAAGTTAAATTTCTGCAATTTTGCCACAAAATAAGGAAAATTTCTGCTTTTTAGCTGTGAAATAAATGAAATTTCTGCAATTTTCCCCCAAAATAACGAATATATCTGCATTTTTTCCGCAAAATAAGGTGAATTTCTGCATTTTTGCCTCCAAAAATGGGGAATTTCTGCATTTTTTCCTAAAAATAAGGGGAATTTATGCATTTTTGCCCCAAAATAAGGGGAATTTCTGCCTTTTTGCCCAAAAATAAGAAGTATTTCTGCCTTTTTGACCCCAAAGTAAAGGGAATTTCTACCTTTTTGCACCAACATAAGGGGAATTTCTGCCTTTTTGCCCCAAAATAAGGGGAATTTCTGTAGTTTTGCCCTGAAAGAAGTGAAAATTCTGCAGTTTTGCCCAAAAAATAAGGGGAATTTCCGAATTTTTCCCCAAAATAATGGGAAATTCTGCCTTTTGGCCCCAAAATAAGTGAAATTTCTGCAATTTTGTTCCAAAATAAAAGAAATTCCTGACTTTCTGCCAGAAAATAACAGAAATTTCCTGCTTTTTCACCAAAATAAAGAAAATTTCTGCATTTTTGTTTCAAAATTAGGGGAATTTCTGCCTTTTTGCCCTAAAATAAGGGGAATTACCGCCTTTTGGCCCCAAAATAGGGGCATTTCTGCCTTTTTGCCGCAAAAGAAGGTAATTGCTTCCTTTTTGCAAAAAATAAGTGGAATTTCTGCCTTTTTCTCTAAAAATAAAGGGAATTTCTGTGTTTTAGCCCCAAAATAAGGGAAATTTCTGAATTTTTGCCACAAAATGAGGAGAATTTCTGCTTTTCTACCCGAAAATACCCATAATTTCTGCGTTTCTGTCCCAAAATAAGGGGAATTTATGCCTTTCTGCCACAAAATAAAGAGAATTTCTCCTTTTTTGCCCCAAAATATTGAGAATTTTTGCCTTTCTACCCGAAAATACGGGAAATTTCTGACTTTTTGTCCCAAAATAAGCGGAATTTCTGAATTTTTGCCACAAAACAAGTGAAATTTTTGCCTTTTTGCCCCCCAAAAATGGCATTTCTGCTTTTTGGCCCAAAATAAAGGGAATTTCTGCATTTTTGCCCCAAAATAAAAGGAATTTCTGCCTTTTTGACCAAAAATAAGGGTAATTTCTGCAAATTTTCCAAAATAGAGAAGGAAAATTTCTGCCTATTTACCCCAAAATAAGGGGAATTTCCTTTGTTTGCCCAAAATAAAAGGAATTTCTTCATTTTTGCCCCAAAATATGGGGAATTTCTGCATTTTTGCCCCAAAATAAAAAGACTATCTACCTTGTTGCCCTAAAATTTAAAAAATTCTGCAATTTTGCCTCAAAATAAAAGAAATTTCAGCCTATTTGCCCCAAAATTGAGGAAATTTCTGCATTTTTTTCAGAAGTAAGTTATATTTCGCCAACTTAGCCCCAAAATAATCGAAATTTCTCCAATTTGCACCAAAAGAAAGGGAATTTCTGCCTTTTTGTCCCAGAAGAAGGAAAATTTCTGCATTTTTGCACTGAAATAAGTGAAATTTCTGCAATTTTAACCCCAAAATAAGGAAAATTCTGCCTTTTTACCATGAAATAAGGGAAATTTCTGCTATTATGCCCCAAAAATAGGAAAATTTCTGCCTTTTTGCCCCAAAATAAGGTGAATTTCTGCTTTTTTGCCAAAAAATAAGTGGAATCTCTGCATTTTTCTCCCAAAAGAAAGGGAATTTCTGTCTTCTTACCCCAAAATAAGGGGAATTTCTACCTCTTTGCCCCAAAATAAGTAGACTTTCTGCCTTTCTAGTGATAATGTCTTAATTTTATATAAAATAAAAGAAATTTCTGCATTTTTCCATGAAATAAGTAAAATTTCTGCAATTTTGCCCAAAATAAGGAGAGTTTCTGCATTTTTGCCCCAAAATAATGGGAATCTGTGCTCTTTTGCCCCCAAATAAGGGGAATTTCTGCATTTTTTCCCCAAAGTAAGGGAAAATTCTGCCTTTTGGCCCCAAAATAATTGAAATTCTTGCAATTTTGTTCCAAAATAAAGAAATTTCTGCCTTTCTGCCAGAAAATAACAGAAATTTCCTTCTTTTTCATTAAAATAAAAAATTTCTGCATTTTTGCCCGAAAATTAGAAGAATTTCTGCCTTTTTGCCAAATAATAGGTGGAATTTCTGCCTTTTCCCCCCAAAAGAAAGAGAATTTCTTTCTTTTTGCCCCAAAATAAGAGGAATTTCTCCATTTCTGCCCCAAAATAAGGGGAATTTCTGCCTTTCTACCGGAAAAATGGGAAATTTTTTTTTTTGTTCCAAAATAAGTGAAATTTCTGCCTTTTTTTCCCTAAATAAAGGGAATTTCTGCCTTTTTGCCGTGAAATGAGTGAAATTTCCAAAATTTTGCCCCATAATGAGGAAAATTTCTGCTTTTTGCCACAAAATAAGGGGTATTTCTGCATTTTTGCCAAAAATAGGAAGAATTTCTGCATTTTTTCCCTAAAATAATGGGAAATTATGTCTTTTTGCCACAAAATAAAGAGAATTGCTGCCTTTTGCCAAAACATAAGTGGAATTTCTGCCTTTTTCTCCCAAAATAAAGGGAATTTCTGTTTTTTTACCACAAAATAAGGGGAATTTCTAACTTTTTGCCCCAAAATAAGTAGACTTTCTGCCTTTCTACCAGAAAATAAGGGAAATTTTTGCATTTTTTTCCCCAAAATAAAAGGTATTTCTGCATTTATACCACAAAATAATTGAAATTTTTGCCTTTTTGACCCCAAAAAAATGGCATTTCTGCTTTTTGGCCCAAAATAAGGAGAAGTTCTGCATTTTCCTTAAAATTAAGGGAATTTCTGCCTTTTTGCCCTAAAATAAAAGAAATTTCTGCCAATTTGCCCCAATAGAGAAGGGAAATTTCTGCCTCTTTACCCCAAAATAAGGGGAATTTCTGCCTTTTTGCCCCAAAATAAAGGGAATTTCTGCATTTTTGCCCCAAAATAAGGGGAATTTCTGCATTTTTTGCCCCAAAATAAGAGGAATTTCTGCTTTTCTGCCCCAAAATAAGTGAAATTTTTGCAATTTTGTTCCAAAATAAAAGAAATTTCTGCTTTTCTGCAATAATCTAATGAAAATTTCTTCATTTTATCCAAAATCAAAGAAATTTCTGCATTTTTTAGTGAAATAAGTAAAATTTCTGCAATTTTGCCCCCAAATAAAGAGAGTTTCTGCATTTTGGCCCCAAAATACTGGGAATTTCTGCTCTTTTGCCCCAAAATAAGGGGAATCTCTGAATTTTTGCCTGAAAATACAATGAATTTCTAACTTTTTGCCCTAAAGTAAGAAAAATTTCTGCAATTTTGCCTCAAAATAAAAGAAATTTCTGCCTTATTTTCCAAAATAAAGGAAATTTCTGCATTATTTACCAGAAATAATTGAAATTCCTGCAATTTAGCCCCAAAATAATCAAAATTTCTCCAATTTTGCCCCAAAATAAAGGGAATTTCCTCATTTTTGCCACAAAATAAAGAAAATTTCTGCCTTTTTGCACTGAAATAAGTGAAATTTCACCAATTTTGCCCCAAAATAAAGAAAATTTCTGCCTTTTTACCATTAAATAAGTGAAATTTCTGCAATTATGCCCCAAAATAAGCAAATTTTCCGCATTTTTGCCCCAAAATAAGAGGAATTTCTGCATTTTTGCCCCAAAATAAAAGAATTTCAACCTTTTTGCTACAAAATAAGAATTTATTCCTTTTTGACCCCTAAAATAAAGGGAATTTCTACCTTTTTGCACCAAGATAAGGGGAATTTCTGCCTTTTTGCTCAAAAATCATGGTAATTTCTGCCTTTTGCCACAAATAAGGGGAATTTTTGACTATTGGCCATAAAATAATGGAAATTTCTGCATTTTTGCCCCAAAATAAAAAGAATTTCTATATTTTTGCCCCAAGATAAGGGGAACTTCTTCCTTTTTGCCCCAAAATAATGGAAACTTCTGCCTTTTTTACATGAAATAAGTGAAATTTCTGCAATTTTGCTGCAAAATAAGGGAAATTTCTGAAATTTTACCCCAAAATAAAGGGAATTTCTGCATTTTTGCCCCAAAATAAGGAATATTTCTGCATTTTTGCCCAGAAATAAGTTAAATCTGCAATTTTGCCCCAAAATAAGGACAATTTCCTCATTTTTTGCCATGAAATAAGTGAAATTTCTGCAATTATCCACCAAAATAAGGAATATTTCTGTATTTTTTCCGCAAAATAAGGTGAATTTCTGCCTTTTTGCCTCAAAAAAAGGGAATTTCTGCATTTTTACCCCAAAAGAAGGAAAATTTCTGCCTTTTTGCACTGAAATAAGTGAAATTTCTGCAATTTTAACCCCAAAATAAGGAAAATTCTGCCATTTTACTATGAAATAAGGGAAATTTCTGCTATTATGCCCCAAATATAGGAAAATTTCTGCATTTTTGCCCCCAAATAAGGTGAATTTCTTTTTTTTGCCAAATAATAAGTGGAATCTCTGCATTTTTCTCCCAAAAGAAAGAGAATTTCTGTCTTCTTACCCCAAAATAAGGGGAATTTCTACCTTTTTGCCCCAAAATAAGTAGAATTTCTGTCTTTCTAATGATAATGTCTTCATTTTATCTAAAATAAAAGAAATTTCTGCCTTTTTCTGTGAAATAAGTAAGATTTCTGCAATTTTGCCCAAAATAAGGAGAGTTTCTGAAATTTGCCCCAAAATAATGGGAATTTCTGCTCTTTTGCCCCCAAATAAGGGGAATTTCTGCATTTTTGCCCCAAAATATAAAGAATTTCTATTTTTTTGCCCTAAAATAAGGAAAATTTCTGCAATTTTGCCCCAAAATAAAGAAGATTTCTGAATTTTTTACCAGAAAAAAAGCGATATTTCTGCAATTTAGCCCCAAAATAATCTAAATTTCTCCAATTTTGCCCCAAAATAAAGGGAATTTCTGCCTTTTTGCCCCAATATAAGAAAAATTTCTGCCTTTTTGCACTGAAATAAGTAAATTTCGGCAATTTTGTCCCAAAATAAGTAAAATTTTTGTCTTTTTACTGTGAAATAAGTGAAATTTCTGCATTTAAGCCACAAAACAAGCAAAATTTCTGCCTTTTTGCCCGAAAATATGGGAATTTCTGCATTTTTGCACTAAAATGAGGGGAAATTTACATTTTTGCCCCAAAATAAGGGGAAATTCTGCATTTTTGCCCCAAGTGCCTCCCCTTCCATCAGTGTCAGATAATGACATCCTCTGCTACATCAAGAGCTGAAGCAAAGGTCTCTCCATTTGTGCTCTTTGGTTGCTGGTTTAGTCCCTGAATGTACCGTGTGGTCAGGTTAGTGGATATTTTTCTTCCCTTGGGGTTGCAATCCTAAGTTTCTTCAATCTTACCCCCTGACTATTCTGATGGGGCTGTTCTTTTGTTCACAGGAAGAATTCTGGAATAAATATTTTGATATGAGCGGGAGGCACATGCTTATCAATTGGGAGCAATCTCTACAGGTTCTAGCTTCTCTTTGTTGTGTAGTTTGGCTAATGTCATTTCTGTTGGGTTCTGGAAACCTCTTATTTCCCTGGCACCTGGGACTTTCTAGAGGCTACTCCCAGTTATCCATCATCTACTGCAACATATTTCTATTTCCTGACCCCCTGTTCTCGGTCCCTTCCCATACCTGACCCTGTCCACCCTTTTTTTATCTCCCACTCTTGACTCCCTCCTATGTGCCTTCTTCCCTCTACCTCATGTGATTATCTATGTAGGATGGAAGCATGCACATTTTGTTTGCCCCTCTCTCTCTTGGCCTTGCTCCTCTATTCTTTCACTCTCTCTTCCTTTCCCTTACTCTTCTCTCTCCAGGTGCTCATGGCCAGCCTCTGCTTTCTGTCTCTTCTCTTCTCTTCTCTTCTCTTCTCTTTACTTCTCACTCTCTCTCTCTCAATGTCTTTGTCTCTCTCTTTCTATCTCTCTGTCTCTGATTATCTATTTATCTATGTCTCTGGTTCTATGTTTTTTATGTATTTCTCTATGTCTCCAATCTCTCTCATGTCTCTCTCTATATATATTTCTCATTCTATGTGTCTCTCTCTGTGACTCTCTGTTTCTATCTATCTCTCTATTACTATATCTATGTTTCTCTCTATATGTCTCTAACTCTATGTCTCTCTCTCTCTCTCTCTCTCTCTCTCTCTCTCTGCCTCTATTACACTCCCAAGTCCCCTCCCCATGCCCTGAATAAATTCTATACTATAATATCCTGGTACCTCAGGGAGAAGGGATGCCTCACATGGGCTATTTACACAACCACATATACACTGTTGGGATTAAATTAAGTATTTTCAAATGAGCCTCCCCAGCTCTAAGTGGAAGTGCCTGGCTTTAATCACAGCTTCCTCACAGAGGACAGAGGGAGTCAGCATGGGAATGAACCCCGGGGCCACTGCTGGTCAGATAGGGGCTGAGAACCAACAGGAAGACTCCATTGATAAAATAAAATGCAGAGAGCTTTATGATATATACTGTGTATTTGATGAGGAATAAAAACATTGGTGCTTGAGAGATCGTTCAGTGGTTAGAAAACAAACTGCTCTTTCTGAGTTTCTTGCTGTAATACCCAGCACCCACACAGAGGCTCACACTCACCTAGCTTCCGGTTTCAGGGGAGAGATTGTACTTACACAGTGACACATTCACCAATGGAAATAAATATTTAAATTCATATCGATTAATTTTATTTAAAATAAATACATATTAAATTAATTTTATCCAGATTATTTTAAAAGAAAGCTTATATAAAATTAATTTTACATAAGTTAACAATAATTAAATTAATACTAGATATTATTTACTTAAGACAGTGCTCACTGCTGACCTTTGACACTAGCCCATAACCTCTGACCCCTCTTCAGGACTCATGGAGCAAGTCCATACCTCTAGCACACCTATAGCACCTATAACTGCTGGACCAGATGTGAGGTTTCCCAGTCATCCTGGTCTGCCCTGAGATAATGCACCTGCCCACCGGGACTGGAAAAGGCAAACCAGGCTCCAAAACAGGGTATCTAGGAAAGGAAGCAGGTCTTCAAGAATGGAAAGAGGACATTGGGAATGGAAACAGGGCACGGGAACCAGAACAGGGCATCAGACCGGAAGCTCTGCATGGACGACAGGAAATAGGACGGGGCCCGGAAACAAGGCTTCATGGACAGGAAACAAGATTTCATGGGCCAGAAACAGAGTATTGGTAAACAGAAAAACAGCACTTGTAATTGGAAACAGGGCACTGGGAACTGGAAGCAGGGAACCAAGCACTGGAAACAGGACATGGGGATCAGAAACAAGATATCAGGGTCCAGAAACGTAAGCATTGTCATCCAGAAACAGGGCATCAGGAACGGAAACAGGGGATGGGGGACCAGTAATAGGGCATCAGGGACCGAACACGGCACCATGAACCAGAAACAGAATATTGGGTACTGAAACATGGAATTGGGGAATGGAAACAGGGCAGAGAAAGTACTGTGGACAGAGTTAAAAACAAGGGGACATTATGAGGTGTGCGGACACATCACAGGGGACCGATTATAAACATTTTAAAATGACTTGTTTATTTTTATCTTATTTGCATTTGTGTTCAGTCTTGTTTTTGCCTCAGATCCCCTGGAAGTTGAATTACAGGGAGTTGCGAGCTTCCCTGCCAGTGCTGGGAATCAAACCCAGGCTCTCAGGAAGAGCAGCAGCTGCTGCTGTTAAGCTCAGAGCTGTCTCTCTAGGCCCTAGTTATTAATACTTTTAATTATATGAGTTTGCTTGTTTGTTTGTGTGACTGATTGATTGACTGATTTAGCTCTTAACAGAAACGTGCCAAGACCTGGAAAAACTATTAAGAGATACTTCTGAGAAAATACCCATGATGCACAGCGACCAAGGAAGGAAAATTTACAAGCAGATACATGGCAGCACCTTTGTGTCCTTGTGAGGTAATGAGCGCTGTTGACAGTTGGAGATGAGCTCACTGCGTTTATGTGCCTCTGTCCCCTGCCTCTCTCTTCCCCTACATCCCCTGTGTGTCTGTGTGTGCTGCACATGCATGTGCTGACGTACCACATTGTATGTAATGATGTCTTAGGTACATTTTCTTCTCTTTCCCCCTCATCTCTGTGTGTGTGTGTGTGTGTGTGTGTGTGTGTGTGTGAAACACACAGGTGCTGATTTTCAGCATGTATTTTTAATTGAGAAATCGTTTATCTATCTTTAATTTTTAGATTTTTTTCCATGTGAATGTGAAATTTGATCAGAATTTATTTTCTCAGAAATTTTGATGTAAATTTTCAATTTCAAAATGTTTTTCTACATTTATTTCTAGTTTAATTGTGAAAAAATTTAAGTCTCCATTTTAAAAATTATTCTTTTTTTATTTGATTTTTCAATTTTATCTAAATTCTGTCAATATATTTCTAAAAATTTCCCTAAAAATATTTATAGGGCAAATATCAAATTATTTCAAAATATGTTTCTAAATGCCTCTTCAATTTTTGAATAAACATTTTCAGTCTTTTATCTTATTAGGATTATTTCCCATGTGAATCATCAGTTTTGCCAGAATTTTGTTGATATAATTTTTTATTTTTCTCAGAAAAATTATTCATGTATATATAAAATATTTTTAATATTTTCTTTCATGTGTCATCAATTTTGGGGGAAATATTTTCTAACTGGTTTATTTTATCATTATTATTGCATGTGAATTTTAATTTTATCATATTTCTCTCTATATATTCCTTCAATGTTCTCAGAATTATTTTTATGTATAGATAATGTTTTTACAAAATTTCATACATGTGTTTTTCATATTTTGAAGTATATTTGCAGGGTCTTCAATTTTATTATTATTTTTCCATGTCAATCTCCAGTTTTATGTGATTTCTGTTCATACATTTGTTCAGTTTCCTTCCAAATGTTTCAGATGTGAATTTGAAATTTTAACAAAACGTTTTTCTCTATGTGTCTTCAGGTTTTCGAGAAATGTTTCCCGACTTCTCTCTTTTTTTCCTTTTTTGTTTTTTTTTTCTTTTGGTTGAATTTTATTTATTTCATTTTTTAAACTTTAATTTTAAAAACCAAGATAAATGTACAAATTTTTAAGCATTTTTGCATAAAAGTACAGGAATATATTTTTATAAAGTTGTAATTTAGTATTTGTGGTTACATATACAGACACATATGGATATATGTAACAATAATATAGGAAAAGAGGTTATTAATTGAGGGGATAGGAGAGAAACTGGGAGGGGCAGTAGGAAGGAAAGGGGGGATGTGATACAGTTCTATTTTAATTAAAATATGTTCTTTTTTTTTTTCTTGAACTTCACACATTTTGTGAGTTGTTTCTGGGGTGTTCAGAGCTTTATGGGGTTAGTGTCCCATTAACAGTGACTGCATATTATGTCTGTTCTTTTGTGACTGGGTTATCTAACTCAGGATGATATTCTCTAGATGCATCCATTTTCTTAAGAATTTGGTTAAGTCATTGTATCTGGTGGCTGAGTAGTATTCCATTGTGTAAATGTACCACAATTTTTGTATCCATTCATTTTCTGAAGGACATCTGGGTTCTTTCTAGCATCTGGCTATCATAAATAGAGCTGCAATGAACATTGTGGTGCATGTATCTTTGTTGTATGTTGGAGCATCTCTGGGGCAAATGCCCAGAAGTAGAATAACTTGGTCTTCAGGTAGTACTATGTCCATTTTTCTGAGGAAACTCCAGACTCATTTCCAGAGTGGTTGTATCAGTTTACAACCCCACCAGCAGCGGAGAAGTGTTTCCCTTTCTCCACATCCTCGCCAGCATCTATTGTCATCTGAGTTTTGGACCTTGGCCAATCTGAATGGTGTGAGGGTTGTTTTGGTTTGCATTTCCCTGATGGCCAAGGATGTTGAGCACTCCTTAGATGTTTCTCAGCGATTCAATATTCCTCAATTGAGAACTTTTTGTTTAAGTCTGTACCTCATTTTTAAATAGGGTTTTTTGATTCTCTGTTATCTCCCTTTTTGAGTTCTTAGTATACCTTGGATATTAGGCCTCTATCTGATGTGTGGTTTGTAAATATCTTTTCCCACTCTGTTGGCTGCTGTTTTTGTTTTCATGATAGTGTCTTTAGCCTTAGAGAAACTTTGCAATCTCATTAAGTCCCATTATTATTATTTTTCCATGTCAATCTCCAGTTTTTTGTGATTTCTGTTCGTATATTTGTTCAGTTTCCTTCAAAGAATTTCAGATGTGAATGTAGAATTTTATCAAAACATTTTTCTCTATGTGTCTTAAAATTGTTGAGAAATGTTTTGTGTTTTCTCTTTTATCTGTAATCAGTATTATATTCTATGTAAATGTTGAAATTTTTCAGAAATTTTTAATATGTATTTTCAATTTTTTAGAAATTATTTGATGTAATTTTTTGTGTTTTTTAAAATGTTTTCTACATACATGTTCAATTTTTTGTTAAATGTTTTTATATCTTCTATCATAACGTGATTTTTCTAGTTGTGAGTCTTCAATTTTATCAGATTTCTTTCTTCACATTCTTTCTATTTCTTAGAAATATGTTTGCTTTATATATTAATTTTTAAAAAATCTTTTACATGGGTTTTCAAGGATTTAAATAATATTTACTTTTTCTTGCATTTTAACATGACTTTTTTCATGGTAACCTTCAATTTTATCAGAATTTTTATATATTTCTTGAAATTTTCAGAAATATTTTTGAAGAGAATGTAGAATTATTTAAATAGTTTTTTTTATGTGTCTGCATTTTTTTGAAAAAAATATTTTACTCCTCTCTTTTATCGTATTTTATACTTGAAACTTTTTTTTTCATCAGAAGTTTATTCTATTTTTTTCAGTTTTATCCGAAAAATGCCCAAGTATATATTAAAATTTTCATAAATTTTTTCTATATTCGTCTTCGTGTTTTAGAATAATATTTTCTGTCTTTTATGTTAGCAGGATTATTTCCCATGTGAATGTTCAACTTTATCAAAAATAACTTGATACAATTATTTAATTTTCTTAGAAATATTTTGGATGTAAATACATAGTTTATTCCACAAATTTTTCTACATGTGTCTTCACGTTTTGGTAAATACTTTCTACATGATATATTTTATCATTGTTATTGTATGTAAATTTTAATTTTATCAGAGTGTTTTCTATATACTTCTTCAATTTTCTCAGAAATATTAGCAATACAAATTTTCATTTTTAAACGGTTTCTGCAGAAGCATCTTCATTTTTGAATTTTTTTTCTTCTTTTTTTTAGGACTATTTTTCATGAGAATCTTCAAATTTATCAAAATATTTCTGTGTATTTTTCAAATTTATTCAAAGAATATTTTATGTAAATTTTAATTTGTCAAAAAATGTTTCTAAATGCCTGTTTACTTTTCTTAATAATACTTTTGCATGCTGTTTTAGTAGGATTATATTCCATGTGAATATCCAATTTTATGAAAATTCATTCTATATATTTGTTCAATTTTCTCAGAAGTATTTTCAATATAAATATGTATTTTTTCAGAAAAGAGTTTCTTAATGTATCTTCAATTTTGAGATTGACATTTTCTGCTTCTTTTTTACCATGATAATCTTAAAGGTGAATTTTTGATATTATCACAATTGTTTCTATATATTTCTTCAATTTTTTTCAGCAGTATTTTCGAGATAAATTTTCTAGTTTTTCTAAAAAAATTCTACATTTTTTAATTATGTGAGTAATATTTTCTATGCATTCTTTTTATCTTGTTTTTTTTTTATAGAAACCTTTGATTTTATCAGAATTCTGTCTTGGCAGTTCTCAAGTTTTCTCTCAAATATTTTCAATGTATATATAAATTTTTATCAAAATTTTTTTCTACATATATTTTCAGCTTTCCGAGAAATTTTGTAGAGAGCTTTTGGGGTCTCTTGGCAGGAATCTGACATGGGGCCAGGAAAAGAAAGTAGAGCTACTCCAGAAAGGAATTTGACATTGGGCTAGGACAGGGAATTAAGCTCAGAGAGGAATCTGATTTCAGGATCAAATAGAGAAATAGGCTTCAGGCAATAACTTCACTTTGGGCTAGGACAGGAAAGTAGGTTCAGATAATCCCATCATCTTTACAACCCTCCTTAGAAATAGTGATTATGGAATTTTATATGGCCTTTCTTGTTCTCTTAACCTAGAACTGGCCTTATTATTATCTGCATGTAATTAAAATGGAATAAAAGAGAGTTAAAGAATTGAACCTGCCTTTCAGCCTCAGAACTGGCTGGCGTCATGCTGCAGTTTTGTCTAATCATCTCTTTTTCTTTAATCCTAGCTCTGCTGCTGGAGAATCTCTTTGACTTAGCTGGTTTGGTGAGGTGGAACTCAATGTGAGGCTCCAGTGGATATAGTGAAGGACACCATGGGAAAGGAAAGGCATGCAGAGGAAAGTTTTGAAAAGTCTCAGCCAGCAGTGAGTAAACCCTAAAAGAATGGGGCTTGGCAATTGCACAATGCCATTTATATATGTGCTTAAAATATGCTAAAGGATAGAGGAGCAAAAATAAGTCAGAAACAAGTTATCCAGTTTCTGATTTTTAAAGAAGAAATCTATCCTTGGTTGCCTGAGGAAGGTTCTGTAAGTTTACAGACATGAGATAAATTAGGAGAAGGAATAAAAGGGCACTATAAAATCCATGGTTTTGATAAAATGTTCTATGTTCCATGGCTATGTTGGATGGCCTGTCCACTGAAGATCATTCACCTGCAGATTGGAAAAGAATAGCTCATGCATGTCTAGGGTGACTAAATTTTTTGCTGTGGAAAACAGAATTTTTTGAAAGGTGTCAGCAAACAGCAGAATTAAAAGCTACATCAAACTATCCAGTTACTTATGAAATGCTAACAGGAGAAAGTCAATATCGCGATATTCAGGATCTATGCTGGGAAGGACATGATTGCAGAGACTCAGAGACTCTTCACACATGGTCAAAATGAGTCCAAGAGGTAAAACTTTTAGAGATTTGATTTTAGCACACCTTCTTTAAGGGGCCAACAGTATAGAACCTGAACCCTCACATTGCTTCGAAGACAAGGATGGACAGACATATTCTGTGCCAAGTGCTGGGGTTAAGACCCTCTTAGTCACTCACCAATAGTATTGATTTTCTTGATTCAATTCCTGGAACTTGTACAAGGCCTCACTTTTCTTCTGGGGCATTTCCTGAAGGTCATTCATCACCTCATGATGCTGTGTTTTCAGCTTATGGGACTCAGAGTTGATCCTGGGGAGGGCATGGCAAAAGACCAAATAACCCTTTGAACTAAAGATTCAAGGATCACATGAATTCAAACTGAAATGTGACCTTAAGCAGTGGGGTAAGTAGTCCAAACAAACATTATTGGGATGAAGCCCCTGTGGATATCTAGTTCTGAAGAGCAGGAAACCCAGCCTGACACATGGGATTCTAAGTAGAGATAGAGCCGATATTCACTGTCTGAAGGGAAGAAAAAGTTATCAGTATCTGAATATAAGACTGATTCATCAGGTTAGACAGGGGAACAGAAAAAATGGAGAGGAACTCGGTAAGCACCAACAGGGAGAAGGGAGGCCAGGTATTCCTGGTGGTCATGAACTCTGCCCAGAGTTCATGGCAAATTTCAATGTGAATTCATGAAACTAGAGTATGCTTACGTGGTTTTATTACATTAACAATGTCTGGTCAGATTAGCCAAGCGGGAAAGCTGCAAAAGGGCCAAGGTTTCCACCAGTCTGGAAACCACTACTCTTTTTTAGGTCTCCACAAGGTGAAGATTAACAGAGAGTTCTGCAAACAGGGTTCTTGACTAGTTAGGGGACCAGCTTTAGGCAGCAGATTTTGGAAGTGGCAGAGTCAGACATGAAACTGGTGTTTTAGTTACACCTTTACACTTCCATGGCAGCTTTTCTCAAGAGGGAGACCAAATTTCAGGGCCATGTTTCTCTACACAGTAAAATTCGAGAGGTGATACTCATTTGCAAGTCAGAAATGACAGTGACTCTTAGCCAGCCTGTGAGGCATATAGTTAAGTGAACTGGGGGTGACATCATGCTTGGAATAAGTCCTGGATCTATTGTTACTTTTTTATTGCTCAGCTTTCTAAGCAGTAGCTTCTGTCATGGTTGCTTTGTGTATTTCAAATATGTAGGCAAGGCCTTATTGTGGGTCATTCCTAATTATTAGCTCTATGACCACTGCGGAATCTGACTTTCCTTCTGGAGGATACAAGCCCAAAAAATGTGAGACAGAATTAACTGGAGTTTTTTTCTTTATAATTCAACATTCTGGGACAGCAAAAGACTTTCAGCTTTGAATTGTTGTAGGAAGGTTTGGGCCAAATTATCTAAGCAGGTAGATTAGTCCTAGCTTTATTTGTGGTTGACTCTGCCTATTCTAATGGACAGAATATGGGAGAGGGCAAGGCCCTACTTCTCATCATGAAGGGTGGGAGAGAAGCTGCCTCCAGTTGAATATGTTTCCAGCTTTTTATGTCATGTATCAGGAAGAGTTTAACCTTCAGAATTACACAGAAGAACACTTAGGATTCTGGCTTAGTAATTCAACTTAAGTTGTATGAGGAGTTTCAGTGTCTTTCATGTAGAATGTGTGTGCGTTTTTTTTTTTTTTTTTTTTTTTTTTTTTAACCTCAGAGGATTGCATTAAGCATGAGGGAAAATAATCATGTACTTGGCACAGTGTAACCACAGGAAAAGCTAATTTTGAGGACCTTGTCTATGCTGGATAAACCTAGGCCTTTCAGGATGCACTGATTACAAAGGCACTGCATTGGGTTAGCTCTGTTAACTGTGACTTTTATATCAACCCCATTTCCTACCAAACAGTGATAAATTTAGGGGAATCCCATATGGGTAGGATAGAGTGGAAGGAGAAGGAGAACCTATACACATGGGTGGGTGACACTGTTAAGACTAGGGTCTCTTCTTCAGACTGACACATTCTGGCCAGTGTAAATATTTCTATGAAGTAACAATCCATAGAATGTTGTGTCTGCCCTTTATATTTTACATGTTATACATTGTTTTTAATTATGAATTTGTATCACATTTATAAATTTTTGTACCACTTCACTTGTGTGTAACCTAAAGGACATGTTGTGAAGAAAAATTCATCCATCTCGTGATTCCTGGACATCAAACTCTGGTCACCAGCTTGGTTTCAAGCATGTTCACCTGCTGTTCCACCCATCGGTGCACTTACCCATTTTTCATTTGGTTTCTGTGGCACAGGACACATAGCCCTGGCTGGCCTGCAACACCTGGGTATCAATCCCTGAGCACAGATTTAACAACACTCATTACCACGCCAAAGTGTTGGAGCTTTAAAGTATAGACACTGCATATTTCCAATAAGTACCTCAGTTTTCCCAGCATGTGTACACTGCAGCATACATGACAAGGCTGCGGTCATAAACTACCTTCAAAACCGCAATGCTCTGATCTAGACCTCATTTTACTAGTTTTGTGGATTCAAGTGTGTATAACACACAGCAAAACAAATTGTAAATATACAGAAATAGCTTCTGAAAGGCCCCATATGAAATCATCCACATGGCCTGTCTTTGTGCCTCCCAACGCTTTCTCCAAACCCCTGAGCAATACAGACATTAGTCCATGGAGGGTACCCAAATTGTATTTTCATGCCTTTGAGCAAAATCTATTGTGAAAGTGATATTTCCCTACTTTTGTATTTAACATTCATTGAGCACCCCTAAACATCTAAATGAACCAGATCTTTCATTCTTTTTATTTCATTTTGAAGTTTCAGCATAAGATTAATATTTTTATTCAATACATTTTATTTACATTTCTAAAGTCATCCCCTTTCTCAGTTTCCCCTTGTGATAGTTTGCATATGCTTGGCCCAGGGAGTGCCACTATTGGTATGTGTGGCATTGTTGGAGGATGTGTGTAACTCTGGGAGTGGGCTTGGAGTTACTCCTTCTAGTTGTCTGAGGATTCTCAATCTGTTCCTGGCTTCCTTTGGATAAAGATGTAGAACTCTCAGTTCCTCCAGTACCATGCCTGCCTGGATGCTGCCATGCTTCTGCCTTGTTACTGGACTGAACCTCTGAACCTGTAAGCCAGCCTTAATTAAATGTTATTTGTAAGGCTTGCCTCTGTCATGGTGTCTGTTCACAGCAATAAAACCCTAGCTAATATACCCCTCCATCTCATCCACTCTCTTTTGTTTTTATAAGAGTGCTCTCCTGTTAACCCTTTCACCCTCCCACCTACAACACCTTCTTCCCTCCCTGACATTTCCCTACACCAGGGCACTGAACCTAAGAAGGACCAAGAAATTATCTTCACATAGATGCTCAACAAGGCCCTCCTCTGCTACATATGCTACTGGAGCCATAAATCTTTTCATGTGTATTCTTTGGATTGGGGTTTAGTCCCTAGAAGCTCTGGTTTGTAGGTATTGTTGTTCTTTTGGGTGAAAACCTCTTTAGCTCCTTCAGTCCTTTCTCCAGCTCTTCCATTGAGGACCCTGTTCTCACTTCAATGGTTGGCTGAGATCATCTGCATCTGTATTGGTCATGCTCTGGCAGAGACTCTCAGGACACAGCTATATCAGGGTCCTGTCACCATATTCTTCTTGGCCTCTGCAATACTGTCTGGATTTGGTGGCTGTATAGGTGGTTTATTCCCAATTGGGGCAGACTAATGATAGCCTTTGTTTCAGTCTCTGCTACAAAATTTGTCTACATAATTCCTCCTATGAATATTTGTTTCCAACTATAAATAGCACTGAATCATCTGCACTTTTGTTTTCCTGCATCTTGAGCTTTATGTGGTTTGTGAATTGTATCTTGTGTATTCAGAGCTTCTGGTCTATTATTCTTCTGTCAATGAGTGCATGCCAAGAGTGTTTTTTTTTATGTCTGTGTTAATATTTTCTAGTTCCATCCATTTACCTACCAATTTCATGAAGTAATTGTAATAGCTGAGTAGTACTCCAATATGTAAATGTACATTTTCTGTATCCATAATTTCTGTTAAAGGACAACAACAGTTTTTTTTTTTTTCTGGCTTCTGGCTATTATAAGGCTGCTATAAGCATAGTAGAACATGTGTCATTGTTATGTGTTGTAACATGTTTGGATATATGCCTAGGAGTTGTATAGCTGGGTACATGGATAGTACTTTGTCAAATTTTCTAATATGCCTAAAGACTGACTTCCAAAATGGTTATACCAGACTTCAATCCCAGAAATAAATTTGAGTGTTCCTCTTTCTGCATACGTTAGTTGGCATTGGATGCCACATGAGTTTTTAATTTTAGCCATTCTGGCTGATTTGAGGTGGAATTTCATGTTTGTTTTGATTAGTATTTTCCTGGTGACTAAGGATGTTGGACATGTCTTTTGTTTCTTTTCAACCCTTCGTTATTCCTCAGTTGAGAATTATTAGTTTACCTCTGTTGCCCAATATATTAATAGGTTTATTTGATTCTCGAAATCAAATTTTTTCAGGTCTTTGTATACTTGGCTATTAGTTCTCTATCCGATTTAAATTTCACAAAGGTCTTTTCACAATCTATTGGTGGAAGTTTTGTCCTACTGACAGTGTCCTCGCCTTACAGAAGCTTCACAATTTTATGAGGTGGCATTTGTTGAGTCTTTATCTTATAGTATAAGCCATTTATGTGCTCTTGAGGAATTTTCTCCAGTGATCGTGTGCTTGAGGCTCTACCCTAAGTTCCCTTCTATTAGGTTGAGTGTATCTTGTTTTCTGTTGAGATGCATGGACCACTTGGACTTGAGATTTATTCAATGAGATAAGGATGAATAGATTTGCATTCTTCTTCATGCTGACCACTAATTGATCCATCACCATTGTTTAAAAATCCTATCTCTTATGACACTGGATTATTTTAGCATATTTTTCAAAGGTCAAGTGACTACAGATGTGTAGGTTTATTTCTCAGTCTTCGATTTTATTCCATTGATGTACCTTCCTGTCCCTGTACCAATACCATACAGTTTTTTTTTTTGATTATTATTATCATTTTTGCTCAGTAATACAGCTTGAATTCAGGGATGATGATACTTCCTGGATGTTACGAGTAAGGATTGATGTTCACTGTTTACACAGCAGCTCAGCAATTGGCACACACTTAATGAGGGTAATAGAAAATTCTTTAACACTGAAAGATTACCATTCTTTAAGGCAGTCAAGGCCTGTACCCACCCAACAAGTGACTTCCTTGGATTCATATTTGTGCTTGTCTTTAGCACAATACAGGAAACAAGGGAGCAATGCATCGTAGATAGCCTGCAAAGATGCTATCTCCATCCAGAATTTATGTTGGCAATAAATAATGGCAGCAGATTCATGCTATGGCACCAGCAGAGTCACCTGGTCTGCTCTTAATCTTAGCTCACCTGGCAAATGTCTGAGGACTAAGAGTATCAGAGAAAACAGAACAGCATACCCTAGTTTAAAAGTCTCTCTGCTGAAACTATAAGAGGGTTTTTTTTTTTTTTTTTTTTTTTTTTTGTTTTAGGATTTCTTAATTAGAAATATCTAGAAAGCTGTTCAGAGTTGGCACATGTAGTAGTCCCAGCACTCAGAAGGTGTTTTAAGAATTGATGCCTTGTTCTTGTTCTTCTGGTTGTGTTTTTGTATTTTTAATTTTTAATCTCCACCCAGCTACTAGTTTCATACCTAGAATGTTCATACCATGCTGTGTAATGCCAGATGAGTCATATTAATCAATACTTTTATTGTGATCAGCCACACTACAGACAATGCTATTATTCATTTTCAAATAAGGAAAACAGTTATTGAGAAGGTTCTTAACCAGTTTTTACTCACATATCCAAGATATCATAACTATAGAATGACATTCCGACCTTTTAGATTACCTATTACTCCCATTTTAGAGGACATGGATAAGTGACATGGAAAATCAATGTTGGGAATTTGTAATTTCAATTATAAACTCAGAAGTATGTGTACATGTGTATATATGCATTTTGTTTTTAATTTGAGATTAAATTTTTCAGAGAATCTGAGACCTAAATAGGTCTTGGCCAATCTTTGTAAACTGCATATACTTTAATGAGTCAAGACTGTCTTCTCTTTGTGTTGGGAGTGTACTTGAAAAAAAAGATTTTAATTTATATCTAGAGGTAGCCTAAGCCCTAAGGATCAGGATGAATTCAGAAACTGTCGTTGGGTTATGCACTGAGCCATAACTGGATGTCCCATCTTCAGGCTGTGGAGCCACGCTTATTACTGAGAAAACAAATCACCTAATATCACAGATATCAAGATGGCAAGAGGCAATCACAAGAACATAAGCAATGGAAACAAAGACAACCTGGTGCCATCAAACACAGCACAATTACTGAGCTCTTATCAGCTGACCTACTTCATCCAATGTCTGGTATCAAAGGCCACCAGTTTCAGTTGCGCTAAGATATTACATGACTGTTGTATCTTACTATTTCCAAAGCCTGTCCGATGTCTTTTTTCTCCCCATGTCCCTCTTCTTCCTTCTGTAACCCAAAGGCCCCATCGTTTTCTTTAGGGCCAGCAATTAACTTCTGCCTTCTTTATTGACATAATCAAGACTCAATTAGGGAATCAAATTTTAGTATCAGTTTCACCCCCTTACAAAATGTCATCAAATACTGGCAAGGAGATGGTGGACTTTTCTTCTCTGACTTTCATAATTAGATCGCTAAATTTTCTAATGCTCTTTAAACTCTTAAATTCGTAAGACAAACATAGTTTGCACTTTGTGCTTTATGTGTTCTTTCAACTGATTAGAAAGTAAGTTACATGTTACATAGTAAAATCGTGTATTGCTACCTCTCATTGCCATTGATATGGCAAACAAGGCCTTCATTGTTCCTGTAAAGCCTGTACAAGTTAAATTCTGCTCAGGAGAACTCAGAGATGTTCCTGAACAACTGTTGGCCTACAGTTGTTTGATCTCCACATCTTCACTAAATCAATCTGCAGGACTGGTGGGTGTTAGAACTGATTTTTTGGTGTCATTTCAACGAATATTTAGATATTTCATAAGAATCTGCATAATCTTTGCTTGTCTAGTTTTGTAATAGCAACAGTAGTTTAATCATTGGAGTGCTTACATGTAGAATTCATTCATTAGGTGTCACAAAAATGCCAGTGTCCTTATGATATCATTTTCATCACATTCATTAGCTGCACTGGGTTGTGCAAGAGGCAGTGTGGGCACACAGGCCCTGCTGCTTGGGACAGTTGTAAGCAGTGGCTACAGTGATTAGGCTGTGGGTCTGGATGGCAGGCAGTGTAGAGCAGTGTGGCTGCCACCTCAGCCACCACCAAGCATCAGCATGTAGGGTCACTGGAGTGTGTGTAGGCTCTGTAGGCAGAGGAGTAATAGGGCTGCAGTTTGTGGAAGTGGGTCAGTTCAGCAGTTGTAGCAACCTCAGCCCCACCACTCCCTAACACCTCTGGTGGCCAGAAATGGGGGGAAAAGCCAGAGAAACTTAGGCTGTGGTGCAGTTTGTGCAATGGTTTTCAGGCAAAGCCCAGTTAGAGCAGCACATCACCTAAACCAAGCAAACCAAAGGCTCACAGGGGCTCAAGAGGTGCCCCTGATGACACAGGCCAGTACTTGTCTGTGTTTCAAATAAAATGGCAGCACAGGTCATAGGGGTAGAAGCCAGTAGTGTGGAAGTTGCAGTAGAGCTCCATCATGTAGTTGGGGTGTGGGGAGGGGCTGCACAGCTCATGGAAGTCATGTGCAAACTGACATGTCTCTCGTCCTTGCACGTTGTTGTCGTCCTTGTCATTGTCATCATCCTCCTCCTGCTCTTTCTTTTTCTTCTTCCTGCTCCTCTTCCTCCTCCTTCCTCTTCTTCTTCTTTTTAAATTTTCTACTGGCAACCATACTGTTTCAGATCTTATGACCTTTTCTTAATGCTACTGAGAAGCACTTTGCTGTGACAAAGCCCCATTTGCCTATTCTCAGTCTTACTGCCCAAGATTCCTCTTGGGACTTTGGAGACATTGGTGGTAAAGCTGAGCTGGAACCTGTGATTCTCAACATGAATTCCATTATTCTTTCTCCACCGTAAGATAAATGCATAAAGTTTTTGCTAAGGCAAATATTATGAAATGTTCCTTTCTTTTTTGTATCGGGAGGGGTACTTTTGGGGTTTTTGTTTATTTATTTACTTATTTATTTATTTAGGCTATTACTCTATAGCTCTGGTGAACTGCGACATGTTATTTAGGGAAGGTTAGTCTTGTACTCACAGAGAGCTGTCTGCCTGTGTCTCTTGAGAGCTCCAGTTAAAAGTGTGAGGTATGTCATCAATTCATCTATTTTGATTTGACTTGTTTATGGAGTATGATAGTTGTTTAGTTTTTTATTTTTTTTTCCTTTTTACCCACAGACATCTAGTTTCCACAATATAATTTATTTCTGTGTGTGTGTGTGTTAATAAGAGTTTTTTTTTTTTCAACTTTATTTTTTTAAAAACAGAGATACATTTTAAAGCATTTTGGAATAAAACTATATATTTTTCTCAGTACTTTTTCTGAAAGTTTGATCGTATGCATTGAATTCTTACTAGTTATAATGAGCATAAAGTACATTTAAAATAACATAACATGGAAATGGTAAAAGTTTTCTTGGTGTTTAAAGATTTAACATATGATTTTAAATACCAAAAATTGCCACAAGGCTATCTTCTTAACTTTTCAGTTATTAATGATTTAAAATCTAGGTGTACCCACTCTGAGAAGGTGCTATAAACTTGTTTTATTGTTTTTTTTTGAACTTAATATAGTCTGTGATTTGTTTCTTGGGTATTCATAGATTTCTGGGGCTAGTATCCAATTATCAGTGACTGCATATTATGTCTTTTCTTTTATGAATGGGATACCGCACTCATAATGATATTTTCTAGATGCATCCATTTTCCTAGGAATTTCATAAAGTCATTGTTTCTAATAGCTGAGTAGTACTCCATTGTGTGAATATACCACAATTTCTGTATCCATTCATTTACTGAAGGACATGTGGGTTCTTTACAGCTTTTGACTATTATAAATAAGGCTGCTATCAACATGGTGGAGCATGTGTCCTTATTGTGTATTGCAGCATCTTTGGGGAATATGCCCAGAAGTGGAATAGCTGGGTCTTCAAGTAGTACTATGTCCAACTTTTTAAGGAACTACCAGATTGAATTCCAGAGTGGTTGTACCAGCTTACAGCCTCACCAACGATGGAGGAATGTGCCTCTTGCTCTGCATCCTTGCCACCATCTGCTGTCATCTGAATTTTTGATCTTAGCCATCTTGATTTTTTGAGTTGGAATCTCTGGGTTGTTTTGATTTCCATTTTGCTGATGACTAGGGATGTTGAACATTTCCTTAGGTACTACTCAGCCATTCAATATTCCACAACTGTGATTATATTTTAGATCTGTACTCCAGAATTCTTTTTTAGATCTGCACCTTCTTTTTAAAAGGATTGTTAGATTCTCTGGAGTCTAAATATTTCAGTGTTTTGTATATATTAGACATTAGTCCCCTATCAGATATGGGAGTTGTAAAGATATTTTCCCAATCTGTTGGTTGTCATTTGTTTTATTGACAGTGTCCTTAGCCTTACAGAAATGTGGGAATCTCACTAAGTCCCATTTATCCATTCTAGATCTTAGAGCACAAGCCATTGTTCTGTTCAGAAACTTTTCACTTGTGCCTGTGTTTTCTAAGTTTTTCCCCAATTTCTCTTCTAAGAGTTGAAGTATACCTGGTATTATGTGGATGTCTTCGATCCACTTGGAATTGACCTTTGTAAAAGGAGATAGGAAAGATTGATTTTCATTCTTCTGCATGCTGACTGCCAGTTGAAACAACACCATTTGTTAAAGAGTCTGTCCTTTTTCCAAGGAATGTTTTCAGCTCCATTTTCAATGATCAAGTGACCTTAGGTGTGTGGATTCATTGCTGGGTCCTCAGTTTTGTTCCATTGATATACCTGTCTATCTCTGTACCAGTACCATGCAGTTTTTAACACAAATTCTTTGTAATATAGTTTCGAATCAGGGATGGTGATTCCCACAGAGGTGTTTTACTTTTGAGAATAGCTTTCACTATTCTCGTATATTTTGTTATTCCAGATGAATTGGTTTTTTTCAACTCTCTGAAGAATTGAGTTGGAATTTTGCTGGGAATTGCATTGAATCTCTAGATTGCCTTTTACAATTCATGAGCATGGGAAATCTTTCCAACTTCTGAGATCTTCTTCAATTTCCTTCCTCAGATTCTTGAAGTTTTTCTCATAAAGAACCTCCATTTGCTTGTTTAGAGGCACCCCAGGTATTTTTATCATTTTTGTGAGTATTGTGAAGGGTGTTGATTCCCTAATTTTTTGCTCAGCCTGTTTATCATTTGAGTAGAGGAAGGCAGGAAATTTTTTGAGTTAAATTTATATCCAGCCACTTTGCTGAAGATGTTTATTAGTTGTAAAAGTTTTCTGATAAAATTTTTTGGGGTCACTTAAGTATACTCTCCTATCATTTGCAAATAGTGATATTTTGACTTCTTCCTTTCCAATGTGAATCCCTATGATTTCTTTTTGTTGTCTAATTGCTCTGGCCAAGACTTCCAGTCTATATTGAATAGGTAGGGGATAGTGGCCAGCCTTTTCTAGTCCCTGATTTTAATGGGATTGCTTTAAGTTTCTCTCCATTTAGTAAGGTATTGGCTACTGGTTTGCTCTATATTGCTTTTACTATGTTAATTTATGGGCTTGTAGCAAACTTTGAGATTAGAGTCCACTGATGTTGTTTTTATCTCAGTAACATTTTTGTTCAGATAATGTTTACGGGCCCTAAAATAAGGGGTTTGGCAAGTTGGGTGGTTTCACTAGGAAATGATCCTCTTGCTCAAATGTCTTTTGCTAAGGATTCTTTTAGAACTGCATAGGGTTTCACCATTCCTTAGATAGATAAACAGGCCTTAGAATATACTCCTATGTACATTTACCTTAGTGAATAGGACTATGGAGACAGTTGGTGGTAAATCTGGGCCAGATTCCAAGATTTCTAAAGCTACCACCATTACTCTCTCCCCATTGTAAACTAAATGTATAGGAAGAAAGTCATGGAGGCAGGAGACATATGCAAAGTATACTTGTAAAACAAATCTAGGAGTACCTTCAACGAACACTGATTTAAAGAAATTGCTGGCAGTGTTTCATTTGGAGAAGTGCCTTTTGCTTTTTTTTAACAAATGATCTCTATTTTTAGTAAATTACCATGTGTCCCTCTTGGAGTTCTTTGCCCTGGACATGAGAATCTGGAAGACTCTTGAGAATGGGATTAGTCCATGAGTTGAGAAAAGACATGAGTCCCATGACTGTTTAATGGTTATTTATACAGTACCTACGACTTCTGACGTTTCTCCAGTACAGAGATTTCTTGATCCTGATCTGTTTATTACATAATTTATTTAATACCTTCACTCCCAGGAGAGTTCTCATGTCTCCATTTCATTTGACAGACTCATCTACATTGTCATGCAGGATGACACATGAGAGATCTCCTTCAACCCTGAAAATAAGAGATGAAAAGTCATGATCCTGACACACTAATGCCTTACATGCATGCCTGGAAATTTAAACATTTAGCATGCCTATTCCAAGTATGTTTCCCTTCATGTCTCAAGAAACTTCCCTCTTTGGTTGGGTGTGATCCAGTCCAACTAATACACCACACAAGTAAAACAAATGTCTAGGACAGGGGCAAGAGAGATGGCTTTTATCCATTTGAGGCTTTTATTCTCATAGTGGCTAAAAAAGCAGTTAACAATCCTCTATCACAGCACTTTCAGATGGAATCCATTGATCTCTGCTGGACAATGTGGGTATTACATGCATGTAGAGCACAGACCTCCAAGAAGTAAAACACCCACACATATAAAAAAAATTTCAGAATGTGAGGGGATATTGAACACACACCCTAATACTAAATGATCTTAGTGCCATAGCTCAAAGTTTTTGTGCTGAGGTAAGATTCTGAAATTTTCTCAAGTCCAAATCATAATTGAAAAGCAAGTGAACAAACAAACAAAAAACCCCAAAACACTCATGACTCTTGTGAAGTTTTATAAAATGTTCCCAGGTTGTTGCTTTTGATCCCAGCTACTTTGGCTAGCTAGACAGAAATTTCTCATTATACTGTATTCTGATTTGTCCTGAGGGGAGCTTATGGTTGTGGTACTTTTAAGATTATAAAAGACCAGAACATACAGAACGTCACATAATAAGTGGTTAGCAATGCCCTTCACTGAGGCAAGTTATTTTTCTGTGTCAGGAGCTGCTGAGCACAAGATCAATATCCAGAAAGAGGAGGAGCTGGTTGTTGACCCTTGTTAGGTGGACTGGTGAGTCCACTCTTGGCATGGTTTGAAAAACAGATCGGTATGGTATTGGAAGACAGGGAATGGTGCTATTGAAATGCAAGTTCCTTTTGATGTGGGTAGTTTATCAATCTTTGGGATCCAAAATTTGATGAAAAAAGTATTCATGCTGAAACTTTGTGTTCATGAATTAACTCTGTTAAAATGTATTTATATGTGAATGATTATGTTGAACAAATAAAGAAGAAACACAACAGTATTTCTCTACTACAACTCAGAAAATTAGATATTGACCAAGTGCTTGGATCCCACTTCAAAGTCTCAATTCCCTCTGTAGCCCTGGCTGTCTGGGAACTTCTTATGAAGCCTAGACCACATGATACTTGAAGAGATCTATCTCTTTCTGATACTTCTGAAGTTACAACACTGTAACCCATTCATGAATGGAGACAGTTCCTATGAGTGAACAATTAGAGATCATGTGTTTATTAATAAATATACATTTATTTTATTCAATAACAGTTTAAAGTGGGGAGTCAATGTTACAGTACTTAGCCTTATACAAATAGCAAATTAAATACAGTAACAAAAAGATAACTAATAAACAACATTCAAATGCAAACAACAAAAAGAAAACCCCCAGAACAATCAAAAATTTAACCAAAACCCAAACACATTATTTATGTTAAGCAGCACTCTCTTGATGCAAGTTTTGCAGCACAATCCTAAAGCCTGCTGCTGGCCTTAGAAACAAGGAGAAAACTCAGTCAGTGATGGTAATGATCTCTTCACAATGAAGGTAGGCATGTTTCATTTTGTGGTGGTTGATGGACAAGTCCTCCCAAGGCTAAGCATGAGACATGTTGCAGAATTCAGCTCAAATGCTATCAAATTCCTTTTAACAGGTCTCCATTAAATTTTTCTTGATGACACATCATGGCTCGGAACAATTTTATTCTCAGATTCATCCTGGATGCCCGGTGGATCTTCATGTCCCTCAGCACTTCTCTGAAGCCCTGCAAAGTAGCTGGACCAGATGCTATCCAAAATACAGGCCTTATAACACATAAAAAATTAAGAAAATGTAGCACAAGACTGGATTGTTATAGGGATTAAATAAAATGATGGTTCACTTGCTTGACAAACTTAGTGCTTCTGGTACAGAGTTGTATCAGAGGGAGATCTTGATCTGGGCTGTAGATTATTGCTCTTGAATTTCAGACCTAGCAGAGGAAGAGACAAAGGCCTAGTGAGGACCTGCCAGGTCAGCTATCCAGCAAACACCATCTTTATTTAGAGGACACCCTAGTACAACCTTTCAGCTAAGGTCATTCTAAGCATCCTGAAAGGAGAAGGGAAAAAGAGTACCTGGGCCTGAATTTTATTTTCAGATTTAAAAAAGAAATTTTGAAACTGAATTGTGAACTAAACATTGTGCAAGAATTAAAATAAAATGCAACATTACTTCAGTAGTCAATATAAATTATATTGAAAAATAACAGTTTAGCAATGTCGGAATCTCATTTCACAATAGGTGTGAGCAGCCTAGAAAACCATTTGGAGGCCTTCTAGGGAGTCTGGCTAGAACTTAAGCAAACTCTCTTGTTTATAGAATGCAGAAATCTGCCTCTGTTCTACTTGTGAACCACGAAATCTGTGAAACCCAGAGAAACCATCTCACAGAAAATCTATGCACACTGAAGAGATGATATGATCTACAATTCTGTACTGCATGCAAATCTTCCCAATGAATAGCATTAAACTCTCAAGTTATACTCATGAAGAAAGAGATGACACCCCAGCTATGTGTGTGAGTATTCTAGGACTTTTTCTAAGGAGACATAAGTGACATTAGGCTGAGGTCATAACACAGAACTCAGAAGGGTGGAAGGAGTACACCATCACCATCGCCAGAAACTCTGTGGCCAACATGCATTTTATCATGGACAGAAGGATTTTAAACTGGACGAGATCAATACTCTGAGGTGCTTCTAGTTGATTGAGGTAGAGAGTAATATTGAATACCAGTTACCCAACATAGACTATTGTACACGTCCAGGAAATCTACATGGCTCCTGCCATCCTGTGCTACTACTACTCCCTATAGACATCAAAAAGATACTTCATCATTTCCACTAATCCAGGCATACACAAGTGCACACAGACACACATAGATACACACACACACTCTCTCTCTCAACACACACACAACAGACACAGAGAAAAATGGAAAGAGAAAGAGAGGGGGGAGAGAGGTTGACACCCAGACACACATTCCACAATACATGCAATTACATGTGCTCACACATGCAAGCAGACTTCATTGCAGAAACATTTTTAGATTCCCAGAAAAGATAAAAGTTCACCCAGGAAGGTATGAAGGCACAGGAAACAACCCTTGAATCCCTTGAATGTAGTAAGAACATAGTGGGCATAGCAGATAGACAGCTAGGTCAATAATGTGTTTTCCCCTACTAAACAAACTTTGCCTGTTAGCCAAGCCTGCTTAGCAAGATTCCAAGGTTTTGCACAGCAAAGTTGGCTCCCAGCAAAGGCACACTGCATGGTATAGTACAAGCCTGTTCCTGCCTCTTGTTCACTGTCTCTCAATGGCTCTACAGTGGGCAGCATGTTCCAATAAGTACTCCATTTACTAGAGGCTGCATAACTTTGGAACCAAAAATATGAGACCAGGCAATTACCAAATCTGTATAACCAGGATGTAAAATAAAACTATTCTCCCTGTAAGGATACAATTTGAAAGATATTTTGAGTAAAATAAGGCTGGCTGGTTCAAGGCCAAGTGGTTGCATGAATGATCACATTTGGAAATAGTCCCTGAATGTGTTCATGAGATCTGGAAAGTTCCTACTGCAAAGCTGCTATGAGAAGTACCAGTACAAACGTGATTACCATAATTTTTTTCAGGATACTGACCTCTTGTTCTGGAATTGCTGGGTCAGTGGGGACTGCTGTTTCAATTTCTGAAGAGTTGTACATGGCTTCTCACAGTGCTAGCACATTTTATACTATCAAAAATATCTGAGGGTGCTCATTGTTCCCAATCCTCCTTTAGGCTGATTTTAACTCGGAGAGAATGATTTTGATTAACAGCAGTTACAGAGTGCTACAGACAGAACACGGGGTGAGTGTTTTAGACTATCATGAGGGTTAGGGGCTGTCTGAGGTTCCATGTTCTTTACTCACATTAGAATTCTGGGCTTTATACTGGATACATATGCACAACAAGCAAATCAGTCTTTCAAATAATAATGCACAGGACAAACTCCAATGCCAAGGATAACTGAGTCACATTTAGGGGAAGTTGGAAAGAAAATGTTAACAGGCAATGCAAAGAAAACTAGGATGCTGAGAGTATGCAACCTGCCTGCTGTATTCCAGTAGCCAAGCACTGCACATTAGGACCATATGATATTCACAAAACTTAAGCCAGCACTTTTGACTCTCAGGCTCATTCATTTGACACAGCAGCATCTTTCTCACCTGCATGTACCACAGTTGTTTGATTTTTATAAAATGATTTCAATACTGACATATTTTTCTTACAAAATCAGTTGAATATCAGACTTTAGAGAATTCATTATCTACTCTTGTCCTATTGAGCTAGGTGGCTGGGCATAAAGGTGGCTGCTGTATTTAGTGAGGCTCCGATGCAAAGAGAACTGACAGAGTACTTTATCCAGTAAACTTGGCCATTGTTATTTTTTAAGATAATTGTTTTCCAAGTGAATCTGTATATATGGATATAATATACACATATATGTAGAGAAGCACACATCTTCATACCTTTACACACAAAAGAACACACACATAGAGTTTTATATGCAAGTACCCACTCTGCAAATATCTACATCAAAGAACTATCACCAACCACATATATCCCATGATCATGATAACCCTGACCTAAGCTAAAACACATACATGCACAAACACATACACACAGACACACACATCAAAGAAAATCTGCTTTGTGGTATAGGATGTCTATGGGTGTTATGGTTACAGATGAGGACAATCTACCCTGATGCTTCATTAGTTTTACCTACTGCTGTTTGGCAATAGTCCATAAATGTTCATGCTGGCCTTACCACAGAGCTTCTTTCTCCTGCTATATGGCATTTCAGTTACCTTCTGCTTTGCTTCAAGCATTTCGTTTTCCTCCCACAATAGCTTTGCTTTCTTCTGCATATGAATTGACTCTCTCTGGAGATAGCAGTTCCAGATGCTGAACCACAAAGAAAAATGGTGACTCCAAACTAGAATTTATCTTCCTCATTCTCCTCCAAGTACCATGCACACTTCATGGGTTCTTATCCCCAGACAGTCCCAGACTACAGTTCAAATCACTCATGAATCATCACATAGGAAAAGGTCAAATCCAGAGAACAGACCCATTCCAGAAGACACAAAGTGCTAATGAAATCCAAGAAGACATGGCTCCCATGTATGCTTATATGTCATTGGAATTATACAACTACATGTAGGTAGAGAGCAAACTTTCTCTGTAAGTCAAGAGGAGACCCAATAAGTACACATAAATTCTGTATATCTTATGAAATTCAGGTTTGCAAATCTACTTTAAGGGCCCTGGAATCTCAAGTTTGATTGATATTTCCATCATGATGCAAACCTTTTATATCTAGAGGATCCTTATTTTGGAAGGAAAATGATCAGAGGTACTTACATACTCTTCACATTTGGTCAAAATAAGTCCAAGAGGTAACAATCCTAGAGCCTTCCACTTTTCATTAAGAGGTAAACAGTACAGAACCTGAACCCTCACATTGCTTCAAAGACAAGGATGGGCAGACATATTCTGTGCATAGTGCTGGAATCAAGTCTCTATTAGTCACTCACCAATAATACTGATTTTCTTGAATCAGATCCTGGAACTTGTACAAGGCCTCACTGATCTTCTGTGGCATTTCCTCAAGGTCAGACATCAACTCATGATGCTGTGTCTTCAGCATATGAGACTCAAAGTTGATTCTGGTGTAGGGCATGGCAGAAATTAAATAACTCTTTTGACTAAGGATTCAAGGATCACATGATTCTAACTAGATTAACTACCCCTGCCCATATATTGTATATACTTGTTACTTGGTACTGCATCCTCTAGGATCTTATTAAATTTATTATTATTAGCCTCAGGCCAGTAGAACCAGGGAAGCAAAAGGAGGGATTGATCTTCTTTAGCTTCCTGAGGGTGTTTGAAGGAATAGCTTAGCTCTCCAAGAACTTTCTAAATGCCTGTGCCCCATGCCTTGGTCCAACTTAAATCTGTGATGACTCTTCTCCATTTTTAGACAAGGATTGACAATCATTGGTTCTACTGATTATGTCAATTTCCCAAATGACATAATTAGTATTTACAGGGGAAAAGCCTGTAACTTACAGCAGGATATTCTAAGGTTCATCCAAGTTGGACACACAGGTCACATGCTGCTCAAAGTGAGGCTTCTTGGCCTCACAATTGTGATTTAGTGAAAACTGAGTCAACAAATCTACACGGCCATAACTCTCTATAGACTCTTGAGGTCTTATGTGGAACAGACACACACAGACACACACACACATACACACACACACACAAACACTCACACACTCACACAAACACACACGAAGGCACACCCAAACACAATCAGAATCCTAAAGAAATATAATGATTTGTCTTGATCTCAGAGTATAATGAACAAAATTTGAGGAAATCAGGGCTAACATGCAGCCAATCCAGTCACACAGTAAGAGAGAGCAAATGAGACCAGGCCCCTCCAGCTGTTGAAAGGACCAATTAGATCCAAAGCAATTTTAGTTCAGATAGAAAGATTTTGACCATAAAGAGCAACATCTAGCCTCTCCCACACACCAAGAATTGTCTAGATTTTTAAAATGAATAGTGGGAGTTCACACAATACTACCAATATCCCCAGACCGGGATTCATTCCATGGGTTCTGATTTACTTTTGGAGGAATCAAAATGCCCTGTTACTCCATCTCACTCCTATATACCTTCAATTCTGTGTTTGAAATCCAGTTAGGAAAAAAATAGAGAAAAGAAAAGAAAATGAGTTTGGGCATGAGGACAGACTGGAGTTGAAAACTTCTGTGATATGAGGAAATCTGGGGTTAACAGAGAGGGCCCAAGATAGTTCTCAAAATACCAAGCATAATGACTACCTGTTGTTCAAATCTGTGTCAGTGTAATTAGCCAGGATTCCCCGAAGTTCGTCCCTCTCATTTGTGATCTTCTGCAGATAAATTTTCAGCTTTTCCAACCTCTTCATCATCTTCTTATTTTTGGTGTTGCTGGTGGTTGCAGGTTTGGTTAATGCCTTCCCAACAGAACCTGTAGATATATAAACACAAGTAAACTTGTAGAGATAAAAGGACAGAGACAAGAGCAACCATGCTTAGTCCCAAACAGTGGCCCTAGGAAGAGGGAACTCTAGAGACACAGTGAATAACAGAAAGAACAGGAAAGCTATCTTCAAGCTGGGCTCCTCAACATGTCCCTGTTTCCAACCACTATCACTAAACACATGCCTCACTCCCTAGTGCAGTCTCCCTGGCCTTGAAACTCATAAGCTGACCAAGGCCAGAAGAATTGGAGGGCATTGTCTGCTCCTATCTGATAGATACAGGTCAGTTCTGGTGTTCATAGTGCTCACCACTAAAAATATTGTCAATAAATACCAACACCTGGCATCTGACACAAGCCAACACATGTGCAGGCTTCTTAAAGTACATGATGAGACTCCCCAAACTACTACCCTTACCCCAGACTGTGTTGTATGCCACATCATTTATGTTTAAAGATAAAGTGTCTGACACCTTGATACAATTCCAGAGGAATATTTCCCTCTCTTACTCAAGTTATCTACAGAAATCTGTTGAGATCAGAGTACTTTTCAACACTGTATTCCTGACAACAACACATTGTTCCTCTCACAGAGCTATTTCCTGAAATCCTATGCTACTCAGCAGATAATTTAGGTCTCTCAGCAAAGCAACTTCTGGCCTGTCAATTCCTGGCTTTTTGAAAAATTAATCAGAAATTTTTGACTCATGGTCTGCCATTTAGGAATGTCAAGGCTCCAGATCATAAGCCCTACTCCTGGAAGAACTAGCTCAGGCCCACTCCTCCAGTAAGTTCCCCAACCTTTGCCAAGAACTCACTGTGCATTCCCCAGGACCACTTTTTTTTTTACCTGTTTTTGAACATGACAGAAGGTTTGCCTCTTTCTGCCTCAGTGTAATCTCTGCTTGTCCTCTATTCTCCCTCCGAATTAGCCTGAGCAGCATGGACATCATGCCTACTTGTGAACCCAATAGGCTCTGAAGGAATACCCCACAGGCAGTTTCTATCATCATAACACTGCTGACATCACAGAAGATTCTAGGGCTCTCCTGGATACAAGAGAATGTCCAGGGAATTGATGGCTGATGAAGTCACTGGGAACTGCCACGATCTATATGCTAACCAGCTTGAGCCAAATTGACTAGTTTCTGAGGTGTAATTACTTGAGATCCCCTTTGGAACCTCAGTACCTTTTCCTTCATAAGATAGACATTACTTTGTGCTTAATTTCATATCCAATTAATTGGATGGAAAGTGTTTTTTTCATGGTCATGGCATGGGTGCATCATCTTCAATCAGACCTAAAGCTCTATGCTATTTGAACGGGCAAGATTCTACTCCATAATAAATGTACTCCTTGGGTATATTCAGACAGACAGTCCACAGACACAGGATTTTCCAGAGGCCAAAATTATTTTCCTCCACGTTTAATTTATACAAGTTTGGTTACATTTTCTTATTGTGCATGCCTTGATGGTGAACATTCTTTCAATGTATACAGACATGAGTTTTTATGAAATATCTCTTTCAGAATCCCATTCTTTTGCAATGAAAACTTCCAAGGACTTGACACCATAGTTCTCCAGGTAAAAGGTACATATCAGTTGAAAAGTTAGTTCCTTTTTCAAAATATAAAATCTCATAGTCTCCATTTCTCCAATACAAGTAATTAAGTAAATATTTGTGAGCAAATGTCATCAGGGCTATTGGAATGTAGCTCTATAGTCCAATTAGCTATCACTTCTCCATTCTCTACCATCCTGAGTTCTCAGGTCCACTCCTGAGGGTGTTGGGAGTTTGGAATATGATACTGTATTTAAGATACATAGGACACAATAGGATGGGTAAGGAATGGAAAGGCCACAAATCTTGTGAAACTTCAATGTTAGTGGATGCATATATTCAGGAGACTTCTTCCTTCTTGACATGGGTGTTCTGAATCCATGGTTAAATACCACCTAATCTCTAAGGTATAAGAGTGGGAAAAAATCATGTAAATGCAGGAGCTTTTTTCGAACTCAGAAGTCCCCTCAGTCTTTCAAATAGTGAGATGACATGCCTTTATAAAGAAATGTATGACCGGGTAAAGTGAAAAGAAATAGAGCATTGATATCTATCTGTTGATATATGAACCTGGGAAACAGTGAGGAAGCAATCTAAACAAATATATAGGGATGAACCTGTTTCTGTATTGGGTACAGCAGGAACAAAGCAAGCAGGAGACACGACCACCATTCTCTAGACTGTACTGAGTGATCTGCAGTGTTTCTTTCCTTCAATGTCCATTTTTTATTTTCATGTGTTCAGGTCTCAGAGATCTGCATTCAGAATCAAGGTTCCCCGATATACCTAAATCATTCCCTGTTAATTGACAGAATTTGGCTTCTCCAAATTGGTTTTTGGGATCATTTACATGGAAAAGTATTTTACAACACTTTACTCTGGAGTCTTGTCTTTCTTTATCAACAGGGTGTGTCTCTTCTATGCAGCAAAAGGCAGGATTCTTTTTGTTTCCAGTTGGTTAGGCTGTGTCTTGTATTGTGAATTGAGTTTATTGATATTGAGAGATATTAAAACCCAATGGTTTTTAGTTTCACTTATTTTTGTTTTTCAAATTAGTATTTTGTGTGTGAGAGATTTTATTATTTGATGTTCTTTTTTATTGAAAAACTTTATTTCAAAAAATGATGAATGTACAAATTTTCAGCATTTTTGCATAAAAATATACAAATACATTTTAAGGTTGTAATTAAGTACTTGTGGGAATGTATACATAAACATATGTATATATGTAACAATAATATAGGAAAAAGGGCTACTAATTTGAGGGGATAGGTTAGAAAGTGAAAGGTTCTGTAGAAAGAACAGGGGGATGTGATACAGAGCGAATTAATTAAAATATATTCTTTTTTTCCTTAAACTTCATACAGTCTGTGAGTTGTTTCTGGGGTGTTCAGATCTTTCTGTGGTTAGTATCCCAATATCAGTGACTGCATATTATGTCTGTTCTTTTGTGACTGGCTTATCTCACTCAGGATAATATTCTCTAGATGCATCCATTTTCTCAAGAATTTTGTTAAGCCATTGTGTCTGATAGCTGAGTAGTTCTCCATTGTGTAAATGTAATACAATTCTTGTATCCATTCATCTACTGAAGGACATCTGGGTTCTTTCCAGTTTCTGGTTATTATAAATAGACCTGAAATGATCATTGTGGTGCATGTATGTTTGTACTATGTTGGAGTGTCTTTGGGTCTCTAGGGTAAATGCCCAGAAGTGGAATAACTGGGTCTTCAGGTAGTACTATGTACAATTTTCTGAGGAATCGCCAGACTGATATCAAGAGTGGTTGTATCAGTTTACAACCTCACCAACAGTGGAGAAGTGTTCCTCTTTCTCCACATCCTTGCCAGCATCTGTTGTCATCTGAGTTTTGGACATTGGCCATTCTGACTAGTGTGAGGTGGAATCTCAGGGTTGTTTTGATCTGCATTTCCCTGATGGCTAAGGATGTTGAGCACTTCCTTAGATGTTTCTTGTCATTTGATATTCTTTGATTGAGAACTTTTGGTTCTTCCTGATTTCTGTCATCTCTGGAGAGCAGTCTGATGTAATTCTCACAGATCAGCCTTTGTTTATGACTTGACCATTTTTCATGAACCTTTTAATATTCCTTTGTTCTTCTATGCATCTTCTCTTTTGATTAATATGTGATTGGATGATTTCCTACTCTAATCCAATTTATTGGTGTTCTGTGGGCATCATGCACATCTATGGTCCTTTCTTTCTATAGAGCTAAGGAAGTTTTCTACTATGATATGTTTAAGATGTTTTCTGACCTTTTGAACTGGTAACCTTCACCCTCTTCTAGGTCTATTATTCTTACCATTGATCTTTTCATTGTGTCCTGAATTTACTGGATGTTTTGGTTTAGGAGCTTTTCAAACATTATATTTTCTTTGATTGACTTGTCAGTAACTTCTGTGTTATGTCTTACACCTGAGAGTCTTTTTTGCTCTTCTGTATCATGTGATGATAGCATCTGTACCTCCTGATCACTTTAGTGGGTAATCTACAAGTTTCCCCCAACTTGTGATTTCTTTGTATCTATTTCGCTATATAGATCTTAGAAAGTTTTATTCAATTCCTTTAAGTACTTGAATGAATATACCTGTATTTCTTTAAGGGATTTGATTTCTCTTTAAAGGCTACTACCAGTTTGCTTGTGTATTCTTGTGATTTTAAATGCAGTATTTTTTTTTTTTACATCCTCTTTAAAGGACTTTATTATCAGAATAAAGTGAAATTTTTTTTTCTTGGTTATAATTTTGATTTTCATTTGTGTTAGGCTTGCTTTGATGGGAGAACTGTGTTCTGATACCAAATTACATGGGGTCTGTTGCTTATGTTCTTCTGTTTTTTTTTTTTTTTTTTTTGTTTTTTGTTTTTTTGTTTTTTTTTTTTTTTTTGTAGTGTAGAAATCTTTCCACACAGAGAATCATTTCAAATATGACATTTATAAATCTAAACATAATGAACAGTATTTTTTACCTGCTTACAGTTTTGGAATATTCTCTTTTTAAATTCTTCTTCTTCTCCTCCTCCTCCTCTTTTCCTCTTCCTGCTTCTCTTTCTTTTACTCCTTCTTCTTTTTTACCATTTCCTGAGAAATGTTGAAGAATGAGTTCATAGTAGGTATGGGCCACAAGGTAAACAACATTATACCAGTTGTAACCTTCTTCACTCAGAACCATGTCAGGTTGTGCTGTGCTAACCATTCTGCTTTGTTGGAGAATATAAAATGTTCCATTTCACTAATACTGTTTTCAGAGATTGAACAAATAAAACAATCCACTCTAGCATAGTCTGAGAAATGTCTATTGGATATTTCAAAAGTTCATTGTTTGTATAAATATTGGAATAATCATCCCAACTCTCAGCATCTGCTTGAGGTTAGCTTCACTGCCTGCTTGCAGGCCTTGACCCTGGGAGAGATACACACCCCCCTTTGTTATGCAATTTCGTCCAGTCACACTCCACACCTGGCCTTCCTGTTCCCAGTTGCTAAAAGATAATTACAGACTTCCACCCCAGGGGGTGACTCTTACACCCAGCAGCTAGGGAATTTACATACCTCCCCTGTAATTACCTGAGGGTATAATACTGGGACCACTGTCTATGTGGGCAGTTCAATATGAAGTAAACTTTCTGGTAACACGAATAATAAACTTGTGTGTTTCTTTCAAACCCTTAGGCCTTCGCCTGGTTTGAAGTAGCTGTTATTGGTACAGGAACCACAAATGGAGGTCCACAATTCCACCCGAAAATGGAGATTCTACCAAGATATGGGAAGGAAGAAACGACCTGTAGGGTTTGCCCCATGGAACTAGCCAGCAAAATAAGTAAGGATAGTGGGGTGGATTGGAGATGGAAACCACTAGTTCTATTTTATGGTTGTTAGATCAGTTGCTGAATTTGCTTAAACAGTAGGGGAACTAGAATCAAGGTAGAAGACTGCAGTAGAATTCACTTGGGCAGCCTAAGTAAATCTTATTGATAGTTAGTAAGAATAGACTTGTGACAAGGATTAAGGAAAGAAGAATTGACTGCTCCTTTCACCATGGCCACATTCTTAGAAATCAAATCCACTGCTGGTAGGTGTGGTGTTTGTGCTTAAGCAAGAAACTTAAAGAGCTAATAGAAAAAGGATATTTCCCATTAGTGTTTCTAAGTCTTTGTAAACAGATTAGAGGTAGTTTATTTGGAAGAGAGAGAAAATAGATCTCGGAAAGCATGCCTTTCTTTTGTCTTGGACAGTATGGGAGGAGAGGAGGAAAATTATTGTAAACTGTTTCAGAGTTCTTCCAGCAGGAACAGGGGAACAGGAGAATTCCTGACTCTTAGGATCCCACTAGAGAAATGTCCAGTTCTGGTTCTGGGTTCCTAAGGAAGGATATCAGGATCCTGTTGACAAATCTAGTTCTTGTCTCTCTGTATTGTTGTCCCTTGGTGCCAAGCTGTCCATGTGTGTCAATTTGTGTCCATGTTTCTGTGTCTGAATGTTGCTCGTGCTTCATGTTCAAAAATAAAATGGTTGCTTACCTTTTGACTTATTCTTAACTTGTGTCTAAAAGGGAAACAATAGAAGGTAAAAAAGAAGAAAAAGAAAAAGAAAAAAAAAGGAAGGAGGCTTCAGACTCTACCCCTTAACTCAGCTCAACTGGAGACCCAATGGGAGTTAGATGTCTTCCACCAGGCCACTATTAAAGGGTGCTGGCTGTGTCTCAGCTTAAAGCAGATGATTGCTTTTCCTAGAAAAATATCTGACTGTGTTTATTGAGCTCTGCAAGTGACAAGGTGCTCATTTCTTGAATTTACTGATAGAGAAAATGAGAATTTTATATGGTTTAAATATGTAAGATGTGTGGTCAGTTCATGTTTGCTTAACTAGTTTTAATTGAAATAAATGTGCTCTGAATGTCTTGGTCTTAGATTATTGGCTTATAAGCATTGGGTATGTTTAAAATTTTTTAACTTTGGCAACAAAAGTTTGTTTAAAACTAGTAACTTGGACAGAGTCATCCTAAAGTGCAACAAGTGGCATGAGCCACAGGTTTTCTATATATAAGGAAAGGGATTTCTGTGGATACCCCAAACTTGGGACAATATTTGAATAATTCTTCTTCTAGAAAACAGACTTAAAGGATACAACTTAAAGTAATGAGGTATTAAAAGATGCATAAATATATATGAACTTGCAGCCACTTTGTGGCATGAAAGTAGGAAACTTAGGAGAGAGTTATGGTTATGGCCTGGTTTACAGCTTATAAAATTATCCGTAGATTTAAAAGATTGTTTTTATACCGTTCTGTTGCATCCTCCTGATTGCAAAGGGGTTGCTTTTGGCTTGTCTGAGGTTTTAAAGAGCCCTTGAAACAGTGGGTATCACTGAATATCTTTGCCTCAGGGAATGGCTGATGGTCTGTTGTTATTTTGCTGCTGCCTGGATGGCAGGAAGCTGAAACTTAAAATCCTCAGTGTTTACTGTTGTAAATGCTTTGTTAGCTAACCACTCCCTAGTCAGACTGTGGCATAGGAGATTCCTAAAGTTAATTTACTTGTTTAATGTGATTTTCAAAAATCATCAGATGTTAGCTGGCAAAAACCTCGCCTTAAGCTCACCATAGAATATCTCAAACCTCTTTCTGCTGTTCTTAAGAGATGCAAATCCTCTGCAGTTAACTGAGAGGCTCTGCAGTGAATATAGAGAAAACAATTAGTTAACAGCAGATATTATATTTGATCAACTGTTGGCTATATGTATTTGTTCTTTTGGCAAAAGGAACCATTAATGTGAATTCATCTTATTTCCTTTTTAAATAAAGTTTTAACATTCTTTGCTATGTTTATGCAGAATTGTATGATAGGTTTTTTTTTTTTTTTTTTTTTTTTTTTTTTTTTTTTTTTTAAGGAGAAGGTTTTAACCTGATGAAATATTTGTTCCTTATTCTGAGCAGCAATTAAATTGGTTATGGCTAGATACTGATGTTTGGCTTTTTCAGGCAAAATTCAAAATTGATAAATCATTATCTGAAAGACAAGTTGTTAAGGTTCCTTCCTCTGTGCATGCTTTTTTATTTCCAGTAAATTTATGCATGCAGCCCCTTGATAATGCAATTGCTGTATTTATAGATGGTTTATCTATGGAAAAGCAGTATATACAATTAAATCACACATGTTCATTATCTTGAATTTTTCTGCTGCAGCATAGATTATAAAATTTATATACTGGTAGCCACTGTTTTTAGATGTTAAAAACAACCGTTAAACTCTGAATTTATATACTGATAGTATATATATATATATATATATATATATATATATATATATATATATATATATATATAGCTAAGGCCTGCACCAATATATAATTAATTAATAGTTGATAATTGCTTAAATTTGTTCTGTTTTTAGATATTGCTAATTCTTGAGTATTGCAATTGTTTATGCAAATACAACTTAATTTAAGAGAGCATATTATCCCATATTTCATAGGGTATTTAAGAGATACTGGATTGCTTGGATCACATAGAAAAGGCAATGAATGCTACAGCAGATTTGTATACCCGGCAGATTATAATCTCATTTATAGCTTGAAAGACCTCCGAAGGGAGACCGTCACTCAAAACTCAGGAGAGGCGCGCACCCAGCGAGGCACCGAGACCAGACTTGCTGCAATCGCATGAGGAAGTTTATTGAAAGTGAAAGAGTGAGATCTCAGGCCAGCATGCTGGGGTCGAGACTCATACACCACGCAGGGGTAGAGGAGTTCGACCCCAGCCTGAACTTGTAACAGGCTTATAAAGGCAAAAATCACAAAGGAGGGGGAAGACAGGGGGAATGAGGAAATTCATAAGGGAAAGAATCATACATTTTTTTTATCAGTACACCCTCAGGCACACCTAGGGCGTTGGAACATTCCACAGAGGTCATCTGGACCTTCTGTGGTATTTTGGGAACTCAAATCTCAAGAAAGTGGGATTTCCTGGGAGCGGCAGAGGAAATTCCTAGGGCAAGGAATCAGTGTCCTTTGACAAAGTTTTACTCTTCAGCTACCAAAATAGTAATGGCCTGAGACAAAAATTTGAAATTTCTAGAGAATGTGCATGTCAAATTGTAAAGATTTGTTCTGAATGTCATCAGTTTCTTATATTACATGATGTTGTTAATCCTCAAGGACTTGTACCTAACCCATTATGACATATAAATATTCCTCATATTTCTGGTTTTAGAGAATTAAAATATGTATTTAAGTATTAACACCCTTTCAGGCTGTCTAGTTGTAATCACTTTAACTTGAGAAGCAACTAAATGTGTATAGCCTCTGGACAATTGTGTTCTTAAGAGTAATTCTGATCCCATGATTTGGCAAAGAAGTTTTCCATATTTGTAGGGCACATTAGAGCCCATACTGCCCTTCCAAGACCACTATGGAGAGGGAATCGTCTTGCACATGTATACACTTGCCTTTATGCATTGGCTATAAAAGAATCTAATGTGGATAAGGCTATGCAGGTGCATACTAAATTTCATTTGAATGCAGGATCCTTAAGATTTCATTGTAAAATTATAAAAGAACAAGTTCTAGAAACATGTCCCATGTGTGCAGAATTCATTTCTACTCCTAATTTAGGAGTCATTCCTAGGGGACTGAATCCCAATGATATTTGGCAAATGGATCTCACACATGTCCCTTCTTTTGGGAATTTATAATTTGTGTATGTTTTAATTGATACTCATTCAAGAATTATATATATATATATACATATATATGCACATAGTAGAAAATATTAAAAGATGTCAAAAATCACTGCTTACAAGCTTTTGCATATATCAATGCTCCCAAAAAGATTAAAAAAAAAATATGGTCCTGCCTATTCCAGTAAAAGGTTTAAACAATTTTGTTCACATTATGCTATAATTTATAAGACTGGAATTCCTTATAATCCTCAAGGACAAGCAATCATTGAATGTGCTCACCGCACCATAAAGATGTATTTGTCTAAAACAAAAAAGGGGGAGCATATCTCCCCTCATGTGCATCTATCCTTAATTTTATATATTCTAATTTTTTTTAACTGTAAATTCTGAAGGCTGCTCTACAGCTGCTAGACACTGGAGGGCATGCTCAGTCCAGCAAGGAATGGTGCAATGGAAGGACCTTGCATTGTGGCGGGGACCAGACCTCGTTTTGAATAGTGCTCGGGCCTCTGTTTGTGTTTTCCCTCAGGATTCTGAGTCACCTGTCTGGGCCCCTGAGTTCTGTATATGTTCTCTGAAAACTGCAGATTAGCACTATTGTTTTTAACAAGGGGGAGGGTTTCATTTGTTCTCAACAGGTATGAAGCCGATGTAGGCAGCCGGTATATGAAGCCAGTGTGTGAAGCCAGTGTGTGAAGCCAGTGTGTGAAGCCAGTGTGTGAAGCCAGTGTGTGCAGCTGATGTGAAGCCAGTGTATGAAGGAGGTGTGTGAAGCCAGTGTATGAAGCCAGTGTGTGAAGCCAGTGTGTGAAGCCGGTGTGAGAATCCAGTGTGAGAAGGCGGTGTAAGAAGCCTGTGTGAAGCTGATGTGAAGGCGGTATGTGAAGCCAGTGTGAGAAGCTGGTGAGAAGCCAGTGTGAAGCCGAAGTGAGAAGCTGGAGTAAAGCCAGTGTGAAGCTGATGTGAAGGCGGTATGTGAAGGCAGTGTGAGAAGCTGTTGAGAAGCCACTAGAGGAGTTAAAACGTGTAGCGGTGACAAGAACCCCAGAATCTGCACCCATACCTGTGCCCATGGAACGTACCAGAGAGAATCAAGAAAATTTTGGCTGCAGCCCTATTAGTGCTGTTTCAGCAGCAATCTTTGTAGCTGTGATCCTCTTCTTCCCACCTTATTGCCATAGCTGCCCCGTGGAATTTTTAGGAAAAGTGGCTGAGGCCCTCTCAACTTAGGTTAATCTATAATCTTTCATTAACTTGGATATACATTCAATTAGGAATGTTAATTTTGAATTAACTCCACACTGTTAACAGGAACAATTCCGTGTGGTTTCTGAGACTATTAAAACTGAGATAGTATTAGCTTTGGGTGCCCACCCTTTAGAGCACTTTGGGTGAGTATCCTCTCTAATATCCCTCAGGCAAGACAAGCCTGGAGCCAAGCTGTCAGCTGGCAGACTAGCAGTAAGCAACCCTATAGCCCAAGAATGGTAGAGTATGTATAAATTAGGTGACCAATGACAAGTAAACCCACAGGGTGCTGCTCAACCTAAGACCAAAAATCCACGGGGGCCCATGAGGATATTTCCAAAACAGGTAAGAGCAAGTGTTGAGGTCTAAGCCAGTTCTCTAATTTAAAAAAATAATATTGGGGGAGATGTTGCAATAATCACCCCAACTCTCCTCATCCCCTTGGGATAGAAGCCCCCCTTTTGTTATGGTATTTGGCCTAGTCACAAGCCACTCCACACCTGACCTTCCTGTTCCCAGTTGCTAAAAGATAATTACAGACTACCACCCTAGGGGGTGACTCTTACACCCAGCAGGTGAGAACTTACATTCCTCCCCTGTAATTATCTGGGTGTATAATACTGGGACCACTGTCTATGTGACTGTGACTGCAAGGTGTCCTGAGAGACAGCAGTTCAATATGGAGTAAACTTTCTGGTAACACAGATAATGGACTTGTGTTTTTCTTTCAAACCCTTAGGCCTTCGCCCAGTTCAGAGTTGCTGTTAGTGGTGCAGGCACAACAAATGGAGGCCCACAAAGCCTCCTCCATATAATATTGTTATATATACCAATTTCTCTATTGTGGTGTGCAAAAAAGACAGATCCCATGAAAGAAGCCAAGGCTGAAATCTCTTTTGTTGATCACATCTCATTTTGCATTTGTGATCCAGATTCTCTGTGCACATAAATATCCCCATCTTCTAACACTGACTTCTACAGTAGAGTTCATTTTACCATAAATGTAAACAACCTTCGCTGTTTGTGCCATAATTTTTTGTCATATATCTTAGTCCTTGCCATGTGTGAGTGAGTGTATGTGTGTGTATGTGTGTTTATACATGTGGGTGTGTATAAATGTTTTCTGGTATCACATTCACAAAAAACCAAACTGATCCCATATCTTTGCATTTGTTTTTGTTGAGTCTGAAAGAAACTGAATACCCAGGTCATCATCTGAGGTGACCAATCTGATCCAGGTTCACCTACATGGAAGGATCACATTTGGGATATTTTAGGACCACATTCCTCTAACCAAAATGATGGTCAGTCCTATCACAATAATACCACAGTTTCTAACACCAAGTTCTGTCTTTGTTAAGATTTTACTGCTGTGAAAAGACAGCATTAAAAAGGAAACAGTTATAAAGACAACATTAACTTTGGGACTGGACTAAATGTTCAGAGGTTCAGACCATTACTGTCAAGGAGATAGCATGGCAACATCCAGGAATGCATGGTAGAGGCTGAGCTGAGTGTTCTGCATCTTTATCTGAAATCCACTAAGAAAAGCCTGGCTCCCATGTGGTTAGGAAGAGGGAGGGTCTCATTGGCAGCCTCAAACCCCATAGTGACACAATTCCTCCAATAGGCCACGCCTACTCCAACAAGACCATACCTTGTAGTACTACCACTCCCTGAACCAAGCATACTAAAACCACCATTGTTCAAATCATAAAATTTTCTATTCATTTGCAGTAAAGTTTGTACTACAAGACATGGCAAATTTCTGTGTAAACGCTGCCTTTCCTGAAGTAAGCTTGGGAATTTAGAGATAGTTAGAGTCGAATACAATTTCAAATAATAAACAGGAAACTCTGATATGATAATTTTTATACTTGTATAAATCCATGAGGTTTTATTTCTGAAAGCGATGCATGAACTAGATTATAGGCATCAAGAATAGGACTGTTATACAATAATCTGGGAGTTATGTTTCCACAGCAACATAAAAAAAAATCAAGGAAACAAAAAACCTATCTTGAACGATTTATGAAATCCATAAATTATTCTTCTTATAATGTTTTATTATTTGAAATTTTTTTATGTGTCAATTATCTTAATTATATTGATAATTTTAAGAATCAAATAATACATTAACATATTTCATCTATCTTCTCTATTAATACCTTTTATTACCCAAAAATATCATTAACAGATTTTGAGTGATACCCATAGCTCAAGATCCCACTTCTATTGCTTGAGTACTAACTTATGTTTCATAGCATACAAAATAATATTTGGAAATTACACTTAGTAAAAGAACATAAAATATTAAAAATAGAATCATTGAGAAACATATATGATAGCCCATGACATAAAGTGAGAGTATACAAAATGCATTACATGTCTCTATAAATTGTCTAATAATCATTTACTTATTAAAATAACCACATTATTATGAGAAAGTTTATTTAATCCTTAATAATTTTACAAAAATTAAAGTAGGAGAAGTTTTTTGAAATCAGACATTAAGAAAATGCTAATTTTGTTATTGTTGATGGACAACCTAAGTAGTGAGGGCATCCAATTGGTGACCCCAGCACATGTATATTGGAACAAATTTTTCTGGCCTCAGTGGGAAAAGGTATATCTAATCCTGTTGAAAGTTTGTGTTCCAGGGAAAAAGAATGCTGTTGGCCTAGGTGATGGGAGGTTTGGTGGAGATGTTGTGGTGGTGAGGTAATGGCAGTGTGTGGTGTGGGAAGATCAAGATCTCAGATGATAAAAGGAGGGGTAACGGTGTGAAGATCTCTGGGAGCATAGACTGGGAGGGGAGCAATGTAAATAAATAAAATAATTTCTAAAGTGCTAACTACATAGAGAATCAGAAATTACTACTAATAATAGTTGAATGATATTCGTAAAATATGCTAATATTTATGTTTTTGGTTTTGTAATTGGTTATTTTATGTATTTAAAGTTCAAAAGTTATACCTCTTACCCAATTCTCCTCTGCAAGCGTCTCATTCATCCCCACTCTCCCTTGCTTCTGCTTCTATGAGAGTACTATACCACCCACCCACTGGCATCTCACTGACCCAGCTTTGCCCTATTGGTTAAGTCAGGGTTTCTATTCCTGCACAAAATATCAAGACCAAGAAGCAAGTTCGAGAGGAAAGGGTTTATTCAGTTTACACTTCCATATCGCTGTTCATCACCAGAGGAAGTCAGGACTAGAACTCAAGCAGGTCAGGAAGCAGGAGCTGATGGAGGGATGTTACTTACTGGCTTGCTTCCCATGGCTTGCTCAGCCCACTTTTATTAGAACCCAGGTCTACCAGCCCAGGGATGTGACTACCCACAATGGATTGGGCCCTCCCCTTGTTGATCACTACTTGAGAATTTGCCTTACAGCTGGATCTCATTGAGATATTTCCTCAACTGTGAAAACTCCAGATTGTGTCAAGTTGACACAAAACCAGCCAGTACAATTGACCAGCACCTTGTCAACTTGACATGCAAGCAAATCAATATTTAGCTTCCACCCTTACTTTCTTGTACATTCCCAAGACCTTGATAAATTTAAGAGTCCCACAGCCTTTGGCAATTCTTACATTTTAAAACTGCAATACCTTTAAAATATTCTGTCTCTTTTAAAAATCAAGGTCTTTTTACAATTCAAAGTCTCTAAACTGTGGGCTCTTCTTCTTTCTTCAAGAGGGAAAGATATCAGGACAAAGTCACAGTGAAAGCAAAATCAACCTCTATCCATGCAGTGTCTGGAAATCCACTTACAAAATTCTGTCTTGGTTATGGTTTTATTGCTGTGAACAGACACCATAACCCAGGCGAGTCTTATAAATAACAACATTTAACTGTGATTGGCTTACAGGTTCAGAGGTGCAGTCCATTTTCATCAAGATAAGAACATGGCAGCATCCAGGCAGGCATGATACAGCAGAAGCTGAGAGTTCTACATCTTCAAACAAAGGAAGCCAGGAACAGACCAAGCATCCTCAGGCAGCTAGTAGGAGTGTCTCCACGCACCACCTCAAAGTGACACACTACTCCAACAAGACCACACCTTCAAATAGTGCTGCTACCTAGGCCAAGCTTATACAAACCAGAACAGTGTTGCAAATCTTTTGGGCACCTTGATTCATTTCTTTAACTCCTCCATTGGGTTCCATGTCTTAGTTTTGATTTTATTGTTTTGAACAGATATAAATGACCTAGGCAACCCTTAGAAGAATAACATTTAATTGGGCTGGCTTACAGGTTTAGAGGTTCAATCTATTATCATCAATGCAGAAACATGGCAGCATCCTTGCAGGCATAGTATAAAATATGAGCATTCTACATCTTCTTCTGAAGGCTGCTAGCAGCAGACTGACTTCCTGGCAATGAGGAGTGAAGTCTTAAAGTCCATGCCTACAGTGACACATCTACTTAACGAGGCCATAACTCCACACACTGCCATTCCCTGGGCCAAGCATATTTAAATAATCACATTCTACTCCATGGCCCACATTGGCTTGTTCAAAAACATGAGTCTATAGGAGCTATATCTAAACATAGCATAATACTAAATACATTCAGTTATTCAAAATGACTTCCAAAGTCCTCATAGTCTATAGTGGTCTCAAATGAATACCTCTATGTTGGATGTCAATGTGGTCTTTAGATCTCTAACTCCATTTTTCACCTTTGTTAACTGCAACAAATTTCTTTCTCCTGCCAAGTTTCCACTCATTGTTAGCCGATTCCCTTAGTAGAAATTTCACAGCTCTGGCTTCCTGAATATCTTTGGGCCTCCAAGGCAACTTCAACATTACAACTTCTTGTCCCAATGTCTGGGATCCACACATGATATTCTGGACTTCTCTAAAGGGATTCATTCACTTATCCAGCTCTGCCCATTGTAGTATTCTAAGCACAAAATGATCATGTTAGATACTATAATTTTGGGCCGCCCTTTCTTCCCTCGCTAAGCCTTTTCACCTGCGGTAGTGCAAACCTGTTTATGCCCTTCAAAGCTGCTTTCTGCCCCATTTGGGGGCTGGGACTTCCCGTAATTCAGCTGTTGCTTCTTGGTTCCTCATTAGGTGCTTTCCACCTGAGCAACCTTGTGACTTCTGAGATGCACCTAGCACTTTTCCATGGCCTCATACTTGCTTAGTTGCTGCTCCATTTCTGCTTAAGTGAGGCATAACCTATAATGGTACTGCTTCTTGTAATCCATCAGAGTCAGCTAAGGAATCTGTACACTTTTATTCAGTTAAGGAGTAGGAATTTTAACATGCTGTCTTCACCATTCCTATTGGCACCACTTTCTCTTCTTGGTATGCCATGAGACAGAGGCATCACCTGGGGAGGAGATTCTCAATTGTTCTAGGAATTGCCTGTTGACCTACTGTTGGGAGAGGGAGGATTTTGCTCAGGTTGTTTGAGTTCCTGGTGTGATCCCTGTAGCCCTGGAGGATAATGGCTGCTTATTATTGTGCTCTACCGACACAAAAGAGACTTTGGCATCACTGCTGCTATTATCACCACCATTGCCATCTCCGCCACCACCACCACAGACGTCTCTAAATCTGCAGCCAGTACTGGAACTGAGGACAAATTTTCTGGGGAGTTGCTTCAATGCTGTCTGTGCAGAATAATATTAACTCTCAAATTAAGCTGGGCATTCTCAATCTCAACCAGTCACCTGCAGATACTCTAACTGACTTTAATGAGCCACAGGCCTTGCCTACTTTGCTTGTTCTCCCACAATCTGAGATGCCAGAGCTCTGACATTCAGAGCTTCTCCTCTTGTACTCTGGCACTTTTCACATCTACATATTGAGATCCTCTCTTGTGCTTAACCCCAGTACTTATTATTTACAGATGGCTAAGTGAAACCCTTCCAGTCTACAACCCAGGCTAGACTCAAACTAGATATGGTCCTGTTTGTGCCTCCATGTGTAGTATGAGCCTTAACCCTGACTTGCTCTCATTCTTGGTGGTGTACCATCTGTAGACAATATGCCAAGATGATTCTTTCTGCTTTTCTTCTTAAGATTCACAGAATAAGCGCAGGAAAGAAGTTTAATCAGTCATTAGCAAAGGCTATACTTCCAGTGAAATTGGGTTCATTCCCATAAAACATAGGATGATCACAACTGTCTGCGCTTCCAGTGCCATGGGACCCAACACCTTCACAGAAATATACATTCAGGTAACATTCTAGTGCATGTAAAATAAATGATAATAAATCATATAAAAACTCAAATGCATATTTATATAAAATTTAACTTATTTATTTTATTTTTTAATCTTTGAACCATGGAGTACTGTGTATGTCTAATGTGCATCAGAAGTTATGCTATAAAACGGGGTTATAGACCTTTGGGAGCTTCTTTGTGGATGCTGGCAAATGACTTTGTGCTCTTAACTGCCTACTAATTTCCCAACCTTGCCCTTCTTTGTGTTCTTTGTTTATCGAAAATAGATTTTTTTCCATAAGAGTATGCAGTGATTACATATTTTCCACACCCAGTTCCTCTGACATTCTCACCACCTCCTCTTCCAACTATATCAACACCCTTTTGTTCTCTCCTAAACAACAAATAGGCAGCTAAAAATGTAGTGGGACATTTCTTTAGTCCTAGGACTTAAGAGGAAGAGGCAGGTAGATCTCTGTGAGCTGGTCCAGTATTATTTACAAAGTGAGTTCATGGTCAAACAATTAAACAGAGAAGTCATGTCTTAAGAAACAAACAATCAATTAAACAAACAGAGAAATGAAAGCTAACAAAGGATCATATGAAATAGAACAAAAAGAAACATATTGGAATATGACAAAATAAAAAAAATAGATGGAAAAGAGACAAAGAAAATACAAAAAAAAATACATAGAGATGCAGGACAGGATCACACTCACAAGAGTGTAATAAAAACTCAAAATTGGTAGCAATAACAGATGAGCAAAGAAAGGGGTAAGGTCCCTATAGTAAGTCCAACAGAGTCAATTTCCATGGACACTTGAGGTTCTCAGAGATGGAACCACCACCTAAAGATCATACATTGGCTGGACCTAGGTCTCCCCACTCAGATGTAGGAGATGGGAATCATGGTCATGATGTGGATCCCCTAACTTCAAAAGTTATTGCCTCTTTGTGGGATGTGTTGTTCTAGCTGGGCTGCTTTGTCTGAACTCAGTGAGAGAGGATATGCCCAGATTGAAAAATACTTAAAGTACTAGGGTGAGGGATAGCCAGGGAATCCACTCACTTATATGAGAAAGAAAAGAGATATAGGGAATGGGATGTGAGAGGGTATGACCTTGAGGGGAGCTTTGAGTGTATTCAAGCCATCCTCCTGCATCAGCCTTCTGAGTGTTGTCATATTAGATGATTGTCAAAGCATCAAGTTCATCTCTTTATTCCAGAAGAGTCAAGTGATTGTGTAAACTGGAAAGAATCCTGCTCAGTCAGTCAACAGGGTCTCAAGGGAGACAATGAAGATTGAAAAGATAAAGACAATTAGACAACACTATAACATGACTCCAGACAGTGCAAGGCTGAAGGGAATTTAATTTTCTCCAGACTGCTTACATACCATTTTACATACTTGCAAAGAATGAAGTCAGTTTTAGGACAAGAAATAAACAAGGAAAATAAGCTAAGTCTCCTGATTAATGTTTTACGGATATATCAGGATGACCAACATAAAAGGAGTGCCACAAATCTCTCTGCCTAGTTTTCCTTGAGCTTTGTAATAGCCTCCCCTCCCCCAAAAAGTTCTTATCTGAACCTACTTCACTGTCCTAGCCCAATTTTGAATTCCTGCTGTATTCCTACAAGGAGGTCCCCAAAAGCTCTCTACAAAGGGATTTGTCATGTCCATTTACCATGCCAATTGATGGTTTGTGGATGTATTTACAAGAACAGGTTATGGCCCCCAGGTGATTTTCCCTCTAAAACATGCTGCTCACAAATGAAAAAAAAAAAAAAAAAAACAATCATGTGACTTTTTCCACCTGGTGATTCTTCGGAATTAAGCCATAGACAAGAGGATCCCTGTGTGATAGAATTCTAAATTATCTCTAGCTATAGAACAAGGCAATTGTCTAGGAATATAATCCAAATCAAGAATCTCAAGAGCATAAAAAGAAAATCAATTATTACCATCTGAATGAGGAAGAAGCATGCTTATTGCAGTGGGCTCAGCAGAGAAAAGACTTCATACATTTCTGCTGTGTGGAGATGAAGATCTAGGCTCTGCCTGTTTATGGTATCCAAAAAATTTTGGAGGTTTTCTATCCAAAGCACATAGAGGATTTGGAACTCAACATGACATTGACTGAGAACACAGTGTCACATTTTACTCCTTTCTTCTGGCAGATGAGGAAACTTCATATATTTTTCATGGCATGCACCTCCATGGAAACTTTTATGAATGCTGGAACACATATGCTAGAGAACAGATGTATGTCAATGAGTTCATTTCCCAGTTTTCCCATCTCTAGGGACTTCAGCATCTCTCCATGAATGGCATGTGCTTTCTAAGCCATAAAGCAGATGTTCAGGTAAGGATGGTGAACTAGGTGAGCTCCCAGAGTAAACATTTCCCTTTTATTTTAAGGACTCATGAACCATGAGGGAGACATTAGAATTCAGAAGGTATAAGTAGCGTGAATTAAGGTCTCAAATGGCCATTTATGAAGCAGCTGACTTAAGTGAGTTAAGCAGTAGGGCAAAATAGGATGTAATTTTTGGTATCATGGCAACCCAATCAATACAAAAGGAAAGGAGGGAGAATGTAGTTAGGAGCCTCAGGACTCACCCACACAGCAGTTAGGCCAGCAGTTGTGCTGAGGTCAGTGATAGCATTCTACAGTCTGCACCTGATTTGTTATGGAAAAAAATGTTTGAGACCCAGCAGGTTTGAGAACATGAAACAAGGGGGGAAACTTTGAGTCTGTATATGATAAAAGTAATTGTGCAGAGATCTTGATTTAATGTATTTTCTGCTTGAGATGGATGCCAGGAGATGAACTATAGGACTGACTTGTCTCAGCATGGTACAATACATACATCATACCTAAGATAATATCCTTGAATATCTGGTCAAATTTCTATTGTGACAACTACCTAATTTTATTATTTCCACTCTCCATCACCATTTGCTAGAACTAACCCGCTGCTTTTCTCTAGTCCCTGATGATGCCCTTGGAGACCTTCTCCATCACACAGTACCAAATTTCACAGTCAGACTTGGATTCCTTTTCTTTTTCTCCAAATATCTGTCAGCTAAAGTATCTGAACATGAGAGGAATAGTCTTATTGTGTTTAGATATTGTGCCTCTCTGAGTTCTCCAAGAAAATGTGGAAGACTCTTTGCAGTCCCTGGGCTTAAAGGCTTGTAGGATGAATTACTCTCAACTTACTCTCCTGATACCGGCCATCTGCCACTGTTCTGAGCTCACCAAGGTCAGCTTCTATGACAATAATATCTCTGTTCCTGTGCTGAGGGACCTCTTGAAGCACACAGCTGACTTGAGCTGACTGAATATGTGAGAGAATGCTGCTCCTTTACGGTGCTATGATGACTTGGGTGTTCCCACCAAAGAGCAATTTTTCAGATTTGTGCTGTGGTCATTGTTACCCTCAGGCCATAAGACAACCCAAGAGCATCTCCTTTGCAACAGAAATGTGTCATTCATGTGGTAGTCATTGTCTTTGATAGCTGTAAATGATCTTGGGTTTCAGAAAGAGCCAGAAATCACACAGACAGTAATACCAGTCAGATACCAGATATTTTGAACATATACCTGAAGACTGATCTATTACGGTTGCAGATCCGAAGGTGGACCTAACCTGGACATTGAACATTTCACAGGATAATCTAATCCAGGAGAAAACAGATTAGCTGCTCTATATTGGGCTCTGACTGAAGATATTTTCACAAGATATACTAAATAATTCTAACTGACCTTCATTCTGATTGGTTTTATTTGGAAATTATAGATGTGTAACTCCATAATATTAGCAAACCTCAGAACATGCTCAATATAACTAGGCATGTACTGAGCTTTATCCTGCCCTTAGAAGGCATGTGCAGAAGGAAAAAAGGAATATGAGAGACAGAATGGTTGTTTTAATGCCTTTCTATGCACCCCACATTTACCCAGATGTCCAGATGTGTCAAACAATGGTTGTGTTCTTTTTTTCCCCTCTCAATAATATGAAATATCTGACATACATGGAACAAAATAACTACAATTTTGGTATAAAAGAAGGCCTCATCAAATGGGAAACTATGACTTTTGAATGTGAAAAAATGGATGGCTTCAGACTCGTTTTGAACTGGGTCTCTCAGAGATTGTGACTTCACAGACTGCTCAGAAGGTTGGAAACAAAAGAATGTCCAGTGACTAAGATCTTGGATGCTGAGTTTTACACAGGGAATATTCATATGGACTCTGGGAAGAGGGAACTTGTGGAAACAGAAGCACACCTTGGCAATTTTGATTGGATTCTGACAAGATTGTTTAACTAGATGATCTTTCAACAATGTGTAAACTTTTTGTCCTTCCTTGTAGTATATAGTGAATAAATAAATCATTGATACTTTGTTTAGATGTCATTACTGTTTCCTGAGTGGAATAAACTAAATAACAAATCTGTACCACCTGACCTCTTGAGGAGTCAAAATGTATACATTGGTGCCAGGCATGTTATGATTGAAAATCATGGGTAGGTGGGTAAAGTTATCAGCTAAGATGGTTCACATGTGGACATCTAGGTTGGCCTATGGTAAAAAAGAATAATAGAAACCACCTCTATGTATCTCTCACTCCTTGTTTCTTTCTCTCCTGCCCCTACACTCTCTCCCTGTCAGCCTGTCAGCTTTGCAGGCCTTGTTATTTGGAACCTGTTGATTTCATGGAGGTTTGCTCACAATAAACTTCTTTCGTGCTCAGCAGAGAATCAATAAAACAAACAAACACACAAATAAATGCCCAGGAACTGATAGTTGAAGTGAGATTACTCATGTTTTAAGCGCACATGTTTCTTTAAAGGAAAACCGGAGTTTGGTTGCAGAAGTAATATCAAGTGGCTCTCAGCTGGATCTCTGGCTTCAGGGTGTAGGCCCATGTATGTAGATTGTTGTGGTTATCAGGTTTTACAGGCACAATATGCACAACACCTATGTATTCACCTAACTGGTAATATCTTGGGAAAAAAAAACCTCTGTTTCACAAACACTTCAAAAAACCAACTAATTAATTAAAATGGTGATGTTCAGTAGCAAGGTATTTGCCAGACTTGGTGTGGCTCAAATATTACTCCAATACACACCACAAAGAAGAGAGTTTGTGGTATTTCATGTGTGTGCATTGAGCTCAATTGGTGAACAATTGTCTAGACTATACTGGATTCCAGTTTGAGGTCTGCACCGTGGAGGAACAAAAGAGTACAAAGAGTTTATATAAGAAAACCGGGTGTCTGTCTGTTTATCCAAGTCTGTATCTATCCATCTGTGTCTCTGTCTATATGTTTATCCATCTGTCTGCCTGGCTCTTTATCTATCTATTAGGTGAGACCACACTCATATAGATACCTAGATCACAAAACCATGACCAAAAAGAAATTTCAGACCAATTTTTCATATAAATATTGATACAATACTAAATAAAATACTGGTAATCCACATTCAAGAACTCTACAAAAACATGAACTATCCTATTCAGTATGCTTCATCCCAAGGATGCAGGGATGGGTCAACATAGTAAAATAAATACAGCAGTGTAATCCACCATAGAAACAAACAGACAAAAAGGTCACATTCCATCTCATAAGATGCTAAAAAAGCCTTTGACAAAATCCAGCACCGCTTTGTGATAAAAGTACTGTAGGGTAAAAGCCATATACACAACCACAAGAAATCAAATATACAGAAATCTGATAACCAACATAAAATTAAATGGAGAGAAAGGTAAAACAATTCCACAAAAACCAGGGATGAGAAAAGACAGTGTACTATCTCTCTATCAATCCAATATAGAATTTTGTATTCTAGCTAGAGCTATAAAAGAAATAAAGTGATTAAGGTGTAACAAGTTGGAAAGGAAGAAGACACAGTATATCTATTCACAGATGATAGTTTAGTATAAATAAAAACCCTAGAATTTCTTTTTATTGTTTTCCTTATTATTTTAAACTTTATTTTAAAAAACAAAGATTAAAGAAAAAATTTTAAATATTTTTGCATAAATGTATACAAATACATTTTTATCAGTGCTTGGCTTTATTTTCTTTTTTTTTTTTAAGGTTTGATACTATGCATTAAGGTCTTACTAGTTACTATAAGCAAAAAGTACATGTAAAACAGGATGTAACCCGGAATTAGTCAACGTTTTCTTGGTGTATAAGGATTGAGCATAATGGTTTTTTTTGTTTGTTTGTTTGTTTGTTTGTTTGTTTTCTTTTCTTTTTTTCTTGAAATTTAAACAGTCTGTGAGTTGTTTTTGGGGCAGTCCCAGCCTCTGGGGTTAGCATCCCACTATCAGTGACTGCATATTATGTCTGTTCTATTGTGACTGGGTTATCTCACTCAGCAAGATATTCTCTAGATGCAAATGGACATCTGGGACTTTTCCAGCTTCTGGCTACTCTAAATAGAGCTGCTATGAACATTGTGGTGCTTGTATCTTTGTTGTATATTGGAGTGTCTCTGGGTTATATGCCCAAAAGTGGAATAGCTGGATCTTCAGGTAGTACTATGTCCAATTTTCTGAGGAATCGCCAGACTGATTTCCAGAGTGGTTGTATCAGTTTAAAACCCCACCAACAGTGGAGAAGTGTTCCTCTTTCTCTACAACCTCGCCAGCATCTGCTGTCATCTGAGTTTTGGATCTTGGCCATTCTGACTGGTGTGAGGTGGACTCTCAGGGTTGTTTTGTTTTGCATTTCCCTGATGGCTAAGGATGTTGAGCACTTCTCTAGATATTTCCCAGCCATTCCATATTCCTCAAATGAGAACGTTTTGTTTAGCTCTGTACCCCATTTTTAATAGGGTTGTTTGATTCTCTGGTGTCTAGCTTTTTGAGTTCTTTGTATACCTTGGATATTAGGCCTCTATCTGATGTGGAGCTGGTAAAGATCTTTTCCCATTCTGTTGACTGCCGTTTTGTTTTCTTGACAATGTCCTTAGCCTTACAGAAACTTTGCAATCTCATTAAGTCCTATTTGTTAATCTTTGACCTTAGAGCTTGAGCCATTCTCATTTTGTTCAGATAATTTTCTCCTGAGCCTATGTGTTCTAAGGTGTTCCCTACTTTCTCATTTAATAGTTTCAGTGTATCTTGTTTAACGTGGAGATATTTGTTCCATTTTCACTTGGTCTTTGAAAAAGGAGATAAGAAAGGGTCTATTTTCATTCTTCTGCATGCGGAGTGCCAGTTGGACCAACACCATTTGTTGAATAGGCTGTCCTTTTTCCATTGAATGTTTACATCTCTTTTGTCAAAAATCAGGTTACCATATACGTGAGGGCACATTTCTGGTTCTTCTATTCTATTCCATTGATCCTCGTGCCTATTTCTGTACCAGTACCATGCAGTTTTGAGCACAATTGCATTGTAATATAGCTTGAGGTCAGGGATAGTGATTCCCGCAGATGTTTTCTTGTTGTTGAAGATGGATTTTACTATTCTACTATATCTTTTGTTATTCCAGATGAAATTGCACCATGATCTTTTCAACTCTATGAAGAACTGGGTTGGAATTTTGATGGGGATTGCATTGAATCTCTAGATTGCTTTTCGAAGGATGTCCATTTTTAAAATGTTGATTTTTCCAATCCATTAGCATGGGAGATCTTTCCATTTTCTGAGATCTTCCACAATTTCCTTTTTTAGAGGTTTAAAGTTGTTGTCCTACAGGTCCTTCACTTGCTTAGTTAGAGTCACACCAATGTATTTTATATTGTTTATGACTATTGTGAAGGGTATCATTTCCCTAATTTTTTTCTTCACATGTTTGTCCTTTGAGTAGAAGAAGGCTACTGATTGGTTTGTGTTAATTTTATATCGAGCCACTTTGCTGAACTTGTTTATCAGCTCTAGGAGTTCTCTGGTGGAATTCGTGGGGTCACTTAAGTACACTATCATGTCCTCTGCAAAGAGTGAGGTTTTTCCTTCTCCATTTCCGATTTATATCCCCTTGATCTCCTTTGGCTGTCTAATTGCTCCAATCAGGATTCCAGACTGTGTTAAATAGGTAGGGGGAGATTGAGCAGCCTTGTCAATTCCCTGATTTTAGTGAGATTGCTTCAAGTTTCCCACCGTTAAGTTTGATGCTGGCTGCTGGTTTGCTGTATATTGCTTATATTATGTTTAAATATGGACCTTGGATTCCTGTTCTTTCCAAGACTTTTAACATGAAGTGGTGTTGAATTTTGTCAAATGCTTTGTCAGCATCTAGTGAGATGACCATGTGATTTTGTTCTCTGAGTTTTTTTATATGTTGGATTACAATGATGGATTTCCTTATATTAAACCATCCCTTCATCCCAGGGATAAAACCTACTTGGTCATGGTGAATGATCGTTTTGATATATTCTTAGATTCAGTTTTCAAGGATTTTGTTGAGTATTTTTGCGTCAATGTTCATAAGTGAGATAGGTCTGAAGTTCTCTTTCATTTTAGGGTCTTTGTGTGGTTTAGGTAAGATGGTTATTGTAGCCTCTAAAAATGAGTTAGGTATTTTTCCATATGATTCTATCTTGTGGAATAGTTTGGAGAGTATTGGTGTTATGTCTACAATAAATGTCTAATAAAATTCTGCATGTAACAGATCTGGACTTGGGTTTTTTTTTTTTTTTTTTGGTTGGGAGGCTTTTGATAACTTCTTCTATCTCTTTATGTGTTATGGGATTATTTAGATGGTTTACCTGGTCCTGGTTTAAATTTAGGATCTTGTATCTGTCTAGGAATTTATCCATTTCCTCCAGATGCTCCAATTTTGTGGAGTATAGGCTTTGGTAGTAGGATCTGATGATTTTTTGAATTTCCCCAGTTTCAGTTGTTATGTCTCCACTTTCCTTTCTGATTTTGTTAATTTGGATACTCTCTCTTTGCCCTCTAATTAGTCTGGCTAGGGGTTTATCAATTTTCTTGATTTACTCAAAGAACCAGCTCTTAGTTTTGTTGATTCATTCAATGGTTCTTTTTATTTCTATTTGGTCTATTTCTGCCCAAGTTTGATTATTTCTTGCCATCTACTCCTCTTGCGTGTACCTTCTTCCTTTTCTTCTAGAATTTTCAGCTGTGCTGTCAAGTTGCTGATGTGTGCTCTCTCCAGTTTCTTTTTGGAAGCACTCAGGGCTATGAGTTTTCCTCTCAGTACTGCTTTCATTGCATTCCATAGATTTGGGTATGTTGTGTTTTTGTTTTCATTGATTCTAAAAAATCCTTAATTTCTATCTTTATTTCTTCTTTGACCCTGCTATATTTTAACAGAGCATTGTTTAGTTTCTATGTGTATGTGGACTTTTTGTTGTCTTTGTTGTTGTTAAAGACCAGCCTTAGACCACGGTGATCTGAGAGGATGCATGGGAGTATTTCTATCTTCTTATATGGATTGAGGCTCATTCTGTGTCCAATTATGTGGTCAATTTTAGAGAAGGTGCCATGGGGTACTGAGAAGGTGTATTTTTTTACTTTAGGATGATATGTTCTGTAGATATCTATTAATTCCAGTTGGTTCATAGTCTCTGCTAGTTTTAGAGTGTCTTTGTTCAGTTACTGTTTCCATGATCTGTCCACTGGAGAGAGTGGGGTATTAACGTTTCCCACTATTATTGTGTGGGGTGAAATGTATTTTTTGAGCTTTATTACGGTTTCTTGTATGAATGTGGGTGCTTTTGTATTTGGAATATATATGCTAAGGATTGAGAGTTCCTCTTGACCTATTTTCCCTTTAATGAGTAAAAAGTGTCCTTCTTTATCTTTTTGATATCTTTTGGTTGGAAATTTACTTTATTTGATATTAGAATAGCCACTCCAGATTGCTTCTTGGGGCTGCATGCTTGGAAGTTTTTTTCCCAACTTTTATTCTGAGAGACTGTCTGTCTTTGTCTCTGAGATGAGTTTCCTGTATGCAGCAAAATGCTGGATTTTTTTTTTTATGTATCCAGTCTGATAGCCTATGTCTCTTTATTGGGAAGTTGAGAACATTTATGTTAATAGATACCAAGGAATAGTGGTTTCTGTTTCCTGCTATTATTGCTTTTGTAGAAAGAGTTGTGTCTGTGTCTCTTTCTTCTTTGGTTTTCTTGCTTAGGGGTTTTCTGGTTTTTACTAGGATGTAGTTCCCCTCATTGTATTGGGTTTTTCACCTATAATTTGTTGTAGTGCTGGGTTTGTAGTCAGATATTGTGTAAATTTAGATTTTTCTTGAAATATCTTTATCTCTCCATCTATGGTGATTGATAGTTTTGCTGGGTATATCAGCTTGGGTTGGCACTTGTGCTCTCTTAGGGTCTGCAAGATGTCATTCCAGGCTCTTCTAGCTTTCATAGTCTCTGTTGAGAAATCGGATGTGATTCTGATTGGTCTGCCTTTATATGTTACCTGATCTTTTTTCCTTACTTCTTTTAGTATTCTTTCTTTGCTTTGGGCACTTGGTGTTTTGACTATTATGTGTCAGGAGGAATTTCTTTTCTGGTCCAACGTATTTGGATTTCTGAAGGCTTCTTTTATGCTCGTGGTCATCTCATTCTTAAGAGTAGGGAAGTTTTCTTCTACAATTTTGTTGAAGATATTTACTGTGCCTCTTAGTTGATATTCTTCTCTTTCTTCTATTTTTATTATACTTACGTTTGGTCTTCTCATTGTGTCTTGGACCTTCTGGACATTTTGGGTTAGAAGCATTTTTGTTTTTGCATCTTTTCTAATTTGTCTATGTTTTCAAAGTTGTCTTCAGCCCCGGAGATTCTTTCTTCCATCTCTTGTAGTCTATTGGAAATGCTTGCATCTGTGACTCCTGATTTCTTTTTTAGGTGTTCTACCTCTAGGATTATCTCTTTTAGTGTTTTGTTTATATTGTCAATTTCCTTTTTAAATTCCTTCTTCCATTCCTTCATTTCTTTGGTTCTGTTTTCTTCTAGTTCGTTGAGTTCTTTGAGTGTTTTTCTTGTTTCCTCTTTAAAAGCTTCTGATACTTTTTGCTTTTCTCCCTGTTCTTGTTTAAGGATCTCTATCATCATCTTGAGGTATGATTTTAGTTCTGCGTCTTCTTTTGTGTTTGGAATTCTGCTGTTTGCTGTGATGGGAGAGCTTGGTACTGGTGTTGCCAGGTTGTCTTGGTTTACTTGGGATATGCTCTTTTGCTTTCCTCTTGCCATCTCATTGTCAGTGATATGTTCTCGCCTTTCTCTTGTAACAGGTCTGTGTCCCTGGATCTCTGCTGGTCCAGAAATAAGATGGTCAGAGACCTGTTCTTGGCCCCAAAGCCACCGGGCGGGAATGCTGGGTTCCTGGATCAGGTAGAGCAGGGGCGTGCTTTCCGGGCACACTCGGCATAGATCTCTCTGCCCCCTGGCCACTCAGATCTGCTTATCACCAGTCCTTTATCTCTGGGAACTGATCCTAGTATTTCTAACGACAGAACTGCTGCAGATGATAAAGATCTTCAACAATGTGTCTAGAAAAAAACTTAATTCAAATAATTCAAAGGCCCTTTTTATCATAAAAAATAAATAGGCTAAGAAGGAAATTATGAAAACAATACCTTACCAAAGAGTAAAGCTATATATTTATAGGTGTAACTATCTGAGCAAGCAAACTACCTGTATGAAAAAGTCAAATATCTGAAGAAATAAATTGAAGAAGCCACTAGAAGATGCACAGGTCACATATGCTCCTGCATTCAGAGGATTAATGCAGTACAAAATGCTATCTTACCAACAACATTCTACTGATTCAATGCAAAACCCATTAAATCCCAACCGAACTCTTAAAGATCCTTAAGGAACAATTCTCCCTATGGAAAACTAAAAACACCATAAAAGCTAAATCAATCCTCCACGATAAAAGATTTTTTAGAAGTGTTACCATCCATTGGTTGGCCATGATTGCCAGAAGAATGACAATCCATCCTTACCAGATCTGACCGATTCCTTACCTCACTTCCGTCCTCTGATTCAGGTGTGCTTATTTGAGACTTTGAATTGAGATGCCAAAATTTTCAATTTCAGAGTCCATTTTAGTGAACCTGATGTAATTTAATTTCAGATAAACTAAGAGGGTGTTACATAGCTATAGTCTCTAGGCTAATTCTCATCACCCCCAGCATTTAAAGTATTACACTCTCAATAAGACCACTGCTTCCAGGTTATTCACAAATCAAAACTGTAGCCCCAGGTTATAAGCCTGCCCCCTGCTTAAGGAGTAGGAGAGCAGGAATCAAGTTAATGTTATGACCCGTTTTGATTGGTATCATCCCAATACCAATGAATTATATTAAAGGCCACAGTTACTTTCCAATTAGGTGCTTGCACACATACTCCCTGTTTTTTGCTTACTATACAGCTTTGCCCTGATAGACATTCAGGACCAAACACCATCAAAATCTTCCCACAGGGTGGTGGTGCACTGTGGCAGTGGAGGGACCAAGGCTTGCTAGAATGGTAAAAAGATGCTGCAGTGAGTTGTATTATATTTGCTCATTTCTGTTTTGAGGATCACAAGCACTTCCCTAAGACAACATTTTGGTGGGTTGGCCATAAAGTTCTTCATAACATACAAAAAATACTGATCTGGAGGGCCTTGAAATCACCAAAATTTGGCTAGGAAGGCTAGTACCAAATATATACAAAGTACTCACGAAGTTACACTCAAGAGAATCAAATAATTCTATTTAAATTAGGAGTACAGAGCTAAATAAGGACTTATCAACTGAAAATATTGAATTGGTGAGAAGCAACTAAAGAAATGCTAAACATCCCTAGTTATCAGGTAAATGCAAATCAACACAATCCTAAGATTCCACATCACATACACCAGACTGGCTAAAATCATCCACATTCTACCTCATATCTTTGGGTTTAAATAAAGTGTCTTTGTTTGATAGCTTCAAAGCTGCTCCTCAGTGCCCCTGAATGCACTCTCAGTCCTAGGACTGCTCTGTCTCTTGCAGCTGTCCCTTACATTGGCATCTTGGTGACCTGGAGCCAGGAATTAAATGCTTACAGAACAGCCAGGGATACCTTTTTAGTACCTAGAACACTATAGGGTTAACTTAGAACCTTAATTATGCTCAGTCTAAGATGATGTCAGTACAAGGGTCATTGCTCCTCTAGAGAGGTACTTTGAGTGATTGCAAACAAGTCGAGTCCTGCCCTTTGTCTGTCCTCTTCTCTACCACATATCACTGTTGCTTCTAACCTTATTCCTTGGCCTCTAGGCTCCATTAAACATTCTCTTGTTTGCTTGCTACAGTTCTCAGTTAGTGAAGACCTTTGTGATACTAATCCCCCCCCACACACACTGGCTTTTTCTTCATACATATAAGTCAACCCTTTAGTCTGGCCACCCATGAGGCTAGGTGTGAGACCTAGCAAAATCAACCTTATATGGGATTTTCAGCATCTAGTTTGATTTTCCAAATGTTAGAGACAGTTTGGCTATGTAAAGAAGTGATCTTCTGTCAATAGCATTCTCTACTTTGACAAAGAACCAAGTTAATAAAAGACAAAAAAACAAGCCATGTTTTTCCCACTGCCCTAATTTTTTATTAGATACTCTCTGTATTTACATTTGAAATGTTATCCCTTCCCCCACCCTGCTCCCATTCCCCTCCCCCTTCCCCTTCATTTGTCTTCACAAAGGTGCACTTGCTCCTAATCAACCTCTCCACTCCATTGCCTTGGCTTTCCTCTATATTGGAAAAATGTGTCCTCCCTGAACCAAAGGCCTCTCCTCCCATTGATGCCAGACACTGCTGTCTTCAGCTACATATGCAACTGGAGCCATAGGTCTCTCAATGTGTGCTCAGTGGTTGGTGTTTTAGTTCATGGGAGTCATGGAGGGTTTGTTTGGTTGTTCTTCCCATGAGGTTGCAACCAATTTCAGCTCCTTCAGTCCTTTCTTTAGCACCTTCATTTGGGGTTCCTGTGTTCAGTCTGATAGTTAGCTGCAAGCATGTTCAGCTATATCTGTATGAATATGGCACAGCCCCTGAGGAGATATCTTTATCTGGTTTCTGTCAGTAAATACTTCTTGGCATCAGCAATAGTACTTGGATATAGTGGCTGCATATGGGGTGGATCCCCAGGTGAGAGCGCTTCTGAATGATCTTTTTTCAATCCCTGTTCCTCTATTTGACCTTGTATTTCCTCCTGTGGTTGTTTTGTTCTCCCTTCTAAGAAAGACTGAAGTCTTGTTTTCATCGAACCTTCTCTCTAACTGATGGTTCTTCTCTTGGCCCTACTATTCAACAATGATTGACAAAAAGTCAAATGAATAATAAAAATTAAATAGATAAATCTGGGAAAAAAAAGAAATAAATGTGCCTATGTCTAATAAGCCATAAGGGCTGAGAATTTCATAATTCCAATAAGTTGGATCATGTGACTATACAACAGCATGTGGTCATATTGTCTAGCCTCACATTACTGGATAATTCAATCCAGTGACTCTTCTGCCTTTTTTGTTGTAAATGATATATTTCAGAATTCTGTGTGATATTATATACTTAAGAGTATTTTACCAATATTCACTTTCTTTTTATTTCATCTTTTATTTATTTTTATTTGATGTGGGCATGCTTTTCTTTATAATTATAAAAAAATAAAGGTAAGAAAGTACATCAAAATTAAAGGTAAAGGAAAACAGTTTATCTAAAGAACAGCAACTGGTGCACACCTTTAAAAGTTTACACACACACACACACACAGACACAGACACACACACACACACAATATCACTGTCTTCAGACACACTAGAAGAGGACATCAGATTCCATTACAGATTGTTGTGAGCTACCATGTGGTTTCTGGGAATTGAACTCATGACCTCTGGAAGAGCAGTCAGTGCTCTCAACTGCTGAGCCATCTTTAATCCCACACCTTTAATTCCAGCATTTGGGAGGCAGATATCTGAATTCCAGGCCAGCCTGGGCTAAAGAGTGTGTTCCAGGACAGCCAGGGCTAAACATAGAAACCCTATTTCAATAAATATGCAAGTTATGGGGCTGAAGAAGAGATAGTTCAGTTCAGAGCTCTTGCTGCTCTCCCAGAGGACCTGATTTTGGTTCCAAGCAACCACATCGGGTGAGTCACAATCACCTGTAACTCCAGCCATCTTACTTCCTCTTCTGGCCTCTGTAGGCACCTGTACTCACATACACAAACCACATCTAGTCAGTCAGTCTATCTGTCTCTCTCTCTCTCTCTCTTTCTCTCTCTCTCTCTCTCTCAGAAAGAAAGAAAGAAAGAAATTAAGAAAGAAAGAAAGAAAGAAACAAACAAACAAACTGTGGTATTAAAAACAAGTATTGAACTTGTACACTTTTATACAGAAACATTTCAGACCCAAATTAACTACTCTTCAAGAAAAAAAAGTCCCCTAATATATTAATTACTCTCAGTATTTCTTTACAGTTTTTAAACCACTGGTGCTTTAATTGCTTAGGCATGATGAAAGGTAATTGCTGCTTCCTTAATACAGCACTCATTCACCAATGAGATGGTGTTCAAGAGCTATGGGTGTGCCTGCCATTATTTTCCTCCTGGAGCTGGTTTCTTAGGGAGAAGTCTGAGGAACTTTGATCCTTTCTAGTGTTTTCTTCTTCCTTAGATGCACTTTCTTTTCAACAAAGCTGGAAAGCTTGCCCTCTCCCATCTACTCCAAGGTCTCTGCCCTTTGCCAACTGGAATTTATGACTGTTTTCTCCTGAAAAAAGGAGATTTTCTGTCTTTTTGCCCCAAAATAAAGAGAATTTATGCCTTTTTGCCCGAAAATTATGAGAATTTCTGCAATTTTGCTTCAAAATAGGGCAATTTCTGCTTTTTATCCCAAAAGTAAGGGGAATGTATACCTTTTGCCACAGAAAAGGGAAATTTCTTCATTTTTGCCCCAAAATAAGAGGAATTTCTGCCTTTTAACCTCAAAATAAGTGAAATTTCTGCCTTTTTACCCAAAAATAAACAAAATTTCTGTCTTTTTGCCCCAAAATATAAGGAATTTTTGAATTATGCCCTGAAATAAGTGAAATTTCTGCAATTTTGCCCCAAAATAAAAGAAATTTCTGCATTTTTGCCACAAAATAAGAGGAATTTCTGTCTTTTTGCCCCAAAATAAGGGAAATTTCTGCCTTTTTGCTTCCAAATAAAAGGAATTTCAGCCTTTTTACCTCAAAATAAGGGGTATTTTTGCATTTTTGCCACAAAATATTAAAAATTTCTGCATTTTTGCCTTAAAATAAAGAAAATTTCTGCCTTTTTTCCCTGAAATAAGTGAAATTTCTGCAATTCTGCCCCAAAATAAGTGAAATTTCTGCAATTTTGCCCCAAAATAAGGGAAATTTCTGAAATTTTGCCCCAAAATAAGTGGAATTTCTGAGTTTTGTCCCAAAATAAGGAGAATTTCTGTCTTTTGCCCCAACATATAGGGAATTTCTGCCTTTTTGCCCCACAATTAGGGGAATTTCTGCAATTTTGCTACATAATATTGGGAATTTCTGCTCTTTTGCCCAAAAATAAGGGGAATGCATACCTTTTTGCCATAAAAAAAGGGAAATTTCTTCATTTTTGCTCCAAAATAAGGGGAATTTCTGCCTTTTTGCCTCTAAATAAGTGAAATTTCTGTCTTTTACCCCAAAACAAAGGGAATTTCTGTCTTTCTTGCCCCAAAATAAGGGGAATTTCTGACTTATTACCCTGAAATAAGTGAAATTTCTGCAATTTTGCCCCAAAATAAGGGAAATTTCTGCCTTTTTGCCCTGAAATATGTGAAATTTCTGCAATTTTACCCCAAAATAAGGTGAATTTCTGCCTTTTTACCCCAAAATAATGGGAATTTCTGCCTTTTTGCCCCAAAATAAGAAAAATTTTTGCTTTTTTTCTCTGAAATAAGAGAAATTTCTGCAATTTTGCCCTAAAATAAGGGAAATTTCTGCAATTTTTCCCCATAATAAGGCAAATGTCTGCAATTTTGCCCCAAAACAAGGGGAATTTCTCACTTTTTGCCCCAAAATAAAGGAAATTTCAGCCTTTTTACCTGAAAATAAGTGAAATTTCTGCATTTTTGCCCCAAATAAAAAAAAATTCTGCAATTTTGCCCCAAAATAAGGTAAATTCCTGCAATTTTGCCCCAAAATAAAGGAAGTTTCTTGAATTTTGCCCCAAAATAAAAGGAATTTTTGATTTTTCCCCAAAATAAAGGGAATTTCTGCCTTTTGCCCCAAAATTAGGGGAATTTCTGCAATTTTGCTCCAAAATACAGGGAATTTCTGCCTTTTTGCCTGAAAATAATGGGAATGCATACCTTTTTGCCATAAAAAGAGAAAATTCTTCATTTTTGCTCCAAAATAAGGGGAATTTCTGCCTTTTTGCCTCCAAATAAGTGGAATTTCTGTCTTTTTCCCCCCAAACAAAGGGAATTTCTGTCTTTTTTGCCCCAAAATAAAGGGAATTTCTGACTTATTACCCTGAAATAAGTGAAATTTTTGCAATTTTTCCCCAAAATAAGGGAAATTTCTGCAATTTTGCCCCAATGTAAAGGAAATTTCTGCAATTTTGCCCCAAAATAAGGGGAATTTCTGACTGTTTGCTCCCAAAAAAAGGAGATTTTCTGTCTTTTTGCCCCAAAATAAGGAGAATTTCTGCCTTTTTGCCCGAAAATTATGAGAATTTCTGCAATTTGGCTTCAAAATACAGGGAATTTCTGCTTTTTATCCCGAAAGTAAGGGGAATGTATACCTTTTGCCACAAAAAAGGGAAATTTCTTCATTTTTGCCCCAAAATAAGAGGAATTTCTGCCTTTTTACCTCAAAATAAGTGAAATTTCTGACTTTTTACCCAAAAATGAACAGAATTTCTGTCTTTTTGCCCCAAAATAAAAGGAATTTTTAATTATGCCCTGAAATAAGTGAAATTTCTGCAATTTTGCCCCAAAATAAAGGAAATTTCGGCCTTTTTGCCACAAAATAAGGGGAATTTCTGTCTTTTTGCCCCAAAATAAGGGAAATTTCTGCCTTTTTGCCCCCAATTAAAAGGAATTTCAGCATTTTTTCCTCAAAATAAAGGGAATTTCTGCATTTTTGCCAGAAAATATTAAGAATTTCTGCATTTTTGCCCCAAAATAAGGAAAATTTCTGCCTTTTTTCCCTGAAATAAGTGAAATTTCTTCAATTTTGCCCCAAAATAAGTGAAATTTCTGCAATTTTGTCCCAAAATAAGGGGAATTTCTGAGTTTTCCCCAAAATAAGGAGAATTTCTATCTTTTTGCCCCAACATTTAGGGAATTTCTGCCTTTTTGCCCCATAATTAGGGGAATTTCTGCAATTTTGCTTCAAAATACGGGGAATTTCTGCCTTTTTGCCCGAAAATAAGGGGAATACATAACTTTTTGCCATAAAAGAGAAAAATTTCTTCATTTTTGCTCCAAAATAAGAAGAATTTCTGCTTTTTTTCCTCTAGATAAGTGGAATTTCTGTCTTTTTCCCTCAAAATAAAGAGAATTTCTGTCTTTTTTGCCCCAACATAAGGGGAATTTCTGAATTATTACCCTGAAATAAGTGAAATTTTTGCAATTTTGCCCCAAAATAAGGGAAATTTCTGCCTTTTGGCCCTGAAATATGTGAAATTTCTGCAATTTTACTCCAAAATAAGGTGAATTTCTGCCTTTGTGCCCCAAAATAATGGGAATTTCTGCCTTTTTGCCCCAAAATAAGAAAAATTTTTGCTTTTTTTCTCTGAAATAAGTGAAATTTCTGCAATTTTGCCCCAAAATCAGAAGAATTTCTGACATTTTACCACAAGTTAAAGGAAATTTCTTTCTTTTTGCCCCAAAATAAGGAGAATTTCTGCCTTTTTTGCCTTTAAATAAAGGGAATTTCTCCCTTTTTGCCATGAAATGAGTAAATTTCTTCAATTTGGCCCATAATAAGGAAAATTTCTGTTTTTGCCACATAATACGGGGTATTTCTGCATTTTTGCCAAAAATAGGGGGAAATTCTTCATTTTTGCCCTAAAATAAGGGGAATTTCTCCATTTTTGCCCAAAAATCATGGAAATTTCTGCCTTTTTGCCACAAATACGGGGAATTTCTGACTTTTGGCCATAAAATAATGTAAATTTCTGCATTTTTACCCCAATATAAAGAGAATTTCTATATTTGGCCTAAAGATAAGGGGGATTTCTTCCTTTTTGCCCCAAAATAAGGGAAATTTCTGCTTTTATACCTGAAATAAGTTAAATTTCTGCTATTTTGCTGTAAAATAAAGGAAATTTCTGAAATTTACCACAAAATAAAGGGAATTTCTGCATTTTTGCCCCAAAATAAGGAATATTTCTGCATTTTTGCCCTAAAATAAGTTAAATTTCTGCAATTTTGCCACAAAATAAGGAAAATTTCTGCTTTTTAGCCGTGAAATAAGTGAAATTTCTGCAATTTTCCGCCAAAATAAGGAATATTTCTGCATTTTTCCACAAAATAAGGTGAATTTCTGCATTTTTGCCCCCAAAAATGGGGAATTTCTGAATTTTTGCCTAGAAATAAGGGGAATTTATGCATTTTTGCCCCAAAATAAGGAAAATTTCTGCCTTTTTGCCCAAAAATAAGAAGTATTTTTGCCTTTTTGACCCCAAAGTAAAGGGAATTTCTACCTTTTTGCACCAAGATAAGAGGAATTTCTGCCTTTTTGCCCCAAAATAAGGGGAATTTCTGTCGTTTTGCCCTGAAAGAAGTGAAAATTCTGCAGTTTTACCCAAAAAGTAAGGGGAATTTCCGAATTTTGCCACAAAATAAGGGGAAATTCTGCCTTTTGGGCCCAAAATAAGTGAAATTTCTGCAATTTTGTTCCAAAATAAAAGAAATTCCTGCCTTTCTGCCAGAAAATAACAGAAATTTCCTGCTTTTTCACCAAAATAAAGAAAATTTCTGCATTTTTGTTTCAAAATTAGGGGAATTTCTGCTTTTTGCCCTAAAATAAGGGGAATTACCGCCTTTTGGCCCCAAAATAGGGGCATTTCTGCCTTTTTGCCCCAAAAGAAGGTAATTGCTTCCTTTTTGCAAAAAATAAGTGGAATTTCTGCCTTTTTCTCTAAAAATAAAGGGAATTTCTTTGTTTTAGCCCCAAAATTAGAGAAATTTCTGAATTTTTGACACAAAATGAGGAGAATTTCTGCTTTTCTACTCGAAAATACCGATAATTTCTGCGTTTCTGTCCCAAAATAAGGGGAATTTATGCCTTTTTGCCACAAAATAAAAAGAATTTCTCTTTTTTTGCCCCAAAATATTGAGAATTTTTGCCTTTCTACCCGAAAATACGGAAAATTTCTGACTTTTTGTCCCAAAATAAGCGGAATTTCTGCAGTTTTGCCACAAAACAAGTGAAATTTTTGCCTTTCTGCCCCCAAAAAATGGCATTTCTGCTTTTTGGCCCAAAATAAAGGGAATTTCTGCATTTTTGCCCCAAAATAAAAGGAATTTCTGCCTTTTTGACCAAAAATAAGGGTAATTTCTGCAAATTTTCCAAAATAGAGAAGGAAAATTTCTGCCTATTTACCCCAAAATAAGGGGAATTTCTTTCGTTTGCCCCAAAATAAAAGGAATTTCTTCATTTTTGCCCCAAAATATGGGGAATTTCTGCATTTTTGGCCCAAAATAAAAAGTCTATCTACCTTGTTGCCCTAAAATTTAAAAAATTCTGCAATTTTGCCTCAAAATAAAAGAAATTTCAGCCTATTTGCCCCAAAATAAAGGAAATTTCTGCATTTTTTACCAGAAGTAAGTTATATTTCGCCAACTTAGCCCCAAAATAATCGAAATTTCTCCAATTTTGCACCAAAATAAAGGGAATTTCTGCCTTTTTGCCCCAGAAGAAGGAAAATTTCTGCATTTTTGCACTGAAATAAGTGAAATATCTGCAATTTTAACCCCAAAATAAGGAAAATTCTGCCTTTTTACCATGAAATAAGGGAAATTTCTGCTATTATGCCCCAAAAATAAGAAAATTTCTGCCTTTTTGCCCCAAAATAAGGTGAATTTCTGCTTTTTTGCCAAAAAATAAGTGGAATCTCTGCATTTTTCTCCCAAAAGAAAGGGAATTTCTGTCTTCTTACCCCAAAATAAGGGGAATTTCTACCTCTTTGCCCCAAAATATGTAGACTTTCTGCCTTTCTAGTGATAATGTCTTAATTTTATCTAAAATAAAAGAAATTTCTGCATTTTTTTGTGAAATAAGTAAAATTTCTGCAATTTTGCCCAAAATAAGGAGAGTTTCTGCATTTTTGCCCCAAAATAGTGGGAATTTCTGCTCTTTTGCCCCCAAATAAGGGGAATTTCTGCATTTTTGCCCCAAAATAATGGGAAATTCTGCCTTTTGGCCAAAAAAATCATTGAAATTCCTGCAATTTTGTTCCAAAATAAAAGAAATTTCTGCCTTTCTGCCAGAAAATAACAGAAATTTTTTTCTTTTTCATTAAAATAAAAAAATTTCTGCATTTTTGCCCCAAAATTAGAATTTATGCCTTTTTGCCAAATAATAAGTGGAATTTCTGCCTTTTCCCCCCAAAAGAAAGAGAATTTCTTTCTTTTTGCCCCAAAATAAGAGGAATTTCTCCATTTTTGCCCCAAAATAAGGGGAATTTCTGCCTTTCTATTGGAAAAATTGGAAATTTTTTCCTTTTTGTTCCAAAATAAGGGGAATTTCTGCGTTTTTTCCCCTAAATAAAGGGAATTTCTGCCTTTTTGCCGTGAAATGAGTGAAATTTCCAAAATTTTGCCCCATAATTAGGAAAATTTCTGCTTTTTGCCACAAAATACGGGGTATTTCTGCATTTTTGCCAAAAATAGGAAGAATTTCTGCATTTTTGCCCTAAAATAATGGGAAATTATGTTTTTTTGCCACAAAATAAAGAGAATTGCTTCCTTTTGCCAAAACATAAGTGGAATTTCTGCCTTTTTCTATCAAAATAAAGGGAATTTCTGTCTTTTTACCACAAAATAAGGGGAATTTCTAACTTTTTGCCTCAAAATAAGTAGACTTTCTGCATTTCTACCAGAAAATATGGGAAATTTCTGCCTTTTTTTCGCAAAATAAAAGGAATTTCTGCATTTATACCACAAAATAATTGAAATTTTTGCCTTTTTGACCCCAAAAAATGGCATTTCTGTTTTTGGCCCAACATAAGGAGAAGTTCTGCATTTTCCTTAAAATTAAGGGAATTTCTGTGTTTTTGCCTTAAAATAAGGGAAATTTCTGCCAATTTGCCCCAATAGAAAAGGGAAATTTCTGCCTCTTTACCCCAAAATAAGGGGAATTTCTGCCTTTTTGCCCCAAAATAAAGGAAATTTCTGCATTTTTGCCCCAAAATAAGGGGAATTTCTGCATTTTTTGCCCCAAAATAAGGGGAATTTCTGCTTTTCTGCCCCAAAATAAGTGAAATTTTTGCAATTTTGTTCCAAAATAAAAGAAATTTCTGCCTTTCTGCCATAATCTAATGAAAATTTCTTTATTTTATCCAAAGTAAAATAAATTTCTGCATTTTTTAGTGAAATAAGTAAATTTTCTGCAATTTTGCCCCCAAATAAGGAGAGTTTCTGCATTTTGGCCCCAAAATAATGGGAATTTCTGCTCTTTTGCCCCAAAATAATGGGAATCTCTGAATTTTTGCCTGAAAATACAAGGAATTTCTAACTTTTTGCTCTAAAGTAAGGAAAATTTCTGAAATTTTGCCTCAAAATAAAAGAAATTTCTGCCTTTTTTTCTAAAATAAAGGAAATTTCTGCATTATTTACCAGAAATAATTGAAATTCCTGCAATTTAGCCCCAAAATAATCAAAATTTCTGAAATTTTGCCCCAAAATAAAAGGAATTTCCTCCTTTTTGCCACAAAATAAGGAAAATTTCTGCCTTTTTGCACTGAAATATGTGAAATTTCACCAATTTTGCCCCAAAATAATGAAAATTTCTGCCTTTTTACCATGAAATAAGTGAAATTTCTGCAATTATGCCCCAAAATAAGCAAATTTTCCGCATTTTTGCCCCAAAATAAGAGGAATTTCTGCATTTTTGCCCCAAAATAAAAGAATTTCAGCCTTTTTGCCTCAAAATAAGAATTTCTTCCTTTTTGACCCCAAAATAAAGGGAATTTCTACCTTTTTGCACCAAGATAAGGGGAATTTCTGCCTTTTCGCTCAAAAATCATGGTAATTTCTGCCTTTTTCCACAAATAAGGGGAATTTTTGACTATTGGCCATAAAATAATGGAAATTTCTGCATTTTTGCCCCAAAATAAAAAGAATTTCTATATTTTTGCCCCAAGATAAGGGGAACTTCTTCCTTTTTGCCCCAAAATAATGGAAATTTCTGCCTTTTTTACATGAAATAAGTGAAATTTCTGCTATTTTGCTGCAAAATAAGGGAAATTTCTGAAATTTTACCCCAAAATAAAGGGAATTTCTGCATTTTTGCCCCAAAATATGGAATATTTCTGCATTTTTGCCCAGAAATAAGTTAAATCTGCAATTTTGCCCCAAAATAAGGACAATATCCTCATTTTTGCCGTGAAATAAGTGAAATTTCTGCAATTATCCACCAAAATAAGGAATATTTCTGTATTTTTCCGCAAAATAACGTGAATTTCTGCCTTTTTGCCCCAAAAAAGGGAATTTCTGCATTTTTACCCCAAAAGAAGGAAAATTTCTGCCTTTTTGCACTGAAATAAGTGAAATTTCTGCAATTTTAACCCCAAAATAAGGAAAATTCTGCCATTTTACCATGAAATAAGAAAAATTTCTGCTATTATGCCCCAAAAATAGGAAAATTTCTGCCTTTTTGCCCCAAAATAAGGTGAATTTCTGCTTTTTTGCCAAATAATAAGTGGAATCTCTGCATTTTTCTCCCAAAAGAAAGGGAATTTCTGTCTTCTTACCCCAAAATAAGGGGAATTTCTACTTTTTTGCCCCAAAATAAGTAGACTTTCTGCCTTTCTAGTGATAATGTCTTCATTTTATCTAAAATAAAAGAAATTTCTGCATTTTTCCATGAAATAAGTAAAATTTCTGCAATTTTGCCCAAAATAAGGAGAGTTTCTGCATTTTTCCCCCAAATAATGGGAATTTCTGCTCTTTTGCCCCCAAATAAGGGGAATTTCTGCATTTTTGCCCCAAAATATAAAGAATTTATACCTTTTTGCCCTAAAATAAAGAAAATTTCTGCAATTTTGCCCCAAAATAAAGAAAATTTCTGCATTTTTTTACCAGAAAAAAAGGATTATTTCTGCAATTTAGCCCCAAAATAATCGAAATTTCTCCAATTTTGCCCCAAAATAAAGGGAATTTCTGTCTTTTTGCCCCAATATAAGGAAAATTTCTGCCTTTTTGCACTGAAATAAGTAAATTTCGGCAATTTTGTTTCAAAATAAGAAAAATTTTTGTCTTTTTACCGTGAAATAAATGAAATTTCTGTATTTAAGCCTTCAAAAAAGCAAAATTTCTGCCTTTTTGACCGAAAATATGGGAATTTCTGCATTTTTGAACTAAAATAAGGGAAATTTCTGAATTTTTGCACAAAATGAGGGGAATTTTTACATTTTTGCCCCAAAATAAGGGGGAATTGTGCATTTTTGCCCCAAATTCCTCCTCTTCCATCAGTGTCAGATAATGACATCCTCTGCTACATCAAGAGCTGAAGCAAGGGTCTCTCCATTTGTGCTCTTTGGTTGCTGGTTTAGTCCCTCAATGTACTGTGTGGTCAGGTTAGTGGATATTTTTTTTCCCTTGGGGTTGCAATCCTCAGTTTCTTCAATCCTACCCCCTGACTATTCTGATGGGGCTGTTCTTTTGTTCACAGGAAGAATTCTGGAATAAATATTTTGATATGAGCGGGAGGCACATGCCTATCAATTGGGAGCAATCTCTAGAAGTTCTAGCTTCCCTTTTTTGTGTAGTTTGGCTAATGTCATTTCTGTTGGGTTCTGGAAACCTCTTATTTCCCTGGCACCTGGGAATTTCTAGAGGCTACTCCCAGTTATCCATTATCTACTGCAACATATTTCTATTTCCTGACCCCCTGTTCTCTGTCCCTTCCTATACCTGACCCTGTCCACCCTTTTTTTATCTCCCACTCTTGACTCCCTCCTATGTGCCTTCTTCCCTCCACCTCATGTGATTATCTATGTAGGATGGAAGCATGCACATTTTGTTTGCCCCTCTCTCTCTTGGCCTTGCTCCTCTATTCTTTCACTCTCTCTTCCTTTCCCTTACTCTTCTCTCTCCAGTTGCTCATGGCCAGCCTCTGCTTTCTGTCTCTTCTCTTCTCTTCTCTTCTCTTCTCTTCTCTTCTCTTTTCTTCTCACTCTCTCTCTCTCAATGTCTTTGTCTCTCTCTTTCTATCTCTCTGTCTCTGATTATCTATTTATCTATGTCTCTGGTTCTATGTTATTTTTATGTATTTCTCTATGTCTCCAATCTCTCTCATGTCTCTATATATGTTTCTCACTCTATGTCTCTCTCTCTCTCTCTCTCTCTCTCTCTCTCTCTCTCTCTCTCTGCCTCTATTACACTCCCAAGTCCCCTCCCCATGCCCTGAATAAATTCTATACTATAATATCCTGGTACCTCAGGGAGAAGGGATGCATCACATGGGCTATTTACACAACCACATATACACTGTTGGGATTAAATTAAGTATTTTCAAATGAGCCTCCCCAGCTCTAAGTGGAAGTGCCTGGCTTTAATCACAGCTTCCTCACAGAGGACAGAGGGAGTCAGCATGGGAATGAACCCCGGGGCCACTGCTTGTCAGATAGGGGCTGAGAACCATCAGGAAGACTCCATTGATAAAATAAAATGCAGAGAGCTTTATGATATATACTGTGTATTTGATGAGGAATAAAACTTTGGTGCTTGAGAGATCGTTCAGTGGTTAGAAAACAAACTGCTCTTTCTGAGTTCCTTGCTCTAATACCCAGCACCCACACAGAGGCTCACACTCACCTAGCTTCCGGTTTCAGGGGAGAGATTGTACTTACACAGTGACACATTCACAATGGAAATAAATATTTAAATTCATATTGATTAATTTTATTTAAAATAAATACATATTAAATTAATTTTATCCAGATTATTTTAAAAGAAAGCTTATATAAAATTAATTTTACATAAGTTAACAATAATTAAATTAATACTAGATTTTATTTATTTAAGTCAGTGCTCACTGCTGACCTTTCACCCTAGCCCAGAACCTCTGACCCCTCTTCAGGACTCATGGAGCAAGTCCATACCTATAGCACACCTATAGCACCTATAACTGCTGGACCAGATGTGAGGTTTCCCAGTCATCCTGGTCTGCCCTGAGATAATGCACCTGCTCACCGGGACTGGAAACAGGCAAACCAGGCCCCAAAACAGGGTATCTAGGAAAGGAAGCAGGTCTTCAAGGATGGAAAGAGGACATTGGGAATGGAAACAGGGCACGGGAACCAGAACAGGGCATCAGACCGGAAGCTCTGCATGGACGACAGGAAATAGGACGGGGCCCGGAAACAAGGCTTCATGGACAGGGAACAAGATTTCATGGGCCAGAAACAGGGTATTGGTAAACAGAAAAACAGCACTGGGAATTGGAAACAGGGTACTGGGAACTGGAAGCAGGGAACCAAGCACTGGAAACAGGACATGGGGATCAGAAACAAGATATCAGGGTCCAGAAACGTAAGCATTGTCATCCAGAAACAGGGCATCAGGAACGGAAACGGGATGGGGGACCAGTAATAGGGCATCAGGGACCGAACAGGGCATCATGAACCAGAAACAGGGTATTGGGTACTGAAACATGGAATTGGAGAATGGAAACAGGGCAGAGAAAATACTGTGAACAGAGTTAAAAACAAGGGGACATTATGAGGTGTGCGGACACATCACAGGGGATCGATTATAAACATTTTAAAATGACTTGTTTATTTTTATCTTATTTGCATTTGTGTTCAGTCTTGTTTTTGCCTCAGATCCTTTGGAAGTTGAATTACAGGGAGTTGCGAGCTTCCCTGCGGGTGCTGGGAATCAAACCCAGGCTCTCAGGAAGAGCAGCAGCTGGTGCTGTTAAGCTCAGAGCTGTCTCTCTAGGCCCTAGTTATTAATACTTTTAATTATATGAGTTTGCTTGTTTGTTTGTGTGATTGATTGATTGACTGATTTAGCTCTTAACAGAAACGTGCCAAGACCTGGAAAAACTATTAAGAGATACTTCTGAGAAAATACCCATGATGCACAGCGACCAAGGAAGGAAAATTTACAAGCAGATACATGGCAGCACATTTGTGTCCTTGTGAGGTAATGAGCGCTGTTGACAGTTGGAGATGAGCTCACTGCGTTTATGTGCCTCTGTCCCCTGTCTCTCTCTTCCCCTACATCCCCTGTGAGTGTGTCTGTGTGTGCTGCACATGCATGTGCTGACGTACCACATTGTATGTAATGATGTCTTAGGTACATTTTCTTCTCATTCCCCCTCAACTCTCTCTCTGTGTGTGTGTGTGTGTGTGTGTGTGTGTGTGTGTGAAACACACAGGTGCTGATTTTCAGCATGTATCTTTAATTGAGAAATCGTTTATCTATCTTTAATTTTTAGATTTTTTTCCATGTGAATGTTAAATTTGATCAGAATTTATTTTCTCAGAAATTTTGATGTAAATTTTCAATTTCAAAAGTTTTTCTACATTTATTTCTAGTTTAATTGTGAAAAAATTTAAGTCTCCATTTTAAAAATTATTCTTTTTTTATTTGATTTTTTCAATTTTATCTAAATTCTGTCAATATATTTCTACAAATTTTCCTGAAAATATTTATAGGGCAAATATTAAATTATTTCAAAATATGTTTCTAAATGCCTCTTCAATTTTTGAATAAACATTTTCAGTCTTTTATCTTATTAGGATTATTTCCCATGTGAATCATCAGTTTTGCCAGAATTTTGTTGATATGATTTTTTATTTTTCTCAGAAAAATTATTGATGTATATATAAAATATTTTTAATATTTTCTTTCATGTGTCATCAATTTTGGGAGAAATATTTTCTATCTGGTTTATTTTATCATTATTATTGCATGTGAATTTTAATTTTATCATATTTCTCTCTATACATTCCTTCAATGTTCTCAGAAATATTTTTATGTATAGATAATGTTTTTACAAAATTTTCATACATGTGTTTTTCATATTTTGAAGTATATTTGCAGGGTCTTCAATTTTATTATTATTTTTCCATGTCAATCTCCAGTTTTATGTGATTTCTGTTCATACATTTGTTCAGTTTCCTTCCAAATGTTTCAGATGTGAATTTGAAATTTTAACAAAACGTTTTTCTCTATGTGTCTTCAGGTTTTCGAGAAATGTTTCCCGACTTCTCTCTTTTTTTCCTTTTTTGTTTTTTTTTTCTTTTGGTTGAATTTTATTTATTTCATTTTTTAAACTTTAATTTTAAAAACCAAGATAAATGTACAAATTTTTAAGCATTTTTGCATAAAAGTACAGGAATATATTTTTTATAAAGTTGTAATTTAGTATTTGTGGTTACATATACAAACACATATATATATATATGTAACAATAATATAGGAAAAGAGGTTATTAATTGAGGGGATAGGAGAGAAACTGGGAGGGGCTGTAGGAAGGAAAGGGGGATGTGATACAGTTCTATTTTAATTAAAATATGTTCTTTTTTTTTTCTTGAACTTCACACATTTTGTGAGTTGTTTCTGGGGTGTTCAGAGCTTTATGGGGTTAGTGTCCCATTAACAGTGACTGCATATTATGTCTGTTCTTTTGTGACTGGGTTATCTAACTCAGGATGATATTCTCTAGATGCATCCATTTTCTTAAGAATTTGGTTAAGTCATTGTTTCTGGTGGCTGAGTAGTATTCCATTGTGTAAATGTACCACAATTTTTGTATCCATTCTTCTTCTGAAGGACATCTGGGTTCTTTCTAGCTTCTGGCTATTATAAATAGAGCTGCAATGAACATTGTGGTGCATGTATCTTTGTTGTATGTTGGAGCATCTCTTGGGCAAATGCCCAGAAGTAGAATAACTGGGTCTTCAGGTAGTACTATGTCCATTTTTCTGAGGAAACTCCAGACTCATTTCCAGAGTGGTTGTATCAGTTTACAACCCCACCAGCAGCGAAGAAGTGTTCCTCTTTCTCCACATCCTCGCCAGCATCTATTGTCATCTGAGTTTTGGACCTTGGCCAATCTGAATGGTGTGAGGGTTGTTTTGGTTTGCATTTCCCTGATGGCCAAGGATGTTGAGCACTCCTTAGATGTTTCTCAGCAATTCAAATTCCTCGATTGAGAACTTTTTGTTTAAGTCTGTACCTCATTTTTTAATAGGGTTTTTTGATTCTCTGTTATCTCCCTTTTTGAGTTCTTGGTATACCTTAAATATTAGGCCTCTATCTGATGTGTGGTTTGTAAATATCTTTTCCCACTCTGTTAGCTGCCGTTTTTGTTTTCATGATAGTGTCTTTAGCCTTAGAGAAACTTTGCAATCTCATTAAGTCCCATTATTATTATTTTTCCATGTCAATCTCTAGTTTTTTGTGATTTCTGTTTGTATATTTGTTCAGTTTCCTTCAAAGAATTTCAGATGTGAATGTGGAATTTTATCAAAACATTTTTCTCTATGTGTCTTAAGATTATCGAGAAATGTTTTGTGTTTTCTCTTTTATCTGTAATCAGTATTATATTCTATGTAAATCTTGAAATTTATCAGAAATTTTTTATATGTATTTTCAATTTTTTAGAAATTATTTGATGTAATTTTTGTGTTTTTTAAAATGTTTTGTACATACATGTTCAATATTTGTTAAATGTTTTTATATCTTCTATCATAACGTGATTTTTCTAGTTGTGAGTCTTCAATTTTATCAGATTTCTTTCTTCACATTCTTTCTATTTCTTAGAAATATGTTTGCTTTATATATTATTTTTTAAAAAATCTTTTACATGGGTTTTCAAGGATTTAAATAATATTTACTTTTTCTTGCATTTTAACATGACTTTTTTCATGGTAACCTTCAATTTTATCAAAATTTTTATATATTTCTTGAAATTTTCAGAAATATTTTTGAAGAGAATGTAGAATTATTTAAATAGTTTTTCTTTATGTGTCTGCATTTTTTTGAAAAAAATATTTTACTCCTCTCTTTTATCGTATTTTATACTTGAAACTTTCATTTTCATCAGAAGTTTATTCTATTTTTTTCAGTTTTCTCAGAAAAATGTCCAAGTATATATTAAAATTTTCATAAAATTTTTCTATATTCGTCTTCGTGTTTTAGAATAATATTTTCTGTCTTTTATGTTAGCAGGATTATTTCCCATGTGAATGTTCAACTTTATCAAAAATAACTTGATACAATTATTTAATTTTCTTAGAAATATTTTGGATGTAATTACATAGTTTATTCCACAAATTTTTCCACATGTGTCTTCACGTTTTGGGAAATACTTTCTACATGATATATTTTATCATTGTTATTGTATGTAAATTTTAATTTTATCAGAGTGTTTTCTATATACTTCTTCAATTTTCTCAGAAATATTAGCAATACAAATTTTCATTTTTAAACGGTTTCTGCAGAAGCATCTTCATTTTTGATTTTTTTTCTTCTATTTTTTAGGACTATTTTTCATGAGAATCTTCAAATTTATTAAAATATTTCTGTGTATTTTTCAAATTTATTCAAAGAATATTTTATGTAAATTTTAATTTGTCAAAAAATGTTTCTAAATGCCTGTTTACTTTTCTTAATAATACTTTTGCATGCTGTTTTAGTAGGATTATATTCCATGTGAATATCCAATTTTATGACTATTCTTTCTATATATTTGTTCAATTTTCTCAGAAGTATTTTCAATATAAATATGTATTTTTTCAGAAAAGAGTTTCTTAATATATCTTCAATTTTGAGATTGACATTTTCTGCTTCTTTTTTACCATGATTATCTTAAAGGTGAATTTTCGATATTATCACAATTGTTTCTATATATTTCTTCAATTTTTTTCAGCAGTATTTTCGAGATAAATTTTCTAGTTTTTCTAAAAAAATTCTACATTCTTTAATTATGTGAGTAATATTTTCTATGCATTCTTTTTATCTTGTTTTTTTTTTTATAGAAACCTTTGATTTTATCAGAATTCTGTCTTGGCAGTTCTCAAGTTTTCTCTCAAATATTTTCAATGTATATATGAATTTTTATCAAAATTTTTTTCTACATATATTTTCAGCTTTCCGAGAAATTTTGTAGAGAGCTTTTGGGGTCTCTTGGCAGGAATCTGACATGGGGCCAGGAAAAGAAAGTAGAGCTACTCCAGAAAGGAATTAAACATTGGGCTAGGACAGGGAATTAAGCTCAGTGAGGAATCTGATTTCAGGATCAAATAGAGAAATAGGCTTCAGGCAATAACTTCACTTTGGGCTAGGACAGGAAAGTAGGTTCAGATAATCCCATCATCTTTACAACCCTCCTTAGAAATAGTGATTATGGAATTTTCTATGGCCTTTCTTGTTCTCTTAACCTAGACCTGGCCTTATTATTATCTGCATGTAATTAAAATGGAATAAAAGAGAGTTAAAGAATTGAACCTGCCTTTCAGCCTCAGAACTGGCTGGGGTCATGCTGCAGTTTTGTCTAATCATCTCTTTTTCTTTAATCCTAGCTCTGCTGCTGGAGAATCTCTTTGACTGAGCTGGTTTGGTGAGGTGGAACTCAATGTGAGGCTCCAGTGGATATAGTGAAGGACACCATGGGAAAGGAAGGGCATGCAGAGGAAAGTTTTGAAAAGTCTCAGCCAGCAGTGAGTAAACCCTAAAAGAATGGGGCTTGGCAATGGCACAATGCCATTTATATATATGCTTAAAATATGCTAAAGGATAGAGGAGCAAAAATAAGTCAGAAACAAGTTATCCAGTTTCTGATTTTTAAAGAAGAAATCTGTCCTTGGTTGCCTGAGGAAGGTTTTGTAAGTTTACAGACATGAGATAAAGTAGGAGAAGGAATAAAAGGGCACTATAAAATCCATGGTTTTGATAAAATGTTCTATGTTCCATGGCTATGTTGGATGGCCTGTCCACTGAAGATCATTCACCTGCAGATTGGAAAAGAATAGCTCATGCATGTCTAGGGTGACTAAATTTTTTGCTGTGGAAAACAGAATTTTTTGAAAGATGTCAGCAAACAGCAGAATTAAAAGCTACATCAAACTATCCAGTTACTTATGAAATGCTAACAGGAGAAAGTCAATATCGCGATATTCAGGATCTATGCTGGGAAAGACATGATTGCAGAGACTCAGAGACTCTTCACACATGGTCAAAATGAGTCCAAGAGGTAAAACTTTTAGAGATTTGATTATAGCACACCTTCTTTAAGGGGCCAACAGTATAGAACCTGAACCCTCACATTGCTTCGAAGACAAGGATGGACAGACATATTCTGTGCCAAGTGCTGGGGTTAAGACCCTCTTAGTCACTCACCAATAGTATTGATTTTCTTGATTCAATTCCTGGAACTTGTACAAGGCCTCACTTTTCTTCTGGGGCATTTCCTGAAGGTCATTCATCACCTCATGATGCTGTGTTTTCAGCTTATGGGACTCAGAGTTGATCCTGGGGAGGGCATGGCAAAAGACCAAATAACCCTTTGAACTAAAGATTCAAGAATCACATGAATTCAAACTGAAATGTGACCTTAGGCAGTGGGGTAAGTAGTACAAACAAACATTATTGGGATGAAGCCCCTGTGGATATCTAGTTCTGAAGAGCAGGAAACCCAGCCTGACACATGGGATTCTAAGTAGAGATAGAGCCGATATTCACTGTCTGAAGGAAAGAACAAGTTATCAGTATCTGAATATCCAAGACTGATTCATCAGGTTAGACAGGGAAACAGAAAAAATGGAGAGGAACTCAGTAAGCACCAACAGGGAGAAGGGAGGCCAGGTATTCCTGGTGGTCATGAACTCTGCCCAGAGTTCATGGCAAATTTCAATGTGAATTCATGAAACTAGAGTATGCTTACGTGGTTTTATTACATTAACACTGTCTGGTCAGATTAGCCAAGCAGGAAAGCTGCAAAAGGGCCAAAGTTTCCACCAGTCTTGAAACCACTACTCTTTTTTAGGTCTCTACAAGGTGAAGATTAACAGTGAGTTCTGCAAACAGGGTTCTTGGCTAGTTAGGGGACCAGCTTTAGGCAGCAGATTTTGGAAGTGGCAGAGTCAGACATGAAACTGGTGTTTTAGTTACACCTTTACACTTCCATAGCAGCTTTTCTCAAGAGGGAGACCAAATTTCAGGGCCATGTTTCTCTACACAGTAAAATTCGAGAGGTGATACTCATTTGCAAGTCAGAAATGACAGTGACTCTTAGCCAGCCTGTGAGGCATATAGTTAAGTGAACTAGGGGTGACATCATGCTTGGAATAAGTCCTGGATCTATTGTTACTTTTTTATTGCTCAGCTTTCTAAGCAGTAGCTTCTGTCATGGTTGCTTTGTGTATTTCAAATATGTAGGCAAGGCCTTATTGTGGGTCATTCCTAATTATTAGCTCTATGACCACTGGGGAATCTGACTTTCCTTCTGGAGGGGACAAGCCCATAAAAATGTGAGACAGAATTAACTGGAGTTTTTTTCTTTATAATTCAACATTCTGGGACAGCAAAAGACTTTCAGCTTTGAATTGTTGTAGGAAGGTTTGGGCCAAATTATCTAAGCAGGTAGATTAGTTTTAGCTTTATTTGTGGTTGACTCTGCCTATTCTGATAGACAGAATATGGGAGAGGGCAAGACCCTACTTCTCATCATGAAGGGTGGGAGAGAAGCTGCCTCCAGTTGAATATTTTTCCAGCTTTTCATGTCATGTATCAGGAAGAGTTTAACCTTCAGAATTACACAGAAGAACACTTAGGATTCTGGCTTAGTAATTCAACTTAAGTTGTGTGAGGAGTTTCAGTGTCTTTCATGTAGAATGTGTGTGTGTTTTGTTTTTTTTTTTTTTTTTTTTAACCTCAGAGGATTGCATTAAGCATGAGGGAAAATAATCATGTACTTGGCACAGTATAACCACAGGAAAAGCTAATTTTGAGGACCTTGTCTATGCTGGATAAACCTAGGCCTTTCAGGATGCACTGATTACAAAGGCACTGCATCGGATTAGCTCTGTTAACTGTGACTTTTATATCAACCCCATTTCCTACCAAACAGTGATAAATTTAGGGGAATCCCATATGGGTAGGATAGAGTGGAAGGAGAAGGAGAACCTATACGCATGGGTAGGCGACACTGTTAAGACTAGGGTCTCTTCTTCAGACTGACACATTCTGGCCAGTGTAAATATTTCTATGAAGTAACAATCCATAGAATGTTGTGTCTGCCCTCTACATTTTACATGTTATACATTGTTTTTAAATTATGAATTTGTATCACATTTATAAACTTTTGTACCACTTCACTTGTGTGTAGCCTAAAGGACATGTTGTGAAGAAAAATTCATCCATCTCGTGATTCCTGGACATCAAACTCTAATCACCAGCTTGGTTTCAAGATGTTCACCTGCTGTTCCACCCATCGGTGCACTTACCCACATTTCATTTGGTTTCTGTGGCACAGGACACATAGCCCTGGCTGGCCTGCAACACCTGGGTATCAATCCCTGAGCACAGATTTAACAACACTCATTACCACGCCAAAGTGTTGGAGCTTTAAAGTATAGACACTGCATATTTCCAATAAGTACCTCAGTTTTCCCAGCATGTGTACACTGCAGCATACATGACAAGGCTGCGGTTATAAACTACCTTCAAAACTGCAATGCTCTGGTCTAGACCTCATTTTACTAGTTTTGTGGATTCAAGTGTGTATAACACACAGCAAAACAAATTGTAAATATACAGAAATAGCTTCTGAAAGGCCCCATATGAAATCATCTACATGGCCTGTCTTTGTGCCTCCCAACGCTTTCTTTAAACCCCTGAGCAATACAGACATTAGTCCATGGAGGGTACCCAAATTCTATTTTCATGCCTTTAAGCAAAATCTATTGTGAAAGTGATATTTCCCTACTTTTGTATTTAACATTCATTGAGCACCCCTAAACATCTAAATGAACCAGATCTTTCATTCTTTTTATTTCATTTTGAAGTTTCAGCATAAGATTAATATTTTTATTCAATACATTTTATTTACATTTCAAAAGTCATCCCCTTTCTCAGTTTCCCCTTGTGATAGTTTGCATATGCTTGGCCCAGGGAATGCCACTATTGGTATGTGTGGCATTGTTGGAGGATGTGTGTAACTCTGGGAGTGGGCTTGGAGTTACTCCTTCTAGTTGTCTGAGGATTTTCAATCCGTTCCTGGCTTCCTTTGGATAAAGATGTAGAACTCTCAGCTCCTCCAGCACCATGCCTGCCTGGATGCTGCCATGCTTCTGCCTTGTTACTGGACTGAACCTCTGAACCTGTAAGCCAGCCTTAATTAAATGTTATTTGTAAGGCTTGCCTCGGTCATGGTGTCTGTTCACAGCAATAAAACCCTAGCTAATATACCCCTCCATTTCATCCACTCTCTTTTGTTTTTATAAGAGTGCTCTCCAGTTAACCCTTTCACCCTCCCACCTACAACTCCTGCTTCCCTCCCTGACATTTCTCTACACCAGGGCACTGAACCTAAGAAGGACCAAGAAATTATCCTCACATAGATGCTCAACAAGCCCTCCTCTGCTACATATGCTACTGGAGCCATAAATCTTTCCATGTGTATTCTTTGGATTGGGGTTTAGTCCCTAGAAGCTCTGGTTTGTAGGTATTGTTGTTCTTTTGGGTGAAAACCTCTTTAGCTCCTTCAGTCCTTTTTCTAGCTCTTCCATTGAGGACCCTGTTCTCACTTCAATGGTTGGCTGAGATCATCTGCATCTGTATTGGTCATGCTCTGGCAGAGACTCTCAGGACACAGCTATATCAGGGTCCTGTCACCATATTCTTCTTGGCCTCTGCAATACTGTCTGGATTTGGTGGCTGTATATGTGGTTTATTCCCAATTGGGGCAGACTAATGATAGCCTTTGTTTCAGTCTCTGCTACAAAATTTGTCTACATAATTCCTCCTATGAATATTTGTTTCCAACTATAAATAGCACTGAATCATCTGCACTTTCGTTTTCCTGCATCTTGAGCTTCATGTGGTTTGTGAATTGTATCTTGTTTATTCAGAGCTTCTGGTCTATTATTCTTCTGTCAATGAGTGCATGCCAAGAGTGTTCTTTTTATGTCTGTGTTAATATTTTCTAGTTCCATCCATTTACCTACCAATTTCATGAAGTAATTGTTTGTAATAGCTGAGTAGTACTCCAATATGTAAATGTACATTTTCTGTATCCATAATTTCTGTTAAAGGACAACAACTGTTTTTTTTTTTTTTTTTTTTTTCTGGCTTCTGGCTATTATAAGGCTGCTATAAGCATAGTAGAACATGTGTCATTGTTATGTGTTGTAACATGTTTGGATATATGCCTAGGAGTGGTATAGCTGGGTACATGGATAGTACTTTGTCAAATTTTCTAATGTGCCTCAAGACTGACTTCCAAAATGGTTATACCAGACTTCAATCCCAGAAATAAATTTGAGTGTTCCTCTTTCTGCATACGTTAGTTGGCATTGGATGCCACATGAGTTTTTAATTTTAGCCATTCTGGCTGATTTGAGGTGGAATTTCATGTTTGTTTTGATTAGTATTTTCCTGGTGACTAAGGATGTTGGACATGTCTTTTGTTGCTTTTCAACGCTTCGTTATTCCTCAGTTGAGAATTATTAGTTTACCTCTGTTGCCCAATATATTAATAGGTTTATTTGATTCTCAAAATCAAATTTCTTCAGGTCTTTGTATACATTGGCTATTAGTTCTCTATCCGATTTAAATTTCACAAAGGTCTTTTCACAATCTATTGGTGGTTGTTTTGTCCTACTGACAGTGTCCTCGCCTTACAGAAGCTTCACAATTTTATGAGGTGGCATTTGTTGAGTCTTTATCTTATAGTATAATCCATTTATGTGCTCTTAAGGAAATTTCTCCAGTGATCGTGTGCTTGAGGCTCTACCCTATGTTTTCTTCTATTAGGTTGAGTGTATCTTGTTTTCTGTTGAGATGCATGGACCACTTGGACTTGAGATTTATACAATGAGATAAGGATGAATAGATTTGCATTCTTCTTCATGCTGACCACCAATTGATCCATCACCATTGTTTAAAAATCCTATCTCTTATGACACTGGATTATTTTAGCATATTTTTTCAAAGGTCAAGTGACTACAGATGTGTAGGTTTATTTCTCAGTCTTCGATTTTATTCCATTGATGTACCTTCCTGTCCTTGTACCAATACCATACAGGATTTTTTTGATTATTATTATCATTTTTGCTCAGTAATACAGCTTGAATTCAGGGATGATGATTCTTCCTGGATGTTACAAGTAAGGATTGATGTTCACTGTTTACACAGCAGCTCAGCAATTGGCACACACTTAATGAGGGTAATAGAAAATTCTTTAACACCGAAAGATTACCATTCTTTAAGGCAGTCAAGGCCTGTACCCACCCAACAAGTGACTTCCTTGGATTCATATTTGTGCTTGTCTTTAGCACAATACAGGAAACAAGGGAACTAGGCATCCTAGATAGCCTGCAAAGATGCTATCTCCATCCAGAATTTATGTTGGCAATAAATAATTGCCACAGATTCATGCTATGGCAACAGGAGAGTCACCTGGTCTGCTCTTAATCTTAGCTCACCTGGTAAATGTCTGAGGACTAAGAGTATCAGAGAAAACAGAACAGCATATCCTAGTTTACAAGTCTCTCTGCTGAAACTATAAGAGGGTTTTTATTTTTTTTTTTTTTTTGTTTTAGGATTTCTTAATTAGAAATATCTAGAAAGCTGTTCAGAGTTGGCACATGTAGTAGTCCCAGCACTCAGAAGGTGTTTTAAGAATTGATGCCTTGTTCTTGTTCTTCTGTTGTGTTTTTTTATTTTTAATTTTGTAATCTCCAGCCAGGTACTAGTTTCATACCTAGAATGTTCATACCATGCTCTGTAAGGCCAGATGAGTCATATTAATCAATACTTTTATTGTGATCAGCCACACTACAGACAATGCTATTATTCATTTTCAAATAAGGAAAACAGTTATTGAGAAGGTACTTAACCAGTTTGTACTCACATATCCAAGATATCATAACTATACAATGACATTCCGACCTTTTAGATTACCTATTACTCCCATTTTAGAGGACATGGATAAGTGACATGGAAAATCAATGTTGGGAATTTGTAATTTCAATTATAAACTCAGAAGTATGTGTACATGTGTATATATGCATTTTGTTTTTAATTTGAGATATAAATTTTTCAGAGAATCTGAGACCTAAATAGGTCTTGGCCAATCTTTGTAAACTGCATATACTTTAATGAGTCAAGACTGTCTTCTCTTTGTGTTGGGAGTGTACTTGAAAAAAAAGATTTTAATTTATATCTAGAGGTAGCCTAAGCCCTAAGGATCAGGATGAATTCAGAAACTGTCGTTGGGTTATGCACTGAGCCATAACTGGATGTCCCATCTTCAGGCTGTGGAGCCACGCTTATTACTGAGAAAACAAATCACCTAATATCACAGATATCAAGATGGCAAGAGGCAATCACAAGAACATAAGCAATGGAAACAAAGACAACCTGGTGCCATCAAACACAGCACAATTACTGAGCTCTTATCAGCTGACCTACTTCATCCAATGTCTGGTATCAGAGGCCACCAGTTTCAGTTGCGCTAAGATATTACATGACTGTTGTATCTTACTATTTCCAAAGCCTGTCCGATGTCTTTTTTCTCCCCATGTCCCTCTTCTTCCTTCTGTAACCCAAAGGCCCCATCGTTTTCTTTAGGGCCAGCAATTAACTTCTGCCTTCTTTATTGACATAATCAAGAGTCAATTAGGGAATCAAATTTTAGTATCAGTTTCACCCCCTTACACAATGTCATCAAATACTGGCAAGGAGATGGTGGACTTTTCTTCTCTGACTTTCATAATTAGATCGCTAAATTTTCTAATGCTCTTTAAACTCTTAAATTCGTAAGACAAACATAGTTTGCACTTTGTGCTTTATGTGTTCTTTCAACTGATTAGATAGTAAGTTACATGTTACATAGTAAAATCGTGTATTGCTACCTCTCATTGCCATTGATATGGCAAACAAGGCCTTCAGTGTTCCTGTGCAGCTTGTACAAGTTAAATCCTGCTCAGGAGAACACAGAGATGTTCCTGAACAACTGTTGGCCTACAGTTGTTTGATCTCCACAATTCACTAAATCAATCTGCAAGACTGGTGTTGTGTTAGAACTGAATTTTTGGTGTCATTTCAACGAATATTTAGATATTTCATAAGAATCTGCATAATCTTTGCTTGTCTAGTTTTGTAATAGCAGCAGTAGTTTAATCATTGTTGTGCTTACATGTAGAATTCATTCATTAGGTGTCACAAAAATGCCAGTGTCCTTATGATATCATTTTCATCACATTCATTAGCTGCACTGGGTTGTGCAAGAGGCAGTGTGGGCACACAGGCCCTGCTGCTGGGGACAGTTGTAAGCAGTGGCTACAGTGACTAGGCTGTGGGTCTGGTTGGCAGGCAGTGTAGAACAGTGTGGCTGCCACCTGAGCCACCACCAAGGAGCAGCATGTAGGGTCACTGGAGTGTGTGTGGACTCTGTAGGCAGAGGAGCAGTAGGGCTGCAGTTTGTGGAAGTGGGTCAGTTCAGCAGTTGTAGCAACTTCAGCCCCACCACACCCTAACACCTCTGGTGGCCAGAAATGGGGGGAAAAGCCAGAGAAACTTTGGCTGTGGTGCAGTTTGTGCAATGGTTTTCAGGCAAAGCCCAGGTAGAGCAGCACATCACCTAAACCAAGCAAACCAAAGGCTCACAGGTCTCAAGAGGTGCCCCTGATGACACAGGCCAGTACTTGTCTGTGTTTCGAATAAAATGGGAGCACAGGTCATAGGGGTAGAAGCCAATAGTGTGGAAGTTGCAGTAGAGCTCCATCATTTAGTTGGGGTGTGGGGAAGGGCTGCACAGCTCATGGAAGTCATGTGCAAACTGACATATCTCCTGTCCTTGCACGTTGCTGTCATCCTTGTCATTGTCATCATCCTCCTCCTGCTCTTTCTTTTTCTTCTTCCTGCTCCTCTTCCTCCTCCTTCCTCTTCTTCTTCTTTTTAAATTTTCTACTGGCAACCATACTGTTTCAGATCTTATGACCTTTTCTTAATGCTACTGGGAAGCATGTTGCTGTGACAAAGCCCCATTTGCCTATTCTCAGTCTTACTGCCCAAGATTCCTCTTGGGACTTTGGAGACATTGGTGGTAAAGCTGAGCTGGAACCTGTGATTTCCAACATGAATTCCATTGTTCTTTCTCCACCGTAAGATAAATGCATAAAGATTTTGCTAAGGCAAATATTATGAAATGTTCCTTTCTTTTTTGTATCGGGAGGGGTACTTTTGCGGTTTTTGTTTATTTATTTAGTTATTTATTTATTTAGGCTATTACTCGATAGCTCTGGTGAACTGCAACATGTTATTTAGGGAAGGTTAGTCTTGTACTTACAGAGAGCTGTCTGCCTGTGTCTCTTGAGAGCTCCAGTTAAAAGTGTGAGGTATGTCATCAATTCATCTATTTTGATTTGACTTGTTTATGGAGTATGATAGTTGTGTAGTTTTTTATTTTTTTTTTCTTTTTACCCACAGACATCTAGTTTCCACAATATAATTTATTTCTGTGTGTGTGTGTGTTAATAAGAGTTTTTTTTCAACTTTATTTTTTTAAAAACAGAGATACATTTTAAAGCATTTTGGCATAAAACTATATATTTTTCTCAGTACTTTTTCTGAAAGTTTGATCGTATGCATTGAATTCTTACTAGTTATAATGAGCATAAAGTACATTTAAAATAACATAACATGGAAATGGTAAAAGTTTTCTTGGTGTTTAAAGATTTAACATATGATTTTAAATACCAAAAATTGCCACGAGGCTATCTTCTTAACTTTTGAGTTATTAATGATTTAAAATCTAGGTGTACCCACTCTGAGAAGGTGCTATAAACTTGTTTTTTTTTTTTTGAACTTAATATAGTCTGTGATTTGTTTCTTGGGTATTCATAGATTTCTGGGGCTAGTATCCAATTATCAGTGACTGCATATTATGTCTATTCTTTTATGAATGGGATACCGCACTCATAATGATATTTTCTAGATGCATCCATTTTCCTAGGAATTTCATAAAGTCATTGTTTCTAATAGCTGAGTAGTACTCCATTGTGTGAATATACCACAATTTCTGTATCCATTCATTTACTGAAGGACATGTGGGTTCTTTACAGCTTTTGACTATTATAAATAAGGCTGCTATCAACATGGTGGAGCATGTGTCCTTATTGTGTATTTCAGCATCTTTGGGGAATATGCCCAGAAGTGGAATAGCTGGGTCTTCAAGTAGTACTATGTCCAACTTTTTAAGGAACTGCCAGATTGAATTCCAGAGTGGTTGTACCAGCTTACAGCCTCACCAACGATGGAGGAATGTGCCTCTTGCTCTCCATCCTTGCCACCATCTGCTGTCATCTGAATTTTTGATCTTAGCCATTTTGATTGTTTGAGTTGGAATCTCTGGGTTGTTTTGATTTCCATTTTCCTGATGACTAGGGATGTTGACCATTTCCTTAGGTACTTCTCAGCCATTCAATATTCCACAACTGTGAATATATTTTAGATCTGTACTCCAGAATTCTTTTTTAGATCTGCACCTTCTTTTTAAAAGGATTGTTAGATTCTCTGGAGTCTAAATTTTTCAGTGTTTTGTATATATTAGATATTAGTCCCCTATCAGATATGGGAGTTGTAAAGATCTTTTCCCAATCTGTTGGTAGTCATTTGTTTTCTTGACAGTGTCCTTAGCCTTACAGAAACGTTGGAATCTCACTAAGTCCCATTTATCCATTCTAGATCTTAGAGCACAAGCCATTGTTCTGTTCAGAAACTTTTCTCCTGTGCCTGTTTATTCTAAATTTTTCCCCAATTTCTCTTCTAAGAGTTGAAGTATACCTGGTATTATGTGCATGTCTTCGATCCACTTGGAATTGACCTTTGTAAAAGGAGATAGGAAAGATTGATTTTCATTCTTCTGCATGCTGACTGCCAGTTGAAACAACACCATTTGTTAAAGAGTCTGTCCTTTTTCCAAGGAATGTTTTCAGCTCCATTTTCAATGATCAAGTGACCTTAGGTGTGTGGATCCATTACAGGGTCCTCAGTTTTGTTCCATTGATATACCTGTCTATCTCTGTAGCAGTACCATGCAGTTTTTAACACAAATTCTTTGTAATATAGTTTGGAAAAAGGGATGGTGATTCCCACAGAGGTGTTTTACTTTTGAGAATAGCTTTCACTATTCTCGTATATTTTGTTATTCCAGATGAATTGGTTTTTTTCAACTCTCTGAAGAATTGAGTTGGAATTTTGCTGGGAATTGCATTGAATCTCTAGATTGCTTTTTACAATTCATGAGCATGGGAAATCTTTCCAACTTCTGAGATTTTCTTCCTCAGATTCTTGAAGTTTTTCTCATACAGAACCTCCATTTGCTTGTTTAGAGGCACCCCAGATAGTTTATCATTTTTGTGAGTATTGTGAAGGGTGTTGATTCCCTAATTTTTTGCTCAGCCTGTTTATCATTTGAGTAGAGGAAAGCAGGAAAGTTTTTGAGTTAAATTTATATCCAGCCACTTTGCTGAAGATGTTTATTAGTTGTAAAAGTTTTCTGATAAAATTTTTTGGGGTCACTTAAGTATACTCTCATATCATTTGCAAATAGTGATATTTTGACTTCTTCCTTTCCAATGTGAATCCCTATGATTTCTTTTTGTTGTCTAATTGCTCTGGCCAAGACTTCCAGTCTATATTGAATAGGTAGGGGATAGTGGCCAGCCTTTTCTAGTCCCTGATTTTAATGGGATTGCTTTAAGTTTCTCTCCATTTAGTATGATATTGGCTACTGGTTTGCTCTATATTGCTTTTACTATGTTTATTTATGGGCTTGTAGCAAACTTTGAGATTAGAGTCCACTGATGTTGTTTTTATCTCAGTAACATTTTTGTTCAGATAATGTTTACGGGCCCTAAAATAAGGGGTTTGGCAAGTTGGGTGGTTTCACTAGGAAATGATCCTCTTGCTCAAATGTCTTTTGCTAAGGATTCTTTTAGAACTGCATAGGGTTTCACCATTCCTTAGATAGATAAACAGGCCTTAGAACATACTCCTATGTACATTTACCTTAGTGAATAGGACTATGGAGACAGTTGGTGGTAAATCTGGGCCAGATTCCAAGATTTCTAAAGCTACCACCATTACTCTCTCCCCATTGTAAACTAAATGTATAGGAAGAAATTCATGGAGGCAGGAGACATATGCCAAGTATACTTGTAAAACAAATCTAGAAGTACCTTCAATGAACACTGATTTAAAGAAATTGCTGGAAGTGTTTCATTTGGAGAAGTGCCTTTCGCTTTTTTTTAACAAATGATATCTATTTTTAGTAAATTACCATGTGTCCCTCTTGGAGTTCTTTGCCCTGGACATGAGAATCTGGAAGACTCTTGAGAATGGGATTTGTCCATGAGCTGAGAAAAGACATGAGTCCCATGACTGATTAATGGTTTTTTATACAGTACCTACGACTTCTGACGTTTCTCCAGTACAGAGATTTCTTGATCCTGATCTGTTTATTACATAATTTATTTAATACCTTCACTCCCAGGAGAGTTCTCAAGTCTCCATTTCATTTGACAGACTCATCTACATTGTCATGCAGGATGACACATGAGAGATCTCCTTCAACCCTGAAAATAAGAGATGAAAAGTCATGATCCTGACATGTTTGTGTGCAGAGGTAAGATTCTGAAATTTTCTCAAGTCCAAATCATAATTGAAAAGCAAGCAAACAAACAAACAAAAAACCCCAAAACACTAATTACTCTTGTGAAGTTTTATAAAATGTTCTCAGGTTGTTGCTTTTGATCCCAGCTGCTTTGGCTAGCTAGAGAGAAATTTCTCATTATACTGTATTCTGATTTGTCCTGAGGGGAGCTCATGGTTGTGGTACTTTTAAGATTAAAAAAGACCAGAACATACAGAACGACACAGAATAAGTGGTTAGCAAAGCCCTTCACTGAGGCAAGTTATTTTTCTGTGTCAGGAGCTGCTGAGCACAAGATCAATATCCAGAAAGGGGAGGAGCTGGATGTTGACCCTTGTTAGGTGGACCTGCCAGGTCAGCTATCCAGCAAACACCAGCTTTATTCAGAGGACACCCTAGTACAACCTTTCAGCTAAGGTCATTCTAAGCATCCTGAAAGGAGAAGGGACAAAGAGTACCTGGGCCTGAATTTTAGTTTCAGATTTAAAAAAAAAATTTTGAAACTGAATTGTGAACTAAACATTGTGCAAGAATTAAAATAAAATGCAACATTACTTCAGTAGTCAATATATATTATATTGAAAAATAACAGTTTAGCAATGTCGGAATCTCTTTTCACAATAGGTGTGAGCAGCCTAGAAAACCATTTGGAGGCCTTCTAGGGAGTCTGGCTAAAACTTAAGCAAACTCTCTTGTTTCTAGAATGCAGAAACCTGCCTCTGTTCTACTTGTGAACCACGATATCTGTGAAACCCAGAGAAACCATCTCATAGAAAATCTATGCACACTGAAGAGATGATATGATCTACAATTCTGTACTGCATGCAAATCTTCCCAATGGTTAGCATTAAACTCTCAAGTTATACTCATGAAGAAAGAGATGACCCCCCAGCTATGTGTGTGAGTATTCTAGGACTTTTTCTAAGGAGACATAAGTGACATTAGGCTGAGGTCATAACACAGAACTCAGAAGGGTGGAAGGAGTACACCATCACCATCACCAGAAACTCTGTGGCCAACATGCATTATATCATGGACATAAGGATTTTAAACTGGACGAGATCAATACTCTGAGGTGCTTCTAGTTGATTGAGGTAGAGAGTAATATTGAATACCAGTCACCCATCATAGACTATTGTACACGTCCAGGAAATCTACATGGCTCCTGCCATCCTGTGCTACTACTACTCCCTATAGACATCAAAAAGATACTGCATCATTTCCACTAATCCAGGCAAACACAAGTGCACACAGACACACATAGATACACACACAATCTCTCTCTCTCAACACACACACAACAGACACAGAGAAAAATGCAGAGAGAAAATAAGGGGGGAGAGAGGTTGACACCCAGACACACATTCCACAATACATGCAATTACATGTGCTCACACATGCAAGCAGACTTCATTGCAGAAACATTTTTAGATTCCCAGAAAAGATAAAAGTTCACCCAGGAAGGTATGAAGGCACAGGATACAACCCTTGAATGTAGTAAGAACATAGTGGGCATAGCAGATAGACAGCTAGGTCAATAATGTGTTTTCCCCTACTAAACAAACTTTGCCTGTTAGCCAAGCCTGCTTAGCAAGATTCCAAGGTTTGGCACAGCAAACTTGGTTCCCAGCAAAGACACACTGCATGGTATTGGACAAGACTGTTCCTGCCTCTTGTACACTGTCTCTCAATGGCTCTACAGTGGGCAGCATGTTCCAATAAGTACTCCATTTACTAGAGGCTGCATAACTTTGGAACCAAAAATATGAGACAAGGCAATTACCAAATCTGTATAACCAGGATGTAAAATAAAACTATTCTCCCTGTAAGGATACAATTTGAAAGATATTTTGAGTAAAATAAGGCTGGCTGGTTCAAGGCCAAGTGGTTGCATGAATGATCACATTTGGAAATGGTCCCTGAATGTGTTCATGAGATCTGGATAGTACCTACTGCAAAGCTGCTATGAGAAGTACCAGTACAAACGTGATTACCATAATTTTTTTCAGGATACTGACTTCTTGTTCTGGAATTGCTGGGTCAGTGGGGACTGCTGTTTCAATTTCTGAAGAGTTGTACATGGCTTCTCACAGAGCTAGCACATTTTATTCTATCAAAAATATCTGAAGGTGCTCATTGTTCCCAATCCTCCTTCAGGCTGATTTTAACTCGGAGAGAATGATTTTGATTAATAGCAGTTACAGAGTTCTACAGACAGAACACGGGGTGAGTGTTTTAGACTATCATGAGGGTTAGGGGCTGTCTGAGGTTTTCTGTTCTTTACTCACATTAGAATTCTGGGCTTTATACTGGATGCATATGCACAACAAGCAAATCAGTCTTTCAAATAATAATGCACAGGACAAACTCCAATGCCAAGGATAACTGAGTCACGTTTAGGGGAAGTTCGAAAAAAAATGTTAACAGGCAATGCAGAGAAAACTAGGATGCTGAGAGTATGCAACCTGCCTGCTGTATTCCAGTAACCAGGCACTGCACATTAGGACCATATGATATTCACAAATCTTAAGCCAGCACTTTTGACTCTCAGGCTCATTCATTTGACACAGCAGCATCTTTCGCACCTGCATGTACCACAGTTGTTTGATTTTTAAAAAATGATTTCAATACTGACATATTTTTCTTACAAAATCAGTTGAATATCAGACTTTAGAGAATTCATTATCTACTCTTGTCCTATTGAGCTAGGTGGCTGGGCCTAAAGGTGGCTGCTGTATTTAGTGAGGCTCCGATGCAAAGAGAACTGACAGAGTACTTTATCCAATAAACTTGGCCATTGTTATTTTTTAAGATAATTTTTTTCCAAGTGAATCTGTATATATGGATATAATATACACATATATGCAGAGAAGCACACATCTTCATACCTTTACACACAAAAGAACACACACATAGAGTTTTATATGCAAGTACCCACTCTGCAAATATCTACATCAAAGAACTATTACCAACCACATATATCCCATGATCATGATAACCCAGACCTAAGCTAAAACACATACATGCACAAACACATACACACAGACACACACATCAAAGAAAATCTGCTTTGTGGTATAGGATGTCTATGGGTGTTATGGTTACAGATGAGGACAATCTACCCTGATGCTTCATTAGTTTTACCTACTGCTGTTTGGCAATAGTCCATAAATGTTCATGCTGGCCTTACCACAGAGCTTCTTTCTCCTGCTATATGGCATTTCAGTTACCTTCTGCTTTGCTTCAAGCATTTCGTTTTCCTCCCACAATAGCTTTGCTTTCTTCTGCATATGAATTGACTCTCTCTGGAGATAGCAGTTCCAGATGCTGAACCACAAAGAAAAATGGTGACTCAAAACTAGAATTTATCTTCCTCATTCTCCTCCAAGTACCATGCACACTTCATGGGTTCTTATCCCCAGACAGTCCCAGACTACAGTTCAGATCACTCATGAATCATCACATAGGAAAAGGTCAAATCCAGAGAACAGACCCATTCCAGAAGACACAAAGTACCAATGAAATCCAAGAAGACATGGCTCCCATGTATGCTTATATGTCATTGGAATTATACAACTACTTGTAGGTAGAGAGAAAACTTTCTGTGTAAGTCAAGAGGAGACCCAATAAGTACACATAAATTCTGTATATCTTATGAAATTCAGTTTTGCAAATCTACTTTAAGGGCCCTGGAAGCTCAAGGTTGATTGATATTTCCATCATGATGCAAACCTTTTTTATCTAGAGAATCCTTATTTTGGAAGGAAAATGATCGGAGGTACTTACATACTCTTCACATTTGGTCAAAATAAGTCCAAGAGGTAACAATCCTAGAGCCTTCCACTTTCCATTAAGAGGTAAACAGTACAGAACCTGAACCCTCACATTGCTTCAAAGACAAGGATGGGCAGACATATTCTGTGCATAGTGCTGGAATCAAGTCTCTATTACTCACTCACCAATAATACTGATTTTCTTGAATCAGATCCTGGAACTTGTACAAGGCCTCACTGACCTTCTGTGGCATTTCCTCAAGGTCAGACATCAACTCATGATGCTGTGTCTTCAGCATATGAGACTCAAAGTTGATTCTGGTGTAGGGCATGGCAGAAATCAAATAACTCTTTTGACTAAGGATTCAAGGATCACATGATTCTAACTAGATTAACTACCCCTGCCCATATATTGTATATACTTGTTCCTTGGTACTGCATCCTCTAGGGTCTTATTAAATTTATTATTTTTAGCCTCAGGCCAGTAGAACCAGGGAAGCAAAAGGAGGGATTAATTTCCTTTAGCTTCCTGAGGGTGTTTGAAGGAGTAGCTTAGCTCTCCAAGAACTTTCTAAATGCCTGTGCCCCATGCCTTGGTCCAACTTAAATCTGTGATGACTCTTCTCCATTTTTAGACAAGGATTGATAATCATTGTTTCTACTGATAATGTCAATTTCCCAAATGACATAATTAGTATTTACAGGGGAAAAGCCTGTAACTTACAGCAGGATATTCTAAGGTTCATCCAAGTTGGACACACAGGTCACATGCTGCTCAAAGTGAGGCTTCTTGGCCTCACAATTGTGATTTAGTGAAAACTGAGTCAACAAATCTACACGGCCATAACTCTCTATAGACTCTTGAGGTCTTATGTGGAACACACACACACACAAACACTCACACACACACACGAAGGCACACCCAAACACAATCAGAATCCTAAAGAAATACAATGATTTGTCTTGATCTCAGAGTATAATGAAGAAAATTTGAGGAAAGCAGTGCTAACATGGAGCCAATCCAGTCACACAGTAAGAGAGAGCAAATGAGACCAGGCCCCTCCAGCTGTTGAAAGGACCAATTAGATCCAAAGCAATTTTAGATCAGATAGAAAGAGTTTGACCATAAAGAGCAACATCTAGCCTCTCCCACACACCAAGAATAGTCTAGATTTTTAAAATGAATAGTGGGAGTTCACACAATACTACCAATATCCCCAGACTGGGATTCATTCCATGGGTTCTGATTTACTTTTAGAGGAATCAAAATGCCCTGTTACTCCATCTCACTCCTATATACCTTCAATTCTGTGTTTGAAATCCAGTTAGGAAAAAAAAAAGAAAAGAAAAGAAAATGAGTTTGGGCATGAGGACAGCCTGGAGTTGAAGACTTCTGTGATATGAGGAAATCTGGGGTTAACAGAGAGGGCCCAAGATAGTTTTCAAAATACCAAGCATAATGACTACCTGTTGTTCAAATCTTTGTCAGTGTAATTAGCCAGGATTCCCCGAAGTTCGTCCCTCTCATTTGTGATCTTCTGCAGATAAATTTTCAGCTTTTCCAACCTCTTCATCATCTTCTTATTTTTGGTGTTGCTGGTGGTTGCAGGTTTGGTTAATGCCTTCCCAACAGACCCTGTAGATATATAAACACAAGTAAACTTATAGAGATAAAAGGACAGAGACAAGAGCAACCATGCTTAGTCCCAAACAGTGGCCCTAGGAAGAGGGAACACTAGAGACACAGTGAATAACAGAAAGAACAGGAAAGCTATCTTCAAGCTGGGCTCCTCAACATGTCCCTGTTTCCAGCCACTATCACTAAACACATGCCTCACTCCCTAGTGCAGTCTCCCTGGCCTTGAAACTCATAAGCTGACCAAGGCCAGAAGAATTGGAGGGCATTGTCTCCTCCTATCTGATAGATACAGGTCAGTTCTGGAGTTCATAGTGCTCACCACTAAAAATATTGTCAATAAATACCAACACCTGGTATCTGACACAAGCCAACACATGTGCAGGCTTCTTAAAGTACATGATGAGACTCCCCAAACTACTACCCTTACCCCAGACTGTGTTGCATGCCACATCATTTATGTTTAAGGATTAAGTGTCTGACACCTTGATACATTTCCAGAGGAATATTTCCCTCTCTTACTCAAGTTATCTACAGAAATCTGTTGAGATCAGAGTACTTTTCAACACTGTATTCCTGAGAACAACACATTGTTCCTCTCACAGAGCTATTTCCTGAAATCCTATGCTACTCAACAGATAATTTAGGTCTCTCAGCAAAGCAACTCTGGCCTGTCAATTCCTGGCTTTTTGAAAAATTAATCAGAAATTCTTGACTCATGGTCTGCCATTTAGAAATGTCAAGGCTCCAGATCATAAGCCCTACTCCTGGAAAGACTAGCTCAGGCCCACTTTTCCAGTAAGTTCCCCAACCCCTGCCAAGAACTCACTGTGCTTTTCCCAGGACCACTTCTTTTTACCTGTTTTTGAACATGACAGAAGGTTTGCCTCTTTCTGCCTCAGTGTAATCTCTGCTTGTCCTCTATTCTCCCTCCGAATTAGCCTGAGCAGCATGGACAACATGCCTACTTGTGAACCCAATAGGCTCTGAAGGAATACCCCACAGGCAGTTTCTATCATCACAACACTGCTGACATCACAGAAGATTCTAGGGCTCTCCTGGATACAAGAGAATGTCCAGGGAATTGACGGCTGATGAAGTCACTGGGAACTGCCACGATCTATATGCTAACCAGCATGAGCCAAATTGACTAGTTTCTGAGGTGTAATTACTTGAGATCCCCTTTGGAACCTCAGTACCTTTTCCTTCATAAGATAGACATTACTTTGTGCTTAATTTCATATCTAATTAATTGGATGGAAAGTGTTTTTTTCATGGTCATGGCATGGGTGCATCATCTTCAATCAGACATAAAGGTCTATGCTATTTGAATGGGCAAGATTCTACTCCATAATAAATGTACTCCTTGGGTATATTCAGACAGACAGTCCACAGACACAGGATTTTGCAGAGGCCAAAATTATTTTTCTCCACGTTTAATTTTATGCAACTTCGGTTACATTTTCTTATTGTGCATGCCTTGATGGTGGACATTCTTTAAATGTATACAGACATGAGTTTTTATGAAATATCTCTTTCTGAATCCCATTCTTTTGCAATGAAAACTTCCAATAACTTGACACCATAGTTCTCCAGGTAAAAGGTACATATCAGTTGAAAAGTTAGTTCCTTTTTCAAAATATAAAATCTCATAGTCTCCATTTCTCCAATACAAGTAATTAAGTAAATATTTGTGAGCAAATGTCATCAGGGCTATAGGAATGTAGCTCTATAGTCCAATTAGCTATCACTTCTCCATTCTCTACCATCCTGAGTTCTCAGGTCCACTCCTGAGGGTGTTGGGAGTTTGGAATATGATACTGTATTTAAGATACATAGGACACAATAGGATGGGTAAGGAATGGAAAGGCCACAAATCTTGTGAAACTTCAATGTTAGTGGATGCATATATTCAGGAGACTTCTTCCTTCTTGACATGGGTGTTCTGAATCCATGGTTAAATACCACCTAATCTCTAAGGTATAAGAGTGGGAAAAAATCATGTAAATGCAGGAGCTTTTTTCGAACTCAGAAGTCCCCTCAGTCTTTCAAATAGTGAGATGACTTGCCTTTATAAAGAAATGTATGACCGGGTAATGTGAAAAGAAATAGAGAATTGATATCTATCTGTTGATATCTGAACCTGGGAAACAGTGAGGAAGCAATCTAAACAAATATATAGGGATGAACCTGTTCCTATATTGGGTACAGCAGGCACAAAGCAAGCAGGAGACACGACCACCATTCTCTAGACTGTACTGAGAGATCTGCAGTGTTTCTTTCCTTCAATGTCTCTTTCTTTATTTTCATGTGTTCAGGTCTCAGAGTACTGCATTCAGAATCAAGGTTCCCCGATATACCTAAATCATTCCCTGTTAATTGACAAGTTTTGGCTTCTCCAAATTGGTTTTTGGGATCATTTACATGGAAAAGTATTTTACAACACTTTACTCTGGAGTCTTGTCTTTCTTTATCAACAGGGTGTGTTTCTTCTATGCAGCAAAAGGCAGGATTCTTTTTGTTTCCAGTTGGTTAGGCTGTGTCTTTTATTGTGAATTGAGTCCATTGATATTGAGAGATATTAAAACCCAATGGTTTTTAGTTTCACTTATTTTTGTTTTTCAAATTAGTATTTTGTGTGTGAGAGATTTTCTTATTTGATGTTCTTTTTTATTGAAAAACTTTATTTTAAAAAATGATGAATGTACAAATTTTCAGCATTTTTGCATAAAAATATACAAATACATTTTAAGGTTGTAATTAAGTACTTGTGGGTATGTATACATAAACATATGTATATATGTAACAATAATATAGGAAAAAGGGCTACTAATTTGAGGGGATAGGTTTGAAAGTGAAAGGTTCTGTAGAATGAACAGGGGGATGTGATACAGAGTGAATTAATTAAAATATATTCTTTTTGTCCTTAAACTTCATACAGTCTGTGAGTTGTTTCTGGGGTGTTCAGATCTTTCTGTGGTTAGTATCCCAATATCAGTGACTGCATATTATGTCTGTTCTTTTGTGACTGGGTTATCTCACTCAGGATAATATTCTCTAGATGCATCCATTTTCTTAAGAATTTTGTTAAGCCATTGTGTCTGATAGCTGAGTAGTTCTCCATTGTGTAAATGTACCACAATTCTTGTATCCATTCATCTACTGAAGGACATCTGGGTTCTTTCCAGATTCTGGTTATTATAAATAGACCTGAAATGATCATTGTGGTGCATGTATGTTTGTACTATGTTGGAGTGTCTTTGGGTCTCTAGGGTAAATGCCTAGAAGTGGAATAACTGGGTCTTCAGGTAGTACTATGTACAATTTTCTGAGGAATCGCCAGACTGATATCAAGAGTGGTTGTATCAGTTTACAACCTCACCAACAGTGGAGAAGTGTTCCTCTTTCTCCACATCCTTGCCAGCATCTGTTGTCATCTGAGTTTTGGACATTGGCCATTCTGACTAGTGTGAGGTGGAATCTCAGGGTTGTTTTGATCTGCATTTCCCTGATGGCTAAGGATGTTGAGCACTTCCTTAGATGTTTCTAGTCATTTGATATTCTTTGATTGAGAACTTTTGGTTCTTCCTGATTTCTGTCATCTCTGGTGAGCAGTCTGATGTAATTCTCACAGATCAGCCTTTGTATATGACTTGACCATTTTTCATGAACCTTTTAATATTCCTTTGTTCTTCTATGCATCTTCTCTTTTGATTAATATGTGATTGGATGATTTTCTACTCTAATCCAATTTATTGGTGTTTTGTGGGCATCATGCACATCTATGGTCCTTTCTTTCTATAGAGCTAAGGAAGTTTTCTACTATGATATGTTTAAGATGTTTTCTGACCTTTTGAACTGGTAACCTTCACCCTCTTCTAGGTCTATTATTCTTAGCATTGATCTTTTCATTGTGTCCTGAATTTACTGGATGTTTTGGTTTAGGAGCTTTTCAAACATTATATTTTCTTTGATTGACTTGTCAGTAACTTCTGTGTTATGTCTTACACCTGAGAGTCTTTTTTGCTCTTCTGTATCATGTGATGATAGCATCTGTACCTCCTGATCACTTTAGTGGGTAATCTACAAGTTTCCCTCAACTTGTGATTTCTTTGTATCTATTTCGCTATATAGATCTTAGAAAGTTTTATTCAATTCCTTTAAGTACTTGAATGAATATACCTGTATTTCTTTAAGGGATTTGATTTCTCTTTAAAGGCTACTACCAGTTTGCTTGTGTTTTCTTGTGATTTTAAATGGAGTTTTTTTTTTATATCCTCTTTAAAGGACTTTATTATCAGAATAAAGTGAGATTTTTTTTTCTTAGTTATAATTTTTATTTTCATTTGTTTTAGGCTTGCTGTGATGGGAGAACTGTGTTCTTATACCAAATTACATGGGGTCTGTTGCTTATGTTCTTCTGTTTTTTTTTTTTTTTTTTGTAGTGTAGAAATCTTTCCACACAGAGAATAATCTCTAACAAATGATTATGAGTTTCTCAGGAATCATAAGAAATATGACATTTATAAATCTAAACATAATGAACAGTATTTTTTACCTGTTTACAGTTTTGGAATATTCTCTTTTTAAATTCTTCTCCTTCTCCTCCTCCTCCTCTTTTTCCTCTTCCTGCTTCTCTTTCTTTTACTCCTTCTTCTTTTTTACCATTTCCTGAGAAATGTTGAAGAATGAGTTCATAGTAGGTATGGGCCACAAGGGAAACAACATTATACCAGTTGTAGCCTTCTTCACTCAGAACCATGTCAGGTTGTGCTGTGCTAACCATTCTGCCTTGTTGGAGAATATAAAATGTTCCATTTCACTAATACTGTTCTCAGAGATTGAACAAATAAAACAATCCACTCTAGCATAGTCTGAGAAATGTCTATTGGATATTTCAAATGTTCATTGTTTGTATAAATATTGGAATAATCATCCCAACTCTCAGCATCTGCTTGAGATTAGCTTCACTGCCTGCTTGCATGCCTGGACCCTGGAAGAGATACACACCCCCCTTTGTTACTCAATTTCGTCCAGTCACACACCACACCTGGCCTTCCTTTTCCCAGTTGCTAAAAGATAATTACAGACTTCCACCCCAGGGGGTGACTCTTACACCCAGCAGCTAGGGAATTTACATACCTCCCCTGTAATTACCTGAGGGTATAATACTGGGACCACTGTCTATGTGGGCAGTTCAATATGAAGTAAACTTTCTGGTAACACGAATAATGGACTTGTGTGTTTCTTTCAAACCCTTAGGCCTTCGCCTGGTTTGAAGTAGCTGTTATTGGTACAGGAACCACAAATGGAGGTCCACAATTCCACCCGAAAATGGAGATTCCACCAAAATATGGGAAGGAAGAAACGACCCGTAGGGTTTGCCCCATGGAACTAGCCAGCAAAATAAGTAAGGATAGTGGGGTGGATTGGAGATGGAAACCACTAGTTCTATTTTATGGTTGTTAGATCAGTTGCTGAATTTGCTTAAACAGTAGGGGAACTAGAATCAAGGTAGAAGACTGCAGTAGAATTCACTTGGGCAGCCTAAGTAAATCTTATTGATAGTTAGTAAGAATAGACTTGTGACAAGGATTAAGGAAAGAAGAATTGACTGCTCCTCTCACAATGGCCACATTCTTAGAAATCAAATCCACTGCTGGTAGGTGTGGTGTTTGTGCTTAAGCAAGAAACTTAAAGAGCTAATAGAAAAAGGATATTTCCCATTAGTGTTTCTAAGTCTTTGTAAACAGATTAGAGGTAGTTTATTTGGAAGAGAGAGAAAATAGATCTCGGAAAAGCATGCCTTTCTTTTGTCTTGGACAGTATGGGAGGAGAGGAGAAAAATTATTGTAAACTGTTTCAGAGTTCTTCCAGCAGGAACAGGGGAACAGGAGAATTCCTGACTCTTCGGATCCCACTGGAGAAATGTCCAGTTCTGGTTCTGGGTTCCTAAGGAAGGATATCAGGGTCTTGTTGACAAATCTAGTTCTTGTCTCTCTGTATTGTTGTCCCTTGGTGCCAAGCTGTCCATGTGTGTCAATTTGTGTCCATGTTTCTGTGTCTGAATGTTGCTTGTGCTTCATGTTCAAAAATAAAATGGTTGCTTACCTCTTGACTTATTCTTAACTTGTGTCTAAAAGGGAAACAATAGAAGGTAAAAAAGAAGAAAAAGAAAAAGATAAAAAAGAAAGGAGGCTTCAGACTCTACCCCTTAAGTCAGCTCAACTGGAGACCCAATGGGAGTTAGATGTCTTCCCAGGCCACTGGTAAAGGGTGCTGGCTGTGTCTCAGCTTAAAGCAGATGATTGTTTTTCCAAGAAAAATCTCTGACTGTGTTTATTGAGCTCTGCAAGTGACAAGGTGCTCATTTCTTGAATTTACTGATAGAGAAAATGAGAATTTTATATGGTTTAAATATATAAGATGTGTGGTCAGTTCATGTTTGCTTAACTAGTTTTAATTGGAATAAATGTGCTCTGAATGTCTTGGTCTTAGATTATTGGCTTATAAGCATTATGTATGTTTAAAATTTTGTAACTTTGGCAACAAAAGTTTGTTTAAAACTAGTAACTTGGACAGAGTCATCCTAAAGTGCAACAAGTGGCATGAGCCACAGGTTTTCTATATATAAGGAAAGGGATTTCTGTGGATACCCCAAACTTGGGACAATATTTGAATAATTCTTCTTCTAGAAAACAGACTTAAAAGATACAACTTAAAGTAATGAGGTATTAAAAGATGCATAAATATATATGTACTTGCAGCCACTTTGTGGCATGAAAGCAGGAAACTTAGGAGAGAGTTATGGTTATGGCCTGGTTTACAGCTTCAAAAATTATCCGTAGATTTAAAAGATTGTTTTTATACCATTCTGTTGTATCCTCGTGATTGCAAAGGGGTTGCTTTTGGCTTGTCTGAGGTTTTAAAGAGCCCTTGAAACAATGGGTATCACTGAATATCTTTGACTCAGGGAATGGCTGATGGTCTGTTGTTATTTTGCTGCTGCCTGGATAACAGGAAGCTGAAACTTAAAATCCTCAGTGTTTACTGTTGTAAATGCTTTGTTAGCTAACCACTCCCTAGTCAGACTGTGGCATAGGAGATTCATAAAGTTAATTTACTTGTTTAATGTGATTTTCAAAAATCATCAGATGTTAGCTTGCAAAAACCTCGCCTTAAGCTCACCATAGAATGTCTCAAACCTCTTTCTGCTGTTCTTAAGAGATGCAAATCTTCTGCAGTGAACTGAGAGGCTCTGCAGTGAATATAGAAGAAACAATTAGTTAACAGCAGATATTATATTTGATCAACTGTTGGCTATATGTATTTGTTCTTTTGGCAAAAGGAACCATTAATGTGAATTCATCTTATTTCCTTTTTAAATACAGTTTTAACATTCTTTACTATGTTTATGCAGAATTGTATGATGGGTTTTTTTTTTTTTTTTTTTTTTTAAGGAGAATGTTTTAACCTGATGAAATATTTTTTCCTTATTCTGAGCAGCAATTAAATTGGTTATGGCTAGATACTGATGTTTGGCTTTTTCAGGCAAAATTCAAAATTGATAAATCATTATCTGAAAGACAAGTTCTTAAGGTTCCTTCCTCTATGCATGCTTTTTTATTTCCTGTAAATTTATGCATGCAGCCCATTGATAATGCAATTGCTGTATTTATAGATGGTTCATCTATGGAAAAGCAGTATATACAATTAAATCACACAAGTTCATTATCTTGAATTTGCCTGCTGCAGCATAGATTATAAAATTTATATACTGGTAGCCACTGTTTTTAGATGTTAAAAATAAATCAGTTAAACTCTGAATTTATATACTGATAGCATATATATATATATACATATATATATATATATATATATATATATATATATATTTATAGCTAAAGGCCTGCACCAATATATAATTAATTAATAGTTTATAATTGCTTAAATTTGTTCTGTTTTTAGATATTGCTAATTCTTGAGTTTTGCAATTGTTTATGCAAATACAACTTAATTTAAGAGAGCGTATTATCCCATATTTCATAGGGTATTTAAGAGATACTGGATTGCCTGGATCACATAGAAAAGGCAATGAATGCCACAGCAGATTTGTATACCAGGCAGATTATAATCACATTTATAGCTTGAAAGACCTCCGAAGGGAGACTGTCACTCAAATCTCAGGAGAGGCGCGCACCCAGCGAGGCACCGAGACCAGACTTGCTGCAATCGCATGAGGAAGTTTATTGAAAGTGAAAGAGTGAGATCTCAGGCCAGCATGCTGGGGTCGAGACTCATACACCACGCAGGGGTAGAGGAGTTCGACCCCGGCCTGAACTTGTAACAGGCTTATAAAAGCAAAAATCACAAAGGAGGGGGAAGACAGGAGGAATGAGGAAATTCATAAGGGGAAGAATCATACATTTTATTAATCAGTACACCCCCAGGCACACCTAGGGCGTTGGAACATTCCACAGAGGTCATCCAGACCTTCTGTAGTATTTTGGGAATTCAAATCTCAAGAAAGTGGGATTTCCTGGGAGCGGCAGAGGAAATCCCTAGGGCAAGGAATCAGTGTCCTTTGACAACCTTTTACTCTTCATTCCCCTGTTTTTCTTTTTGTAAAAAGCTCTAATCTTAGAGCGATCCCTCAGCTTCTTGTAATATCTGGTATTGTTGTCTTAGGACCATTACCTGTACAGCACTCACCCTTTCTTTTATAAAAGTCACCAGTCTATTGAGGATGCATGGCCCAAAGGTTAGGATTAGCATTAAAATGAGTAAAGGCCTGACCAAAGCAGAGACTAGCGTAGAGAACCAGAGTGACTGGTTAAACCAATTTTCATACCATCCTTGGTATATTTCTCTTTCTTTTTTTCTGTTTTCTAGTCTTTCTCTAAGCTTTGCCATAGAATCTCTTATGACACCAGAATGATCTACGTAAAAGCAACATTCTTCTTTTAGGGCAGCACAGAGCCCTCCTATCTTTAGAAAAAGCAGATCTAATCCCCTTCTGTTCTGTAGCACTACCTCTGATAATGAAGTCAATGACACTTCTAGTTTGGTTATGGACTGTTCTAATGCTCTCAGGTCCGTGTCCATTGATGCTCTGAGTTTATTATAGTAGTAAGGTTGTTGGATGAGGGCAGCTGCCCCTGTTCCAATTCCTGCTGCCACTCCAAGTCCTAACAAGACAGCTAAGGTCAAAGTAGCGGCGGTTTAAAACAACAAATGCACTATCAAGCAGATTGAACAGGCGGTCCTCAGTTCTCATAGGGAGATAAGAGGGTGTGGTCAAAAGGGGATATGAGTCCTCCTTTCGTGACAGAGTGAGACAAGGAGGACTCTCAGGCCTGGGTGCAGGGTTATCAAGCACCGAATTGGGGCCTACGGGTCATGTGGGTGGACTCTCTATCTTTATCTTAATAACAAAAAATGAATCTAGGGTCCCCTCTGCCAGTATAGACTCTCCATCCCCAACGGTTTCCTCTTACCCACTGACGATCTTGTTTTCCACATGGGGTGAAGCTGATATTTAGAGTGTTACAATAACTGTCTTTGCACGGTCCCTGAGGGCTACCGGAGCTTTCAGAGGCACACCCAGTCCTATAAGCCAGGTATTTGGATGGATCTCTTTCCCCTTTCTCTGGCTCCCCTGGCCTACGACCCTTTTTAACTATAATTAGAACCCAAGTGGTGGAAGGGTTCCAGTAGGCTTTTCCCATGGTCTCACATCCCCATTTACTACAAAAATAGTCTGAGGCCCCTCTCTTCATTTCCCTGGTGTGTCCCTGTCCGGGGCAGACATAGAAGTCTGCTGCCTGAAGGTTGGCTCGGTAAAACTGTCCTGAACACCCCAATGTGCTCCCTATGCCATGAGGGACACACTGTTCTTCTGGGGGTGGCTTTTCTAAATTGGTATAACTGGAAAGATCCTAGGCCATAGAGCTGGCTGCTAACTTACAGACATCGGGTGCAAGATCAGGCCACCAAGTCCAAGGGGTAGTTGACCACACGATGTCGTCCACTTCATTAAGCACATCCCAGGTTAATTTTTGAGGGGCATGGGGGTTATTACCCAAGGTTGGGGCTACGATGAAGGTGCAGCTTAAGAGAATTGTCACCAGCTGGCACTGTACCCAAGCAGCAATCTCGTTGACCTTGACTGCCGAGGGGGTAGTCAACAGCACCAGGTAGTGTCCCTTCCACCGGGGCTCAAGCATGCCAGCGCGATGTCGTCTGACCAGGACTGAGTCTCCGACCTGGAACCCGTGGGGCACCGCGGTGGTTCCTGGAGTGTAGGCTTCTTTGATTCGACTCCAGATCTGTGTTTTAATAACTTCTAAGTCCTTTAAGTGGGCAAATAGAGCAGAGGAGGAGGGGGAGTTAGTGCCAGGATCCAATATCCCGCATGACTCCGTTAAGGGGGGCGGTCCCCCATGTAGGAGTTCATAAGGGGTAAGGCCGAAACGCTCCGGCGTGTTTCGGACTCTAAGAAACGCAAAGGGGAGGAGGGTCACCCAGTCTTTACCGCCGTTCTCAATAGCTAATTTAGTAAGGGTCTCTTTTAGAGTTCTATTCATTCTTTCTACCTGTCCTGAGCTCTGGGGTCTGTAAGCACAATGTTATTTCCAATTAGTCCCCAGTAAACAAGCTAATATCTAACTTACCTGGGCAACACAGATGGCCCATTGTCTGATCCAATTACCTTAGGGGTGCCAAACCTAGGGAAGATCTCTTCTGGAATCTTCTTAGTTATGACCGCTGCTGCCATTTCTCTCTTTGTGGGGAGGCTTTTACCCACCCATAAAATGTATCTATAAAGACTAATAGATACTTATATATCTATATCTTCTTGGCTCAGTTCTGTAAAATCCACTTCTCAGTAAACCTCAGGTCTATCTTCTCTCCTCCCAGCCTTCTACATACATTTGGTTTCTAACATGGCACACAGTTATCTAGTCAAATCTGGCACAAAAGAATTTGATCTCAAGACAGTCTTTACAAGTTTGTCTACCTCTAGATGAGTCCATTGATGCATTTTCTTCAAGTCCAGTGCTGTACACCAGGTCCTGGATAGGGCAATGAGCTCAACAGGTTATAGGGGTTAAGTACCGTGAGGTGGAGTTCTGCCACCAATTGGTTTACCTCCCAGAGATCTTGAGCTGTCCAGCAGTCGTTGGTTCCATGTTTCCGTACCTGTAGGAGAGGCATACCTCAGGATGATGGACACATACGAAGTTGTTGGAGTAACCGAATGATGAGTGTCTTGATCCTGTCTCATGCCTCCTTTGATATGGGGTACTAACGCACCACTAGCCTGGACTTTCAGCTCCATATGGGCAGGGGCTGGTTCTTAGCCTCTCTCATTCCTGCAGTCCCCGCCCAGGCCTGTGGATATGCCTGCAGCCACCAGTCCGTCTGATCTGAGGCAGGCTGTTTAGAGTTGGTACTTGTCCTCCAGCTGAATGGTTAGAACCTGCACAGGCTCCCCTTCTGGACCTCTAACCTGTGTTCCATCAGAGTGGAAGTGAATCTGTGCCCCATCTTAGTCAGGAGGTCTCTCCCCAACAGGGTGCAGTGACAGTCTCGAATTACAATGAATAAGTGGGATACCCGGCCCACTCCGAGATCCACAGATCTTCGGGTAGTCCATAAATATATAAAACTTTGGAGCCACATGTCCGGGGCTTCTGTTGCTGGTGTCCCCTTTTTTTCTTGTTGGGGCAATTTTTTGTCTCAGTGGCCTTCTTCTTTATAGTAAGCACATTGACCTTTGCCAAGAGGCTCCCTCCTAGTGCCAGACTTGATTCCTAACTCCCTGGCCCTTCACTACTGTGGCCAAAATCCTACAAATTTCCTTTTTTCTACTACCCTCCGGTCCTCTCTTTCCTCTGCCTTCTGCTTCTCTCTTTCTCGCTTCTCTTCCTCAGTCTCCTCCTTATGAAACACTTTCTCTGATTCCTTCACCAAATCCTGCAAGGTATAGTTTTGGAACCCCTCTAGCCATTGTAACTTTTTCTTAATATCTGATGCTGACTGCTGTATAAAGGCCATAGCCACCTCTGCCTGCTGACCCTCAGAGGTTGGGTCAAGGTATAACCCCTGTCAAGAAACACAGAAGGCGGCTCAACAGGTCCCTGAAGAACCTCTCTTACCTTAGCCAAATTTGTGGGTCGCCTTGTGGCTCCCTTGAGACCTGCCACTAGAGCCCGGCGGTAGACCTTGAGACGCTCCTTACCTTCTGCAGAGTTGTAATCCTAGTCAGGGCGGATCAAGGGAAAAGCTGCATCTATAAGATTAGGAAGATTGGTGGGGGTCAAATCTGGTCCTGGAACATTTTTTCTAGCTTCCAGGAGGATCCTCTCCCTCTCTTCCGTAGTAAAGAGGACCTGCAAAAGCTGCTGGAAGTTGTCCCAAGTGGGCTGATGAGAAAACATCAGGGACTCAAGGAGTCCCGTCAGGCCCGAGGGGTCCTCTGAAAAAGAGGGGTGGTTAGTTTTCCAGTTATACATATCGGCTGATGAAATCGGCCAATACTGTAGCAGGACTACTTCTCCCGGAGCTGGGGCGGGTCCATAAGCCTGTAATGGTACAACAATAGCAGAGCCAAGCCCCGCGCCATTTCCCCCTGGGCTTCGAACCCGGGGGCTTCGGGTCCCGGCCGCTGGTTCTGTTTCAGAGGCCTTCTGGGAGTCAGTGGGAGTCGGCGCCTTTGGGGGACTTGCATGAGAAGCCAGTTGAGGGTATGGGGGTGGAGGGTTGTCAAGGAGAAGAAAACCATCATCAATTTCAGGATAGATCTTCGTGGGGGCCGATGGCACAGGTGCCAGCTTGTTCGAGGCCACGGCCACCGTTGCCGTTTCTGCCCCCGCTGTCCAGGGTCTCACCCAGGATGTTGGGTTTTAGACCAGGTCCTCCCACACGATGATGTATGGAACCTGATCAGGGTGTCCCCCTGAAGCCTGAAAAACAATTCTCTTAACAGCGGAAATAAGAGATAGATTAAAAGTTCCCTCCGAAAGCCATCTTAAGCCAAAACTCGGCCATTTGGGACGGGGAGCAGAAAGTTTGCCACGGTCCTATCCTGACTTCAACAGATAGATTATGGGCCCTTGCCTTAACGTCCGTCCAATGGTTCAAAGTCAGTGTTAGTGGGGTCGTCACAGTCTGGCCCATTTCTAGTTCTGACAAACACACATAAAACACTCACAGATACTACAAAACAGAGAGACAAAGTCAGTAGCCGACCTCGAGTCGACCCGAAATCCCGAAAAGAGCCAGATGGCCCAGAATTGGCCCTCTGACACAGATCGTCAAGGAGAAAAACTGATCTCCCGACTTTTCCTGTGGGGGTCCACCAGGCGTCCCTGGTCCTCCCCCTGTCCTCCTGGGATGTCTCCCAGGGCGAGCAAACGGTGGACCCTGGACACGTCTATCCCCGACCACTCCACTCCTCCCTTGGAAGAGCAGACTTGGTTAGAGCGTTTGCGAATACCGAACTGCTATCGCACCAGACCTCTGAACAAATCACAAACACAGAATCACAATCTGGACAATCCACAAACACAGAGTCACAACAGGACAACAAGAAAAGAAAGGAAGGAAAATCCTTACCTTCAAGTAGGTCTAGGGCCCCTGGATGGTCTCGCAAATCTCGGACGAGCCCCCAAATGAAAGACCTCCGAAGGGAGACCCTCACTCAAATCTCAGGAGAGGCCCGCACCCAGCAAGGCACCGAGACCAGACTTGCTGCAATCACATGAGGAAGTTTATTGAAAGTGAAAGAGTGAGATCTCAGGCCAGCATGCTGGGGTCGAGACTCATACACCACGCAGGGGTAGAGGAGTTCGACCCCGGCCTGAACTTGTAACAGGCTTATAAAGGCAAAAATCACAAAGGAGGGGGGGACAGGGGGAATGAGGAAATTCATAAGGGGAAGAATCATACATTTTTTTTATCAGTACAACCCCAGGCACACCTAGGGCGTTGGAACATTCCACAGAGGTCATCTGGACCTTCTGTGGTATTTTGGGAACTCAAATCTCAAGAAAGTGGGATTTCCTGGGAGCGGAAGAGGAAATCCCTAGGGCAAGGAATCAGTGTCCTTTGACAACCTTTTACTCTTCAGCTACCAAAATAGTAATGACCTGAGACAAAAATTTGAAATTTCTAGAGAATGTGCATGTCAAATTGTAAAGATTTGTTCTGAATGTCCTCAGTTTCTTATACTACATGATGTTGTTAACCCTCAAGGACTTGTACCTAACCCATTATGACATATAAATATTCCTTATATTTCTGGTTTTAGAGAATTAAAATATGTATTTAAATATTAACACCTTTTCAGGCTGTCTAGTTGTAATCACTTTAACTTGAGAAGCAACTAAATGTGTATAGCCTCTGGACAATTGTGTTCTTAAGAGTAATTCTGATCCCATGATTTGCCAAAGAAGTTTTCCATATTTGTAGGGCACATTAGAGCCCATACTGCCCTTCCAAGACCACTATGGAGAGGGAATCGTCTTGCACATGTATACACTTGCCCTTATGCATTGGCTATAAAAGAATCTAATGTGGATAAGGCTATGCAGGTGCATACTAAATTTCATTTGAATGCAGGATCCTTAAGATTTCATTGTAAAATTATAAAAGGACAAGTTCTAGAAACTAGTCCCATGTGTGCAGAGTTCATTTCTGCCCCTAATTTAGGAGTCATTCCTAGGGGACTGAATCCCAATGATATTTGGCAAATGAATCTCACACATGTCCTTTCTTTTGGGAATTTATAATTTGTGTATGTTTTAATTGATACTCATTCAAGAATTATATATATATATATATATATATATATATATATATATATATATATATATATATATATATATATATATATATGCACATAGTAGAAAATATTAAAAGATGTCAAAAATCACTGCTTACAAGTTTTGCATATATCAATGCTCCGAAAAAGATTTAAAAAAATATGGTCCTGCCTATTCCAGTAAAAGTTTTAAACAATTTTGTTCATATTATGCTATAATTTATAAGACTGGAATTCCTTATAATCCTCAAGGACAAGCAATCATTGAATGTGCTCACCGCACCATAAAGATGTATTTGTCTAAAACAAAAAAGGGGGAGCATATCTCCCCTCATGTGCATTTATCCTTAATTTTATATATTCTAATTTTTTTTAACTGTAAATTCTGAAGGCTGCTCTACAGCTGCTAGACACTGGAGGGCATGCTCAGTCCAGCAAGGAATGGTGCAATGGAAGGACCTTGCATTGTGGCGGGAACCAGACCTCATTTTGAATAGTGCTCGGGCCTCTGTTTGTGTTTTCCCTCAGGATTCTGAGTCACCTGTCTGGTCCCCTGAGTTCTGTATATGTTCTCTGAAAACTGCAGATTAGCACTATTGTTATAAACAAGGGGGAGGGTTTCATTTGTTCTCAACAGGTATGAAGCCGATGTAGGCAGCCGGTATATGAAACCAGTGTGTGAAGCCAGTGTGTGTAGCCAGTGTGTGAAGCCAGTGTGTGCAGCTGATGTGAAGCCAGTTTATAAAGGAGGTGTGTGAAGCCAGTGTGAACAATTCTGTGTGGTTTCTGAGACTATTAAAACTGAGATAGTATTAGCTTTGGGTGCGCACCCCTTAGTGCACTTTGGGTGAGTATCCTCTCTAATATCCCTCAGGCAAGACAAGCCTGGAACCAAGCTGTCAGCTGGCAGACTAGCACTAAGCAACCCTATAGCACAAGAATGGTAGAGCATGTATAAATTAGGTGACCAATGAGGAGAAAACCTACGGGGTGCTGCTCAACCTAAGACCAAAAATCCACGGGGGCCCATGAGGATATTTCCAAGACAGGTAAGAGCAAGTGTTGAGGTCTAAGCCAGTTCTCTAATTTAAAAAAATAATATTGGGGGAGATGTTGCAATAATCACCCCAACTCTCCTCATCCCCTTGGGATAGAAGCCCCCCTTTTTATGGTATTTGGCCTAGTCACAAGCCACTCCACACCTGACCTTCCTGTTCCCAGTTGCTAAAAGATAATTACAGACTATCACCCTAGGGGGTGACTCTTACACCCAGCAGGTGAGAACTTACATTCCTCCCCTGTAATTATCTGGGTGTATAATACTGGGACCACTGTCTATGTGACTGTGACTGCAAGGTGTCCTGAGAGACAGCAGTTCAATATGGAGTAAACTTTCTGGTAACACAGATAATGGACTTGTGTCTTTCTTTCAAACCCTTAGGCCTTCGCCCAGTTCAGAGTTGCTGAAAGTGGTGCAGGCACAACAAATGGAGGCCCACAAAGCCTCCTCCATATAATATTGTTATATATACCAATTTCTCTATTGTGGTGTGCAAAAAAGACAGATCCCATGAAAGAAGCCAAGGCTGAAATCTCTTTCGTTGATCACATCTCATTTTGCATTTGTGATCCAGATTCTCTGTGCACATAAATATCCCCATCTTCTAACACTGACTTCTACAGTAGAGTTCATTTTACCATAAATGTAAACAACCTTTGCTGTTTGTGCCATAATTTTTTGTCATATATCTTAGTCCTTGCCATGTGTGAGTGAGTGTATGTGTGTGTATGTGTGTTTATACATGTGGGTGTGTATAATTGTTTTCTGGTATCACATTCACAAAAAAACCAAACTGATCCCATATCTTTGCATTTGTTTCTGTTGAGTCTGAGAGAAACTGAATACCCAGGTCATCATCTGAGGTGACCAATCTGATCCAGGTTCACCTACATGGAAGGATCACATTTGGGATATTTTAGGACCACATTCCTCTAACCAAAATGATGGTCAGTCCTATCACAATAATACCACAGTTTCTAACACCAAGTTCTGTCTTTGTTAAGATTTTACTGCTGTGAAAAGACAGCATTAAAAAGGAAACAGTTATAAAGACAACATTAACTTTGGGACTGGACTAAATGTTCAGAGGTTCAGACCATTACTGTCAAGGAGATAGCATGGCAACATCCAGGAATGCATGGTAGAGGCTGAGCTGAGTATTCTGCATCTTTATCTGAAATCTACTAAGAAAAGACTGGCTCCCATGTGGTTAGGAAGAGGGAGGGTCTCATTGGCAGCCTCAAACCCCATAGTGACACAATTCCTCCAATAGGCCACGCCTACTCCAACAAGACCATACCTTGTAGTACTACCACTCCCTGAACCAAGCATACTAAAACCACCATTGTTCAAATCATAAAATTTTCTATTCATTTGCAGTAAAGTTTGTACTACAAGACATGGCAAATTTCTGTGTAAACGCTGCCTTTCCTGAAGTAAGCTTGGGAATTTAGAGATAGTTAGAGTCGAATACAATTTCAAATAATAAACAGGAAACTCTGATATGATAATTTTTATATTTGTGTAAATCCATGAGGTTTTATTTCTGAAAGCGATGCATGAACTAGATTATAGGCATCAAGAATAGGACTGTTATACAATAATCTGGGAGTTCTGTTTCCACAGCAACATAAAAATAAATCAAGGAAACAAAAAACCTATCTTGAACCATTTATGAAATCCATAAATTATTCTTCTTATAATGTTTTATTATTTGAAATCTCTTTTATGTGTCAATTATCTTAATTATATTGATAATTTTAAGAATCAAATAATACATTAACATATTTCATCTATCTTCTCTATTAATACCTTTTATTACCCTTAAATATCATTAACAGATTTTGAGTGATACCCATAGCTCAAGATCCCACTTCTATTGCTTGAGTACTAACTTATGTTTCATAGCATACAAAATAATATTTGGAAATTACACTTAGTAAAAGAACATAAAATATTAAAAATAGAATTATTGAGAAACATATATGATAGCCCATGACATAAAGTGAGAGTATACAAAATGCATTACATGTCTCAATAAATTGTCTAATAATCTTTTACTTATTAAAATAACCACATTATTATGAGAAAGTTTATTTAATCCTTAATAATTTTACAAAAATTAAAGAAGGAAAAGTTTTTTGAAATCAGACATTAAGAAAATGTTAATTTTTTTATTGTTGATGGACAACCTAAGTAGTGAGGGTATCCAATTGGTGACCCCAGCACATATATATTGGAACAAATTTTTCTTGCCTCAGTGGGAAAAGGTATATCTAATCCTGTTGAAAGTTGGTGTTCCATGGAAAAAGAATGCTGTTGGCCTAGGTGATGGGAGGTTTGGTGGAGATGTTGTGGTGGTGAGGTAATGGCAGTGTGTGGTGTGGGAAGATCAAGATCTCAGATGATAAAAGGAGGGGTAACGGTGTGAAGATCTCTGGGAGCATAGACTGGGAGGGAAGCAATGTAAATGAATAAAATAATTTTTAAAGTGCTAACTACATAGAGAATCGGAAATTACTACTAATAATAGTTGAATGATATTTGTAAAATATGCTAATATTTATGTTTTTGGTTTTGTTATTGGTTATTTTATGTATTTAAAGTTCAAAAGTTATACCTCTTACCCAATTCTCCTCTGCAAGCGTCCCATCTCATCCCCACTCTCCCTTGCTTCTGCTTCTATGAGAGTACTATACCACCCACCCACTGGCATCTCACTGACCCAGCTTTCCCCTATTGGTTAAGTCAGGGTTTCTATTCCTGCACAAAATATCAAGACCAAGAAGCAAGTTCGAGAGGAAAGGGTTTATTCACTTTACACTTCCATATCGCTGTTCATCACCAGAGGAAGTCAGGACTAGAACTCAAGCAGGTCAGGAAGCAGGAGCTGATGGAGGGATGTTACTTACTGGCTTGCTTCCCATGGCTTGCTCAGCCCACTTTTATTAGAACCCAGGTCTACCAGCCCAGGGATGTGACTACCCACAATGGATTGGGCCCTCCCCGTGTTGATCACTAGTTGAGAATTTGCCTTACAGCTGGATCTCATGGAGATATTTCCTCAACTGTGATAACTCCAGCTTGTGTCAAGTTGAAACAAAACCAGCCAGTACAATTGACCAGCACCTTGTCAAATTGACATGCAAGCAAATCAATATTTAGCTTCCACCCTTACTTTCTTGTACATTCCAAAGTCCTTGATAGGTTTAAGAGTCCCACAGCCTTTGCCAATTCTTACATTTTAACACTGAAATACCTTTAAAATATTCTGTCTCTTTTAAAAATCAAGGTCTTTTTACAATTCAAAGTCTCTAAACTGTGGGATCTTCTTCTTTCTTCAAGAGGGAAAGATATCAGGACAAAGTCACAGTGAAAGCAAAATCAACCTCTATCCATCCAGTGTCTGGAAATCCACTTACAAAATTCTGTCTTGGTTATGGTTTTATTTTCTGTGAACAGACACCATAACCCAGGCGAGTCTTATAAATAACAACATTTAACTGTGATTGGCTTACAGGTTCAGAGGTGCAGTCCATTTTCATCAAGATAAGAACATGGCAGCATCCAGGCAGGCATGATACAGCAGAAGCTGAGAGTTCTACATCTTCAAACAAAGGAAGCCAGGAACAGACCAAGCATCCTCAGGCAGCTAGTAGGAGTGTCTCTACGCACCACCTAAAAGTGACACACTCCTCCAACAAGACCACACCTTCTAATAGTGCTGCTACCTAGGCCAAGCTTATACAAACCAAAACAGTGTTGCAAATCCTTTGGGCACCTTGATTCATTTCTTTAACTCCTCCATTGGGTTCCATGTCTTAGTTTTGATTTTATTGTTTTGAACAGATATAAATGACCTAGGCAACCCTTAGAAGAATAACATTTAATTGGGCTGGCTTACAGGTTTAGAGGTTCAATCTATTATCATCAAGGCAGAAACATGGCAGCATCCTTGCAGGCATAGTATAGAATATGAGAATTCTACATCTTCTTCTGAAGGCTGCTAGCAGAAGACTGACTTCCTGGCAGTGAGGAGTAAAGTCTTAAAGTCCATGCCTACAGTGACACATCTACTTAACGAGGCCATAACTCCACACACTGCCATTCCCTGGGCCAAGCATATATAAATAATCACATTCTACTCCATGGCCCACATTGGCTTGTTCAAAAACATGAGTCTATAGGAGCTATATCTAAACATAGCATAATACTAAATACATTCAGTTGTTCATAATGACTTCCAAAGTCCTCATAGTCTATAGTGATCTCAAATGAATACCTCTATGTTGGATGTCAATGTGGTCCTTAGATCTCTAACTCAATTTTTCACCTTTGTTAACTGCAACAAATTTCTTTCTCCTGCAAAGTTTCCACTCATTGTTAGCCGATTCCCTTAGTAGAAATTTCACAGCTCTGGCTTCCTGAATATCTTTGGGCCTCCAAGGCAACTTCAACATTACAACTTCTTGTCCCAATGTCTGGGATCCACACATGATATTCTGGACTTCTCTAAAGGGATTCATTCACTTATCCAGCTCTGCCCTTTGTAGTATTCTAAGCAAAAAATGATCATGTTAGATACTATAACTTTGGGCCTCCCTTTCTTCCCTCGCTAAGCCTTTTCACCTGCGGTGGTGAAAACCTGTTTATGCCCTTCAAAGCTGCTTTCTGCCCCATTTGGGGGCTGGGACTTCCCATAATTCAGCTGTTGCTTCTTGGTTCCTCATTAGGTGCTTTCCACCTGAGCAACCTTGTGACTTCTGAGATGCACCTAGCACTTTTCCATGGCCTCATACTTGCTTAGTTGCTGCTCCATTTCTGTTTAAGTGAGGCATAACCTATAATGGTACTGCTTCTTGGAATCCATCAGAGTCAGCTAAGGAATCTGTACACTTTTATTCAGTTAAGGAGTCGGAATTTTAAAATGCTGTCTTCACCATGCCTATTGGCACCACTTTCTCTTCTTGGTATGCCATGAGACAGAGGCATCATCTGGGGAGGAGATTCTCAATTGTTCTAGGAATTGCCTGTTGACCAACTGTTGGGAGAGGGAGGATTTTGCTCAGGTTGTTTGAGTTCCTGGTGTGATCCCTGTAGCCCTGGAGGATAATGGCTGCTTCTTATTGTGCTCTACCAACACAAAAGAGACTTTGGCATCACTGCTGCTATTATCACCACCATTGCCATCTCTGCCACCACCACCACAGACGTCTCTAAATCTGCAGCCAGTACTGGAACTGAGGACAAATTTTCTGGGGAGTTGCTTCAATGCTGTCTGTGCAGAATAATATTAACTCTCAAATTAAGCTGGGCATTCTCAATCTCAACCAGTCACCTGCAGATACTCTAACTGACTTTAATGAGCCACAGGCCTTGCCTACTTTGCTTGTTCTCCCACAATCTGAGATGCCAGAGCTCTGACATTCAGAGCTTCTCCTCTTGTACTCTGGCACTTTTCACATCTACATATTGAGATCCTCTCTTTTGCTTAACCCCAGTACCTATTATTTACAGTTGGCTAAGTGAAACCCTTCCAGTCTACAACCCACGCTAGACTCAAACTAGATATGGTCCTGTTTGTGCCTCCATGTGTAGTATGAGCCTTAACCCTGACTTGCTCTCATTCTTGGTGGTGTACCATCTGTAGACAATGTGCCAAGATGATTCTTTCTGCTTTTCTTCTTAAGATTCATAGAATAAGTGCAGGAAAGAAGTTTAATCAGTCATTAGCATCGACTATACTTCCAGTGAAATTGGGTTCATTCCCATAAAACATAGGATGATCACAACTGTCTGTGCTTCCAGTGCCATGGGACCCAACACCTTCACAGAAATATACATTCAAGTAACATTCTAGTGCATGTAAAATAAATGATAATAAATCATATAAAAACTCAAATGCATATTTATATAATATTTAACTTATTTATTTTATTTTTTAATCTTTGAACCATGGAGTACTGTGTATGTCTAATGGGCATCAGAAGTTATGCTATAAAATGGGGTTATAGACCTTTGGGAGCTTCCTTGTGGATGCTGGCAAATGACCTTTGTGCTCTTAACTGCCTAATAATTTCCCAAACTTGCCCTTCTTTGTGTTTTTTGTTTATCGAAAATAGATTTTTTTCCATAAGGGTATGCAGTGATTACATCTTTTCCACACCCAGTTCCTCTGACATTCTCACCACCTCCTCTTCCAACTATATCAAAACCCTTTTGTTCTCTCTTAAACAACAAATAGGCAGCTAAAAATGTAGTGGGACATTTCTTTAGTCCTAGGACTTAAGAGGAAGAGGCAGGTAGATCTCTGTGAGCTGGTCCAGTATTATTTACAAAGTGAGTTCATGGTCAAACAATTAAACAGAGAAGTCATGTCTTAAGAAACAAACAATCAATTAAACAAACAGAGAAATGAAAGCTAACAAAGGATCATATGAAATAGAACAAAAAGAAACATATTGGAATATGACAAAATAAAAAAAAAATAGATGGAAAAGAGACAAAGAAAATACAAAAAAAATACATAGAGATGCAGGACAGGATCACACTCACAAGAGTGTAATAAAAACTCAAAATTGGTAGCAATAACAGATGAGCAAAGAAAGGGGTAAGGTCCCTATAGTAAGTCCAACAGAGTCAATTTCCATGGACACTTGAGGTTCTCAGAGATGGAACCACCACCTAAAGATCATACATTGGCTGGACCTAGGTCTCCCCACTCAGATGTAGGAGATGGGAATCATGGTCATGATGTGGATCCCCTAACTTCAAAAGTTATTGCCTCTTTGTGGGATGTGTTGTTCTAGCTGGGCTGCTTTGTCTGAACTCAGTGAGAGAGGATATGCCCAGAGTGAAAAATACTTAAAGTACTAGGGTGAGGGATAGCCAGGGAATCCACTCACTTAGATGAGAAAGAAAAGAGATATGGGGAATGGGATGTGAGAGGGTATGACCTTGAGGGGAGCTTTGAGTGTATACAAGCCATCCTCCTGCATCAGCCTTCTGAGTGTTGTCATATTAGATGATTGTCAAAGCATCAAGTTCATCTCTTTATTCCAGAAGAGTCAAGTGATTGTGTAAACTGGAAAGAATCCTGCTCAGTCAGTCAACAGGGTCTCAAGGGAGACAATGAAGATTGAAAAGATAAAGACAATTAGACAACACTATAACATGACTCCAGACAGTGCAAGGCTGAAGGGAATTTAATTTTCTCCAGACTGCTTACATACCATTTTACATACTTGCAAAGAATAAAGTCATTTTTAGGACAAGAAATAAACAAGGAAAATAAGCTAAGTCTCCTGATTAATGTTTTACGGATATATCAGGAAAACCAACATAAAAGGAGTGCCACAAATCTCTCTGCCTAGTTTTCCTTGAGCTTTGTAATAGCCTCCCCTCCCCCAAAAAGTTCTTATCTGAACCTACTTCACTCTCCTAGCCCAATTTTGAATTCCTGCTGTATTTTTACAAGGAGGTCCCCAAAAGCTCTCTACAAAGGGATTTGTCATGTCCATTTACCATGCCAATTGATGGTTTGTGGATGTATTTACAAGAACAGGTTATGGCCCCCAGGTGATTTTCCCTCTAAAACATGCTGCTCACAAATGAAAAAAAAAAACAATCATGTGACTTGTTCCACCTGGTGATCCTTCAGAATGAAGCCATAGACAAGAGGATCCCTGTGTGATAGAATTAAAATTATCTCTAGCTATAGAACAAGGCAGTTGTCTAGGAATATAATCCAAATCAAGAATCTCAAGAGCATAAAAAGAAAATCAATTATTACCATCTGAATGAGGAAGAAGCATGCTTATTGCAGTGGGCTCAGCAGAGAAAAGACTTCATACATTTCTGCTGTGTGGAGATGAAGATCTAGGCTCTGCCTGTTTATGGTATCCAAAAAATTTTGGAGGTTTTCTATCCAAAGCACATAGAGGATTTGGAACTCAACATGACATTGACTGAGTACACAGTGTCTGTATATGATAAAAGTAATTGTGCAGAGATCTTGATTTAATGTATTTTCTGCTTGAGATGGATGCCAGGAGATGAACTATAGGACTGACTTGTCTCAGCATGGTACAATACATACATCATACCTAAGATAATATCCTTTAATATCTGGTCAAATTTCTATTGTGGCAACTACCTAATTTTATTATTTCCACTCTCCATCACCATTTGCTGGAACTAACCCGCTGCTTTTTTCTAGTCCCTGATGATGCCCTTGGAGACCTTCTCCATCACACAGTACCAAATTTCACAGTCAGACTTGGATTCCTTTTCTTTTTCTCCAAGGATCTGTCAGCTAAAGTATCTGAACATGAGAGGAATAGTCTTATTGTGTTTAGATATTGTGCCTCTCTGAGTTCTCCAAGAAAATGTGGAAGACTCTTTGCAGTACCTGGGCTTAAAAGCTTGTAGGATGAATGACTCTCAACCTACTCTCCTGATACCGGCCATCTGCCACTGTTCTGAGCTCACCAAGGTCAGCTTCTATGACAATAATATCTCTGTTCCTGTGCTGAGGGACCTCTTGAAGCACACAGCTGACTTGAGCTGACTGAATATGTGAGAGAACCCTGCTCCTTTACGGTGCTATGATGACTTGGGTGTTCCCACCAAAGAGCAATTTTTCAGCTTTGTGCTGTGGTCATTGTTACCCTCAGGCCATAAGACAACCCAAGAGCATCTCCTTTGCAACAGAAATGTGTCATTCATGTGGTAGTCATTGTCTTTGATGGCTGTAAATGATCTTGGGTTTCAGAAAGAGCCAGAAATCACACAGACAGTAGTACCAGTCAGATACCAGATATTTTAAACATATACCTGAAGACTGATCTATTACGGTTGCAGATCAGAAGGTGGACCTAACCTGGAAATTGAACATTTCACAGGATAATCTAATCCAGGAGAAAACAGATTAGCTGCTCTATATTGGGCTCTGACTGAAGATATTTTCACAAGATATACTAAATAGTTGTAACTGACCTTCATTCTGATTGGTTGTATTTGGAAATTATAGATGTGTAACTCCATAATATTAGCAAACCTCAGAACATGCTCAATATAACTAGGCATGTACTGAGCTTTATCCTGCCCTTAGAAGGCATGTGCAGAAGGAAAAAAGGAATATGAGAGACAGAATGTTTGTTTTAATGCCTTTCTATGCACCCCACATTTACCCAGATGTCCAGATGTGTCAAACAATGGTTGTGTTCCTTTTTTCCCCTCTCAATAATATGAAATATCTGACATACATGGAACAAAATAACTACAGTTTTGGTATAAAAGAAGGCCTCACCAAATGGGAAACTATGACTTTTGAATGTGAAGAAATGGATGGCTTCAGACTCGTTTTGAACTGGGTCTCTCAGAGATTGTGACTTCACAGACTGCTCAGAAGGTTGGAAACAAAAGAATGTCCAGTGACTAAGATCTTGGATGCTGAGTTTTACACAGGGAATATTCAGATGGACTCTGGGAAGAGGGAACTTGTGGAAACAGAAGCACACCTTGGCAATTTTGATTGGATTCTGACAAGATTGTTTAACTAGATGATCTTTCAACAATGTGTAAACTTTTTGTCCTTCCTTGTAGTATATAGTGAATAAATAAATCATTGATACTTTGTTTAGATGTCATTACTGTTTCCTGAGTGGAATAAACTAAATAACAAATCTGTACCACCTGACCTCTTGAGGAGTCAAAATGTATACATTGGTGCCAGGCATGTTATGATTGAAAATCATGGATAGGTGGGTAAAGTTATCAGCTAAGATGGTTCACATGTGGACATCTAGGTTGGCCTATGGTAAAAAAGAATAATAGAAACCACCTCTATGTATCTCTCACTCCTTGTTTCTTTCTCTCCTGCCCCTACACTCTCTCCCTGTCAGCCTGTCAGCTTTGCAGGCATTGTTATTTGGAACCTGTTCATTTCCTTGAGGTTTGCTCACAATAAACTTCTTTCATGCTCAGCAGAGAATCAATAAAACAAACAAACACACAAATAAAAGCCCAGGAACTGATAGTTGAAGTGAGATTACTCATGTTTTAAGCGCACATGTTTCTTTAAAGGAAAACCGGAGTTTGGTTGCAGAAGTAATATCAAGTGGCTCTCAGCTGGATCTCTGGCTTCAGGGTGTAGGCTCATGTATGTAGATCATTGTGGTTATCAGGTTTTACAGGCACAATATGCACAACACCTATGTATTCACCTAACTGATAATATCTTGGAAAAAAAAAACCTCTGTTTCAATAACACTTCAAAAAACCAACTAATTAATTAAAATGGTGATGTTCAGTAGCAAGGTATTTGCCAGACTTGGTGTGGCTCAAATATTACTCCAATACACACCACAAAGAAGAGAGTTTGTGGTATTTCATGTGTGTGCATTGAGCTCAATTGGTGAACAATTGTCTAGACTATACTGGATTCCAGTTTGAGGTCTGCACAGTGGAGGAACAAAAGAGTACAAAGAGTTTATATAAGAAAACTGGGTGTCTGTCTGTTTATCCAAGTCTGTATCTATCCATCTGTGTCTCTGTCTATATGTTTATTCATCTGTCTGCCTGGCTCTTTATCTATCTATTAGGTGAGACCACACTCATATAGATACCTAGATCACAAAACCATGACCAAAAAGAAAAATTTAAATTTCAGACCAATTTTTCATATAAATATTGATACAATACTAAATAAAATACTGGTAATCCACATTCAAGAACTCTACAAAAACATGAACTATCCTATTCAGTACGCTTCATCCCAAGGATGCAGGGATGGGTCAACATAGTAAAATAAATACAGCAGTGTAATCCACCATAGAAACAAACAGACAAAAAGGTCACATTCCATCTCATAAGATGCTAAAAAAGCCTTTGACAAAATCCAGCACCTTTTTGTGATAAAAGTACTGTAGGGTAAAAGCCATATACACAACCACAAGAAATCAAATATACAGAAATCTGATAACCAACATAAAATTAAATGGAGAGAAAGGTAAAACAATTCCACAAAAACCAGGGATGAGAAAAGACAGTGTACTATCTCCCTATCAATCCAATATAGAATTTTGTATTCTAGCTAGAGCTATAAAAGAAATAAAGTGATTAAGGTGTAACAAGTTGGAAAGGAAGAAGACACAGTATATCTATTCACAGATGATAGTTTAGTATAAATAAAAACATTAGAATTTTTTTTATTGTTTTTCTTTTTCTTTTAAACTTTATTTTAAAAAACAAAGATTAAAGAAAAAATTTTAAACATTTTTGCATAAATGTATACAAATACATTTTTATCAGTGCTTGGCTTTTTTTTCTTTTTCTTTTTTTTTAAGGTTTGATACTATGCATTAAGGTCTTACTAGTTACAATGAGCAAAAAGTACATGTAAAACAGGATGTAACCCGGAATAAGTCAACGTTTTCTTGGTGTGTAAGGATTGAGCATAATGAATTTTTTTGTTTGTTTGTTTGTTTGTTTGTTTGTTTTCTTTTCTTTTTATCTTGAAATTTAAACAGTCTGTGAGTTGTTTTTGGGGCAGTCCCAGCTTCTGGGGTTAGCATCCCACTATCAGTGACTGCATATTATGTCTGTTCTTTTGTGACTGGGTTATCTCACTCAGCAAGATATTCTCTAGATGCAAATGGACATCTGGGACTTTTACAGCTTCTGGCTACTCTAAATAGAGCTGCTATGAGCATTGTGGTGCTTGTATCTTTGTTGTATATTGGAGTGTCTCTGGGTTATATGCCCAAAAGTGGAATAGCTGGATCTTCAGGTAGTACTATGTCCAATTTTCTGAGGAATCGCCAGACTGATTTCCAGAGTGGTTGTATCAGTTTAAAACCCCACCAACAGTGGAGAAGTGTTCTTCTTTCTCTACAACCTCGCCAGCATCTGCTGTCATCTGATTTTGGATCTTAGCCATTCTGACTGGTGTGAGGTGGACTCTCAGGGTTGTTTTGATTTGCATTTCCCTGATGGCTAAGGATGTTGAGCACTTCTTTAGATGATTCCCAGCTATTCCATATTCCTCAAATGAGAACGTTTTGTTTAGCTCTGTACCCCATTTTTAATAGGGTTGTTTGATTCTCTGGTGTCTAGCTTTTTGAGTTCTTTGTATACCTTGGATATTAGGCCTCTATTTGATGTGGAGCTGGTAAAGATCTTTTCCCATTCTGTTGACTGCCGTTTTGTTTTCTTGACAATGTCCTTAGCCTTACAGAAACTTTGCAATCTCATTAAGTCCTATTTGTTAATCTTTGACCTTAGAGCTTGAGCCATTCACATTTTGTTCAGAAAATTTTCTCCTGAGCCTATGTGTTCTAAGGTGTTCCCTACTTTCTCATTTTATAGTTTCAGTGTATCTTGTTTAATGTGGAGATATTTGTTCCATTTTCACTTGATCTTTGAACAAGGAGATAAGAAAGGGTCTATTTTCATTCTTCTGCATGCTGAGTGCCAGTTGGACCAACACCATTTGTTGAATAGGCTGTCCTTTTTCCATTGAATGTTTACATCTCCTTTGTCAAAAATCAGGTCACCATATACGTGAGGGCACATTTCTGGTTCTTCTATTCTATTCCATTGATCCTCGTGCCTATTTCTGTACAAGTACCATGCAGTTTTGAGCACAATTGCATTGTAATATAGCTTGAGGTCAGGGATAGTGATTCCCGCATTGTTTTCTTGTTGTTGAGGATGGATTTTGCTATTCTACTATGTCTTTTGTTATTCCAGATGAAATTGCACCATGATCTTTTCAACTCTATGAAGAACTGGGTTGGAATTTTGATGGGGATTGCATTGAATCTCTAGATTGCTTTTCGAAGGATGGCCATTTTTAAAATGTTGATTTTTCCAATCCATTAGCATGGGAGATCTTCCATTTTCTGAGATCTTCCACAATTTCCTTTTTTAGAGGTTTAAAGTTGTTGTCCTACAGGTCCTTCACTTGCTTAGTTAGAGTCACACCAATGTATTTTATATTGTTTATGACTATTGTGAAGGGTATGATTTCCCTAATTTTTTTCTTCACATGTTTGTCCTTTGAGTAGAAGAAGGCTACTGATTGGTTTGTGTTAATTTTATATCCAGCCACTTTGCTGAACTTGTTTATCAGCTCTAGGAGTTCTCTGGTGGAATTCGTGGGGTCACTTAAGTACACTATCATGTCCTCTGCAAAGAGTGAGGTTTTTCCTTCTCCATTTCCGATTTATATCCCCTTGATCTTCTTTGGCTGTCTAATTGCTCCAATCAGGATTCCAGACTGTGTTAAATAGGTAGGGGGAGATTGAGCAGCCTTGTCAATTCCCTGATTTTAGTGAGATTGCTTAAAGTTTCCCACCGTTAAGTTTGATGCTGGCTGCTGGTTTGCTGTATATTGCTTATATTATGTTTAAGTATGGACCTTGGATTCCTGTTCTTTCCAAGACTTTTAACATGAAGGGGTGTTGAATTTTGTCAAATGATTTGTCAGCATCTAGTGAGATGACCATGTGATTTTGTTCTCTGAGTTTTTTTAAATGTTGGATTACAATGATGGATTTCCTTATATTAAACCATCCCTTCATCCCAGGTTGGGAGGCTTTGATGACTTCTTTTATCTCTTTATGTGTTATGGGATTATTTAGATGGTTTACCTGGTCCTGGTTTAATTTTAGGATCTTGTATCTGTCTAGGAATTTATCCATTTCTTCCAGATTCTCCAATTTTGTGGAGTATAGGCTTTTGTAGTAGGATCTGATGATTTTTTGAATTTCCCCAGTTTCAGTTGTTCTGTAGATATCTATTAATTCCAGTTGGTTCATAGTCTCTGCTAGTTTTAGAGTGTCTTTGTTTTGTTACTGTTTCCATGATCTGTCCACTGGAGAGAGTGGGGTATTAAAGTCTCCCACTATTATTGTGTGGGATGAAATGTATTTTTTGAGCTTTATTACGGTTTCTTGTATGAATGTGGGTGCCTTTGTATTTGGAATATATATGCTAAGGATTGAGAGTTCCTCTTGACATATTTTCCCTTTAATGAGTAAAAAGTGTCCTTCTTTATCTTTTTGATATTTTTTTTGTTGAAAATTTACTTTATTTGATATTAGAATAGCCACTCCAGATTGCTTCTTGGGGCTGCATGCTTGGAAGTTTTTTTCCCAACTTTTATTCTGAGATAGTGTCTGTCTTTTTCTCTGAGATGAGTTTCCTATATGCAGCAAAATGCTGGATTTTTTTTTTATGTATCCAGTCTGATAGCCTATGTCTCTTTATTGGGGAGTTGAGACCATTTATGTTAATAGATACCAAGGAATAGTGGTTTCTGTTTCCTGCTATTATTGCTTTTGTAGAAAGAGTTGTGTCTGTGTCTCTTTCTTTTGGTTTTCTTGCTTAGGGGTTTTCTGGTTTTTATTAGGATGTAGTTCCCCTCATTGTATTGGGTTTTCCACCTATAATTTGTTGTAGTGCTGTGTTTGTAGTCAGATATTGTGTAAATTTAGATTTGTCTTGAAATATCTTTATCTCTCCATCTATGGTGATTGATAGTTTTGCTGGGTATATCAGCTTGGGTTGGCACTTGTGCTCTCTTAGGGTCTGCAAGATGTCATTCCAGGCTCTTCTAGCTTTCATAGTCTCCGTTGAGAAATCGGATGTGATTCTGATTGGTCTGCCTTTATATGTTACCTGATCTTTTTTCCTTACTTCTTTTAGTATTCTTTCTTTGCTTTGGGCACTTGGTGTTTTGACTATTATGTGTCAGGAGGAATTTCTTTTCTGGTCCAACGTATTTAGATTTCTGAAGGCTTCTTTTATGCTCGTGGTCATCTCATTCTTAAGAGTAGGGAAGTTTTCTTCTACAATTTTGTTGAAGATATTTACTGTGCCTCTTAGTTGATATTCTTCTCCTTCTTCTATTTTTATTATTTTTACGTTTGGTCTTCTCATTGTGTCTTGGACCTTCTGTACATTTTGGGTTAGAAGCATTTTGGTTTTTGCATCTTTTCTAATTTGTCTATGTTTTCAAAGTTGTCTTCAGCCCCGGAGATTCTCTTTTTCATCTCTTGTAGTCTATTGGAAATGCTTGCATCTGTGACTCCTGATTTCTTTTTTAGGTGTTCTACCTCTAGGATTATCTCTTTTAGTGTTTTGTTTATATTGTCAATTTCCATTTTAAATTCCTTCTTCCATTCCTTCATCTCTTTGGTACTGTTTTCTTCTAGTTCGTTGAGTTCTTTGAGTGTTTTTCTTGTTTCCTCTTTAAAAGCTTCTGATACTTTTTGCTTTTCTCCCTGTTCTTGTTTAAGGATCTCTATCATCATCTTGAGGTATGATTTTAGTTCTGCGTCTTCTTTTGTGTTTGGAATTCTGCTGTTTGCTGTGATGGGAGAGCTTGGTACTGGTGTTGCCAGGTTGTCTTGGTTTCCTTGGGATATGCTCTTTTGCTTTCCTCTTGCCATCTCATTGTCAGTGATATGTTCTCACCTTTCTCTTGTAACAGGTCTGTGTCCCTGGATCTCTGCTGGTCCACAAGGAAGATGGTCAGAGCCCTGTTCTTGGCCCCAAAGCCACTGGGCGGGAATGCTGGGTTCCTGGATCAGGTAGAGCAGGGGTGTGCTTTCCGGGCACACTCGTCAGAGATCTCTCTGCCCCCTGGCAACTCAGATCTCCTTTTCACCAGTCCTTTATCTCTGGGAATTGATCCTAGAATTTCTAACCACAGAACTGCTGCAGATGATAAAGATCTTCAACAATGTGTCTAGAAAAAAACTTAATTCAAATAATTCAAAGGCCCTTCTTATCATAAAAAATAAATAGGCTAAGAAGGAAATGATGAAAACAATACCTTACCAAAGAGCAAAGCTATATATTTATAGGTGTAACTATCTGAGCAAGCAAACTACCTGTATGAAAAAGTCAACTATCTGAAGAAATAAATTGAAGAAGCCACTAGAAGATGCACAGGTCACATATGCTCCTGCATTCAGAGGATTAAAGCAGTACAAAATGCAATCTTACCGACAACATTCTACTGATTCAATGCAAAACCCATTAAATCCCAACCGAATTCTTAAAGATCTTAAAGGAACAATTCTCCCTATGGAAAACTAAAAACACCATAAAAGCTAAATCAATCCTCCACGATAAAAGATTTTTTAGAAGTGTTACCATCCATTGGTTGGCCATGATTGCCAGAAGAATGACAATCCATCCTTACCAGATCTGACCGATTCCTTACCTCACTTCAGTCCTCTTATTCAGGTGTGCTTATTTGAGACTTTGAATTGAGATGCCAAAATTTTCAATTTCAGAGTCCATTTTAGTGAACCTAATGTAATTTAAATTCAGATAAACTAAGAGGGTGTTACATAGCTATAGTCTCTAGGCTAATTCTCATCACCACCAGCATTTAAAGTATTACACTCTCAATAAGACCACTGCTTCCAGGTTATTCACAAATCAAAACTGTAGCCCCAGGTTATAAGCCTGCCCCCTGCTTAAGGAGTAGGAGAGCAGGAATCAAGTTAATGTTATGACCCATTTTGATTGGTATCATCCCAATACCAATGAATTATATTAAAGGCCACAGTTACTTTCCAATTAGGTGCTTGCACACATACTCCCTGTTTTTTGCTTACTATACAGCTTTGCCCTGATAGACATTCAGGACCAAACACCATCAAAATCTTCCCACAGGGTGGTGGTGCACTGTGGCAGTGGAGGGACCAAGGCTTGCTAGAATGGTAAAAAGACGCTGCAGTGAGTTGTATTATATTTGCTCATTTCTGTTTTGAGGATCACAATCACTTCCCTAAGACAACATTTTGGTGGGTTGGCCATAAAGTTCTTCAAACATACAAAAAATACTGATCTGGAGGGCCTTGAAATCACCAAAATTTGGCTAGGAAGGCTAGTACCAAATATATACAAAGTACTCAAGAAGTTACACTCAAGAGAATCAAATAATTCTATTGAAATTAGGAGTACAGAGCTAAATAAGGACTTATCAACTGAAAATATTGAATTGGTGAGAAGCAACTAAAGAAATGCTAAACATCCCTAGTTATCAGGTAAATGCAAATCAACACAATCCTAAGATTCCACATCACATACACCAGACTGGCTAAAATATAAAAACCTCAGGTGACAACAGATGCTGGTGAGAATGTGGAGAAAGAGGAACTCATTTCCTCTGTTAGTGGATTTCTAAATTGGTACAACCACTCTGCAAATGAGTCTAGCTGTTCCTCATAAAGTTGTACATAGTACTACCCAAGTACCCAGCTATACTACTTTTGGGCATATACCCAAAAGTAGCTTCAACATCTAACAAGGATGCATGCTCAAATATGTTCAGAGCAGCCTTAAGTATACTAATGAGAAGTTGAAAAATCCCAGATATATTTTAACAGACGTATGAATACAGAAATTTTAGTATACAATAGATTACATCTCAACTGTTTAAAACAATAAGTTCAAGAAATTCTAGACAAATATATGGATCTTGAAGCTATTGTCCTCAGTGATGTAATCCTGTCACAAAGAGCACTTATCTTATGTACTCTCTCCTAAGCAGAAACTAGCCCAAAAAGCTCAGAATACCCAAGAAATTATCCACAAAAATTATGAAACTCAAAAAGAAGAAGTCCTAGAACGTGGATGCATCAGTCCTTCTTAGAATGGAGAATAAAACAGTCAAGGGATGAAAAACAATATCAAATAGAGGAGCAGGAATTGAAGAAAACATCTACTGAGATTTACCTACTGAGAGAACCACCCATATGCACCCAGCAAACCCATGCAGTATTGCTGGTGCCAAGAAGTGTTTACTGACTAGAAACAGAAATGGATGTCTCCTGAGAGATTCTTCCAGAGTCATATATATAGATGAGGATGCTTGCAGCTACCCATCAGACTGTACACAGGGACACCAATTAAAAAGCTAGAGAAAGGACAGAAAGAGCTGAAAGGTTTGCAACCTCATAGGAAAAATAACATCATCAACCTTCCAAGGCACTGAGATCAAGAGGGTAATTAGGAGAGGGAGCACCTTCATGAAAGCAAGTTAAGATGGAGGACTGAGAGTAGTGGGGGGGGGGAGAGTATAATTTTTGAAGTGTAAATGCAGATAATATTCAGTAAATTTGAATAAAATATTAATAAACAAAAAGGTGAAATAACACAATTAATATGCAAATCAGACATTCTAAACCAAAACCTAATTAATGAGAAATTTGATATTAGAAATGTGCCTATGTCTCATGATGCCCTGCTTGCTGAACTTTTATGAGTCGTATGAGGGAGACTGATGTAATCTTTATTGGGATTGGTCATTTATGAGAGCATCATTGGCTAAGCCAAGTATAAAGTTCACATGTCCTGTGAATGTTCTCTAAGCCTAAGGAGGAGGCTATACTTTTATGCTGGGTAGGGGCCAGGCTAGGCTCTTAACTACTATCTTATTAACAGGGAGCTTCACTACCTGCTAGATTGAACTCTTTAATCAGTGTCTTTTCATCTTCTGACATCCACATTCTACCTCATATCTTTGGGTTTAAATAAAGTGTCTTTGTTTGATAGCTTCAAAGCTGCTCCTCAGTGCCCCTGAATGCACTCTCAGTCCTAGGACTGCATGTTTCTTGCAGCTGTCCCTTACATTGGCATCTTGGTGACCTGAAGCCAGGAATTAAATGCTTACAGAACTGCCAGGGATACCTTTTTAGTACCTACAACACTATAGGGTTCACTTAGAACCTTAATTATGCTCAGTATAAGATAATGTCAGTACAAGGGTCATTGCTCCTCTAGAGAGGTCCTTTGAGTGATTGCAAACAAGTCGAGTCCTGCCCTTTGTCTGTCCTCTTCTCTACCACATATCACTGTTGCTTCTAACCTTATTCCTTGGCCTCTAGGCTCCATTAAACATTCTCTTGTTTGCTTGCCACAGTTCTCAGTTATTGAAAACCTTAGTGATACTAATCCCACCCCCACACACACACTGGCTTTTTCTTCATACATATAAGTCAACCCTTCAGTCTGGCCACCCATGAGGCTAGGTGTGAGACCTAGCAAAATCAACCTTATATGGGATTTTCAGCATCTAGTTTGATTTTCCAAATGTTAGAGACAGTTTGGCTATGTAAAGCAGTGATCTTCTGTCAATAGCATTCTCTACTTTGACAAAGAACCAAGTTAATAAAAGACAAAACAACAAGCCATGTTTTTCCCACTGCCCTAATTTTTTATTAGATACTCTCTGTATTTACATTTGAAATGTTATCCATTCCCCCACCCTGCTCCCATTCCCCTCCCCCTTCCCCTTCATTTGTTTTCACAAAGGTGCACTTGCTCCTAATCAACCTCTCCACTCCATTGCCTTGGCTTTCCTCTATATTGGAAAAATTTGTCCTCCCTGAACCAAAGGCCTCTTCTCCCTTTGATGCCAGACACTGCTGTCTTCAGCTACACATGCAACTGGAGCCATATGTCTCTCAATGTGTGCTCAGTGGTTGGTGTTTTAGTTCATGGGAGTCATGGAGGGTTTGTTTGGTTGTTCTTCCCATGAGGTTGCAACCCATTTCAGCTCCTTCAGTCCTTTCTTTAGCACCTTCATTTGGGGTTCCTGTGTTCAGTCTGATGGTTAGCTGCAAGCATGTTCAGCTATATCTGTATGAATATGGCAGAGCCCCTGAGGAGATATCTTTATCTGGTTCCTGTCAGTAAATACTTCTTGGCATCAGCAATAGTACTTGGATATAGTGGCTGCATATGGGGTGGATCCCCAGGTGAGAGCGCTTCTGAATGATCTTTTTTCAATCCCTGTTCCTCTATTTGACCTTGTATTTCCTCCTGTGGTTGTTTTGTTCTCCTTTCTAAGAAAGACTGAAGTCTTGTTTTCATCGAACATTCTCTCTAACTGATGGTTCTTCTCTTGGCCCTACTACTCAACAATGATTGACAAAAAGTCAAATGAATCATAATAATTAAATAGATAAATCTGGGAAAAAAAGAAATAAATGTGCCTATGTCTAATAAGCCATAAGGGCTGAGAATTTCATAATTCCAATAAGTTGGATCATGTGACTATACAACAGCATGTGGTCATATTGTCTAGCCTCACATTACTGGATAATTCAATCCAGTGACTCTTCTGCCTTTTTTGTTGTAAATGATATATTTCAGAATTCTGTGCGATTTTATATACTTAAGAGTATTTTAAAATATTCACTTTCTTTTTATTTCATCTTTTATTTATTTTTATTTGATGTGGGCATGCTTTTCTTTATAATTATAAAAAAATAAAGGTAAGAATGTACATCAAAATTAAAGGTAAAGGAAAACATTTTATCTAAAGAACAGCAACTGGTGCACACCTTTAAAAGATTACACACACACACACACAGACACAGATACACACACACACACAATATCACTGTCTTCAGACACACCAGAAGAGGACATCAGATTCCATTACAGATGGTTGTGAGCTACCATGTGGTTGCTGGGAATTGAACTCATGACCTCTGGAAGAGCAGTCAGTGCTCTCAACTGCTGAGCCATCTTTAATCCCACACCTTTAATTCCAGCATTTGGGAGGCAGATATCTGAATTCCAGGCCAGCCTGGGCTAAAGAGTGAGTTCCAGGACAGCCAGGGCTAAACATAGAAACCCTATTTCAATAAATATGCAAGTTATGGGGCTGAAGAAGAGATAGTTCAGTTCAGAGCTCTTGCTGCTCTCCCAGAGGACCTGATTTTGGTTCCAAGCAACCACATCGGGTGACTCACAATCACCTGTAACTCTAGCCATCTTACTTCCTCTTCTGGCCTCTGTAGGCACCTGTACTCACATACACAAACCACATCTAGTCAGTCAGTCTATCTGTCTGTCTGTCTCTCTCTCTCACTCTCTCTCTCTCTCTCTCTCTCTCTCTCTCTCTCTCTCTCTCTCTCTCTCAGAAAGAAAGAAAGAAAGAAATTAAGAAAGAAAGAAAGAAAGAAACAAACAAACAAACAAACTGTGGTATTAAAAACAAGTATTGAACTTGTACACTTTTATACAGAAACATTTCAGACCCAAATTAACTACTGTTCAAGAAAAAAGTCCTCTAATATATTAATTACTCTCAGTATTTCTTTACAGTTTTTAAACCACTGGTGCTTTAATTGCTTAGGCATGATGAAAGGTAATTGCTGCTTCCTTAATACAGCACTCATTCACCAATGAGATGGTGTTCAAGAGCTATGGGTGTGCCTGCCATTATTTTCCTCCTGGAGCTGGTTTCTTAGGGAGAAGTCTGAGGAACTTTGATCCTTTCTAGTGTTTTCTTCTTCCTTAGATGCACTTTCTTTTCAACAAAGCTGGAAAGCTTGCCACCTCCCATCTACTCCAAGGTCTCTACCCTTTGCCAACTGGAATTTATGACTGTTTGCTCCCAAAAAAAGGAGATTTTCTGTCTTTTTGCCCCAAAATAAGAAGAATATCTGCCTTTTTGCCCGAAAATTATGAGAATTTCTGCAATTTTGCTTCAAAATATGGGGAATTTCTGCTTTTTATCCCGAAAGTAAGGGGAATGTATACCTTTTGCCACAAAAAAGAGGAATTTCTTCATTTTTGCCCCAAAATAAGAGGAATTTCTGCCTTTTTACCTCAAAATAAGTGAAATTTCTCCCTTTTTACGCAAAAATAAACGGAATTTCTGTCTTTTTGCCCCAAAATATAAGGAATTTTTGAATTATGCCCTGAAATAAGTGAATTTCTGCAATTTTGCCCCAAAATAAAAGAAATTTCTACATTTTTGTCACAAAATAAGAGGAATTTCTGTCTTTTTGCCTCAAAATAAGGGAAATTTCTGCCTTTTTGCTTCCAAATAAAAGGAATTTCAGCCTTTTTACCTCAAAATAAGGGGAATTTCTGCATTTTTGCCACAAAATATTAAGAATTTCTGAATTTTTGCCCCAAAATAAGGAAAATTTCTGCCTTTTTTCAATAAAATAAGTGAAATTTCTGCAATTTTGCCCCAAAATAAGGGAAATTTCTGCAATTTTGCCCCAACATAAGGGAAATTTCTGGAATTTTGCCCCAAAATAAGTGGAATTTCTGAGTTTTGCCCCAAAATAAGGAGAATTTCTGTCTTTTTGCCACAACATATAGGGAATTTCTGCCTTTTTGCCCCACAATTAGGGGAATTTCTGCAATTTTGCTCCAAAATATGGGGAATTTCTGCCTTTTTGCCCGAAAATAAGGGGAATGCATACCTTTTTGCCATAAAAAAAGGAAATTTCTTCATTTTTGCTCCAAAATAAGAAGAATTTCTGCTTTTTTGACTCTAAATAAGTTGAATTTCTGTCTTTTTCCCCCAAAACAAAGGGAATTTCTGTCTTTCTTGCCCCAAAATAAGGGGAATTTCTGACTTATTACCCTGAAATAAGTGAAATTTCTGCAATTTTGCCCCAAAATAAGGGAAATTTCTGCCTTTTTGCCCTGATATATGTGAAATTGCTGCAATTTTTCCCAAAATAAGGTGAATTTTTGCCTTTTTGCCCCAAAATAATCGGAATCTCTGCCTTTTTGCCGCAAAATAAGAAAAATTTTTGCTTTTTTTCTCTGAAATAAGTGAAATTTCTGCAATTTTGCCCCAAAATAAGGGAAATTTCTGCCCTTTTTACCCCATATAAAGGGGAATTTCAGCCTTTTTACCTCAAAATAAGGGGAATTTCTGCATTTTTGCCACAAAATATTACAAATTTTTGCATTTTTGCCCCAAAATAAGGAAAATTTCTGCCTTTTTTCCCTGAAATAAGTGAAATTTCTGAAATTTTGCCCCAAAATAAGTGAAATTTCTGCAATTTTGCCCCAAAATAAGGGAAATTTCTGGAATATTGCCCCAAAAATGTGGAATTTCTGAGTTTTGCCCCAAAATAAGGAAAATTTCTGTCTTTTTGCCCCAACAAATAGGGAATTTCTCCGTATTTGCCCCACAATTAGAGGAATTTCTGCAATTTTGCTCCAAAATACATGGAATTTTTGCCTCTTTGCCTGAAAATAAGGGGAATGCATAACTTTTTGCCATAAAAAAGGGAAATTTCTTCATTTTTGCTCCAAAATAAGGGGAATTTCTGCCTTTTTGCCTCTAAATAAGTGGAATTTCTGTCATTTTCCCCCAAAACAAAGGGAATTTCTGGCTTTTTTGCCCCAAAATAAGGAGAATTTCTGACTTATTACCCTAAAATAAGTGAAATTTCTGAAATTTTGCCCCAAAATAAGGGAAATTTCTGCCTTTTTGCCCTGAAATATGTGAAATTTCTGCAATTTTACCCCAAAATAAGGTGAATTTCTGCCTTTTTACCGCAAAATAATGGGAATTTCTGCCTTTTTGCCTCAAAATAAGAAAAATTTTTGCTTTTTTTCTCTGAAATAAGTGAAATTTCTGCAATTTTGCCCTAAAATAAGGGAAATTTCTGCAATTTTTCCCCATAATAAGGCAAATGTCTGCAATTTTGCCCCAAAACAAGAGGAATTTCTCCCTTTTTTCCCCAAAATAAAGGAAATTTCAGCCTTTTTACCTGAAAATAAGTGAAATTTCTGCAATTTTGCCCCAAATAAGAAAAATTTCTGCAATTTTGCCCCAAAATAAGGTAAATTCCTGCAATTTTGCCACAAAATAAAGAAAATTTCTTGAATTTTGCCTCAAAATAAGGGGAATTTTTGATTTTTCCCCAAAATAAAGGGAATTGCTGCCTTTTGCCCCAAAATTAGGGGAATTTCTGCAATTTTGCTCCAAAACACGGGGAATTTCTGCTTTTTTGCCTGAAAATAATGGGAATGCATACTTTTTTGCCATAAAAAGGGAAATTTCTTCATTTTTGCTCCAAAATAAGGGGAATTTCTGCCTTTTTGCCTCTAAATAAGTTGAATTTCTGTCTTTTTCCCCCCCAAAAAAGGGAATTTCTGTCTTTTTTGCCCCAAAATAAGGGGAATTTCTGACTTATTACCCTGAAATAAGTGAAATTTCTGCAATTTTGCCCCAAAATAAGGGAAATTTCTGCAATTTTGCCCCAATGTAAAGGAAATTTCTGCAATTTTGCCCCAAAATAAAGGGAATTTCTGACTGTTTGCTCCCAAAGGAGATTTTCTGTCTTTTTGCCCCAAAATAAGGACAATTTCTGCCTTTTTGCCCGAAAATTATGAGAATTTCTGCAATTTTGCTTCAAAATATGGGGAATTTCTGCTTTTTATCCCGAAAGTAAGGGGAATGTATACCTTTTGCCACAAAAAAATGGAAATTTCTTCATTTTTGCCCCAAAATAAGAGGAATTTCTGCCTTTTTACCTCAAAATAAGTGAAATTTCTGCCTTTTTACCCAAAAATAAACGGAATTTGTCTGTTTGCCCCAAAATATAAGGAATTTTTTAATTATGCCCTGAAATAAGTGAAATTTCTGCAATTTTGTCCCAAAATAATAGAAATTTCTGCCTTTTTGCCACAAAATAAGGGGAATTTCTGTCTTTTTGCCTCAAAATAAGGGAAATTTCTGCCTTTTTGCCCCCAAATAAAAGGAATTTCAGCCTTTTTACCTCAAAATAAGGGGAATTTCTGCATTTTTGGAACAAAATATTAAGAATTTCTGCATTTTTGCCCCAAAATAAGGAAAATTTCTGCCTTTTTTCCCTGAAATAAGTGAAATTTCTGCAATTTTGCCCCTAAATAAGTGAAATTTCTGCAATTTTGTCCCAAAATAAGGGGAATTTCTGAGTTTTGCCCCAAAATAAAGAGAATTTCTGTCTTTTTGCCCCAACATATAGGGAATTTCTGCCTTTTTGCCCCACAATTAGGGGAATTTCTGCAATTTTGCTTCAAAATACGGGGAATTTCTGCCTTTTTGCCCAAAAATAAGGGGAATGCATAACTTTTTGCCATAAAAAAGGAAAATTTCTTCATTTTTGCTCCAAAATAATCAGAATTTCTGCATTTTGCCTCTAGATAAGTGGAATTTCTGTCTTTTTCCCCCAAAACAAAAGGAATTTCTGTCTTTTTTGCCCCAAAATAAGGGTAATTTCTGACTTATTACCCTGAAATAAGTGAAATTTCTGCAATTTTGCCCCAAAATAACAGGAAATTTCTGCCTTTTTGCCCTGAAATATGTTAAATATCTGCAATTTTACCCCAAAATAAGGTGAATTTCTGCCTTTTTGCCCCAAAATAGGAAACATTTTTGCTTTTTTTCTTTGAAATAAGTAAAATTTCTGCAATTTTGCCCCAAAATCAGAAGAATTTCTGCCTTTTTACCACAAGATAAAGGAAATTTCTTCCTTTTTGCCCCAAAATAAGGAGAATTTCTGCCTTTTTGCCTTTAAATAAAGGGAATTTCTGACTTTTTGCCATGAAATGAGTAAATTTCTGCAATTTTGCCCCATAATAAGGAAAATTTCTGCTTTTGCCACATAATACGGGGTATTTCTGCATTTTTGCCAAAAATAGAGGGAAATTCTGCATTTTTGCCCTAAAATAAGAGGAATTTCTCCATTTTTGCCCAAAAATCATGGAAATTTCTGCCTTTTTGCCACAAATAAGGGGAATTTCTGACTTTTGGCCATAAAATAATGTAAATTTCTGCATTTTTACCCCAATATAAAGAGAATTTCTATATTTTGCCTCAAGATAAGGGGAATTTCTTCCTTTTTGCCCCACAATAAGGGAAATTTCTGCCTTTTATACCTGAAATAAGTGAAATTTCTGCTATTTTGCTATAAAATAAAGGAAATTTCTGAAATTTTACCACAAAATAAAGGGAATTTCTGCATTTTTGCCCCAAAATAAGGAATATTTCTGCATTTTTGCCCTGAAATAAGTTAAATTTCTGCAATTTTGCCCCAAAATAAGGAAAATTTCTGCTTTTTAGCTGTGAAATAAGTGAAATTTCTGCAATTTTCCCCCAAAATAAGGAATATTTCTGCATTTTTTCCGCAAAATAAGGTGAATTTCTGCACTTTTACCCCCAAAAATGGGGAATTTCTGCATTTTTGCCTAAATATAAGGGGAATTTATGCATTTTTGCCCCAAAATAAGGGGAATTTCTGCCTTTTTGCCCAAAAATAAGAAGTATTTCTGCCTTTTTGACCCCAAAGTAAAGGGAATTTCTAACTTTTTGCACCAAGATAAGGGGAATTTCTGCCTTTTTGCCCCAAAATAATGGGAATTTCTGTAGTTTTGCCCTGAAAGAAGTGAAAATTCTGCAGTTTTGCCCAAAAAATAAGGGGAATTTCCGAATTTTGCCCCAAAATAATGGGAAATTCTGCCTTTTGGCCCCAAAATAAGTGAAATTTCTGCAATTTTGTTCCAAAATAAAAGAAATTCCTGACTTTCTGCCAGAAAATAACAGAAATTTCCTGCTTTTTCACCAAAATAAAGAAAATTTCTGCATTTTTGTTTCAAAATTAGGGGAATTTCTGCCTTTTTGCCCTAAAATAAGGGGAATTACCGCCTTTTGGCCCCAAAATAGGGGCATTTCTGCCTTTTTGCCCCAAAAGAAGGTAATTGCTTCCTTTTTGCAAAAAATAAGTGGAATTTCTGCCTTTTTCTCTAAAAATAAAGGGAATTTCTGTGTTTTAGCCCCAAAATAAGGGAAATTTCTGAATTTTTGCCACAAAATGAGGAGAATTTCTGCTTTTCTACCCGAAAATACCGATAATTTCTGCGTTTCTGTCCCAAAATAAGGGGAATTTATGCCTTTCTGCCACAAAATAAAGAGAATTTCTCCTTTTTTGCCCCAAAATATTGAGAATTTTTGCCTTTGTACCCGAAAATACGGGAAATTTCTGACTTTTTGTCCCAAAATAAGCGGAATTTCTGCAGTTTTGCCACAAAACAAGTGAAATTTTTGCTTTTTTGCCCCCAAAAAATGGCATTTCTGCTTTTTGGCCCAAAATAAAGGGAATTTCTGCATTTTTGCCCCAAAATAAAAGGAATTTCTGCCTTTTTGACCAAAAATAAGGGTAATTTCTGCAAATTTTCCAAAATAGAGAAGGAAAATTTCTGCCTATTTACCCCAAAATAAGGGGAATTTCTTTTGTTTGCCCAAAATAAAAGGAATTTCTTCATTTTTGCCCCAAAATATGGGGAATTTCTGCATTTTTGCCCCAAAATAAAAAGACTATCTATCTTGTTGCCCTAAAATTTAAAAAATTCTGCAATTTTGCCTCAAAATAAAAGAAATTTCGGCCTATTTGCCCCAAAATAGAGGAAATTTCTGCATTTTTTTCAGAAGTAAGTTATATTTCGCCAACTTAGCCCCAAAATAATCGAAATTTCTCCAATTTAGCACCAAAAGAAAAAGAATTTCTGCCTTTTTGTCCCAGAAGAAGGAAAATTTCTGCATTTTTGCACTGAAATAAGTGAAATTTCTGCAATTTTAACCCCAAAATAAGGAAAATTCTGCCTTTTTACCATGAAATAAGGGAAATTTCTGCTATTATGCCCCCAAAATAGGAAAATTTCTGCCTTTTTGCCCCAAAATAAGGTGAATTTCTGCTTTTTTGCCAAAAAATAAGTGGAATCTCTGCATTTTTCTCCCAAAAAAAAAAGGAATTTCTGTCTTCTTACCCCAAAATAAGGGGAATTTCTACCTCTTTGCCCCAAAATAAGTAGACTTTCTGCCTTTCTAGTGATAATGTCTTAATTTTATCTAAAATAAAAGAAATTTCTGCATTTTTCCATGAAATAAGTAAAATTTCTGCAATTTTGCCCAAAATAAGGAGAGTTTCTGCATTTTTGCCCCAAAATAATGGGAATTTCTGCTCTTTTGCCCCCAAATAAGGGGAATTTCTGCATTTTTGCCCCAAAATAAGGGAAAATTCTGCCTTTTAACCCCAAAATAATTGAAATTCCTGCAATTTTGTTCCAAATTATACAAGAAATTTCTGCCTTTCTGCCAGAAAATAACAGAAATTTCATTCTTTTTCATTAAAATAAAAAATTTCTGCATTTTTGCCCCAAAATTAGAAGAATTTCTGCCTTTTTGCCAAATAATAAGTGGAATTTCTGCCTTTTCCCCCCAAAAGAAAGAGAATTTCTTTCTTTTTGCCCCAAAATAAGAGGAATTTCTCCATTTTTGCCCCAAAATAAGGGGAATTTCTGCCTTTATACCAGAAAAATGGGAAATTTTTTCCTTTTTGTTCCAAAATAAGGGAAATTTCTGCCTTTTTTTCCCTAAATAAAGGGAATTTCTGCCTTTTTGCCGTGAAATGTGTGAAATTTCCAAAATTTTGCCCCATAATTAGGAAAATTTCTGCTTTTTGCCACAAAATAAGGGGTATTTCTGCATTTTTGCCAAAAATAGGGAGAATTTCTGCATTTTTGCCCTAAAATAATGGGAAATTATGTCTTTTTGCCACAAAATAAAGAGAATTGCTGCCTTTTGCCAAAAAATAAGTGGAATTTCTGCCTTTTTCTCCCAAAATAAAGGGAATTTCTGTCTTTTTACCACAAAATAAGGGGAATTTCTAACTTTTTGCCCCAAAATAAGTAGACTTTCTGCCTTTCTACCAGAAAATACGGGAAATTTCTGCCTTTTTTTTCCCAAAATAAAAGGTATTTCTGCATTTATACCACAAAATAATTGAAATTTTTGCCTTTTTGACCCCCAAAAAATGGCATTTCTGCTTTTTGGCCCAAAATAAAGAGAAGTTCTGCATTTTCCTTAAAATTAAGGGAATTTCTGCCTTTTTGCCCTAAAATAAGGGAAATTTCTGCCAATTTGCCCCAATAGAGAAGGGAAATTTCTGCCTCTTTACCCCAAAATAAGGGGAATTTCTGCCTTTTTGCCCCAAAATAAAGGGAATTTCTGCATTTTTGCCCCAAAATAAGGGAAATTTCTGCATTTTTTGCCCCAAAATAAGAGGAATTTCTGCTTTTCTGCCCCAAAATAAGTGAAATTTTTGCAATTTTGTTCCAAAATAAATTTCTGCCTTTCTGCCATAATCTAATGAAAATTTCTTCATTTTATCCAAAATAAAAGAAATTTCTGCATTTTTTAGTGAAATAAGTAAAATTTCTGCAATTTTGCCCCTAAATAAGGAGAGTTTCTGCATTTTGGCCCCAAAATAATGGGAATTTCTGCTCTTTTGCCCCAAAATAAGGGGAATCTCTGAATTTTTGCCTGAAAATACAATGAATTTCTAACTTTTTGCCCTAAAGTAAGGAAAATTTCTGCAATTTTGCCTCAAAATAAAAGAAATTTCTGCCTTATTTTCCAAAATAAAGGAAATTTCTGCATTATTTACCAGAAATAATTGAAATTCCTGCAATTTAACCCCAAAATAACCAAAATTTCTTTAATTTTGCCCCAAAATAAAGGAATTTCCTCCTTTTTGCCACAAAATAAAGAAAATTTCTGCCTTTTTGCACTGAAATAAGTGAAATTTCACCAATTTTGCCCCAAAATAATGAAACTTTCTGCCTTTTTACCATGAAATAAGTGAAATTTCTGCAATTATGCCCCAAAATAAGCAAATTTTCCGCATTTTTGCCCCAAAATAAGAGGAATATCTGCATTTTTGCCCCAAAATAAAAGAATTTCAGCCTTTTTGCCTCAAAATAATAATTTATTCTTTTTTTGACCCCTAAAATAAAGGGAATTTCTACCTTTTTGCACCATGATAAGGGGATTTTCTGCCTTTTCGCTCTAAAATCATGGTAATTTCTGCCTTTTGCCAAAATAAGGGGAATTTTTGACTATTGGCCATGAAATAATAAAAATTTCTGCATTTTTGGCCCAAAATAAAAAGAATTTCTGTATTTTTGCCCCAAGATAAAGGGAACTTCTTCCTTTTTGCCCCAAAATAATGAAAATTTCTGCCTTTTTTACATGAAATAAGTGAAATTTCTGCTATTTTGCTGCAAAATAAGGGAAATTTCTGAAATTTTACCCCAAAATAAAAAGAATTTCTGCATTTTTGCCCCAAAATAAGGAATATTTCTGCATTTTTTCCCGGAAATAAGTTAAATCTGCAATTTTGCCCCAAAATAAGGACAATTTCCTCATTTTTTGCCGTGAAATAAGTGAAATTTCTGCAATTATCCACCAAAATAAGGAATATTTCTGTATTTTTTTTTGCAAAATAAGGTGAATTTCTGCCTTTTTGCCTCAAAAAAAGGGAATTTCTGCATTTTTACCCAAAAGAAGGAAAATTTCTGCCTTTTTGCACTGAAATAAGTGAAATTTCTGCAATTTTAACCCCAAAATAAGGAAAATTCTGCCATTTTACCATGAAATAAGGGAAATTTCTGCTATTATGCCCCAAAAATAGGAAAATTTCTGCCTTTTTGCCCCCAAATAAGGTGAATTTCTTCTTTTTTGCCAAATAATAAGTGGAATCTCTGCATTTTTCTCCCAAAAGAAAGAGAATTTCTGTCTTCTTACCCCAAAATAAGGGGAATTTCTACCTCTTTGCCCCAAAATAAGTAGACTTTCTGTCTTTCTAGTGATAATGTCTTCATTTTATCTAAAATAAAAGAAATTTCTGCATTTTTCCGTGAAATAAGTAAGATTTCTGCAATTTTGCCCAAAATAAGGAGAGTTTCTGAATTTTTGCCCCAAAATAATGGGAATTTCTGCTCTTTTGCCCCCAAATAAGGGGAATTTCTGCATTTTTGCCCCAAAATATAAAGAATTTCTACCTTTTTGCCCTAAAATAAGGAAAATTTCTGCAATTTTGCCCCAAAATAAAGAAAATTTCTGCATTTTTTACCAGAAAAAAAGCGATATTTCTGCAATTTAGCCCCAAAATAATCGAAATTTCTCCAATTTTGCCCCAAAATAAAGGGAATTTCTGCCCTTTTGCCCCAATATAAGAAAAATTTCTGCCTTTTTGCACTGAAATAAGTAAATTTCGGCAATTTTGTCCAAAAATAAGAAAAATTTTTGTCTTTTTACTGTGAAATAAGTGAAATTTCTGCATTTAAGCCCCAAAACAAGCAAAATGTCTGCCTTTTTGCCGGAAAATATGGGAATTTCTGCATTTTTGCACTAAAATAAGGGAAATTTCTGCATTTTTGCACAAAATGAGGGGAAATTTACATTTTTGCCCCAAAATAAGGGGAAATTCTGCATTTTTGCCGCAAGTGCCTCCCCTTCCATCCATGTCAGATAATGACATCCTCTGCTACATCAAGAGCTGAAGCAAGGGTCTCTCCATTTGTGCTCTTTGGTTGCTGGTTTAGTCCCTGAATGTACCGTGTGGTCAGGTTAGTGGATATTTTTCTTCCCTTGGGGTTGCAATCCTAAGTTTCTTCAATCTTACCCCCTGACTATTCTGATGGGGCTATTCTTTTGTTCACAGGAAGAATTCTGAAATAAATATTTTGATATGAGCGGGAGGCACATGCCTATCAATTGGGAGCAATCTCTACAGGTTCTAGCTTCCCTTTGTTGTGTAGTTTGGCTAATGTCATTTCTGTTGGGTTCTGGACACCTCTTATTTCCCTGGCACCTGGGACTTTCTAGAGGCTACTCCCAGTTATCCATCATCTACTGCAACATATTTCTATTTCCTGACCCCCTGTTCTCTGTCCCTTCCCATACCTGACCCTGTCCACCCTTTTTTTATCTCCCACTCTTGACTCCCTCCTATGTGCCTTCTTCCCTCTACCTCATGTGATTATCTATGTAGGATGGAAGCATGCACATTTTGTTTGCCCCTCTCTCTCTTGCCCTTGCTCCTCTATTCTTTCACTCTCTCTTTCTTTCCCTTACTCTTCTCTCTCCAGGTGCTCATGGCCAGCCTCTGCTTTCTGTCTCTTCTCTTCTCTTCTCTTCTCTTTTCTTCTCACTCTCTCTCTCTCAATGTCTTTGTCTCTCTCTTTCTATCTCTCTGTCTCTGATTATCTATTTATCTATGTCTCTGGTTCTATGTTTTTTTATGTATTTCTCTATGTCTCCAATCTCTCTCATGTCTCTCTCTATATATATTTCTCATTCTATGTGTCTCTCTCTGTGACTCTCTGTTTCTATCTATCTCTCTATTACTATATCTATGTTTCTCTCTATATGTCTCTCACTCTCTCTCTCTCTCTCTCTCTCTCTCTCTCTCTCTCTCTCTGCCTCTATTACACTCCCAAGTCCCCTCCCCATGCCCTGAATAAATTCTATACTATAATATCCTGGTACCTCAGGGTCAAGGGATGCCTCACATGGGCTATTTACACAACCACATATACACTGTTGGGATTAAATTAAGTATTTTCAAATGAGCCTCCCCAGCTCTAAGTGGAAGTGCCTGGCTTTAATCACAGCTTCCTCACAGAGGACAGAGGGAGTCAGCATGGGAATGAACCCCGGGGCCACTGCTGGTCAGATAGGGGCTGAGAACCAACAGGAAGACTCCATTGATAAAATAAAATGCAGAGAGCTATATGATATATACTGTGTATTTGATGAGGAATAAAAACATTGGTGCTTGAGAGATTGTTCAGTGGTTAGAAAACAAACTGCTCTTTCTGAGTTTCTTGCTCTAATACCCAGCACCCACACAGAGGCTCACACTCACCTAGCTTCCGGTTTCAGGGGAGAGATTGTACTTACACAGTGACACATTCACCAATGGAAATAAATATTTAAATTCATATTGATTAATTTTATTTAAAATAAATACATATTAAATTAATTTTATCCAGATTATTTTTAAAGAAAGCTTATATAAAATTAATTTTACATAAGTTAACAATAATTAAATTAATACTAGATATTATTTATTTAAGGCAGTGCTCACTGCTGACCTTTGACCCTAGCCCATAACCTCTGACCCCTCTTCAGGACTCATGGAGCAAGTCCATACCTATAGTACACCTATAGCACCTATAACTGCTGGACCAGATGTGAGGTTTCCCAGTCATCCTGGTCTGCCCTGAGATAATGCACCTGCCCACCGGGACAGGAAACAGGCAAACCAGGCCCCAAAACAGGGTATCTAGGAAAGGAAGCAGGTCTTCAAGGATGGAAAGAGGACATTGGGAATGGAAACAGGGCACGGGAACCAGAACAGGGCATCAGACCGGAAGCTCTGCATGGATGACAGGAAATAGGATGGGGCCCGGAAACAAGGCTTCATGGACAGGAAACAAGATTTCATGGGCCAGAAACAGGGTATTGGTAAACAGAAAAACAGCACTGGGAATTGGAAACAGGGCACTGGGAACTGGAAGCCGGGAACCAAGCACTGGAAACAGGACATGGGGATCAGAAACAAGATATCAGGGTCCAGAAACGTAAGCATTGTCATCCAGAAACAGGGCATCAGGAACGGAAACAGGGGATGGGGGACCAGTAATAGGGCATCAGGGACCGAACAGGGCACCATGAACCAGAAACAGAATATTGGGTACTGAAACATGGAATTGGGGAATGGAAACAGGGCAGAGAAAGTACTGTGGACAGAGTTAAAAACAAGGGGACATTATGAGGTGTGCGGACACATCACAGGGGACCGATTATAAACATTTTAAAATGACTTGTTTATTTTTATCTTATTTGCATTTGTGTTCAGTCTTGTTTTGCCTCAGATCCCCTGGAAGTTGAATTACAGGGAGTTGCGAGCTTCCCTGCGGGTGCTGGGAATCAAACCCAGGCTCTCAGGAAGAGCAGCAGCTGGTGCTGTTAAGCTCAGAGCTGTCTCACTAGGCCCTAGTTATTAATACTTTTAATTATATGAGTTTTCTTGTTTGTTTGTGTGATTGATTGATTGACTGATTTAGCTCTTAACAGAAACGTGCCAAGACCTGGAAAAACTATTAAGAGATACTTCTGAGAAAATACCCATTATGCACAGCGACCAAGGAAGGAAAATTTACAAGCAGATACATGGCAGCACCTTTGTGTCCTTGTGAGGTAATGAGCGCTGTTGACAGTTGGAGATGAGCTCACTGCGTTTATGTGCCTCTGTCCCCTGCCTCTCTCTTCCCCTACATCCCCTGTGTGTCTGTGTGTGCTGCACATGCATGTGCTGACGTACCACATTGTATGTAATGATGTCTTAGGTACATTTTCTTCTCTTTCCCCCTCATCTCTGTGTGTGTGTGTGTGTGTGTGTGTGTGTGTGTGTGTGTGAAACACACAGGTGCTGATTTTCAGCATGTATCTTTAATTGAGAAATCGTTTATCTATCTTTAATTTTTAGATTTTTTCCATGTGAATGTTAAATTTGATCAGAATTTATTTTCTCAGAAATTTTGATGTAAGTTTTCAATTTCAAAATGTTTTTCTACATTTATTTCTAGTTTAATTGTGAAAAAATTTAAGTCTCCATTTTAAAAATTATTCTTTTTTTATTTGATTTTTCAATTTTATCTAAATTCTGTCAATATATTTCTACAATTTTCCCTGAAAATATTTATAGGGCAAATATTAAATTATTTCAAAATATGTTTCTAAATGCCTCTTCAATTTTTGAATAAACATTTTCAGTCTTTTATCTTATTATGATTATTTCCCATGTGAATCATCAGTTTTGCCAGAATTTTGTTGATATAATTTTTTTATTTTTCTCAGAAAAATTATTGATGTATATATAAAATATTTTTAATATTTTCCTACATGTGTCATCAATTTTGGGGGAAATATTTTCTATCTGGTTTATTTTATCATTATTATTGCATGTGAATTTTAATTTTATCATATTTCTCACTATATATTCCTTCAATGTTCTCAGAAATATTTTTATGTATAGATAATGTTTTTACAAAATTTTCATACATGTGTTTTTCATATTTTGAAGTATATTTGCAGGGTCTTCAATTTTATTATTATTTTTCCATGTCAATCTCCAGTTTTATGTGATTTCTGTTCATACATTTGTTCAGTTTTTTTCCAAATGTTTCAGATGTGAATTTGAAATTTTAACAAAATGTTTTTTTCTATGTGTCTTCAGGTTTTCGAGAAATGTTTCCCGACTTCTCTCTTTTTTTCCTTTTTTGTTTTTTTTTCTTTTGGTTGAATTTTATTTATTTCATTTTTTAAACTTTAATTTTAAAAACCAAGATAAATGTACAAATTTTTAAGCATTTTTGCATAAAAGTACAGGAATATATTTTTTATAAAGTTGTAATTTAGTATTTGTGGTTACATATACAAACACATATGGATATATGTAACAATAATATAGGAAAAGAGGTTATTAATTGAGGGGATAGGAGAGAAACTGGGAGGGGCTGTAGGAAGGAAAGGGGGGATGTGATACAGTTTTATTTTAATTAAAATATGTTCTTTTTTTTTTCATTAACTTCACACATTTTGTGAGTTGTTTCTGGGGTGTTCAGAGCTTTATGGGGTTAGTGTCCCATTAACAGTGACTGCATATTATGTCTGTTCTTTTGTGACTGGGTTATCTAACTCAGGATGATATTCTCTAGATGCATCCATTTTCTTAAGAATTTGGTTAAGTCATTGTTTCTGGTGGCTGAGTAGTATTCCATTGTGTAAATGTACCACAATTTTTGTATCCATTCATCTTCTGAAGGACATCTGGGTTCTTTCTAGCTTCTGGCTATTATAAATAGAGCTGCAATGAACATTGTGGTGCATGTATCTTTGTTGTATGTTGGAGCATCTCTGGGGCAAATGCCCAGAAGTAGAATAACTGGGTCTTCAGGTAGTACTATGTCCATTTTTCTGAGGAAACTTCAGACTCATTTCCAGAGTGGTTGTATCAGTTTACAACCCCACCAGCAGCGGAGAAGTGTTTCTCTTTCTCCACATCCTCGCCAGCATCTATTGTCATCTGAGTTTTGGACCTTGGCCAATCTGAATGGTGTGAGGGTTGTTTTGGTTTGCATTTCCCTGATGGCCAAGGATGTTGAGCACTCCTTAGATGTTTCTCAGCGATTCAATATTCCTCAATTGAGAACTTTTTGTTTAAGTCTGTACCTCATTTTTAAATAGGGTTTTTTGATTCTCTGTTATCTCCCTTTTTGAGTTCTTAGTATACCTTGGATATTAGGCCTCTATCTGATGTGTGGTTTGTAAATATCTTTTCCCACTCTGTTGGCTGCCGTTTTTGTTTTCATGATAGTGTCTTTAGCCTTAGAGAAACTTTGCAAACTCATTAAGTCCCATTATTATTATTTTTCCATGTCAATCTCCAGTTTTTTGTGATTTCTGTTCGTATATTTGTTCAGTTTCCTTCAAAGAATTTCAGATGTGAATGTGGAATTTTATCAAAACATTTTTCTCTATGTGTCTTAAAATTATTGAGAAATGTTTTGTGTTTTCTCTTTTATCTGTAATCAGTATTATATTCTATGTAAATCTTGAAATTTTTCAGAAATTTTTAATATGTATTTTCAATTTTTGAGAAATTATTTGATGTAATTTTTTGTGTTTTTTAAAATGTTTTCTACATACATGTTCAATTTTTTTGTTAAATGTTTTTATATCTTCTATCATAACGTGATTTTTCTAGTTGTGAGTCTTCAATTTTATCAGATTTCTTTCTTCACATTCTTTCTATTTCTTAGAAATATGTTTGCTTTATATATTAATTTTTAAAAAATCTTTTACATGGGTTTTCAAGGATTTAAATAATATTTACTTTTTCTTGCATTTTAACATGACTTTTTTCATGGTAACCTTCAATTTTATCAGAATTTTTATATATTTCTTGAAATTTTCAGAAATATTTTTGAAGAGAATGTAGAATTATTTAAATAGTTTTTCTTTATGTGTCTGCATTTTTTTGAAAAAAATATTTTACTCCTCTCTTTTATCGTATTTTATACTTGAAACTTTCATTTTCATCAGAAGTTTATTCTATTTTTTTCAGTTTCCTCAGAAAAATGCCGAAGTATATATTAAAATTTTCATAAAATATTTCTATATTCGTCTTCCTGTTTTAGAATAATATTTTCTGTCTTTTATGTTAGCAGGATTATTTCCCATGTGAATGTTCAACTTTATCAAAAATAACTTGATACAATTATTTAATTTTCTTAGAAATATTTTGGATGTAAATACATAGTTTATTCCACAAATTTTTCCACATGTGTCTTCACGTTTTGGGAAATACTTTCTACATGATATATTTTATCATTGTTATTGTATGTAAATTTTAATTTTATCAGAGTGTTTTCTATATACTTCTTCAATTTTCTCAGAAATATTAGCAATACAAATTTTCATTTTTAAACGGTTTCTGCAGAAGCATCTTCATTTTTGAATTTTTTTTCTTCTTTTTTTTAGGACTACTTTTCATGAGAATCTTCAAATTTATCAAAATATTTCTGTGTATTTTTCAAATTTATTCAAAGAATATTTTATGTAAATTTTAATTTGTCAAAAAATGTTTCTAAATGCCTGTTTACTTTTCTTAATAATACTTTTGCATGCTGTTTTTGTAGGATTATATTCCATGTGAATATCCAATTTTATGAAAATTCTTTCTATATATTTGTTCAATTTTCTCAGAAGTATTTTAAATATAAATATGTATTTTTTCAGAAAAGAGTTTCTTAATGTATCTTCAATTTTGAGATTGACATTTTCTGCTTCTTTTTTACCATGATAATCTTAAAGGTGAATTTTTGATATTATCACAATTGTTTCTATATATTTCTTCAATTTTTTTCAGCAGTATTTTTGAGATAAATTTTCTAGTTTTTCTAAAAAAATTCTACATTCTTTAATTATGTGAGTAATATTTTCTATGCATTCTTTTTATCTTGTTTTTTTTTTATAGAAACCTTTGATTTTATCAGAATTCTGTCTTGGCAGTTCTCAAGTTTTCTCTCAAATATTTTCAATGTATATATGAATTTTTATCAAAATTTTTTTCTACATATATTTTCAGCTTTCCGAGAAATTTTGTAGAGAGCTTTTGGGGTCTCTTGGCAGGAATCTGACATGGGGCCAGGAAAAGAAAGTAGAGCTACTCCAGAAAGGAATTTGACATTGGGCTAGGACAGGGAATTAAGCTCAGAGAGGAATCTGATTTCAGGATCAAATAGAGAAATAGGCTTCAGGCAATAACTTCACTTTGGGCTAGGACAGGAAAGTAGGTTCAGATAATCCCATCATCTTTACAACCCTCCTTAGAAATAGTGATTATGGAATTTTATATGGCCTTTCTTGTTCTCTTAACCTAGAACTGGCCTTATTATTATCTGCATGTAATTAAAATGGAATAAAAGAGAGTTAAAGAATTGAACCTGCCTTTCAGCCTCAGAACTGGCTGGAGTCATGCTGCAGTTTTGTCTAATCATCTCTTTTTCTTTAATCCTAGCTCTGCTGCTGGAGAATCTCTTTGACTGAGCTGGTTTGGTGAGGTGGAACTCAATGTGAGGCTCCAGTGGATATAGTGAAGGACACCATGGGAAAGGAAGGGAATGCAGAGGAAAGTTTTGAAAAGTCTCAGCCAGCAGTGAGTAAACCCTAAAAGAATGGGGCTTGGCAATGGCACAATGCCATTTATATATATGCTTAAAATATGCTAAAGGATAGAGGAGCAAAAATAAGTCAGAAAAAAGTTATCCAGTTTCTGATTTTTAAAAAAGAAATTTATCCTTGGTTGCCTGAGGAAGGTTTTGTAAGTTTACAGACATGAGATAAAGTAGGAGAAGGAATAAAAGGGCACTATAAAATCCATGGTTTTGATAAAATGTTCTATGTTCCATGGCTATGTTGGATGGCCTGTCCACTGAAGATCATTCACCTGCAGATTGGAAAAGAATAGCTCATGCATGTCTAGGGTGACTAAATTTTTTTGCTGTGGAAAACAGAATTTTTTGAAAGATGTCAGCAAACAGCAGAATTAAAAGCTACATCAAACTATCCAGTTACTTATGAAATGCTAACAGGAGAAAGTCAATATCGCGATATTCAGGATCTATGCTGGGAAGGACATGATTGCAGAGACTCAGAGACTCTTCACACATGGTCAAAATGAGTCCAAGAGGTAAAACTTTTAGAGATTTGATTTTAGCACACCTTCTTTAAGGGGCCAACAGTATAGAACCTGAACCCTCACATTGCTTCGAAGACAAGGATGGACAGACATATTCTGTGCCAAGTGGTGGGGTTAAGACCCTCTTAGTCACTCACCAATAGTATTGATTTTCTTGATTCAATTCCTGGAACTTGTACAAGGCCTCACTTTTCTTCTGGGGCATTTCCTGAAGGTCATTCATCACCTCATGATGCTGTGTTTTCAGCTTATGGGACTCAGAGTTGATCCTGGGGAGGGCATGGCAAAAGACCAAATAAACCTTAGAACTAAAGATTCAAGGATCACATGAATTCAAACTGAAATGTGACCTTAGGCAGTGGGGTAAGTAGTACAAACAAACATTATTGGAATGAAGCCCCTGTGGATATCTAGTTCTGAAGAGAAGGAAACCCAGCCTTACACATGGGATTCTAAGTAGAGATAGAGCCGATATTCACTGTCTGAAGGAAAGAACAAGTTATCAGTATCTGAATATCCAAGACTGATTCATCAGGTTAGACAGGGGAACAGAAAAAATGGAGAGGAACTCAGTAAGCACCAACAGGGAGAAGGGAGGCCAGGTATTCCTGGTGGTCATGAACTCTGCCCAGAGTTCATGGCAAATTTCAATGTGAATTCATGAAACTAGAGTATGCTTACGTGGTTTTATTACATTAACACTGTCTGGTCAGATTATCCAAGCAGGAAAGCTGCAAAAGGGCCAAGGTTTCCACCAGTCTTGAAACCACTACTTTTTTTTAGGTCTCCACAAGGTGAAGATTAACAGTCAGTTCTGCAAACAGGGTTCTTGACTAGTTAGGGGACCAGCTTTAGGCAGCAGATTTTGGAAGTGGCAGAGTCAGACATGAAACTGGTGTTTTAGTTACACCTTTACACTTCCATGGCAGCTTTTCTCAAGAGGGAGACCAAATTTCAGGGCCATGTTTCTCTACACAGTAAAATTCGAGAGGTGATACTCATTTGTAAGCCAGAAATGACAGTGACTCTTAGCCAGCCTGTGAGGCATATAGTTAAGTGAACTGGGGGTGACATCATGCTTGGAATAAGTCCTGGATCTATTGTTACTTTTTTATTGCTCAGCTTTCTAAGCAGTAGCTTCTGTCATGGTTGCTTTGTGTATTTCAAATATGTAGGCAAGGCCTTATTGTGGGTCATTCCTAATTATTAGCTCTATGACCACTGCGGAATCTGACTTTCCTTCTGGAGGGGACAAGCCCATAAAAATGTGAGACAGAATTAACTGGAGTTTTTTTTCTTTATAATTCAACATTCTGGGACAGCAAAAGACTTTCAGCTTTGAATTGTTGTAGGAAGGTTTGGGCCAAATTATCTAAGCAGGTAGATTAGTCCTAGCTTTATTTGTGGTTGACTCTGCCTATTCTGATGGACAGAATATGGGAGAGGGCATGGCCCTACTTCTCATCATGAAGGGGGGGAGAGAAGCTGCCTCCAGTTGAATATTTTTCCAGCTTTTCATGTCATGTATCAGGAAGAGTTTAACCTTCAGAATTACACAGAAGAACACTTAGGATTCTGGCTTAGTAATTCAACTTAAGTTGTGTGAGGAGTTTCAATGTCTTTCATGTAGAATGTGTGTGTGGTTTTTTTTTTTTTTTTTTTTTTTTTTAACCTCAGAGGATTGCATTAAGCATGAGGGAAAATAATCATGTACTTGGCACAGTGTAACCACAGGAAAAGCTAATTTTGAGGACCTTGTCTATGCTGGATAAACCTAGGCCTTTCAGGATGCACTGATTACAAAGGCACTGCATCGGATTAGCTCTGTTAACTGTGACTTTTATATCAACCCCATTTCCTACCAAACAGTGATAAATTTAGGGGAATCCCATATGGGTAGGATAGAGTGGAAGGAGAAGGAGAACCTATACGCATGGGTAGGCGACACTGTTAAGACTAGGGTCTCTTCTTCAGACTGACACATTCTGGCCAGTGTAAATATTTCTATGAAGTAACAATCCATAGAATGTGTGTCTGCCCTCTACATTTTACATGTTATACATTGTTTTTAAATTATGAATTTGTATCACATTTATAAACTTTTGTACCACTTCACTTGTGTGTAGCCTAAATGACATGTTGTGAAGAAAAATTCATCCATCTCGTGATTCCTGGACATCAAACTCTGGTCACCAGCTTGGTTTCAAGCATGTTCACCTGCTGTTCCACCCATCGGTGCACTTACCCACCTTTCATTTGGTTTCTGTGGCACAGGACACATAGCCCTGGCTGGCCTGCAACACCTGGGTATCAATCCCTGAGCACAGATTTAACAACACTCATTACCATGCCAAAGTGTTGGAGCTTTAAAGTATAGACACTGCATATTTCCAATAAGTACCTCAGTTTTCCCAGCATGTGTACACTGCAGCATACATGGCAAGGCTGCGGTCATAAACTACCTTCAAAACCGCAATGCTCTGGTCTAGACCTCATTTTACTAGTTTTGTGGATTCAAGTGTGTATAACACACAGCAAAACAAATTGTAAATATACAGAAATAGCTTCTGAAAGGCCCCATATGAAATCATCTACATGGCCTGTCTTTGTGCCTCCCAACGCTTTCTCCAAACCCCTGAGCAATACAGACATTAGTCCATGGAGGGTACCCAAATTCTATTTTCATGCCTTTGAGCAAAATCTATTGTGAAAGTGATATTTCCCTACTTTTGTATTTAACATTCATTGAGCACCCCTAAACATCTAAATGAACCAGATCTTTCATTCTTTTTATTTCATTTTGAAGTTTCAGCATAAGATTAATATTTTTATTCAATACATTTTATTTACATTTCAAAAGTCATCCCCTTTCTCAGTTTCCCCTTGTGATAGTTTGCATATGCTTGGCCCAGGGAGTGCCACTATTGGTATGTGTGGCATTGTTGGAGGATGTGTGTAACTCTGGGAGTGGGCTTGGAGTTACTCCTTCTAGTTGTCTGAGGATTCTCAATCTGTTCCTGGCTTCCTTTGGATAAAGATGTAGAACTCTCAGCTCCTCCAGTACCATGCCTGCCTGGATGCTGCCATGCTTCTGTCTTGTTACTGGACTGAACCTCTGAACCTGTAAGCCAGCCTTAGTTAAATGTTATTTGTAAGGCTTGCCTCGGTCATAGTGTCTGTTCACAGCAATAAAACCCTAGCTAATATACCCCTCCATCTCATCCACTCTCTTTTGTTTTTATAAGAGTGCTCTCCAGTTAACCCTTTCACCCTCCCACCTACAACTCCTTCATCCCTCCCTGATATTTCCCTACACCAGGGCACTGAACCTAAGAAGGACCAAGAAATTATCCTCACATAGATGCTCAACAAGGCCCTCCTCTGCTACATATGCTACTGGAGCCATAAATCTTTCCATATGTATTCTTTGGATTGGGGTTTAGTCCCTGGAAGCTCTGGTTTGTAGGTATTGTTGTTCTTTTGGGTGAAAACCTCTTTAGCTCCTTCAGTCCTTTCTCTAGCTCTTCCATTGAGGACCCTGTTCTCACTTCAATGGTTGGCTGAGATCATCTGCATCTGTATTGGTCATGCTCTGGCAGAGACACTCAGGACACAGCTATATCAGGGTCCTGTCACCATATTCTTCTTGGCCTCTGCAATACTGTCTGGATTTGGTGGCTGTATATGTGGTTTATTCCCAATTGGGGCAGACTAATGATAGCCTTTGTTTCAGTCTCTGCTACAAAATTTGTCTACATAATTCCTCCTATGAATATTTGTTTCCAACTATAAATAGCACTGAATCATCTGCACTTTCGTTTTCCTGCATCTTGAGCTTCATGTGGTTTGTGAATTGTATCTTGTGTATTCAGAGCTTCTGGTCTATTATTCTTCTGTCAATGAGTGCATGCCAAGAGTGTTCTTTTTATGTCTGTGTTAATATTTTCTAGTTCCATCCATTTACCTACCAATTTCATGAAGTAATTGTAATAGCTGAGTAGTACTCCAATATGTAAATGTACATTTTCTGTATCCATAATTTCTGTTAAAGGACAACAACTGTTTTTTTTTTTTTTTTTTTTTTTTCTGGCTTCTGGCTATTATAAGGCTGCTATAAGCATAGTAGAACATGTGTCATTGTTATGTGTTGTAACATGTTTGGATATATGCCTAGGAGTGGTATAGCTGGGTACATGGATAGTACTTTGTCAAATTTTCTAATGTGCCTCAAGACTGACTTCCAAAATGGTTATACCAGACTTCAATCCCAGAAATAAATTTGAGTGTTCCTCTTTCTGCATACGTTAGTTGGCATTGAATGCCACATGAGTTTTTAATTTTAGCCATTCTGGCTGATTTGAGGTGGAATTTCATGTTTGTTTTGATTAGTATTTTCCTGGTGACTAAGGATGTTGGACATGTCTTTTGTTTCTTTTCAACCCTTTGTTATTCCTCAGTTGAGAATTATTAGTTTACCTCTGTTGCCCAATATATTAATAGGTTTATTTGATTCTCGAAATCAAATTTCTTCAGGTCTTTGTATACATTGGCTATTAGTTCTCTATCCGATTTAAATTTCACAAAGGTCTTTTCACAATCTATTGATGGTTGTTTTGTCCTACTGACAGTGTCCTCGCCTTACAGAAGCTTCACAATTTTATGAGGTGGCATTTGTTGAGTCTTTATCTTATAGTATAAGCCATTTATGTGCTCTTGAGGAATTTTCTCCAGTGATCGTGTGCTTGAGGCTCTACCCTAAGTTCCCTTCTATTAGGTTGAGTGTATCTTGTTTTCTGTTGAGATGCATGGACCACTTGGACTTGAGATTTATTCAATGAGATAAGGATGAATAGATTTGCATTCTTCTTCATGCTGACCACCAATTGATCCATCACCATTGTTTAAAAATCCTATCTCTTATGACACTGGATTATTTTAGCATATTTTTCAAAGGTCAAGTGACTACAGATGTGTAGGTTTATTTCTCAGTCTTCGATTTTATTCCATTGATGTACCTTCCTGTCCCTGTACCAATACCATACAGGTTTTTTTTGATTATTATTATCAATTTTGCTCAGTAATACAGCTTGAATTCAGGGATGATGATACTTCCTGGATGTTACAAGTAAGGATTGATGTTCACTGTTTACACAGCAGCTCAGCAATTGGCACACACTTAATGAGGGTAATAGAAAATTCTTTAACACTGAAAGATTACCATTCTTTAAGGCAGTCAAGGCCTGTACCCACACAACAAGTGACTTCCTTGGATTCATATTTGTGCTTGTCTTTAGGACAATACAGGAAACAAGGGAGCAAGGCATCCTAGATAGCCTGCAAAGATGCTATCTCCATCCAGAATTTATGTTGGCAATAAATAATTGCAGCAGATTCATGCTATGGCACCAGCAGAGTCACCTGGTCTGCTCTTAATCTTAGCTCATCTGGCAAATGTCTGAGGACTAAGAGTATCAGAGAAAACAGAACAGCATACCCTAGTTTAAAAGTCTCTCTGCTGAAACTATAAGAGGGTTTTTATTTTTTTTTTTGTTTTAGGATTTCTTAATTAGAAATATCTAGAAAGCTGTTCAGAGTTGGCACATGTAGTAGTCCCAGCACTCAGAAGGTGTTTTAAGAATTGATGCCTTGTTCTTGTTCTTCTGGTTGTGTTTTTGTATTTTTAATTTTGTAATCTCCACCCAGCTACTAGTTTCATACCTAGAATGTTCATACCATGCTCTGTAATGCCAGATGAGTCATATTAATCAATACTTTTATTGTGATCAGCCACACTACAGACAATGCTATTATTCATTTTCAAATAAGGAAAACAGTTATTGAGAAGGTACTTAACCAGTTTGTACTCACATATCCAAGATATCATAACTATAGAATGACATTCCGACCTTTTAGATTACCTATTACTCCCATTTTAGAGGACATGGATAAGTGACATGGAAAATCAATGTTGGGAATTTGTAATTTCAATTATAAACTCAGAAGTATGTGTACATGTGTATATATGCATTTTGTTTTTAATTTGAGATATAAATTTTTCAGAGAATCTGAGACCTAAATAGGTCTTGACCAATCTTTGTAAACTGCATATACTTTAATGAGTCAAGACTGTCTTCTCTTTGTGTTGGGAGTGTACTTGAAAAAAAAGATTTTAATTTATATCTAGAGGTAGCCTAAGCCCTAAGGATCAGGATGAATTCAGAAACTGTCGTTGGGTTATGCACTGAGCCATAACTGGATGTCCCATCTTCAGGCTGTGGAGCCACGTTTATTACTGAGAAAACAAATCACCTAATATCACAGATATCAAGATGGCAAGAGGAAATAACAAGAACATAAGCAATGGAAACAAAGACAACCTGGTGCCATCAAACACAGCACAATTACTGAGCTCTTATCAGCTGACCTACTTCATCCAATGTCTGGTATCAGAGGCCACCAGTTTCAGTTGCGCTAAGATCTTACATGACTGTTGTATCTTACTATTTCCAAAGCCTGTCCGATGTCTTTTTTCTCCCCATGTCCTTCTTCTTCCTTCTGTAACCCAAAGGCCCCATCGTTTTCTTTAGGGCCAGCAATTAACTTCTGCCTTCTTTATTGACATAATCAAGACTCAATTAGGGAATCAAATTTTAGTATCAGTTTCACCCCCTTACAAAATGTCATCAAATACTGGCAAAGAGATGGTGACTTTCATAATTAGATCGCTAAATTTTCTAATGCTCTTTAAACTCTTAAATTCGTAAGACAAACATAGTTTGCACTTTGTGCTTTATGTGTTCTTTCAACTGATTAGAAAGTAAGTTACATGTTACATAGTAAAATCGTGCATTGCTACCTCTCATTGCCATTGATATGGCAAACAAGGCCTTCTTTGTTCCTGTACAGCCTGTACAAGTTAAATTCTGCTCAGGAGAACTCAGAGATGTTCCTGAACAACTGTTGGCCTACAGTTGTTTGATCTCCACATCTTCACTAAATCAATCTGCAGGACTGGTGGGTGTTAGAACTGATTTTTTGGTGTCATTTCAACGAATATTTAGATATTTCAAATAATCTGCATAGACTTTGCTTGTCTAGTTTTGTAATAGCAACAGTAGTTTAATCATTGGAGTGCTTACATGTAGAATTCATTCATTAGGTGTCACAAAAATGCCAGTGTCCTTATGATATCATTTTTATCACATTCATTAGCTGCACTGGGTTGTGCAAGAGGCAGTGTGGGCACACAGGCCCTGCTACTGTGGACAGTTGTAAGCAGTGGCTACAGTGATTAGGCTGTGGGTCTGGATGGCAGGCAGTGTAGAGCAGTGTGGCTGCCACCTCAGCCACCACCAAGGAGCAGCATGTAGGGTCACTGGAGTGTGTGTGGGCTCTGTAGGCAGAGGAGTAGTAGGGCTGCAGTTTGTGGAAGTGGGTCAGTTCAGCAGTTGTAGCAACCTCAGCCCCACCACTCCCTAACACCTCTGGTGGCCAGAAATGGGGGGAAAAGCCTGAGAAACTTAGGCTGAGGTGCAGTTTGTGCAATGGTTTTCAGGCAAAGCCCAGGTAGAGCAGCACATCACCTAAACCAAGCAAACCAAAGGCTCACAGGGGCTCAAGAGGTGCCCCTGATGACACAGGCCAGTACTTGTCTGTGTTTCGAATAAAATGGCAGCACAGGTCATAGGGGTAGAAGCCAATAGTGTGGAAGTTGCAGTAGAGCTCCATCATGTAGTTGGGGTGTGGGGAGGGGCTGCACAGCTCATGGAAGTCATGTGCAAACTGACATGTCTCTCGTCCTTGCACGTTTTTGTCGTCCTTGTCATTGTCATCATCCTCCTCCTGCTCTTTCTTTTTCTTCTTCCTGCTCCTCTTTCTCCTCCTTCCTCTTCTTCTTCTTTTTAAATTTTCTACTGGCAACCATACTGTTTCAGATCTTATGACCTTTTCTTAATGCTACTGGGAAGCACTTTGCTGTGACAAAGCCCCATTTGCCTATTCTCAGTCTTACTGCCCAAGATTCCTCTTGGAACTTTGAAGACATTGGTGGTAAAGCTGAGCTGGAACCTGTGATTCCCAACATGAATTCCATTATTCTTTCTCCACCGTAAGATAAATGCATAAAGTTTATGCTAAGGCAAATATTATGAAATGTTCCTTTCTTTTTTGTATCGGGAGGGGTACTTTTGGGGTTTTTGTTTATTTATTTACTTATTTATTTATTTAGGCTATTACTCTATAGCTCTGGTGAACTGCAACATGTTATTTAGGGAAGGTTAGTCTTGTACTCACAGAGAGCTGTCTGCCTGTGTCTCTTGAGAGCTCCAGTTAAAAGTGTGAGGTATGTCATCAATTCATCTATTTTGATTTGACTTGTTTATGGAGTATGATAGTTGTGTATTTTTTTATTTTTTTTTCTTTTTTACCCACAGACATCTAGTTTCCACAATATAATTTATTTCTGTGTGTGTGTGTGTTAATAAGAGTTTTTTTTTTTTTTCAACTTTATTTTTTTAAAAACAGACATACATTTTAAAGCATTTTGGCATAAAACTATATATTTTTCTCAGTACTTTTTCTGAAAGTTTGATCGTATGCATTGAATTCTTACTAGTTATAATGAGCATAAAGTACATTTAAAATAACATAACATTGAAATGGTAAAAGTTTTCTTGGTGTTTAAAGATTTAACATATGATTTTAAATACCAAAAATTGCCACAAGGCTATCTTCTTAACTTTTGAGTTATTAATGATTTAAAATCTAGGTGTACCCACTCTGAGAAGGTGCTATAAACTTGTTTTTTTTTTTTTTTTTTTGAACTTAATATAGTCTGTGATTTGTATCTTGGGTATTCATAGATTTCTGGGGCTAGTATCCAATTATCAGTGACTGCATATTATGTCTTTTCTTTTATGAATGGGATACTGCACTCATAATGATATTTTGTAGATGCATCCATTTTCCTAGGAATTTCATAAAGTCATTGTTTCTAATAGCTGAGTAGTACTCCATTGTGTGAATATACCACAATTTCTGTATCCATTCATTTACTGAAGGACATGTGGGTTCTTTACAGCTTTTGACTATTATAAATAAGGCTGCTATCAACATGGTGGAGCATGTGTCCTTATTGTGTATTGCAGCATCTTTGGGGAATATGCCCAGAAGTGGAATAGCTGGGTCTTCAAGTAGTACTATGTCCAACTTTTTAAGGAACTGCCAGATTGAATTCCAGAGTGGTTGTACCAGCTTACAGCCTCACCAACGATGGAGGAATGTGCCTCTTGCTCTGCATCCTTGCCACCATCTGCTGTCATCTGAATTTTTGATCTTAGCCATCTTGATTTTTTGAGTTGGAATCTCTGGGTTGTTTTGATTTCCAATTTGCTGATGACTAGGGATGTTGAACATTTCCTTAGGTACTTCTCAGCCATTCAATATTCCACAACTGTGAATATATTTTAGATCTGTACTCCAGAATTCTCTTTTAGATCTGCACCTTCTTTTTAAAAGGATTGTTAGATTCTCTGGAGTCTAAATTTTTCAGTGTTTTGTATATATTAGATATTAGTCCCCTATCAGATATGGGAGTTGTAAAGATCTTTTCCCAATCTGTTGGTTGTCATTTGTTTTCTTGACAGTGTCCTTAGCCTTACTGAAACGTTGGAATCTCACTAAGTCCCATTTATCCATTCTAGATCTTAGAGCACAAGCCATTGTTCTGTTCAGAAACTTTTCTCCTGTGCCTGTGTATTCTAAGTTTTTCCCCAATTTCTCTTCTAAGAGTTGAAGTATACCTGGTATTATGTGGATGTCTTCGATCCACTTGGAATTGACCTTTGTAAAAGGAGATAGGAAAGATTGATTTTCATTCTTCTGCATGCTGACTGCCAGTTGAAACAACACCATTTGTTAAAGAGTCTGTCCTTTTTCCAAGGAATGTTTTCAGCTCCATTTTCAATGATCAAGTGACCTTAGGTGTGTGGATTCATTACTGGGTCCTCAGTTTTGTTCCATTGATATACCTGTCTATCTCTGTACCAGTACCATGCAGTTTTTAACACAAATTCTTTGTAATATAGTTTGGAATCAGGGATGGTGATTCCCACAGTGGTGTTTTACTTTTGAGAATAGCTTTCACTATTCTCGTATATTTTGTTATTCCAGATGAATTGGTTTTTTTCAACTCTCTGAAGAATTGAGTTGGAATTTTGCTGGGAATTGCATTGAATCTCTAGATTGCTTTTTACAATTCATGAGCATGGGAAATCTTTCCAACTTCTGAGATCTTCTTCAATTTCCTTCCTCAGATTCTTGAAGTTTTTCTCATACAGAACCTCCATTTGCTTGTTTAGAGGCACCCCAGATATTTTTATCATTTTTGTGAGTATTGTGAAGGGTGTTGATTCCCTAATTTTTTGCTCAGCCTGTTTATCATTTGAGTAGAGGAAGTCAGGAAATTTTTTGAGTTAAATTTATATCCAGCCACTTTGCTGAAGATGTTTATTAGTTGTAAAAGTTTTCTGATAAAATTTTTTGGGGTCACTTAAGTATACTCTCATATCATTTGCAAATAGTGATATTTTGACTTCTTCTTTTCCAATGTGAATCCCTATGATTTCTTTTTGTTGTCTAATTGCTCTGGCCAAGACTTCCAGTCTATATTGAATAGGTAGGGGATAGTGGCCAGCCTTTTCTAGTCCCTGATTTTAATGGGATTGCTTTAAGTTTCTCTCCATTTAGTAAGGTATTGGCTACTGGTTTGCTCTATATTGCTTTTACTATGTTTATTTATGGGCTTGTAGCAAACTTTGAGATTAGAGTCCACTGATGTTGTTTTTATCTCAGTAACATTTTTGTTCAGATAATGTTTACGGGCCCTAAAATAAGGGGTTTGGCAAGTTGGGTGGTTTCACTAGGAAATGATCCTCTTGCTCAAATGTCTTTTGCTAAGGATTCTTTTAGAACTGCATAGGGTTTCACCATTCTTTAGATAGATAAACAGGTCTTAGAACATACTCCTATGTACATTTACCTTAGTGAATAGGACTATGGAGACAGTTGGTGGTAAATCTGGGCCAGATTCCAAGATTTCTAAAGCTACCACCATTACTCTCTCCCCATTGTAAACTAAATGTATAGGAAGAAAGTCATGGAGGCAGGAGACATATGCAAAGTATACTTGTAAAACAAATCTAGAAGTACCTTCAATGAACACTGATTTAAAGAAATTGCTGGCAGTGTTTCATTTGGAGAAGTGCCTTTTGCTTTTTTTTAACAAATGATCTCTATTTTTAGTAAATTACCATGTGTCCCTCTTGGAGTTCTTTGCCCTGGACATGAGAATCTGGAAGACTCTTGAGAATGGGATTAGTCCATGAGCTGAGAAAAGACATGAGTCCCATGACTGTTTAATGGTTATTTATACAGTACCTACGACTTCTGACGTTTCTCCAGTACAGAGATTTCTTGATCCTGATCTGTTTATTACATAATTTATTTAATACCTTCACTCCCAGGAGAGTTCTCAAGTCTCCATTTCATTTGACAGACTCATCTACATTGTCATGCAGGATGACACATGAGAGATATCCTTCAACCCTGAAAATAAGAGATGAAAAGTCATGATCATGACACACTAATGCCTTACATGCATGCCTGGAAATTTAAACATTTAGCATGCCTATTCCAAGTATGTTTCCCTTTATGTCTCAAGAAACTTCCCTCTTTGGTTGGGTGTGATCCAGTCCAACTAATACACCACACAAGTAAAACAAATGTCTAGGACAGGGGCAAGAGAGATGGCTTTTATCCATTTGAGGCTTTTATTCTCATAGTGGCTAAAAAAGCAGTTAACAATCCTCTATCACAGCAGTTTCAGATGGAATCCATTGATCTCTGCTTGACAATGTGGGTATTACATGCATGTAGAGCACAGACCTCCAGGAAGTAAAACACCCACACATATAAAAAAAATTTCAGAATGTGAGGGGATATTGAAAACACACCCTAATACTAAATGATCTTAGTGCCATAGCTCAAAGTTTTTGTGCTGAGGTAAGATTCTCAAATTTTCTCAAGTCCAAATCATAATTGAAAAGCAAGTGAACAAACAAACAAAAAACCCCAAAACACTAATGACTCTTGTGAAGTTTTATAAAATGTTCCCAGGTTGTTGCTTTTTATGCCAGCTACTTTGGCTAGCTAGACAGAAATTTCTCATTATACTGTATTCTGATTTGTCCTGAGGGGAGCTTATGGTTGTGGTACTTTTAAGATTAAAAAAGACCAGAACATACAGAACGTCACAGAATAAGTGGTTAGCAATGCCCTTCACTGAGGCAAGTTATTTTTCTGTGTCAGGAGCTGCTGAGCACAAGATCAATATCCAGAAAGGGGAGGAGCTGGTTGTTGACCCTTGTTAGGTGGACTGGTGAGTCCACTCTTGGCATGGTTTGAAAAACAGATCGGTATGGTATTGGAAGACAGGGAATGGTGCTATTGAAATGCAAGTTCCTTTTGATGTGGGTAGTTTGTCAATCTTTGGGATCCAAAATTTGATGAAAAGAGTATTCATGCTGAAACTTTGTGGTCATGAATTAACTCTGTTAAAATGTATTTATATGAGAATGATTATGTTGAACAAATAAAGAAGAAACACAACAGTATTTCTCTACTACAACTCAGAAAATTAGATATTGACCAAGTGATTGGATCCCACTTCAAAGTCTCAATTCCCTCTGTAGCCCTGACTGTCTGGGAACTTCTTATGAAGCCTAGACCACATGATACTTGAAGAGATTTATCTCTTTCTGATACTTCTGAAGTTACAACACTGTAACCCATTCATGAATAGTGACAGTTCCTATGAGTGAACAATTAGAGATCATGTGTTTATTCATAAATATACATTTATTTTATTCAATAACAGTTTAAACTGGGGAGTCAATGTATACAGTACTTAGCCTTATCTAAATAGCAAATTAAATACAGTAACAAAAAGATAACTAATAAACAACATTCAAATGCAAACAACAAAAAGAAAACCCCCAGAACAATAAAAAATTTAACCAAAACCCAAACACATTATTTATGTTAAGCAGCACTCTCTTGATGCAAGTTTTGCAGCACAATCGTAAAGCCTGCTGCTGGCCTTAGAAACAAGGAGAAAACTCAGTCAGTGATGGTAATAATCTCTTCACAATGAAGGTAGGCATGCCTCATTTTGTGGTGGTTGATGGACAAGTCCTCCCAAGGCTAAGCATGAGACATGTTGCAGAATTCAGCTCAAATGCTAGCAAATTCCTTTTAACAGGTCTCCATTAAATTTTTCTTGATGACACATCATGGCTCGGAACAATTTTATTCTCAGATTCATCCTGGATGCCCGGTGGATCTTCATGTCCCTCAGCACTTCTCTGAAGTCCTGCAAAGTAGCTGGACCAGATGCTATCCAAAATACAGTCTTTATAACACATAAAAAATTAAGAAAATGTAGCACAAGACTGGATTGTTTTAGGGATTAAATAAAATGATGGTTCACTTGCTTGACAAACTTAGTACTTATGGTATAGAGTTGTATCAGAGGGAGATCTTGATCTGGGCTGTAGATTATTGCTCTTGAATTTCAGACCTAGCAGAGAAAGAGACAAAGGCCTAGTAAGGACCTGCCAGGTCAGCTATCCAGCAAACACCAGCTTTATTCAGAGGACACCCTAGTACAACCTTTCAGCTAAGGTCATACTAAGCATCCTGAAAGGAGAAGGGACAAAGAGTACCTGGGCCTGAATTTTATTTTCAGATTTAAAAAAAGAAATTTTGAAACTGAATTGTGAACTAAACATTGTGCAAGAATTAAAATAAAATGCAACATTACTTCAGTAGTCAATATAAATTATATTGAAAAATAACAGTTTAGCAATGTCGGAATCTCATTTCACAATAGGTGTGAGCAGCCTAGAAAACCATTTGGAGGCCTTCTAGGGAGTCTGGCTAAAACTTAAGCAAACTCTCTTGTTTCTAGAATGCAGAAACCTGCCTCTGTTCTACTTGTGAACCACGAAATCTGTGAAACCCAGAGAAACCCTCTCACAGAAAATCTATGCACACTGAAGAGATGATATGATCTACAATTCTGTACTGCATGCAAATCTTCCCAATGAATACCATTAAACTCTCAAGTTATACTCATGAAGAAAGAGATGACACCCCAGCTATGTGTGTGAGCATTCTAGGACTTTTTCTAAGGAGACATAAGTGACATTAGGCTGAGGTCATAACACAGAACTCAGAAGGGTGGAAGGAGTACACCATCACCATCGCCAGAAACTCTGTGGCCAACATGCATTTTATCATGGACAGAAGGATTTTAAACTGGACCAGATCAATACTCTGAGGTGCTTCTAGTTGATTGAGGTAGAGAGTAATATTGAATACCAGTCACCCAACATAGACTATTGTACACGTCCAGGAAATCTACATGGCTCCTGCCATCCTGTGCTACTACTACTCCCTATAGACATCAAAAAGATACTGCATCATTTCCACTAATCCAGGTACACACAAGTGCACACAGACACACATAGATACACACACACACTCTCTCTCTCTCAACACACACACAACAGACACAGAGAAAAATGGAGAGAGAAAGAGAGGGGGGAGAGAGGTTGACACCCAGACACACATTCCACAATACATGCAATTACATGTGCTCACACATGCAAGCAGACTTTATTGCAGAAACATTTTTAGATTCCCAGAAAAGATAAAAGTTCACCCAGGAAGGTATGAAGGCACAGGAAACAACCCTTGAATCCCTTGAATGTAGTAAGAACATAGTGGGCATAGCAGATAGACAGCTAGGTCAATAATGTGTTTTCCCCTACTAAACAAACTTTGCCTGTTAGCCAAGCCAGCTTAGCAAGATTCCAAGGTTTTGCACAGCAAACTTGGCTCCCAAAAGGCACACTGCATGGTATGGGACAAGCCTGTTCCTGCCTCTTGTTCACTGTCTCTCAATGGCTCTACAGTGGGCAGCATGTTCCAATAAGTACTCCATTTACTAGAGGCTGCATAACTTTGGAACCAAAAATATGAGACCAGGCAATTACCAAATCTGTATAACCAGGATGCAAAATAAAACTATTCTCCCTGTAAGGATACAATTTAAAAGATATTTTGAATAAAATAAGGCTGGCTGGGTCAAGGCCAAGTGGTTGCATGAATGATCACATTTGGAAATAGTCCCTGAATGTGTTCATGAGATCTGGAAAGTTTTTACTGCAAAGCTGCTATGAGAAGTACCAGTACAAACGTGATTACCATAATTTTTTTCAGGATACTGACCTCTTGTTCTGGAATTGCTGGGTCAGTGGGGACTGCTGTTTCAATTTCTGAAGAGTTGTACATGGCTTCTCACAAAGCTAGCACATTTTATACTATCATAAATATCTGAGGGTGCTCATTGTTCCCAATCCTCCTTTAGGCTGATTTTAACTCAGAGAGAATGATTTTGATTAACAGTAGTTACAGAGTGCTACAGACAGAACACGGGGTGAGTGTTTTAGACTATCATGAGGGTTAGGGGCTGTCTGAGGTTCCCTGTTCTTTACTCACATTAGAATTCTGGGCTTTATACTGGATGCATATGCACAACAAGCAAATCAGTCTTTCAAATAATAATGCACAGGACAAACTCCAATGCCAAGGATAACTGAGTCACGTTTAGGGGAAGTCTGAAAGAAAATGTTAACAGGCAATGCAGAGAAAACTAGGATGCTGAGAGTATGCAACCTGCCTGCTGTATTCCAGTAGCCAGGCACTGCACATTAGGACCATATGATATTCACAAAACTTAAGCCAGCACTTTTGACTCTCAGGCTCAATCATTTGACACAGCAGCATCTTTCGCACCTGCATGTACCACAGTTGTTTGATTTTTAAAAAATGATTTCAATACTGACATATTTTTCTTACAAAATCAGTTGAATATCAGACTTTAGAGAATTCATTATCTACTCTTGTCCTATTGAGCTAGGTGGCTGGGCCTAAAGGTGGCTGCTGTATTTAGTGAGGCTCCAATGCAAAGAGAACTGACAGAGTACTTTATCCAGTAAACTTGGCCATTGTTATTTTTTAAGATAATTGTTTTCCAAGTGAATCTGTATATATGGATATAATATACACATATATGTATAGAAGCACACATCTTCATACCTTTACACACAAAAGAACACACACATAGAGTTTTATATGCAAGTACCCACTCTGCAAATATCTACATCAAAGAACTATCACCAACCACATATATCCCATGATTATGATAACCCAGACATAAGCTAAAACATATACATGCACAAACACATACACACAGACACACACATCAAAGACAATCTGCTTTGTGGTATAGGATGTCTATGGGCGTTACGGTTACACATGAGGACAATCTACCCTGATGCTTCATTAGTTTTACCTACTGCTGTTTGGCAATAGTCCATAAATGTTCATGCTGGCCTTACCACAGAGCTTCTTTCTCCTGCTATATGGCATTTCAGTTACTTTCTGCTTTACTTCAAGCATTTCATTTTCCTCCCACAATAGCTTTGCTTTCTTCTGCATATGAATTGACTCTCTCTGGAGATAGCAGTTCCAGATGCTGAACCACAAAGAAAAATGGTGACTCCAAACTAGAATTTATCTTCCTCATTCTCCTCCAAGTACCATGCACACTTCATGGGTTCTTATCCCCAGACAGACCCAGACTACAGTTCAGATCACTCATGAATCATCACATAGGAAAAGGTCAAATCCAGAGAACTGACCCATTCCAGAAGACACAAAGTACCAATGAAATCCAAGAAGACATGGCTCCCATGTATGCTTATATGTCATTGGAATTATACAACTACTTGTAGGTAGAGAGCAAACTTTCTGTGTAAGTCAAGAGGAGACCCAATAAGTACACATAAATTCTGTATATCTTATGAAATTCAGGTTTGCAAATCTACTTTAAGGGCCCTGGAAGCTCAAGGTTGATTGATATTTCCATCATGATGCAAACCTTTTTTATCTAGAGGATCCTTATTTTGGAAGGAAAATGATCGGAGGTACTTACATACTCTTCACATTTGGTCAAAATAAGTCCAAGAGGTAACAATACTAGAGCCTTCCACTTTCCATTAAGAGGTAAACAGTACAGAACCTGAACCCTCACATTGCTTCAAAGACAAGGATGGGCAGACATATTCTGTGCATAGTGCTGGAATCAAGTCTCTATTAGTCACTCACCAATAATACTGATTTTCTTGAATCAGATCCTGGAACTTGTACAAGGCCTCACTGATCTTCTGTGGCATTTCCTCAAGGTCAGACATCAACTCATGATGATGTGTCTTCAGCATATGAGACTCAAATTTGATTCTGGTGTAGGGCATGGCAGAAATTAAATAACTCTTTTGACTAAGGATTCAAGGATCACATGATTCTAACTAGATTAACTACCCCTGCCCATATATTGTATATACTTGTTACTTGGTACTGCATCCTCTAGGATCTTATTAAATTTATTATTATTAGCCTCAGGCCAGTAGAACCAGGGAAGCAAAAGGAGGGATTGATCTTCTTTAGCTTCCTGAGGGTGTTTGAAGGAATAGCTTAGCTCTCCAAGAACTTTCTAAATGCCTGTGCCCCATGCCTTGGTCCAACTTAAATCTGTAATGACTCTTCTCCATTTTTAGACAAGGATTGACAATCATTGGTTCTACTGATTATGTCAATTTCCCAAATGACATAATTAGTATTTACAGGGGAAAAGCCTGTAACTTACAGCAGGATATTCTAAGGTTCATCCAAGTTGGACACACAGGTCACATGCTGCTCAAAGTGAGGCTTCTTGGCCTCACAATTGTGATTTAGTGAAAACTGAGTCAACAAATCTACACGGCCATAACTCTTTATAGACTCTTGAGGTCTTATGTGGAACACACACACACACACACACACACACACACACATACACACACACACACAAACACTCACACACTCACACACACACACACGAAGGCACACACGAACACAATCAGAATCCTAAAGAAATACAATGATTTTTCTTGATCTTAGAGTATAATGAACAAAATTTGAGGAAAGCAGTGCTAACATGCAGCCAATCCAGTCACACAGTAAGAGAGAGCAAATGAGACCAGGCCCCTCCAGCTGTTGAAAGGACCAATTAGATCCAAAGGAATTTTAGATCAGATAGAAAGAGTTTGACCATAAAGAGCAACATCTAGCCTCTCCCACACACCAAGAATTGTCTAGATTTTTAAAATGAATAGTGGGAGTTCACACAATACTACCAATATCCCCAGACCGGGATTCATTCCATGGGTTCTGATTTACTTTTGGAGGAATCAAAATGCCCTGTTACTCCATCTCACTCCTATATACCTTCAATTCTGTGTTTGAAATCCAGTTAGGAAAAAAATAAAGAAAAGAAAAGAAAATGAGTTTGGGCATGAGGACAGACTGGAGTTGAAGACTTCTGTGATATGAGGAAATCTGGGGTTAACAGAGAGGGCCCAAGATAGTTCTCAAAATACCAAGCATAATGACTACCTGTTGTTCAAATCTGTGTCAGTGTAAATAGCCAGGATTCCCCGAAGTTCGTCCCTCTCATTTGTGATCTTCTGCAGATAAATTTTCAGCTTTTCCAACCTCTTCATCATCTTCTTATTTTTGGTGTTGCTGGTGGTTGCAGGTTTGGGTAATGCCTTCCCAACAGAACCTGTAGATATATAAACACAAGTAAACTTGTAGAGATAAAAGGACAGAGACAAGAGCAACCATGCTTAGTCCCAAACAGTGGCCCTAGGAAGAGGGAACTCTAGAGACACAGTGAATAACAGAAAGAACAGGAAAGCTATCTTCAAGCTGGGCTCCTCAACATGTCCCTGTTTCCAACCACTATCACTAAACACATGCCTCACTCCCTAGTGCAGTCTCCCTGGCCTTGAAACTCATAAGCTGACCAAGGCCAGAAGAATTGGAGGGCATTGTCTGCTCCTATCTGATAGATACAGGTCAGTTCTGGTGTTCATAGTGCTCACAACTAAAAATATTGTCAATAAATACCAACACCTGGCATCTGACACAAGCCAACACATGTGCAGGCTTCTTAAAGTACATGATGAGATTCCCCAAACTACTATCCTTACCCCAGACTGTGTTGTATGCCACATCATTTATGTTTAAGGATAAAGTGTCTGACACCTTGATACATTTCCAGAGGAATATTTCCCTCTCTTACTCAAGTTATCTGCAGAAATCTGTTGAGATCAGAGTACTTTTCAACACTGTATTCCTGAGAACAACACATTGTTCCTCTCACAGAGCTATTTCCTGAAATCCTATGCTACTCAGCAGATAATTTAGGTCTCTCAGCAAAGCAACTTCTGGCCTGTCAATTCCTGGCTTTTTGAAAAATTAATCAGAAATTCTTGACTCATGGTCGGCCATTTAGGAATGTCAAGGCTCCAGATCATAAGCCCTACTCCTGGAAGGACTCGCTCAGGCCCACTCCTCCAGTAAGTTCCCCAACCCCTGCCAAGAACTCACTGTGCTTTCCCCAGGACCACTTTTTTTTACCTGTTTTTGAACATGACAGAAGGTTTGCCTCTTTCTGCCTCAGTGTAATCTCTGCTTGTCCTCTATTCTCCCTCCGAATTAGCCTGAGCAGCATGGACATCATGCCTACTTGTGAACCCAATAGGCTCTGAAGGAATACCCCACAGGCAGTTTCTATCATCACAACACTGCTGACATCACAGAAGATTCTAGGGCTCTCCTGGATACAAGAGAATGTCCAGGGAATTGATGGCTGATGAAGTCACTGGGAACTGCCACGATCTATATGCTAACCAGCTTGAGCCAAATTGACTAGTTTCTGAGGTGTAATTACTTGAGATCCCCTTTGGAACATCAGTACCTTTTCCTTCATAAGATAGACATTACTTTGTGCTTAATTTCATATCCAATTAATTGGATAGAAAGTGTTTTTTTCATGGTCATGGCATGGGTGCATCATCTTCAATCAGACCTAAAGCTCTATGCTATTTGAACGGACAAGATTCTACTCCATAATTAATGTACTCTTTGGGTATATTCAGACAGACAGTCCACAGACACAAGATTTTCCAGAGGCCAAAATTATTTTCCTCCATGTTTAATTTATACAAGTTTGGTTACATTTTCTTATTGTGCATGCCTTAATGGTGAACATTCTTTTATTGTATACAGACATGAGTGTTTATGAAATATCTCTTTCAGAATCCCATTCTTTTGCAAAGAAAACTTCCAAGGACTTGACACCATAGTTCTCCAGGTAAAAGGTACATATCAGTTGAAAAGTTAGTTCCTTTTTCAAAATATAAAATCTCATAGTCTCCATTTCTCCAATACAAGTAATTAAGTAAATATTTGTGAGCAAATGTCATCAGGGCTATTGGAATGTAGCTCTATAGTCCAAATAGCTATCACTTCTCCATTCTCTACCATCCTGAGTTCTCAGGTCCACTCCTGAGGGTGTTGGGAGTTTGGAATATGATACTGTATTTAAGATACATAGGACACAATAGGATGGGTAAGGAATGGAAAGGCCACAAATCTTGTGAAACTTCAATGTTAGTGGATGCATATATTCAGGAGACTTCTTCCTTCTTGACATGGGTGTTCTGCATCCATGGTTAAATACCACCTAATCTCTAAGGTATAAGAGTGGGAAAAAATCATGTAAATGCAGGAGCTTTTTTCGAACTCAGAAGTCCCCTCAGTCTTTCAAATAGTGAGATGACATGCCTTTATAAAGAAATGTATGACCGGGTAAAGTGAAAAGAAATAGAGCATTGATATCTATCTGTTAATATCTGAACCTGGGAAACAGTGAGGAAGCAATCTAAACCAATATATAGGGATGAACCTGTTCCTGTATTGGGTACAGCAGGCACAAAGCAAGCAGGAGACACGACCACCATTATCTAGACTGTACTGAGAGATCTGCAGTGTTTCTTTCCTTCAATGTCCCTTTTTTATTTTCATGTGTTCAGGTCTCAGACATCTGCATTCAGAATCAAGGTTCCCCGATATACCTAAATCATTCCCTGTTAATTGACAGGATTTGGCTTCTCCAAATTGGTTTTTGGGATCATTTACATGGAAAAGTATTTTACAACACTTTACTCTGGAGTCTTGTCTTTCTTTATCAACAGGGTGTGTTTCTTCTATGCAGCAAAACGCAGGATTCTTTTTGTTTCCAGTTGTTTAGGCTGTGTCTTGTATTGTGAATTGAGTCCATTGATATTGAGAGATATTAAAACCCAATGGTTTTTAGTTTCACTTATTTTTGTTTTTCAAATTAGTATTTTGTGTGTGAGAGATTTTCTTATTTGATGTTCTTTTTTATTGAAAAACTTTATTTTAAAAAATGATGATTGTACAAATTTTCAGCATTTTTGCATAAAAATATACAAATACATTTTAAGGTTGTAATTAAGTACTTGTGGGTATGTATACATAAATATATGTATATATGTAACAATAATATAGGAAAAAGGGCTACTAATTTGAGGGGATAGGTTGGAAAGTGAAAGGTTCTATAGAAAGAACAGGGGTATGTGATACAGAGCGAATTAATTAAAATATATTCTTTTTTTCCTTAAACTTCATACAGTCTGTGAGTTGTTTCTGGGGTGTTCAGATCTTTCTCTGGTTAGTATCCCAATATCAGTGACTGCATATTATGTCTGTTCTTTTGTGACTGGGTTATCTCACTCAGGATAATATTCTCTAGATGCATCCATTTTCTTAAGAATTTTGTTAAGCCATTGTGTCTGATAGCTGAGTAGTTCTCCATTGTGTAAATGTACCACAATTCTTGTATCCATTCATCTACTGAAGGACATCTGGGTTCTTTCCAGCTTCTTGTTATTATAAATAGAGCTGAAATGATCATTGTGGTGCATGTATGTTTGTACTATGTTGGAGTGTCTTTGGGTCTCTAGGGTAAATGCCCAGAAGTGGAATAACTGGGTCTTCAGGTAGTACTGTGTACAATTTTCTGAGGAATGGCCAGACTGATATCAAGAGTGGTTGTATCAGTTTACAACCTCACCAACAGTGGAGAAGTGTTCCTCTTTCTCCACATCCTTGCCAGCATCTGGTGTCATCTGAGTTTTGGACATTGGCCATTCTGACTAGTGTGAGGTGGAATCTCAGGGTTGTTTTGATCTGCATTTCACTGATGGCTAAGGATGTTGAGCACTTCCTTAGATGTTTCTAGTCATTTGATATTCTTTGATTGAGAACTTTTGGTTCTTCCTGATTTCTGTCATCTCTAGTGAGCAGTCTGATGTAATTCTCACAGATCAGCCTTTGTATATGACTTGACCATTTTTCATGAACCTTTTAATATTCCTTTGTTCTTCTATGCATCTTCTCTTTTGATTAATATGTGATTGGATGATTTTCTACTCTAATCCAATTTATTGGTGTTTTGTAGGCATCATGCACATCTATGGTACTTTCTTTCTATAGAGCTAAGGAAGTTTTCTACTATGATATGTTTAAGATGTTTTCTGACCTTTTGAACTGGTAACCTACACCCTCTTCTAGGTCTATTATTCTTAGCATTGATTTTTTTATTGTGTCCTGAATTTACTGGATGTTTTGGTTTAGGAGCTTTTCAAACATTATATTTTCTTTGATTGACTTATCAGTAACTTCTGTGTTATGTCTTACACCTGAGAGTCTTTTTTGCTCTTCTGTATCATGTGATGATAGCATCTGTACCTCCTGATCACTTTAGTGGGTAATCTACAAGTTTCCCCCAACTTGTGATTTCTTTGTATCTATTTCGCTATATAGATCTTAGAAAGTTTTATTCAATTCCTTTAAGTACTTGAATTAATAAACCTGTATTTCTTTAAGGGATTTGATTTCTCTTTAAAGGCTACTACCAGTTTGCTTGTGTTTTCTTGTGATTTTAAATGGAGGTTTTTTTTTATATCCTCTTTAAAGGACTTTATTATCAGAATAAAGTGAGATTTTTTTTTCTTGGTTATAATTTTGATTTTCATTTGTGTTAGGCTTGCTGTGAATGGAGAACTGTGTTCTGATACCAAATTACATGGGGTCTGTTGCTTATGTTCTTCTGTTTTTTTTTTTTTTTTTGCAGTGTAGAAATCTTTCCACACAGAGAATAATCTCTAACAAATGATTATGAGTTTCTCAGGAATCATTTGAAATATGACATTTATAAATCTAAACATAATGAACAGTATTTTTTACCTGCTTACAGTTTTGGAATATTCTCTTTTTAAATTCTTCTCTTTCTCCTCCTCCTCCTCTTTTGCTCTTCCTGCTTCTCTTTCTTTTACTCCTTCTTCTTTTTTACCATTTCCTGAGAAATGTTGAATAATGAGTTCATAGTAGGTATGGGCCACAAGGTAAACAACATTATAACAGTTGTAGCCTTCTTCACTCAGAACCATGTCAGTTTGTGCTGTGCTAACCATTCTGCTTTGTTGGAGAATATAAAATGTTCTATTTCACTAATACTGTTTTCAGAGATTGAACAAATAAAATAATCCACTCTAGCATAGTCTGAGAAATGTCTATTGGATATTTCAAAAGTTCATTGTTTGTATAAATATTGCAATAATCATCCCAACTCTCAGCATCTGCTTGAGGTTAGCTTCACTGCCTGCTAGCTTGCCTTGACCCTGGGAGAGATACACACCCCCCTTTGTTATGCAATTTCGTCCAGTCACACTCCACACCTGGCCTTCCTGTTCCCAGTTGCTAAAAGATAATTACAGATTTCCACCCCAGGGGGTGACTCTTACACCCAGCAGCTAGGGAATTTACATACCTCCCCTGTAATTACCTGAGGGTATAATACTGGGACCACTGTCTATGTGGGCAGTTCAATATGAAGTAAACTTTCTGGTAACACGAATAATGGACTTGTGTGTTTCTTTCAAACCCTTAGGCCTTCGCCTGGTTTGAAGTAGCTGTTATTGGTACAGGCACCACAAATGGAGGTCCACAATTACACCCAAAAATGGAGATTCCACCAAGATATGGGAAGGAAGAAACGACCCGTAGGGTTTGCCCCATGGATCTAGCCAGCAAAATAAGTAAGGATAGTGGGGTGGATTTGAGATGGAAACCACTAGTTCTATTTTATGGTTGTTAGATCAGTTGCTGAATTTGCTTAAACAGTAGGGGAACTAGAATCAAGGTAGAAGACTGCAGTAGAATTCACTTGGGCAGCCTAAGTAAATCTTATTGATAGTTAGTAAGAATAGACTTGTGACAAGGATTAAGGAAAGAAGAATTGACTGCTCCTCTCACCATGGCCACATTCTTAGAAATCAAATCCACTGCTGGTAGGTGTGGTGTTTGTGCTTAAGCAAGAAACTTAAAGAGCTAATAGAAAAAGGATATTTCCCATTAGTGTTTCTAAGGCTTTGTAAACAGATTAGAGGTAGTTTATTTGGAAGAGAGAGAAAATCTCTGAAAAGCATGCCTTTCTTTTGTCTTGGACAGTATGGGAGGAGAGGAGGAAAATTATTATAAACTGTTTCAGAGTTCTTCCAGCAGGAACAGGGGAACAGGAGAATTCCTGACTCTTAGGATCCCACTGGAGAAATGTCCAGTTATGGTTCTGGGTTCCTAAGGAAGGATATCAGGATCCTGTTGACAAATCTAGTTCTTGTCTCTCTGTATTGTTGTGCCTTGGTGCCAAGATGTCCATGTGTGTCAATTTGTGTCCATGTTTCTGTGTCTGAATGTTGCTCGTGCTTCATGTTCAAATATAAAATGGTTGCTTACCTCTTGACTTATTCTTAACTTGTGTCTAAAAGGGAAACAATAGAAGGTAAAAAAGAAGAAAAAGAAAATGAAAAAAAAGGAAGGAGGCTTCAGACTCTACCCCTTAAGTCAGCTAAACTGGAGACCCAATGGGAGTTAGATGTCTTCCCAGGCCACTGGTAAAGGGTGCTGGCTGTGTCTCAGCTTAAAGCAGATGATTGTTTTTCCTAGAAAAATCTCTGACTGTGTTTATTGAGCTCTGCAAGTGACAAGGTGCTCATTTCTTGAATTTACTGATAGAGAATATGAGAATTTTATATGGTTTAAATATATAAGATGTGTGGTCAGTTCATGTTTGCTTAACTAGTTTTAATTGGAATAAATGTGCTCTGAATGTCTTGGTCTTAGATTATTGGCTTATAAGCATTGGGTATGTTTAAAATTTTGTAACTTTGGCAACAAAAGTTTGTTTAAAACTAGTAACTTGGACAGAGTCATCCTAAAGTGCAACAAGTGGCATGAGCCACATGTTTTCTATATATAAGGAAAGGGATTTCTGTGGATACCCCAAACTTGGAACAATATTTGAATAATTCTTCTTCTAGAAAACAGACTTAAAGGATACAACTTAAAGTAATGAGGTATTAAAAGATGCATAAATATATATGAACTTGCAGCCACTTTGTGGCATGAAAGTAGGAAACTTAGGAGAGAGTTATGGTTATGGCCTGGTTTACAGCTTATAAAATTATCCAGGCAAGACAAGCCTGGAACCAAGCTGTCAGCTGGCAGACTAGCAGTAAGCAACCCTATAGCCCAAGAATGGTAGAGTATGTATAAATTAGGTGACCAATGACGAGTAAACCCACGGGGTGCTGCTCAACCTAAGACCAAAAATCCACGGGGGCCCATGAGGATATTTCCAAAACAGGTAAGAGCAAGTGTTGAGGTCTAAGCCAGTTCTCTAATTTAAAAAAATAATATTGGAGGAGATGTTGCAATAATCACCCCAACTCTCCTCATCTCCTTGGGATAGAAGCCCCCCTTTTGTTATGGTATTTGGCCTAGTCACAAGCCACTCCACACCTGACCTTCCTGTTCCCAGTTGCTAAAAGATAATTACTGACTACCACCCTAGGGGGTGACTCTTACACCCAGCAGGTGAGAACTTACATTTCTCCCCTGTAATTATCTGGGTGTATAATACTGGGACCACTGTCTATGTGACTGTGACTGCAAGGTGTCCTGAGAGAAAGCAGTTCAATATGGAATCAACTTTCTGGTAACACAGATAATGGACTTGTGTCTTTCTTTCAAACCCTTAGGCCTTCACCCAGTTCAGAGTTGCTGTTAGTGGTGCAGGCACAACAAATGGAGGCCCACAAAGCCTCCTCCATATAATATTGTTATATATACCAATTTCTCCATTGTGGTGTGCAAAAAAAAAACAGATTCCATGAAAGAAGCCAAGGCTGAAATCTCTTTCGTTGATCACATCTCATTTTGCATTTGTGATCCAGATTCTCTGTGCACATAAATATCCCCATCTTCTAACACTGACTTTTACAGTAGAGTTCATTTTACCATAAATGTAAACAACCTTTGCTGTTTGTGCCATAATTTTTTGTCATATATCTTAGTCCTTGCCATGTGTGAGTGAGTGTATGTGTGTGTATGTGTGTTTATACATGTGGGTGTGTATAAATGTTTTCTGGTATCACATTCACAAAAAAACCAAACTGATCCCATATCTTTGCATTTGTTTCTGTTGAGTCTGAGAGAAACTGAATACCCAGGTCATCATCTGAGGTGACCAATCTGATCCAGGTTCACCTACATGGAAGGATCACATTTGGGATATTTTAGGACCACATTCCTCTAACCAAAATGATGGTCAGTCCTATCACAATAATACCACAGTTTCTAACACCAAGTTCTGTCTTTGTTAAGATTTTACTGCTGTAAAAAGACAGCATTAAAAAGGAAACAGTTATAAAGACAACATTAACTTTGGGACTGGACTAAATGTTCAGAGGTTCAGACCATTACTGTCAAGGAGATAGCATGGCAAAATCCAGGAATGCATGGTAGAGGCTGAGCTGAGTGTTCTGCATCTTCATCTGAAATCCACTAAGAAAAGACTGGCTCCCATGTGGTTAGGAAGAGGGAGGGTCTCATTGGCAGCCTCAAACCCCATAGTGACACAATTCCTCCAATAGGCCACGCTTACTCCAACAAGACCATACCTTGTAGTACTACCACTCCCTGAACCAAGCATACTAAAACCACCATTGTTCAAATCATAAAATTTTCTATTCATTTGCAGTAAAGTTTGTACTACACGACATGTCAAATTTCTGTGTAAACGCTGCCTTTCCTGAAGTATGCTTGGGAATTTAGAGATAGTTAGAGTCGAATACAATTTCAAATAATAAACAGGAAACTCTGATATGATAATTTTTATATTTGTGTAAATCCATGAGGTTTTATTTCTGAAAGCGATGCATGAACTAGATTATAGGCATCAAGAATAGGACTGTTATACAATAATCTGGGAGTTCTGTTTCCACAGCAACATAAAAAAAAATCAAGGATACAAAAAACCTATCTTGAACCATTTATGAAATCCATAAATTATTTTTCTTATAATGTTTTATTATTTGAAATTTCTTTTATGTGTCAATTATCTTTATTATATTGATAATTTTAAGAATCAAATAATACATTAACATATTTCATCTATCTTCTCTATTAATACCTTTTATTACCCAAAAATATCATTAACAGATTTTGAGTGATACCCATAGCTCAAGATCCCACTTCTATTGCTTGAGTACTAACTTATGTTTCATAGCATACAAAATAATATTTGGAAATTACACTTAGTAAAAGAACATAAAATATTAAAAATAGAATCATTGAGAAACATATATGATAGCCCATGACATAAAGTGAGAGTATACAAAATGCATTACATGTCTCTATAAATTGTCTAATAATCATTTACTTATTAAAATAACCACATTATTATGAGAAAGTTTATTTAATCCTTAATAATTTTACAAAAATTAAAGTAAGAGAAGTTTTTGAAATCAGACATTAAGAAAATGCTAATTTTGTTATTGTTGATGGACAACCTAAGTAGTGAGGGCATCCAATTGGTGACCCCAGCACATGTATATTGGAACAAATTTTTCTGGCCTCAGTGGGAAAAGGTATATCTAATCCTGTTGAAAGTTGGTGTTCCAGGGAAAAAGAATGCTGTTGGCCTAGGTGATGGGAGGTTTGGTGGAGATGTTGTGGTGGTGAGGTAATGGCAGTGTGTGGTGTGGGAAGATCAAGATCTCAGATGATAAAAGGAGGGGTAACGGTGTGAAGATCTCTGGGAGCATAGACTGGGAGGGGAGCAATGTAAATAAATAAAATAATTTCTAAAGTGCTAACTACATAGAGAATCAGAAATTACTACTAATAATAGTTGAATGATATTCGTAAAATATGCTAATATTTATGTTTTTGTTTTTGTTATTGGTTATTTTATGTATTTAAAGTTCAAAAGTTATACCTCTTACCCAATTCTCCTCTGCAAGCGTCTCATTCATCCCCACTCTCCCTTGCTTCTGCTTCTATGAGAGTACTATACCACCCACCCACTTGCATCTCACTGTCCCAGCTTTCCCCTATTGGTTAAGTCAGGGTTTCTATTCCTGCACAAAATATCAAGACCAAGAAGCAAGTTCGAGAGGAAAGGGTTTATTCAGTTTACACTTCCATATCGCTGTTCATCACCAGAGGAAGTCAGGACTAGAACTCAAGCAGGTCAGGAAGCAGGAGCTGATGGAGGGATGTTACTTACTGGCTTGCTTCCCATGGCTTGCTCAGCCCACTTTTATTAGAACCCAGGTCTACCAGCCCAGGGATGTGACTACCCACAATGGATTGGGCCCTCCCCGTGTTGATCACTAGTTGAGAATTTGCCTTACAGCTGGATCTCATTGAGATATTTCCTCAACTGTGATAACTCCAGCTTGTGTCAAGTTGACACAAAACCAGCCAGTACAATTGACCAGCACCTTGTCAACTTGACATGCAAGCAAATCAATATTTAGCTTCCACCCTTACTTTCTTGTACATTCCCAAGACCTTGATAAGTTTAAGAGTCCCACGGCCTTTGCCAATTCTTACATTTTAACACTGAAATACCTTTAAAATATTCTGTCTCTTTTAAAAATCAAGGTCTTTTTACAATTCAAAGTCTCTAAACTGTGGGCTCTTCTTCTTTCTTCAAGAGGGAAAGGTATCAGGACAAAGTCACAGTGAAAGCAAAATCAACCTCTATCCATGCAGTGTCTGGAAATTCACTTACAAAATTCTGTCTTGGTTATGGTTTTATTGCTGTGAACAGACACCATAACCCAGGCGAGTCTTATAAATAACAACATTTAACTGTGATTGGCTTACAGGCTCAGAGGTTCAGTCCATTTTCATCAAGATAAGAACATGGCAGCATCCAGGCAGGCATGATACAGCAGAAGCTGAGAGTTCTACATCTTCAAACAAAGGAAGCCAGGAACAGACCAAGCATCCTCAGGCAGCTAGTAGGAGTGTCTCCATGCACCACCTCAAAGTGACACACTCCTCCAACAAGACCACAACTTCAAATAGTGCTGCTACCTAGGCCAAGCTTATACAAACCAGAACAGTGTTGCAAATCCTTTGGGCACCTTGATTCATTTCTTTAACTCCTCCATTGGGTTCCATGTCTTAGTTTTGATTTTATTGTTTTGAACAGATATAAATGACCTAGGCAACCCTTAGAAGAATAACATTTAATTGGGCTGGCTTACAGGTTTAGAGGTTCAATCTATTATCATCAAGGCAGAATCATGGCAGAAACCTTGCAGGCATAGTATAGAATATGAGCATTCTACATCTTCTTCTGAAGGCTGCTAGCAGCAGACTGACTTCCTGGCAGTGAGGAGTGAAGTCTTAAAGTCCATGCCTACAGTGACACATCTACTTAACGAGGCCATAACTCCACACACTGCCATACCCTGGGCCAAGCATATATAAATAATCACATTCTACTCCATGGCCCACATTGGCTTGTTCAAAAACATGAGTCTATAGGAGCTATATCTAAACATAGCATAATACTAAATACATTCAGTTATTCAAAATGACTTCCAAAGTCCTCATAGTCTGTAGTGGTCTCAAATGAATACCTCTATGTTGGATGTCAATGTGGTCTTTAGATCTCTAACTCCATTTTTCACCTTTGTTAACTGCAACAAATTTCTTTCTCCTGCCAAGTTTTCACTCATTGTTAGCCGATTCCCTTAGTAGAAATTTCACAGCTCTGGCTTCCTGAATATCTTTGGGCCTCCAAGGCAACTTCAACATTACAACTTCTTGTCCCAATGTCTGGGATCCACACATGATATTCTGGACTTCTCTAAAGGGATTCATTCACTTATCCAGCTCTGCCCTTTGTAGTATTCTAAGCACAAAATGATCATGTTAGATACTATAATTTTGGGCCTCCCTTTCTTCCCTCGCTAAGCCTTTTCACCTGCGGTGGTACAAACCTGTTTATGCCCTTCAAAGCTGCTTTCTGCCCCATTTGGGGGCTGGGACTTCCCATAATTCAGCTGTTGCTTCTTGGTTCCTCATTAGGTGCTTTTCACCTGAGCAACCTTGTGACTTATGAGATGCACCTAGCACTTTTCCATGTCCTCATACTTGCTTAGTTGCTGCTCAATTTCTGCTTAAGTGAGGCATAACCTATAATGGTACTGCTTCTTGGAATCCATCAGAGTCAGCTAAGGAATCTGTACACTTTTATTCAGTTAAGGAGTAGGAATTTTAACATGCTGTCTTCACCATGCCTATTGGCACCACTTTCTCTTCTTGGTATGCCATGAGACAGAGGCATCATCTGGGGAGGAGATTCTCAATTGTTCTAGGAATTGCCTGTTGACCAACTGTTGGGAGAGGGAGGATTTTGCTCAGGTTGTTTGAGGTCCTAGTGTGATCCCTGTAGCCCTGGAGGATAATGGCTGCTTCTTATTGTGCTCTACCGACACAAAAGAGACTTTGGCATCACTGCTGCTATTATCACCACCATTGCCATCTCTGCCACCACCACCACAGACGTCTCTAAATCTGCAGCCAGTACTGGAACTGAGGACAAATTTTCTGGGGAGTTACTTCAATGCTGTCTGTGCAGAATAATATTAACTCTCAAATTAAGCTGGGCATTCTCAATCTCAACCAGTCACCTGCAGATACTCTAACTGACTTTAATGAGCCACAGGCCTTGCCTACTTTGCTTGTTCTCCCACAATCTGAGATGCCAGAGCTCTGACATTCAGAGCTTCTCCTCTTGTACTCTGGCACTTTTCACATCTACATATTGAGATCCTCTCTTGTGCTTAACCCCAGTACATATTATTTAAAGTTGGCTAAGTGAAACCCTTCCAGTCTACAACCCACGCTAGACTCAAACTAGATATGGTCCTGTTTGTGCCTCCATGTGTAGTATGAGCCTTAACCCTGACTTGCTCTCATTCTTGGTGGTGTACCATCTGTAGACAATGTGCCAAGATGATTCTTTCTGCTTTTCTTCTTAAGATTCATAGAATAAGTGCAGGAAAGAAGTTTAATCAGTCATTAGCATCGACTATACTTCCAGTGAAATTGGGTTCATTCCCATAAAACATAGGATGATCACAACTGTCTGTGCTTCCAGTGCCATGGGACCCAACACCTTCACAGAAATATACATTCAAGTAACATTCTAGTGCATGTAAAATAAATGATAATAAATCATATAAAAACTCAAATGCATATTTATATAATATTTAACTTATTTATTTTATTTTTTAATCTTTGAACCATGGAGTACTGTGTATGTCTAATGGGCATCAGAAGTTATGCTATAAAATGGGGTTATAGACCTTTGGGAGCTTCCTTGTGGATGCTGGCAAATGACCTTTGTGCTCTTAACTGCCTAATAATTTCCCAAACTTGCCCTTCTTTGTGTTTTTTGTTTATCGAAAATAGATTTTTTTCCATAAGGGTATGCAGTGATTACATCTTTTCCACACCCAGTTCCTCTGACATTCTCACCACCTCCTCTTCCAACTATATCAAAACCCTTTTGTTCTCTCTTAAACAACAAATAGGCAGCTAAAAATGTAGTGGGACATTTCTTTAGTCCTAGGACTTAAGAGGAAGAGGCAGGTAGATCTCTGTGAGCTGGTCCAGTATTATTTACAAACTGAGTTCATGGTCAAACAATTAAACAGAGAAGTCATGTCTTAAGAAACAAACAATCAATTAAACAAACAGAGAAATGAAAGCTAACAAAAAATCATATGAAATAGAACAAAAAAAACATATTGGAATATGACAAAATAAAAAAAATAGGTGGAAAAGAGACAAAGAAAATACAAAAAAAAATACATAGAGATGCAGGACAGGATCACACTCACAAGAGTGTAATAAAAACTCAAAATTGGTAGCAATAACAGATGAGCAAAGAAAGGGGTAAGGTCCCTATAGTAAGTCCAACAGAGTCAATTTCCATGGACACTTGAGGTTCTCAGAGATGGAACCACCACCTAAAGATCATACATTGGCTGGACCTAGGTCTCCCCACTCAGATGTAGGAGATGGGGATCATGGTCATGATGTGGATCCCCTAACTTCAAAAGTTATTGCCTCTTTGTGGGATGTGTTGTTCTAGCTGGGCTGCTTTGTCTGAACTCAGTGAGAGAGGATATGCCCAGAGTGAAAAATACTTAAAGTACTAGGGTGAGGGATAGCCAGGGAATCCACTCACTTAGATGAGAAAGAAAAGAGATATGGGGAATGGGATGTGAGAGGGTATGACCTTGAGGGGAGCTTTGAGTGTATACAAGCCATCCTCCTGCATCAGCCTTCTGAGTGTTGTCATATTAGATGATTGTCAAAGCATCAAGTTCATCTCTTTATTCCAGAAGAGTCAAGTGATTGTGTAAACTGGAAAGAATCCTGCTCAGTCAGTCAACAGGGTCTCAAGGGAGACAATGAAGATTGAAAAGATAAAGACAATTAGACAACACTATAACATGACTCCAGACAGTGCAAGGCTGAAGGGAATTTAATTTTCTCCAGACTGCTTACATACCATTTTACATACTTGCAAAGAATAAAGTCATTTTTAGGACAAGAAATAAACAAGGAAAATAAGCTAAGTCTCCTGATTAATGTTTTACGGATATATCAGGAAGACCAACATAAAAGGAGTGCCACAAATCTCTCTGCCTAGTTTTCCTTGAGCTTTGTAATAGCCTCCCCTCCCCCAAAAAGTTCTTATCTGAACCTGCTTCACTCTCCTAGCCCAATTTTGAATTCCTGCTGTATTTTTACAAGGAGGTCCCCAAAAGCTCTCTACAAAGGGATTTGTCATGTCCATTTACCATGCCAATTGATGGTTTGTGGATGTATTTACAAGAACAGGTTATGGCCCCCAGGTGATTTTCCCTCTAAAACATGCTGCTCACAAATGAAAAAAAAAAACAATCATGTGACTTGTTCCACCTGGTGATCCTTCAGAATGAAGCCATAGACAAGAGGATCCCTGTGTGATAGAATTCTAAATTATCTCTAGCTATAGAACAAGGCAGTTGTCTAGGAATATAATCCAAATCAAGAATCTCAAGAGCATAAAAAGAAAATCAATTATTACCATCTGAATGAGGAACAAGCATGCTTATTGCAGTGGGCTCAGCAGAGAAAAGACTTCATACATTTCTGCTGTGTGGAGATGAAGATCTAGGCTCTGCCTGTTTATGGTATCCAAAAAATTTTGGAGGTTTTCTATCCAAAGCACATAGAGGATTTGGAACTCAACATGACATTGACTGAGTACACAGTGTCACATTTTACTCCTTTCTTCTGGCAGATGAGGAAACTTCATATACTTTTCATGGCATGCACCTCCATGGAAACTTTTATGAATGGCTGGAACACATATGCTAGAGAACAGATGTATGTCAATGAGTACATTTCCCAGTTTTCCCATCTCTAGGGACTTCAGCATCTCTCCATGAATGGCATGTGCTTTCTAAGCCATAAAGCAGGTGTTCAGGTAAGGATGGTGAACTAGGTGAGCTCCCAGAGTAAACATTTCCCTTTTATTTTAAGGACTCATGGACCATGAGGGAGACATTAGAATGCAGAAGGTATAAGTAGCGTGAATTAAGGTCTCAAATGGCCATTTATGAAGCAGCTGACTTAAGTGAGTTAAGGAGTAGGGCAAAATAGGATGTAATTCTTGGTATCATGGCAACCCAATCAATACAAAAGGAAAGGAGGGAGAATGTAGTTAGGAGCCTCAGGTCTCACCCACACAGCAGTTAGGCCAGCAGTTGTGCTGAGGTCAGTGATAGCATTCTACAGTCTGCACCTGATTTGTTATGGAAAAAAATGTTTGAGACCCAGCAGGTTTGAGAACATGAAACAAGGGAGGAAACTTTGAGTCTGTATATGATAAAAGTAATTGTGCAGAGATCTTGATTTAATGTATTTTCTGCTTGAGATGGATGCCAGGAGATGAACTATAGGACTGACTTGTCTCAGCATGGTACAATACATACATCATACCTAAGATAATATCCTTGAATATCTGGTCAAATTTCTATTGTGGCAACTACCTAATTTTATTATTTCCACTCTCCATCACCATTTGCTGGAACTAACCCGCTGCTTTTTTCTAGTCCCTGATGATGCCCTTGGAGACCTTCTCCATCACACAGTACCAAATTTCACAGTCAGACTTGGATTCCTTTTCTTTTTCTCCAAGGATCTGTCAGCTAAAGTATCTGAACATGAGAGGAATAGTCTTATTGTGTTTAGATATTGTGCCTCTCTGAGTTCTCCAAGAAAATGTGGAAGACTCTTTGCAGTCCCTGGGCTTAAAAGCTTGTAGGATGAATGACTCTCAACTTACTCTCCTGATACCGGCCATCTGCCACTGTTCTGAGCTCACCAAGGTCAGCTTCTATGACAATAATATCTCTGTTCCTGTGCTGAGGGACCTCTTGAAGCACACAGCTGACTTGAGCTGACTGAATATGTGAGAGAACCCTGCTCCTTTACGGTGCTATGATGACTTGGGTGTTCCCACCAAAGAGCAATTTTTCAGCTTTGTGCTGTGGTCATTGTTACCCTCAGGCCATAAGACAACCCAAGAGCATCTCCTTTGCAACAGAAATGTGTCATTCATGTGGTAGTCATTGTCTTTGATGGCTGTAAATGATCTTGGGTTTCAGAAAGAGCCAGAAATCACACAGACAGTAGTACCAGTCAGATACCAGATATTTTAAACATATACCTGAAGACTGATCTATTACGGTTGCAGATCAGAAGGTGGACCTAACCTGGAAATTGAACATTTCACAGGATAATCTAATCCAGGAGAAAACAGATTAGCTGCTCTATATTGGGCTCTGACTGAAGATATTTTCACAAGATATACTAAATAGTTGTAACTGACCTTCATTCTGATTGGTTGTATTTGGAAATTATAGATGTGTAACTCCATAATATTAGCAAACCTCAGAACATGCTCAATATAACTAGGCATGTACTGAGCTTTATCCTGCCCTTAGAAGGCATGTGCAGAAGGAAAAAAGGAATATGAGAGACAGAATGTTTGTTTTAATGCCTTTCTATGCACCCCACATTTACCCAGATGTCCAGATGTGTCAAACAATGGTTGTGTTCCTTTTTTGCCCTCTCAATAATATGAAATATCTGACATACATGGAATAAAATAACTACAGTTTTGGTATAAAAGAAGGCCTCACCAAATGGGAAACTATGACTTTTGAATGTGAAGAAATGGATGGCTTCAGACTCGTTTTGAACTGGGTCTCTCAGAGATTGTGACTTCACAGACTGCTCAGAAGGTTGGAAACAAAAGAATGTCCAGTGACTAAGATCTTGGATGCTGAGTTTTACACAGGGAATATTCAGATGGACTCTGGGAAGAGGGAACTTGTGGAAACAGAAGCACACCTTGGCAATTTTGATTGGATTCTGACAAGATTGTTTAACTAGATGATCTTTCAACAATGTGTAAACTTTTTGTCCTTCCTTGTAGTATATAGTGAATAAATAAATCATTGATACTTTGTTTAGATGTCATTACTGTTTCCTGAGTGGAATAAACTAAATAACAAATCTGTACCACCTGACCTCTTGAGGAGTCAAAATGTATACATTGGTGCCAGGCATGTTATGATTGAAAATCATGGGTAGGTGGGTAAAGTTATCAGCTAAGATGGTTCACATGTGGACATCTAGATTGGCCTATGGTAAAAAAGAATAATAGAAACCACCTCTATGTATCTCTCACTCCTTGTTTCTTTCTCTCTTGCCCCTACACTCTCTCCCTGTCAGCCTGTCAGCTTTGCAGGCCTTGTTATTTGGAACCTGTTCATTTCCTGGAGGTTTGCTCACAATAAACTTCTTTCATGCTCAGCAGAGAATCAATAAAACAAACAAACTCACAAATAAAAGCCCAGGAACTGATAGTTGAAGTGAGATTACTCATGTTTTAAGCGCACATGTTTCTTTAAAGGAAAACCGGAGTTTGGTTGCAGAAGTAATATCAAGTGGCTCTCAGCTGGATCTCTGGCTTCAGGGTGTAGGCCCATGTATGTAGATTGTTGTGATTATCAGGTTTTACAGGCACAATATGCACAACACCTATGTATTCACCTAACTGATAATATCTTGGAAAAAAAAAACCTCTGTTTCACATACACTTCAAAAAACCAACTAATTAATTAAAATGGTGATGTTCAGTAGCAAGGTATTTGCCAGACTTGGTGTGGCTCAAATATTACTCCAATACACACCACAAAGAAGAGAGTTTGTGGTATTTCATGTGTGTGCATTGAGCTCAATTGGTGAACAATTGTCTAGACTATACTGGATTCCAGTTTGAGGTCTGCACCATGGAGGAACAAAAGAGTACAAAGAGTTTATATAAGAAAACTGGGTGTCTGTCTGTTTATCCAAGTCTGTATCTATCCATCTGTGTCTCTGTCTATATGTTTATCCATCTGTCTGCCTGGCTCTTTATCTATCTATTAGGTGAGACCACACTCATATAGATACCTAGATCACAAAACCATGACCCAAAAGAAAAATTTTAATTTCAGAAAATTTTTCATATAAATATTGATACAATACTAAATAAAATACTGGTAATCCACATTCAAGAACTCTACAAAAACATGAACTATCCTATTCAGTACGCTTCATACCAAGGATGCAGGGATGGGTCAACATAGTAAAATAAATACAGCAGTGTAATCCACCATAGAAACAAACAGACAAAAAGGTCACATTCCATCTCATAAGATGCTAAAAAAGCCTTTGACAAAATCCAGCACCCCTTTGTGATAACAGTACTGTAGGGTAAAAGCCATATACACAACCACAAGAAATCAAATATACAGAAATCTGATAACCAACATAAAATTAAATGGAGAGAAAGGTAAAACAATTCCACAAAAACCAGGGATGAGAAAAGACAGTGTACTATCTCCCTATCAATCCAATATAGAATTTTGTATTCTAGCTAGAGCTATAAAAGAAATAAAGTGATTAAGGTGTAACAAGTTGGAAAGGAAGAAGACACAGTATATCTATTCACAGATGATAGTTTAGTATAAATAAAAACCCTAGAATTTCTTTTTATTGTTTTTCTTATTCTTTTAAACTTTATTTTAAAAAACAAAGATTAAAGAAAAAAATTTAAACATTTTTGCATAAATGAATACAAATACATTTTTATCAGTGCTTGGCTTTTTTTTTCTTTTTCTTTTTTTTTAAGGTTTGATACTATGCATTAAGGTCTTACTAGTTACAATGAGCAAAAACTACATGTAAAACAGGATGTAACCCGGAATTAGTCAACGTTTTCTTGGTGTATAAGGATTGAGCATAATGGGTTTTTTTGTTTGTTTGTTTGTTTGTTTGTTTGTTTTCTTTTCTTTTTTTCTTGAAATTTAAACAGTCTGTGAGTTGTTTTTGGGGCAGTCCCAGCCTCTGGGATTAGCATCCCACTATCAGTGACTGCATATTATGTCTGTTCTATTGTGACTGGGTTATCTCACTCAGCAAGATATTCTCTAGATGCAAATGGACATCTGGGACCTTTCCAGCTTCTGGCTACTCTAAATAGAGCTGCTATGAACATTGTGGTGCTTGTATCTTTGTTGTATATTGGAGTGTCTCTGGGTTATATGCCTAAAAGTGGAATAGCTGGATCTTCAGGTAGTACTATGTCCAATTTTCTGAGGAATCGCCAGACTGATTTCCAGAGTGGTTGTATCAGTTTAAAACCCCACCAACAGTGGAGAAGTGTTCCTCTTTCTCTACAACCTCGCCAGCATCTGCTGTCATCTGAGTTTTGGATCTTGGCCATTCTGACTGGTGTGAGGTGGACTCTCAGGGTTGTTTTGATTTGCATTTCCCTGATGGCTAAGGATGTTGAGCACTTCTTTAGATGTTTCCCAGCCATTCCATATTCCTCAAATGAGAACGTTTTGTTTAGCTCTGTACCCCATTTTTAATAGGGTTGTTTGATTCTCTGGTGTCTAGCTTTTTGAGTTCTTTGTATACCTTGGATATTAGGCCTCTATCTGATGTGGAGCTGGTAAAGATCTTTTCCCATTCTGTTGACTGCCGTTTTGTTTTCTTGAAAATGTCCTCAGCCTTACAGAAACTTTGCAATCTCATTAAGTCCTATTTGTTAATCTTTGACCTTAGAGCTTGAGCCATTCACATTTTGTTCAGAAAATTTTCTCCTGAGCCTATGTGTTCTAAGGTGTTCCCTACTTTCTCATTTAATAGTTTCAGTGTATCTTGTTTAACGTGGAGATATTTGTTCCATTTTCACTTGATCTTTGAACAAGGAGATAAGAAAGGGTCTATTTTCATTCTTCTGCATGCTGAGTGCCATTGGACCAACACCATTTGTTCAATAGGCTGTCCTTTTTCCATTGAATGTTTACATCTCCTTTGTCAAAAATCAGGTTACCATATACATGACAGCACATTTCTGGTTCTTCTATTCTATTCCATTGATCCTCGTGCCTATTTCTGTACCAGTACCATGCAGTTTTGAGCACAATTGCATTGTAATATAGCTTGAGGTCAGGGATAGTGATTCCCGCAGATGTTTTCTTGTTGTTGAGGATGGATTTTACTATTCTACTATGTCTTTTGTTATTCCAGATGAAATTGCACATTGATCTTTTCAACTCTATGAAGAACTGGGTTGGAATTTTGATGGGGATTCCATTGAATCTCTAGATTGCTTTTCGAAGGATGGCCATTTTTAAAATGTTGATTTTTCCAATCCATTAGCATGGGAGATCTTTCCATTTTCTGAGATCTTCCACAATTTCCTTTTTTAGAGGTTTAAAGTTGTTGTCCTACAGGTCCTTCACTTGCTTAGTTAGAGTCACACCAATGTATTTTATATTGTTTATGACTATTGTGAAGGGTATCATTTCCCTAATTTTTTTTTTCACATGTTTGTCCTTTGAGTAGAAGAAGGCTACTGATTGGTTTGTGTTAATTTTATATCCAGCCAATTTGCTGAACTTGTTTATCAGCTCTAGGAGTTCTCTGGTGGAATTCGTGGGGTCACTTAAGTACACTATCATGTCTTCTGCAAAGAGTGAGGTTTTTCCTTCTCCATTTCCGATTTATATCCCCTTGATCTCCTTTGGCTGTCTAATTGCTCCAATCAGGATTCCAGACTGTGTTAAATAGGTAGGGGGAGATTGAGCAGCCTTGTCAATTCCCTGATTTTAGTGAGATTGCTTCAAGTTTCCCACCGTTAAGTTTGATGCTGGCTGCTGGTTTGCTGTATATTGCTTATATTATGTTTAAGTATGGACCTTGGATTCCTGTTCTTTCCAAGACTTTTAACATGAAGGGGTGTTGAATTTTGTCAAATGCTTTGTCAGCATCTAGTGAGATGACCATGTGATTTTGTTCTCTGAGTTTTTTTATATGTTGGATTACAATGATGGATTTCCTTATATTAAACCATCCCTTCATCCCAGGGATAAAACCTACTTGGTCATGGTGAATGATCGTTTTGATATATTCTTAGATTCAGTTTTCAAGGATTTTGTTGAGTATTTTTGCGTCAATGTTCATAAGTGAGATAGGTCTGAAGTTCTCTTTCGTTTTAGGGTCTTTGTGTGGTTTAGGTAAGATGGTTATTGTAGCCTCTAAAAATGAGTTAGGTATTTTTCCATATGATTCTATCTTGTGGAATAGTTTGGAGAGTATTGGTGTTATGTCTACAATAAATGTCTAATAAAATTCTGCATGTAACAGATCTGGACTTGGGGTTTTTTTTTTTTTTTTTTTTTTTTTTGGTTGGGAGGCTTTTGATGACTTCTTCTATCTCTTTATGTGTTATGGGATTATTTAGATGGTTTACCTGGTCCTGGTTTAATTTTAGGATCTTGTATCTGTCTAGGAATTTATCCATTTCTTCCAGATTCTCCAATTTTGTGGAGTATAGGCTTTTGTAGTAGGATCTGATGATTTTTTGAATTTCCCCAGTTTCAGTTGTTATGTCTCCACTTTCCTTTCTGATTTTGTTAATTTGGATACTCTCTCTTTGCCCTCTAATTAGTCTGGCTAGGGGTTTATCAATTTTCTTGATTTACTCAAAGAACCAGCTCTTAGTTTTTGATTCATTCAATGGTTCTTTTTATTTCTATTTGGTCTATTTCTGCCCAAGTTTGATTATTTCTTGCCATCTACTCCTCTTGCGTGTACCTTCTTCCTTTTCTTCTAGAATTTTCAGCTGTGCTGTCAAGTTGCTGATGTGTGCTCTCTCCAGTTTCTTTTTGGAAGCACTCAGGGCTATGAGTTTTCCTCTCAGTACTGCTTTCATTGCATTCCATAGATTTGGGTATGTTGTGTTTTCGTTTTCATTGATTCTAAAAAATCCTTAATTTCTTTCTTTATTTCTTCTTTGACCCTGCTATATTTTAACAGAGCATTGTTTAGTTTCCATGTGTATGTGGACTTTTTGTTGTCTTTGTTGTTGTTAAAGACCAGCCTTAGACCACGGTGATCTGAGAGGATGCATGGGAGTATTTCTATCTTCTTATATGGATTGAGGCTCATTCTGTGTCCAATCATGTGGTCAATTTTCGAGAAGGTGCCATGGAGTACTGAGAAGGTGTATTTTTTTACTTTAGGATGATATGTTCTGTAGATATCTATTAATTCCAGTTGGCTCATAGTCTCTGCTAGTTGTAGAGTGTCTTTGTTCAGTTACTGTTTCCATGATCTGTCCACTGGAGAGAGTGGGGTATTAAAGTCTCCCACTATTATTGTGTGGGGTGAAATGTATTTTTTGAGCTTTATTACGGTTTCTTGTATGAATGTGGGTGCTTTTGTATTTGGAATATATATGCTAAGGATTGAGAGTTCCTCTTGACCTATTTTCCCTTTAATGAGTAAAAAGTGTCCTTCTTTATCTTTTTGATATCTTTTGGTTGGAAATTTACTTTATTTGATATTAGAATAGCCACTCCAGATTGCTTCTTGGGGCTGCATGCTTGGAAGTTTTTTTCCCAACTTTAATTCTGAGATAGTGTCTGTCTTTGTCTCTGAGATGAGTTTCCTGTATGCAGCAAAATGCTGGATTTTTTTTTTTATGTATCCAGTCTGATAGCCTATGTCTCTTTATTGGGGAGTTGAGACCATTTATGTTAATAGATACCAAGGAATAGTGGTTTCTGTTTCCTGCTATTATTGCTTTTGTAGAAAGAGTTGTGTCTGTGTCTCTTTCTTCTTTTGGCTTTCTTGCTTAGGGGTTTTCTGGTTTTTACTAGGATGTAGTTCCCCTCATTGTATTGGGTTTTCCACCTATAATTTGTTGTAGTGCTGGGTTTGTAGTCAGATATTGTGTAAATTTAGATTTGTCTTGAAATATCTTTATCTCTCCATCTATGGTGATTGATAGTTTTGCTGGGTATATCAGCTTGGGTTGGCATTTGTGCTCTCTTAGGGTCTGCAAGATGTCATTCCAGGCTCTTCTAGCTTTCATAGTCTCTGGTGAGAAATCGGATGTGATTCTGATTGGTCTGCTTTTATATGTTACCTGATCTTTTTTCCTTACTTCTTTTAGTATTCTTTCTTTGCTTTGGGCACTTGGTGTTTTGACTATTATGTGTCAGGAGGAATTTCTTTTCTGATCCAACGTATTTGGATTTCTGAAGGCTTCTTTTATGCTCGTGGTCATCTCATTCTTAAGAGTAGGGAAGTTTTCTTCTACAATTTTGTTGAAGATATTTACTGTGCCTCTTAGTTGATATTCTTCTCCTTCTTCTATTTTTATTATACTTACGTTTGGTCTTCTCATTGTGTCTTGGACCTTCTGGACATTTTGGGTTAGAAGCATTTTGGTTTTTGCATCTTTTCTAACTTGTCTATGTTTTCAAAGTTGTCTTCAGCCCCAGAGATTCTTTCTTCCATCTCTTGTAGTCTATTGGAAATGCTTGCATCTGTGACTCCTGATTTCTTTTTTAGGTGTTCTACCTCTAGGATTATCTCTTCTAGTGTTTTGTTTATATTGTTAATTTCCGTTTTAAATTCCTTCTTCCATTCCTTCATTTCTTTGGTTCTGTTTTCTTCTAGTTCGTTGAGTTCTTTGAGTGTTTTTCTTGTTTCCTCTTTAAAAGCTTCTGATACTTTTTGCTTTTCTCCCTGTTCTTGTTTAAGGATCTCTATCATCATCTTGAGGTATGATTTTAGTTCTGCGTCTTCTTTTGTGTTTGGAATTCTGCTGTATGCTGTGATGGGAGAGCTTGGTACTGGTGTTGCCAGGTTGTCTTGGTTTCCTTGGGATATGCTCTTTTGCTTTCCTCTTGCCATCTCATTGTCAGTGATATGTTCTCGCCTTTCTCTTGTAACAGGTCTGTGTCCCTGGATCTCTGCTGGTCCAGAAATAAGATGGTCAGAGCCCTGTTCTTGGCCCCAAAGCCACTGGGCAGGAATGCTGGGTTCCTGGATCAGGTAGAGCAGGGGCGTGCTTTCCGGGCACACTCGGCAGAGATCTCTCTGCCCCCTGGCAACTCAGATCTCCTTATCACCAGTCCTTTATCTCTGGGAACTGATCCTAGAATTTCTAACCACAGAACTGCTGCAGATGATAAAGATCTTCAACAATGTGTCTAGAAAAAAACTTAATTCAAATAATTCAAAGGCCCTTTATATCATAAAAAATAAATAGGCTAAGAAGGAAATTATGAAAACAATACCTTACCAAAGAGTAAAGCTATATATTTATAGGTGTAACTATCTGAGCAAGCAAACTACCTGTATGAAAAAGTCAACTATCTGAAGAAATAAATTGAAGAAGCCACTAGAAGATGCACAGGTCACATATGCTCCTGCATTCAGAGGATTAATGCAGTACAAAATGCTATCTTACCAACAACATTCTACTGATTCAATGCAAAACCCATTAAATCCCAACCGAATTCTTAAAGATCCTTAAGGAACAATTCTCCCTATGGAAAACTAAAAACACCATAAAAGCTAAATCAATCCTCCACGATAAAAGATTTTTTAGAAGTGTTACCATCCATTGGTTGGCCATGATTGCCAGAAGAATGACAATACATCCTTACCAGATCTGACCGATTCCTTACCTCACTTCCGTCCTCTGATTCAGGTGTGCTTATTTGAGACTTTGAATTGAGATGCCAAATTTTTCAATTTCAGAGTCCATTTTTGTGAATATGATATAATTTAATTTCAGATAAACTAAGAGAGTGTTACATAGCTATAGTCTCTAGGCTAATTCTCATCACCACCAGCATTTAAAGTATTACACTCTCAATAAGACCACTGCTTCCACGTTATTCACAAATCAAAACTGTAGCCCCAGGTTATAAGCCTGCCCCCTGCTTAAGGAGTAGGAGAGCAGGAATCAAGTTAATGTTATGACCCGTTTTGATTGGTATCATCCCAATACCAATGAATTATATTAAAGACCACAGTTACTTTCCAATTAGGTGCTTGCACACATACTCCCTGTTTTTTGCTTACTATACAGCTTTGCCCTGATAGACATTCAGGACCAAACACCATCAAAATCTTCCCACAGGGTGGTGGTGCACTGTGGCATTGGAGGGACCAAGGCTTGCTAGAATGGTAAAAAGACGCTGCAGTGAGTTGTATTATATTTGCTCATTTCTGTTTTGAGGATCACAATCACTTCCCTAAGACAACATTTTGGTGGGTTGGCCATAAAGTTCTTCATAACATACAAAAAATACTGATCTGGAGGGCCTTGAAATCACCAAAATTTGGCTAGGAAGGCTAGTACCAAATATATACAAAGTACTCAAGAAGTTATACTCAAGAGAATCAAATAATTCTATTGAAATTAGGAGTACAGAGCTAAATAAGGACTTATCAACTGAAAATATTGAATTGGTGAGAAGCAACTAAAGAAATACTAAACATTCCTAGTTATCAGGTAAATGCAAATCAACACAATCCTAAGATTCCACATCACATACACCAGACTGGCTAAAATATAAAAACCTCAGGTGACAACAGATGCTGGTGAGAATGTGGAGAAAGAGGAACTCATTTTCTCTGTTAGTGGGTTTCTAAATTGGTACAACCACTCTGCAAATGAGTCTAGCTGTTCCTCATAAAGTTGTACATAGTACTACCCAAGTACCCAGCTATACTACTTTTGGGCATATACCCAAAAGTAGCTTCAACATCTAACAAGGATGCATGCTCAAATATGTTCATAGCAGCCTTAAGTATACTAATGAGAAGTTGAAAAATCCCAGATATCTTTTAACAGACGTAAGAATACAGAAATTTTAGTATACAATAGATTACATCTCAACTGTTTAAAACAATAAGTTCAAGAAATTCTAGACAAATATATGGATCTTGAAGCTATTGTCCTCAGTGATGTAATCCTGTCACAAAAGAGCACTTATCTTATGTACTCTCTCCTAAGCAGAAACTAGCCCAAAAAGCTCAAAATACCCAAGAAATTATCCACAAAAATTATGAAACTCAAAAAGAAGAAGTCCCAGAACGTGGATGCATCAGTCCTTCTTAGAATGGAGAATAAAACAGTCAAGGGATGAAAAACAAGATCAAATAGAGGAGCAGGGATTGAAGAAAACATCTACTGAGATTTACCTACTGAGAGAACCACCCATATGCACCCAGCAAACCCATGCAGTATTGCTGGTGCCAAGAAGTGTTTACTGACAGGAAACAGAAATGGATGTCTCCTGAGAGATTCTTCCAGAGTCATATATATAGATGAGGATGCTTGCAGCTACCCATCAGACTGTACACAGGGACACCAATTAAAAAGCTAGAGAAAGGACAGAAAGAGCTGAAAGGTTTGCAACCTCATAGGAAAAATAACATCATCAACCTGCCAAGGCACTGAGATCAAGAGGGTAATTAGGGGAGGGAGCACCTTCATGGAAGCAGGTTAAGATGGAGGACTGAGAGTAGTGGGGGGGGGAAGAGTATAATTTTTGAAGTGTAAATGCAGATAATATTCAGTAAATTTGAATAAAATATTAATAAACAAAAAGGTGAAATAACACAATTAATATGCAAATCAGACATTCTAAACCAAAACCTAATTAATGAGAAATTTGATATTAGAAATGTGCCTATGTCTCATGATGCCCTGCTTGCTGAACTTTTATGAGTCTTATGAGGGAGACTGATGTAATCTTTATTGGGATTGGTCATTTATGAGAGCATTATTGGCTAAGCCAAGTATAAAGTTCACATGTCCTGTGAAAGTTCTCTAAGCCTAAGGAGGAGGCTATACTTTTATGCTGGGTAGGGGCCAGGCTAGGCTCTTAACTACTATCTTATTAACAGGGAGCTTCACTACCTGCTAGATTGAACTCATTAATCAGTGTCTTTTTATCTTCTGACATCCACATTCTACCTCATATCTTTGGGTTTAAATAAAGTGTCTTTGTTTGATAGCTTCAAAGCTGCTCCTCAGTGCCCCTGAATGCACTCTCAGTCCTAGGACTGCTCTGTCTCTTGCAGCTGTCCCTTACATTGGCATCTTAGTGACCTGGAGCCAGGAATTAAATGCTTACAGAACAGCCAGGGATACCTTTTTAGTACCTAGAACACTATAGGGTTAACTTAGAACCTTAATTATGCTCAGTCTAAGATGATGTCAGTACAAGGGTCATTGCTCCTCTAGAGAGGTACTTTGAGTGATTGCAAACAAGTCGAGTCCTGCCCTTTGTCTGTCCTCTTCTCTACCACATATCACTGTTGCTTCTAACCTTATTCCTTGGCCTCTAGGCTCCATTAAACATTCTCATGTTTGCTTGCCACAGTTCTCAGTTAGTGAAGACCTTTGTGATACTAATCCCCCCCCCACACACACACTGGCTTTTTCTTCATACATATAAGTCAACCCTTTAGTCTGGCCACCCATGAGGCTAGGTGTGAGACCTAGCAAAATCAACCTTATATGGGATTTTCAGCATCTAGTTTGATTTTCCAAATGTTAGAGACAGTTTGGCTATGTAAAGCAGTGATCTTCTGTCAATAGCATTCTCTACTTTGACAAAGAACCAAGTTAATAAAAGACAAAACAACAAGCCATGTTTTTCCCACTGCCCTAATTTTTTATTAGATACTCTCTGTATTTACATTTGAAATGTTATCCCTTCCCCCACCCTGCTCCCATTCCCCTCCCCTTCCCCTTCATTTGTCTTCACAAAGGTGCACTTGCTCCTAATCAACCTCTCCACTCCATTGCCTTGGCTTTCCTCTATATTGGAAAAATGTGTCCTCCCTGAACCAAAGGCCTCTTCTCCCATTGATGCCAGACACTGCTGTCTTCAGCTACATATGCAACTGGAGCCATAGGTCTCTCAATGTGTGCTCAGTGGTTGGTGTTTTAGTTCATGGGAGTCATGGAGGGTTTGTTTGGTTGTTCTTCCCATGAGGTTGCAACCCATTTCAGCTCCTTCAGTTTTTTCTTTAGCACCTTCATTTGGGGTTCCTGTGTTCAGTCTGATGGTTAGCTGCAAGCATGTTCAGCTATATCTGTATGAATATGGCAGAGCCCCTGAGGAGATATCTTTATCTGGTTCCTGTCAGTAAATACTTCTTGGCATCAGCAATAGTACTTGGATATAATGGCTGCATATGGGGTGGATCCCCAGGTGAGAGCGCTTCTGAATGATCTTTTTTCAATCCCTGTTCCTCTATTTGACCTTGTATTTCCTCCTGTGGTTGTTTTGTTCTCCCTTCTAAGAAAGACTGAAGTCTTGTTTTCATCGAACCTTTTCTCTAACTGATGGTTCTTCTCTTGGCCCTACTACTCAACAATGATTGACAAAAAGTCAAATGAATCATAAAAATTAAATAGATAAATCTGGGAAAAAAAAGAAATAAATGTGCCTATGTCTAATAAGCCATAAGGGCTGAGAATTTCATAATTCCAATAAGTTGGATCCTGTGACTATACAACAGCATGTGGTCATATTGTCTAGCCTCACATTACTGGATAATTCAATCCAGTGACTCTTCTGCCTTTTTTGTTGTAAATGATATATTTCAGAATTCTGTGCGATATTATATACTTAAGAGTATTTTACCAATATTCACTTTCTTTTTATTTCATCTTTTATTTATTTTTATTTGATGTGGGCATGCTTTTCTTTATAATTATAAAAAAATAAAGGTAAGAAAGTACATCAAAATTAAAGGTAAAGGAAAACATTTTATCTAAAGAACAGCAACTGGTGCACACCTTTAAAAGATTACACACACACACACACACAGACACAGACACAGACACACACACACAATATCACTGTCTTCAGACACACTAGAAGAGGACATCAGATTCCATTACAGATTGTTGTGAGCTACCATGTGGTTGCTGGGAATTGAACTCATGACCTCTGGAAGAGCAGTCAGTGCTCTCAACTGCTGAGCCATCTTTAATCCCACACCTTTAATTCTAGCATTTGGGAGGCAGATATCTGAATTCCAGGCCAGCCTGGGCTAAAGAGTGAGTTCCAGGACAGCCAGGGCTAAACATAGAAACCCTATTTCAATAAATATGCAAGTTATGGGGCTGAAGAAGAGATAGTTCAGTTCAGAGCTCTTGCTGCTCTCCCAGAGGACCTGATTTTGGTTCCAAGCAACCACATCGGGTGACTCACAATCACCTGTAACTCCAGCCATCTTACTTCCTCTTCTGGCCTCTGTAGGCACCTGTACTCACATACACAAACCACATCTAGTCAGTCAGTCTATCTGTCTCTCTCTCTCTCTCTCTCTCTCTCTCTCTCTCTCTCTCTTTCTCTCTCTCTCTCTCTCTCAGAAAGAAAGAAAGAAAGAAATTAAGAAACAAACAAACAAACAAACAAACAAACAAACTGTGGTATTAAAAACAAGTATTGAACTTGTACACTTTTATACAGAAACATTTCAGACCCAAATTAACTACTGTTCAAGAAAAAAAAGTCCCCTAATATATTAATTACTCTCAGTATTTCTTTACAGTTTTTAAACCACTGGTGCTTTAATTGCTTAGGCATGATGAAAGGTAATTTCTGCTTCCTTAATACAGCACTCATTCACCAATGAGATGGTGTTCAAGAGCTATGGGTGTGCCTGCCATTATTTTCCTCCTGGAGCTGGTTTCTTAGGGAGAAGTCTGAGGAACTTTGATCCTTTCTAGTGTTTTCTTCTTCCTTAGATGCACTTTCTTTTCAACAAAGCTGGAAAGCTTGCCCTCTCCCATCTACTCCAAGGTCTCTGCCCTTTGCCAACTGGAATTTATGACTGTTTGCTCCCGAAAAAAGGAGATTTTCTGTCTTTTTGCCCCAAAATAAGGACAATTTCTGCCTTTTTGCCCGAAAATTATGAGAATTTCTGCACTTTTGCTTCAAAACACAGGGAATTTCTGCTTTTTATCCCGAAAGTAAGGGGAATGTATACGTTTTGCCACAAAAAAGGGAAATTTCTTCATTTTTTGCCCCAAAATAAGAGGAATTTCTGCCTTTTTACCTCAAAATAAGTGAAATTTCTGCCTTTTTACCCAAAAATAAACGGAATTTCTGTCTTTTTGCCCCAAAATATAAGGAATTTTTGAATTATGCCCTGAAATAAGTGAAATTTCTACAATTTTGCCCCAAAATAAAAGAAATTTCTGCATTTTTGCCACAAAATAAGAGGAATTTTTGTCTTTTTGTCCCAAAATAAGGGAAATTTCTGCCTTTTTGCTTCCAAATAAAAGGAATTTCAGCCTTTTTACCTCAAAATAAGGGGAATATTTGCATTTTGCCACAAAATATTAAGAATTTCTGCATTTTTTGCCCCAAAATAAGGAAAATTTCTGCCTTATTTCCATGAAATAATTGAAATTTCTGCAATTCTGCCCCAAAATAAGTGAAATTTCTGCAATTTTGCCCCAAAATAAGGGAAATTTCTGGAATTTTGCCCCAAAATAAGTGGAATTTCTGAGTTTTGCCCCAAAATAAGGAGAATTTCTGTCTTTTGCCCAAACATATAGGGAATTTCTGCGTTTTTGCCCCACAATTAGGGGAATTTCTGCAATTTTGCTCCAAAATATGGGGAATTTCTGCCCTTTTGCCCAAAAATAAGGGGAATGCATACCTTTTTGCCATAAAAAAGGGAAATTTCTTCATTTTTGCTCCAAAATAAGGGGAATTTCTGCCTTTTTGCCTCTAAATAAGTGGAATTTCTGTCTTTTACCCCAAAACAAAGGGAATTTCTGTCTTTCTTGCCCCAAAATAAGGGGAATTTCTGACTTATTACCCTGAAATAAGTGAAATTTCTGCAATTTTGCCCCAAAATAAAGGAAATATCTGCCTTTTTGCCCTGAAATATGTGAAATTGCTGCAATTTTACCCCAAAATAAGGTGAATTTCTGCCTTTTTGCCCCAAAATAATGGGAATCTCTGCCTTTTTGCCCCAAAATAAGAAAAAATTTTGCTTTTTTTCTCTGAAATAAGTGAAATTTCTGCAATTTTGCCCCAAAATAAGGGAAATTTCTGCCCTTTTTCCCCCATATAAGGGGAATTTCAGCCTTTTTACCTCAAAATAAGGGGAATTTCTGCATTTTTGCCACAAAATATTAGGAATTTCTGCCTTTATGCCCCAAAATAAGGAAAATTTATGCCTTTTTTCCCTGAAATAAGTGAAATTTCTAAAATTTTGCCCTAAAATAAGTGAAATTTCTTCAATTTTGCCCCAAAATAAGGGAAATTTCTGGAATATTGCCCCCAAAAAAGTGGAATTTCTGAGTTTTGCCCCAAAATAAGGAAAATTTCTGTCTTTTTGCCCCAACATATAGGGAATTTCTGCGTATTTGCCCCACAATTAGAGGAATTTCTGCAATTTTGCTCCAAAATACATGGAATTTCTGCCTTTTTGACCGAAAATAAGGGGAATACATAACTTTTTGCCATAAAAAAGGGAAATTTCTTCATTTTTGCTCCAAAATAAGGGGAATTTCTTCCTTTTTGCCTCTAAATAAGTGGAATTTCTGTCATTTTCCCCCAAAACAAAGGGAATTTCTGTTATTTTTGCCCCAAAATAAAGGGAATTTCTGACTTATTACCCTAAAACAAGTGAAATTTCTGCAATTTTGCCCCAAAATAAGTGAAATTTCTGCCTTTTTGCCCTGAAATATGTAAAATTTCTGCAATTTTACCCCAAAATAAAGTGAATTTCTGCATTTTTACCGCAAAATAATGGGAATTTCTGCCTTTTTGCCCCAAAATAAGAAAAATTTTTGCTTTTTTTCTCTGAAATAAGTGAAATTTCTGCAATTTTGCCCTAAAATAAGGGAAATTTCTGCAATTTTCCCCCATAATAAGGCAAATGTCTGCAATTTTGCCCCAAAACAAGGGGAATTTCTCCATTTTTGCCCCAAAATAAAGGAAATTTCAGCCTTTTTACCTGAAAAAAAGTGAAATTTCTGCAATTTTGCCCCAAATAAAAAAAAATTCTGCAATTTTGCCCCAAAATAAGGTAAATTCCTACAATTTTGCCCCAAAATAAAGGAAATTTCTTGAATTTTGCCCCAAAATAAAAGGAATTTTTGATTTTTCCCCAAAATAAAGGGAATTTCTGCCTTTTGCCCCAAAATTAGGGGAATTTCTGCAATTTTGCTCCAAAATACGGGGAATTTCTGACTTTTTGCCTGAAAATAATGGGAATGCATACCTTTTTGCCATAAAAAGAGAAAATTCTTCATTTTTGCTCCAAAATAAGGGAAATTTCTGCCTTTTTGCCTCTAAATAAGTGGAATTTCTGTCTTTTTCCCCCCAAACAAAGGGAATTTCTGTCTTTTTTGCCCCAAAATAAGGGGAATTTCTGACTTATTACCCTGAAATAAGTGAAATTTTTGCAATTTTGCCCCAAAATAAGGGAAATTTCTGCAATTTTGCCCCAATGTAAAGGAAATTTCTGCAATTTTGAGCCAAAATAAGGGGAATTTCTGACTGTTTGCTCCCAAAAAAAGGAGATTTTCTGTCTTTTTGCCCCAAAATAAGGAGAATTTCTGCCTTTTTGCCCGAAAATTATGAGAATTTCTGCAATTTTGCCCCAAAATAAAGGAAATTTCGGCCTTTTTGCCACAAAATAAGGGGAATTTCTGTCTTTTTGCCCCAAAATAAGGGAAATTTCTGCCTTTTTGCCCCCAATTAAAAGGAATTTCAGCATTTTTACCTCAAAATAAAGGGAATTTCTGCATTTTTGCCACAAAATATTAAGAATTTCTGCATTTTTGCCCCAAAATAAGGAAAATTTCTGCCTTTTTTCCCTGAAATAAGTGAAATTTCTTCAATTTTGCCCCAAAATAAGTGAAATTTCTGCAATTTTGTCCCAAAATAAGGGGAATTTCTGAGTTTTCCCCAAAATAAGGAGAATTTCTATCTTTTTGCCCCAACATATAGGGAATTTCTGCCTTTTTGCCCCATAATTAGGGGAATTTCTGCAATTTTGCTTCAAAATACGGGGAATGTCTGCCTTTTTGCCCGAAAATAAGGGGAATACATAACTTTTTGCCATAAAAGAGGAAAATTTCTTCATTTTTGCTCCAAAATAAGAAGAATTTCTGCTTTTTTTCCTCTAGATAAGTGGATTTTCTGTCTTTTTCCCTCAAAATAAAGAGAATTTCTGTCTTTTTTGCCCCAAAATAAGGGGAATTTCTGAATTTTTACCCTGAAATAAGTGAAATTTCTGCAATTTTGCCCCAAAATAAGGGAAATTTCTGCCTTTTGGCCCTGAAATATGTGAAATTTCTGCAATTTTACCCCAAAATAAGGTGAATTTCTGCCTTTTTGCCCCAAAATAATGGGAATTTCTGCCTTTTTGCCCCAAAATAAGAAAAATTTTTGCTTTTTTTCTCTGAAATAAGTGAAATTTCTGCAATTTTGCCCCAAAATCAGAAGAATTTCTGACTTTTTACCACAAGATAAAGGAAATTTTTTCCTTTTTGCCCCAAAATAAGGAGAATTTCTGCATTTTTTGCCTTTAAATAAAGGGAATTTCTGCCTTTTTGCCATGAAATGAGTAAATTTCTGCAATTTTGCCCCATAATAAGGAAAATTTCTGTTTTTGCCACATAATACGGGGTATTTCTGCATTTTTGCCAAAAATAGGGGGGAATTCTTCATTTTTGCCCTAAAATAAGGGGAATTTCTCCATTTTTGCCCAAAAATCATGGAAATTTCTGCCTTTTTGCCACGAATAAGGGAAATTTCTTACTTTTGGCCATAAAATAATGTAAATTTCTGCATTTTTACCCCAATATAAAGAGAATTTCTATATTTTGCCTCAAGATAAGGGGGATTTCTCCCTTTTTGCCCCAAAATAAGGGAAATTTCTGCTTTTATACCTGAAATAAGTGAAATTTCTGCTATTTTGCTGTAAAATAAAGGAAATTTCTGAAATTTTACCACAAAATAAAGGGAATTTCTGCATTTTTGCCCCAAAATAAGGAATATTTCTGCATTTTTGCCCTGAAATAAGTTAAATTTCTGCAATTTTGCCCCAAAATAGGGAAAATTTCTGCTTTTTAGCCGTGAAATAAGTGAAATTTCTGCAATTTTCCTCTAAAATAAGGAATATTTCTGCATTTTTCCACAAAATAAGGTGAATTTCTGCATTTTTGCCCCCAAAAATGGGGAATTTCTGAATTTTTGCCTAAAAATAAGGGGAATTTATGCATTTTTGCCCCAAAATAAGGGGAATTTCTGCCTTTTTGCCCAAAAATAATAAGTATTTTTGCCTTTTTGACCCCAAAGTAAAGAGAATTTCTACCTTTTTGCACCAAGATAAGGGGAATTTCTGCCTTTTTGCCCCAAAATAAGGGGAATTTCTGTCGTTTTGCCCTGAAAGAAGTGAAAATTCTGCAGTTTTGCCCAAAAAATAAGGGGAATTTCCGAATTTTGCCCCAAAATAAGGGGAAATTCTGCCTTTTGGGCCCAAAATAAGTGAAATTTCTGCAATTTTGTTCTAAAATAAAAGAAATTCCTGCCTTTCTGCCAGAAAATAACAGAAATTTCCTGCTTTTTCACCAAAATAAAGAAAATTTCTGCATTTTTTTTTTCAAAATTAGGGGAATTTCTGCTTTTTGCCCTAAAATAAGGGGAATTACCGCCTTTTGGCCCCAAAATAGGGGCATTTCTGCCTTTTTGCCCCAAAAGAAAGAAATTGCTTCCTTTTTGCAAAAAATAAGTGGAATTTCTGCCTTTTTCTCTAAAAATAAAGGGAATTTCTTTGTTTTAGCCCCAAAATTAGAAAAATTTCTGAATTTTTTCCACAAAATGAGGAGAATTTCTGCTTTTCTACCCGAAAATACCGATAATTTCTGCGTTTCTGTCCCAAAATAAGGGGAATTTATGCCTTTTTGCCACAAAATAAAAAGAATTTCTCCTTTTTTGCCCCAAAATATTGAGAATGTTTGCCTTTCTACCCGAAAATATGGAAAATTTCTAACTTTTTGTCCCAAAATAAGCGGAATTTCTGCAGTTTTGCCACAAAACAAGTGAAATTTTTGCCTTTTTGCCCCCCAAAAATGGCATTTCTGCTTTTTGGCCCAAAATAAAGGGAATTTCTGCATTTTTGCCCAAAAATAAAAAAAAAATTTCTGCCTTTTTGACCAAAAATAAGGGTAATTTCTGCAAATTTTCCAAAATAGAGAAGGAAAATTTCTGCCTATTTACCCCAAAATAAGGGGAATTTCTTTCGTTTGCCCCAAAATAAAAGGAATTTCTTCATTTTTGCCCCAAAATATGGGGAATTTTTGCATTTTTGCCCCAAAATAAAAAGACTATCTACCTTGTTGCCCTAAAATTTAAAAAATTCTGCAATTTTGCCTCAAAATAAAAGAAATTTCGGCTTATTTGCCCCAAAATAAAGGAAATTTCTGCAATTTTTACCAGAAGTAAGTTATATTTCGCCAACTTAGCCCCAAAATAATCGAAATTTCTCCAATTTTGCACCAAAATAAAGGGAATTTCTGCCTTTTTGCCCCAGAAGAAGGAAAATTTCTGCATTTTTGCACTGAAATAAGTGAAATTTCTGCAATTTTAACCCCAAAATAAGGAAAATTCTGCCTTTTTACCATGAAATAAGGGAAATTTCTGCTATTATGCCCCCAAAATAGGAAAATTTCTGCCTTTTTGCCCCAAAATAAGGTGAATTTCTGCTTTTTTGCCAAAAAATAAGTGGAATCTCTGCATTTTTCTCCCAAAAGAAAGGGAATTTCTGTCTTCTTACCCCAAAATAAGGGGAATTTCTACCTCTTTGCCCCAAAATATGTAGACTTTCTGCCTTTCTAGTGATAATGTCTTAATTTTATCTAAAATAAAAGAAATTTTTGCATTTTTTTGTGAAATAAGTAAAATTTCTGCAATTTTGCCCAAAATAAGGAAAGTTTCTGCATTTTTGCCCCAAAATAATGGGAATTTCTGCTCTTTTGCCCCCAAATAAGGGGAATTTCTGCATTTTTGCCCCAAAATAAGGGAAAATTCTGCCTTTTTACCCCAAAATAATTGAAATTCCTGCAATTTTGTTCCAAAATAAAAAAATTTCTGCCTTTCTGCCAGAAAATAATAGAAATTTTCTTCTTTTTCATTAAAATAAAAAAATTTCTGCATTTTTGCCCCAAAATTAGAATTTCTGCCTTTTTGCCAAATAATAAGTGGAATTTCTGCCTTTTCCCCCCAAAAGAAAGAGAATTTCTTTCTTTTTGCCCCAAAATAAGAGGAATTTCTCCATTTTTGCCCCAAAATAAAGGGAATTTCTGCCTTTCTACCGGAAAAATTGGAAATTTTTTCCTTTTTGTTCCAAAATAAGGGGAATTTCTGCCTTTTTTCCCCTAAATAAAGGGAATTTCTGCCTTTTTGCCGTGAAATGAGTGAAATTTCCAAAATTTTGCCCCATAATTAGGAAAATTTCTGCTTTTTGCCACAAAATACAAGGTATTTCTGCATTTTTGCCAAAAATAGGAAGAATTTCTGCATTTTTTGCCCTAAAATAATGGGAAATTATGTTTTTTTGCCACAAAATAAAGAGAATTGCTGCCTTTTGCCAAAAAATAAGTGGAATTTCTGCCTTTTTCTCCCAAAATAAAGGGAATTTCTGTCTTTTTACCACAAAATAAGGGGAATTTCTAACTTTTTGCCCCAAAATAAGTAGACTTTCTGCCTTTCTACCAGAAAATATGAGAAATTTCTGCCTTTTTTTCCCAAAATAAAAGGAATTTCTGCATTTATACCACAAAATAATTGAAATTTTTGCCTTTTTGACCCCAAAAAATGGCATTTCTGCTTTTTGGCCCAAAATAGGGAGTTCTGCATTTTCCTTAAAATTAAGGGAATTTCTGCGTTTTTGCCCTAAAATAAGGGAAATTTCTGCCAATTTGCCCCAATAGAGAAGGGAAATTTCTGCCTCTTTACCACAAAATAAGGGGAATTTCTGCCTTTTTGCCCCAAAATAAAGGGAATTTCTGCATTTTTGCCCCAAAATAAGGGGAATTTCTGCATTTTTTGCCCCAAAATAAGGGGAATTTCTGATTTTCTGCCCCAAAATAAGTGAAATTTTTGCAATTTTGTTCCAAAATAAAAGAAATTTCTGCCTTTCTGCCATAATCTAATGAAAATTTCTTTATTTTATCCAAAATAAAAGAAATTTCTGCATTTTTTAGTGAAATAAGTAAAATTTCTGCAATTTTGCCCCCAAATAAGGAAATTTTCTGCATTTTGGCCCCAAAATAATGGGAATTTCTGCTCTTTTGCCCCAAAATAAGGGGAATCTCTGAATTTTTGCCTGAAAATAAAAGGAATTTCTAACTTTTTGCTCTAAAGTAAGGAAAATTTCTGCAATTTTGCCTCAAAATAAAAGAAATTTCTGCCTTTTTTCTAAAATAAAGGAAATTTCTGCATTATTTACCAGAAATAATTGAAATTCCTGCAATTTAGCCCCAAAATAATCAAAATTTCTCCAATTTTGCCCCAAAATAAAAGGAATTTCCTTCTTTTTGCCACAAAATAAGGAAAATTTCTGCCTTTTTGCACTGAAATATGTGAAATTTCACCAATTTTGCCCCAAAATAATAAAAATTTCTTTTTTTTTACCATGAAATAAGTGAAATTTCTGCAATTATGCCCCAAAATAAGCAAATTTTCCGCATTTTTGCCCCAAAATAAGAGGAATTTCTGCATTTTTGCCCCAAAATAAAAGAATTTCAGCCTTTTTGACTCAAAATAAGAATTTCTTCCTTTTTGACCCAAAAAAAAAGGGAATTTCTACCTTTTTGCACCAAGATAAGGGGAATTTCTGCCTTTTCGCTCAAAAATCATGGTAATTTCTGCCTTTTGCCACAAATAAGGGGAATTTTTGACTATTGGCCATAAAATAATGGAAATTTCTGCATTTTTGCCCCAAAATAAAAAGAATTTCTATATTTTTGCCTCAAGATAAGGGGAACTTCTTCCTTTTTGCCCCAAAATAATGGAAATTTCTGCCTTTTTTACATGAAATAAGTGAAATTTCTGCTATTTTGCTGCAAAATAAGGAAAATTTCTGAAATTTTACCCCAAAATAAAGGGAATTTCTGCATTTTTGCCCCAAAATAAGGAATATTTCTGCATTTTTGCCCAGAAATAAGTTAAATCTGCAATTTTGCCCCAAAATAAGGACAATTTCCTCATTTTTTGCCGTGAAATAAGTGAAATTTCTGCAATTATCCACCAAAATAAGGAATATTTCTGTATTTTTTCCGCAAAATAAGGTGAATTTCTGCCTTTTTGCCCCAAAAAATGGGAATTTCTGCATTTTTACCCCAAAAGAAATAAAATTTATGCCTTTTTGCACTGAAATAAGTCAAATTTCTGCAATTTTAACCCCAAAATAAGGACAATTCTGCCATTTTACCATGAAATAAGGGAAATTTCTGCTATTATGCCCCAAAAATAGGAAAATTTCTGCCTTTTTGCCCCAAAATAAGGTGAATTTCTGCTTTTTTGCCAAATAATAAGTGGAATCTCTGCATTTTTCTCCCAAAAGAAAGGGAATTTCTGTCTTCTTACCCCAAAATAAGGGGAATTTCTACTTTTTGCCCCAAAATAAGTAGACTTTCTGCCTTTCTAGTGATAATGTCTTCATTTTATCTAAAATAAAAGAAATTTCTGCATTTTTCCATGAAATAAGTAAGATTTCTGCAATTTTGCCCAAAATAAGGAGAGTTTCTGAATTTTTGCCCCATAATAATGGGAATTTCTGCTCTTTTGCCCCCAAATAAGGGGAATTTCTGCATTTTTGCCCCAAAATATAAAGAATTTCTACCTTTTTGCCCTAAAATAAGGAAAATTTCTGCAATTTTGCCCCAAAATAAAGAAAATTTCTGCATTTTTTACCAGAAAAAAAGCGATATTTCTGCAATTTAGCCCCAAAATAATCGAAATTTCTCCAATTTTGCCCCAAAATAAAGGGAATTTCTGCCTTTTTGCCCCAATATAAGAAAAATTTCTGCCTTTTTGCACTGAAATAAGTAAATTTTGGCAATTTTGTTTCAAAATAAGAAAAAATTTTGTCTTTTTACCGTGAAATAAGTGAAATTTCTGTATTTAAGCCCCCAAAAAAGCAAAATTTCTGCCTTTTTGCCCGAAAATATGGGAATTTCTGCATTTTTGAACTAAAATAAGGGAAATTTCTGCATTTTTGCACAAAATGAGGGGAATTTTTACATTTTTGCCCCAAATGCCTCCTCTTCCATCAGTGTCAGATAATGACATCCTCTGCTACATCAAGAGCTGAAGCAAGTGTCTCTCCATTTGTGCTCTTTGGTTGCTGGTTTAGTCCCTGAATGTACCGTGTGGTCAGGTTAGTGGATATTTTTTTTCTCTTGGGGTTGCAATCCTCAGTTTCTTCAATCCTACCCCCTGACTATTCTGATGGGGCTGTTCTTTTGTTCACAGGAAGAATTCTGGAATAAATATTTTGATATGAGCGGGAGGCACATGCCTATCAATTGGGAGCAATCTCTACAGGTACTAGCTTCCCTTTGTTGTGTAGTTTGGCTAATGTCATTTCTGTTGGGTTCTGGAAACCTCTTATTTCCCTGGCACCTGGGACTTTCTAGAGGCTACTCCCAGTTATCCATTATCTACTGCAACATATTTCTATTTCCTGACCCCCTGTTCTCTGTCCCTTCCTATACCTGACCCTGTCCACCGTTTTTTTATCTCCCACTCTTGACTCCCTCCTATGTGCCTTCTTTCCTCTACCTCATGTGATTATCTATGTAGGATGGAAGCATGCACATTTTGTTTGCCCCTCTCTCTCTTGGCCTTGCTCCTCTATTCTTTCACTCTCTTTTCTTTTCCCTTACTCTTCTCTCTCCAGTTGCTCATGGCCAGCCTCTGCTTTCTGTCTCTTCTCTTCTCTTCTCTTCTCTTCTCTTCTCTTCTCTATTCTTCTCACTCTCTCTCTCTCTCTCAATGTCTTTGTATCTCTCTTTCTATCTCTCTGTCTCTGATTATCTATTTATCTATGTCTCTGGTTCTATGTTATTTTTATGTATTTCTCTATGTCTCCAATCTCTCTCATGTCTCTCTCTATATATGTTTCTCACTCTATGTGTCTCTCTCTGTGACTCTCTGTTTCTTTCTATCTCTTTATTACTATATCTATGTTTCTCTCTATATGTCTCTCACTTTATGTCTCTCTCTCTCTCTCTCTCTCTCTCTCTCTCTGCCTCTATTACACTCCCAAGTCCCCTCCCCATGCCCTGAATAAATTCTATACTATAATATCCTGGTACCTCAGGGAGAAGGGATGCCTCAAATGGGCTATTTACACAACCACATATACACTGTTGGGATTAAATTAAGTATTTTCAAATGAGCCTCCCAAGCTCTAAGTGGAAGTGCCTGGCTTTAATCACAGCTTCCTCACAGAGGACAGAAGGAGTTAGCATGGGAATGAACCCTGGGGCCACTGCTTGTCAGATAGGTGCTGAGAACCATCAGGAAGACTCCATTGATAAAATAAAATGCAGAGAGCTTTATGATATATACTGTGTATTTGATGAGGAATAAAAATATTGGTGCTTGAGAGATCATTCCGTGGTTAGAAAACAAACTGCTCTTTCTGAGTTCCTTGCTCTAATACCCAGCACCCACACAGAGGCTCACACTCACCTAGCTTCGGTTTCAGGGGAGAGATTGTACTTACACAGTGACACATTCACAATGGAAATAAATATTTAAATTCATATTGATTAATTTTATTTAAAATAAATACATATTAAATTAATTTTATCCAGATTATTTTAAAAGAAAGCTTATATAAAATTAATTTTACATAAGTTAACAATAATTAAATTAATACTAGATTTTATTTATTTAAGACAGTGCTCACTGCTGACCTTTGACCCTAGCCCATAACCTCTGACCCCTCTTCAGGACTCATGGAGCAAGTCCATACCTATAGCACACCTATAGCACCTATAACTGCTGGACCAGATGTGAGGTTTCCCAGTCATCCTGGTCTGCCCTGAGATAATGCACCTGCCCACCGGGACTGGAAACAGGGAAACCAGGCTCCAAAACAGGGTATCTAGGAAAGGAAGCAGGTCTTCAAGGATGGAAAGAGGACATTGGGAATGGAAACAGGGCACGGGAACCAGAACAGGGCATCAGACCGGAAGCTCTGCATGGACGACAGGAAATAGGACGGGGCCCGGAAACAAGGCTTCATGGACAATGAACAGGATTTCATGGGCCAGAAACAGAGTATTGGTAAACAGAAAAACAACACTGGGAAGTGGAAACAGGGCACTGGAAGCAGGGAACCAAGCACTGGAAACAGGACATGGGGATCAGAAACAAGATATCAGGGTCCAGAAACGTAAGCATTGTCATCCAGAAACAGGGCATCAGGAACGGAAACAGGGGATGGGGGACCAGTAATAGGGCATCAGGGACCGAACAGGGCATCATGAACCAGAAACAGGGTATTGGGTACTGAAACATGGAATTGGGGAATGGAAAAAGGGCAGAGAAAGTACTGTGAACAGAGTTAAAAACAAGGGGACATTATGAGGTGTGCGGACACATCACAGGGGACCGATTATAAACATTTTAAAATGACTTGTTTATTTTTATCTTATTTGCATTTGTGTTCAGTCTTGATTTTGCCTCAGATTCCCTGGAAGTTGAATTACAGGGAGTTGCGAGCTTCCCTGCAGGTGCTGGGAATCAAACCCAGGCACTCAGGTAGAGCAGCAGCTGGTGCTGTTAAGCTCAGAGCTGTCTCTCTAGGCCCTAGTTATTAATACTTTTAATTATATGAGTTTGCTTGTTTGTTTGTGTGATTGATTGATTGACTGATTTAGCTCTTAACAGAAATGTGCCAAGACCTGGAAAAACTATTAAGAGATACTTCTGAGAAAATACCCATGATGCACAGCGACCAAGGAAAGAAAATTTACAAGCAGATACATGGCAGCACCTTTGTGTCCTTGTGAGGTAATGAGCGCTGTTGAGTTGGAGATGAGCTCACTGCGTTTATGTGCCTCTGTCCCCTGCCTCTCTCTCTTCCCCTACATCCCCTGTGAGTGTGTCTGTGTGTGCTGCACATGCATGTGCTGACGTACCACATTGTATGTAATGATGTCTTAGGTACATTTTCTTCTCTTTCCCCCTCATCTCTCTCTCTCTCTCTCTGTGTGTGTGTGTGTGTGTGTGTGTGTGTGTGTGTGTGTGAAACACACAGGTGCTGATTTTCAGCATGTATCTTTAATTGAGAAATCGTTTATCTATCTTTAATTTTTAGATTTTTTTCCATGTGAATGTTAAATTTGATCAGAATTTATTTTCTCAGAAATTTTGATGTAAATTTTCAATTTCAAAATGTTTTTCTACATTTATTTCTAGTTTAATTGTGAAAAAATTTAAGTCTCCATTTTAAAAATTATTCTTTTTTTATTTGATTTTTCAATTTTATCTAAATTCTGTCAATATATTTCTACAAATTTCCCTGAAAATATTTATAGGGCAAATATTAAATTATTTCAAAATATGTTTCTAAATGCCTCTTCAATTTATGAATAAACATTTTCAGTCTTTTATCTTATTAGGATTATTTCCCATGTGAATCATCAGTTTTGCCAGAATTTTGTTGATATAATTTTTTATTTTTCTCAGAAAAATTATTGATGTATATATAAAATATTTTTAATATTTTCTGTCATGTGTCATCAATTTTGGGAGAAATATTTTCTATCTGGTTTATTTTATCATTATTATTGCATGTGAATTTTCATTTTATCATATTTCTCTCTATACATTCCTTCAATGTTCTCAGAAATATTTTTATGTATAGATAATGTTTTTACAAAATTTTCATACATGTGTTTTTCATATTTTGAAGTATATTTGCAGGGTCTTCAATTTTATTATTATTTTTCCATGTCAATCTCCAGTTTTATGTGATTTCTGTTCATACATTTGTTCAGTTTCCTTCCAAATGTTTCAGATGTGAATTTGAAATTTTAACAAAACGTTTTTCTCTATGTGTTTTCAGGTTTTCGAGAAATGTTTCCCAACTTCTCTCTTTTTTTCCTTTTTTGTTTTTTTTCTTTTGGTTGTATTTTATTTATTTCATTTTTTAAACTTTAATTTTAAACACCAAGATAAATGTACAAATTTTTAAGCATTTTTGCATAAAAGTACAGGAATATATTTTTTATAAAGTTGTAATTTAGTATTTGTGGTTACATATACAAACACATATGTATATATGTAACAATAATATAGGAAAAGAGGTTATTAATTGAGGGGATAGGAGAGAAACTGGGAGGGGCTGTAGGAAGGAAAGGGGGATGTGATACAGTTCTATTTTAATTAAAATATGTTCTTTTTTTTTTCTTGAACTTCACACATTTTGTGAGTTGTTTCTGGGGTGTTCAGAGCTTTATGGGGTTAGTGTCCCATTAACAGTGACTGCATATTATGTCTGTTCTTTTGTGACTGGGTTATCTAACTCAGGATGATATTCTCTAGATGCATTCATTTTCTTAAGAATTTGGTTAAGTCATTGTTTCTGGTGGCTGAGTAGTATTCCATTGTGTAAATGTACCACAATTTTTGTATCCATTCATCTTCTGAAGGGCATCTGGGTTCTTTCTAGCTTCTGGCTATTATAAATAGAGCTGCAATGAACATTGTGGTGCATGTATCTTTGTTGTATGTTGGAGCATCTCTTGGGCAAATGCCCAGAAGTAGAATAACTGGGTCTTCAGGTAGTACTATGTCCATTTTTCTGAGGAAACTTAGGCTCATTTCCAGAGTGGTTGTATCAGTTTACAACCCCACCAGCAGTGCAGAAGTGTTCCTCTTTCTCCACATCCTCGCCAGCATCTATTGTCATCTGAGTTTTGGACCTTGGCCAATCTGAATGGTGTGAGGGTTGTTTTGGTTTGCATTTCCCTGATGGCCAAGGATGTTGAGCACTCCTTAGATGTTTCTCAGCAATTCAATATTCCTCGATTGAGAACTTTTTGTTTAAGTCTGTACCTCATTTTTTAATAGGGTTTTTTGATTCTCTGTTATCTCCCTTTTTGAGTTCTTGGTATACCTTGGATATTAGGCCTCTGTCTGATGTGTGGTTTGTAAATATCTTTTCCCACTCTGTTAGCTGCAGTTTTTGTTTTCATGATAGTGTCTTTAGCCTTAGAGAAACTTTGCAATCTCATTAAGTCCCATTATTATTATTTTTCCATGTCAATCTCCAGTTTTTTGTGATTTCTGTTCGTATATTTGTTCAGTTTCCTTCAAAGAATTTCAGATGTGAATGTGGAATTTTATCAAAAAATTTTTCTCTATGTGTCTTAAGTTTATCGAGAAATGTTTTGTGTTTTATCTTTTATCTGTAATCAGTATTATATTCTATGTAAATCTTGAAATTTATCAGAAATTTTTTATATGTATTTTCAATTTTTTAGAAATTATTTGATGTAATTTTTGTGTTTTTTAAAATGTTTTCTACATACATGTTCAATATTTGTTAAATGTTTTTATATCTTCTATCATAATGTGATTTTTCTAGTTGTGAGTCTTCAATTTTATCAGATTTCTTTCTTCACATTCTTTCTATTTCTTAGAAATATGTTTGCTTTATATATTATTTTTTAAAAAATCTTTTACATGGGTTTTCAAGGATTTAAATAATATTTACTTTTTCTTGCATTTTAACATGACTTTTTTCATGGTAACCTTCAATTTTATCAGAATTTTTATATATTTCTTGAAATTTTCAGAAATATTTTGAAGAGAATGTAGAATTATTTAAATCGTTTTTCTTTATGTGTCTGCATTTTTTTGAAAAAAATATTTTACTCCTCTCTTTTATCGTATTTTATACTTGAAACTTTAATTTTCATCAGAAGTTTATTCTATTTTTTTCAGTTTTCTCAGAAAAATGTCCAAGTATATATTAAAATTTTCATAAAATTTTTCTATATTCGTCTTCGTGTTTTAGAATAATATTTTCTGTCTTTTATGTTAGCAGGATTATTTCCCATGTGAATGTTCAACTTTATTAAAAATAACTTGATACAATTATTTAATTTTCTTAGAAATATTTTGGATGTAAATACATAGTTTATTCCACAAATTTTTCCACATGTGTCTTCACGTTTTGGGAAATACTTTCTACATGATATATTTTATCATTGTTATTGTATGTAAATTTTAATTTTATCAGAGTGTTTTCTATATACTTCTTCAATTTTCTTAGAAATATTAGCAATACAAATTTTCATTTTTAAACGGTTTCTGCAGAAGCATCTTCATTTTTGAATTTTTTTTTCTCTTTTTTTTAGGACTATTTTTCATGAGAATCTTCAAATTTATCAAAATATTTCTGTGTATTTTTCAAATTTATTCAAAGAATATTTTATGTAAATTTTAATTTGTCAAAAAATGTTTCTAAATGCCTGTTTACTTTTCTTTATAATACCTTTGCATGCTGTTTTAGTAGGATTATATTCCATGTGAATATCCAATTTTATGAAAATTCTTTTTATATATTTGTTCAATTTTCTCAGAAGTATTTTCAATATAAATATGTATTTTTTCAGAAAAGAGTTTTTTAATGTATCTTCAATTTTGAGATTGACATTTTCTGCTTCTTTTTTACCATGATTATCTTAAAGGTGAATTTTCAATATTATCACAATTGTTTCTATATATTTCTTCAATTTTTTTAGCAGTATTTTCGAGATAAATTTTCTAGTTTTTCTAAAAAAATTCTACATTCTTTAATTATGTGATTAATATTTTCTATGCATTCTTTTTATCTTGTTTTTTTTTTTTTTTTATAGAAACCTTTGATTTTTATCAGAATTCTGTCTTGGCAGTTCTCAAGTTTTCTCTCAAATATTTTCAATGTATATATGAATTTTTATCAAAATTTTTTTCTACATATGTTTTCAGCTTTCCGAGAAATTTTGTAGAGAGCTTTTGGGGTCTCTTGGCAGGAATCTGACATGGGGCCAGGAAAAGAAAGTAGAGCTACTCCAGAAAGGAATTTGACATTGGGCTAGGACAGGGAATTAAGCTCAGAGAGGAATCTGATTTCAGGATCAAATAGAGAAATAGGCTTCAGGCAATAACTTCACATTGGGCTAGGACAGGAAATTAGGTTTAGATAATCCCATCATCTTTACAACCCTCCTTAGAAATAGTGATTATGGAATTTTCTATGGCCTTTCTTGTTCTCTTAACCTAGACCTGGCCTTATTATTATCTGCATGTAATTAAAATGGAATAAAAGAGAGTTAAAGAATTGAACCTGCCTTTCAGCCTCAGAACTGGCTAGGGTCATGCTGCAGTTTTGTCTAATCATCTCTTTTTCTTTAATCCTAGCTCTGCTGCTGGAGAATCTCTTTGACTGAGCTGGTTTGGTGAGGTGGAACTCAATGTGAGGTTCAAGTGGATATAGTGAAGGACACCATGGGAAAGGAAGGGCATGCAGAGGAAAGTTTTGAAAAGTCTCAGCCAGCAGTGAGTAAACCCTAAAAGAATGGGGCTTGGCAATGGCACAATGCCATTTATATATATGCTTAAAATATGCTAAAGGATAGAGGAGCAAAAATAAGTCAGAAACAAGTTATCCAGTTTCTGATTTTTAAAGAAGAAATCTGTCCTTGGTTGCCTGAGGAAGGTTCTCTAAGTTTACAGACATGAGATAAAGTAGGAGAAGGAATAAAAGGGCACTATAAAATCCATGGTTTTGATAAAATGTTTTATGTTCCATGGCTATGTTGGATGGCATGTCCACTGAAGATCATTCACCTGCAGATTGGAAAAGAATAGCTCATGCATGTCTAGGGTGACTAAATTTTTTGCTGTGGAAAACAGAATTTTTTGAAAGATGTCAGCAAACAGCAGAATTAAAAGCTACATCAAACTATCCAGTTACTTATGAAATGCTAACAGGAGAAAGTCAATATCGCAATATTCAGGATCTATGCTGGGAAAGACATGATAGCAGAGACTCAGAGACTCTTCACACATGGTCAAAATAAGTCCAAGAGGTAAAACTTTTAGAGATTTGATTTTAGCACACCTTCTTTAAGGGGCCAACAGTATAGAACCTGAACCCTCACATTGCTTCGAAGACAAGGATGGACAGACATATTCTGTGCCAAGTGCTGGGGTTAAGACCCTCTTAGTCACTCACCAATAGTATTGATTTTCTTGATTCAATTCCTGGAACTTGTACAAGGCCTCACTTTTCTTCTGGGGCATTTCCTGAAGGTCATTCATCACCTCATGATGCTGTGTTTTCAGCTTATGGGACTCAGAGTTGATCCTGGGGAGGTCATGGCAAAAGACCAAATAACCCTTTGAACTAAAGATTCAAGGATCACATGAATTCAAACTGAAATGTGACCTTAGGCAGTGGGGTAAGTAGTCCAAACAAACATTATTGGGATGAAGCCCCTGTGGATATCTAGTTCTGAAGAGAAGGAAACCCAGCCTGACACATGTGAATCTAAGTAGAGATAGAGCCAATATTCACTGTCTGAAGGGAAGAACAAGTTATCAGTATCTGAATATCCAAGACTAATTCATCAGGTTAGACAGGGGAACAGAAAAAATGGAGAGGAACTCAGTAAGCACCAACAGGGAGAAGGGAGGCCAGGTATTCCTGGTGGTCATGAACTCTGCCCAGAGTTCATGGCAAATTTCAATGTGAATTCATGAAACTAGAGTATGCTTACGTGGTTTTATTACATTAACACTTTCTGGTCAGATTAGCCAAGCAGGAAAGCTGCAAAAGGGCCAAGGTTTCCACCAGTCTTGAAACCACTACCCTTTTTTAGGTCTCCACAAGGTGAAGATTAACAGTCAGTTCTGCAAACAGGGTTCTTGGCTAGTTAGGGGACCAGCTTTAGGCAGCAGATTTTGGAAGTGGCAGAGTCAGACATGAAACTGGTGTTTTAGTTACACCTTTACACTTCCATAGCAGCTTTTCTCAAGAGGGAGACCAAATTTCAGGGCCATGTTTCTCTACACAGTAAAATTCGAGAGGTGATACTCATTTGTAAGCCAGAAATGACAGTGACTCTTAGCCAGCCTGTGAGGCATATAGTTAAGTGAACTGGGGGTGACATCATGCTTGGAATAAGTCCTGGATCTATTGTTACTTTTTTATTGCTCAGCTTTCTAAGCAGTAGCTTCTGTCATGGTTGCTTTGTGTATTTCAAATATGTAGGCAAGGCCTTATTGTGGGTCATTCCTAATTATTAGCTCTATGACCACTGCGGAATCTGACTTTCCTTCTGGAGGGGACAAGCCCATAAAAATGTGAGACAGAATTAACTGGAGTTTTTTTCTTTATAATTCAACATTCTGGGACAGCAAAAGACTTTCAGCTTTGAATTGTTGTAGGAAGGTTTGGGCCAAATTATCTAAGCAGGTAGATTAGTCCTAGTTTTATTTGTGGTTGACTCTGCCTATTCTGATGGACAGAATATGGGAGAGGGCATGGCCCTACTTCTCATCATGAAGGGGGGGAGAGAAGCTGCCTCCAGTTGAATATTTTTCCAGCTTTTCATGTCATGTATCAGGAAGAGTTTAACCTTCAGAATTACACAGAAGAACACTTAGGATTCTGGCTTAGTAATTCAACTTAAGTTGTGTGAGGAGTTTCAGTGTCTTTCATGTAGAATGTGTGTGTGTTTTTTTTTTTTTTTTTTTTTTTTTTTTAACCTCAGAGGATTGCATTAAGCATGAGGGAAAATAATCATGTACTTGGCACAGTGTAACCACAGGAAAAGCTAATTTTGAGGACCTTGTCTATGCTGGATAAACCTAGGCCTTTCAGGATGCACTGATTACAAAGGCACTGCATCGGATTAGCTCTGTTAACTGTGACTTTTATATCAACCCCATTTCCTACCAAACAGTGATAAATTTAGGGGAATCCCATATGGGTAGGATAGAGTGGAAGGAGAAGGAAAACCTATACGCATGGGTAGGCGACACTGTTAAGACTAGGGTCTCTTCTTCAGACTGACACATTCTGGCCAGTGTAAATATTTCTATGAAGTAACAATCCATAGAATGTTGTGTCTGCCCTCTACATTTTACATGTTATACATTGTTTTTAAATTATGAATTTGTATCACATTTATAAACTTTTGTACCACTTCACTTGTGTGTAGCCTAAATGACATGTTGTGAAGAAAAATTCATCCATCTCGTGATTCCTGGACATCAAACTCTGGTCACCAGCTTGGTTTCAAGCATGTTCACCTGCTGTTCCACCCATCGGTGCACTTACCCACCTTTCATTTGGTTTCTGTGGCACAGGACACATAGCCCTGGCTGGCCTGCAACACCTGGGTATCAATCCCTGAGCACAGATTTAACAACACTCATTACCACGCCAAAGTGTTGGAGCTTTAAAGTATAGACACTGCATATTTCCAATAAGTACCTCAGTTTTCCCAGCATGTGTACACTGCAGCATACATGGCAAGGCTGCGGTCATAAACTACCTTCAAAACCGCAATGCTCTGGTCTAGACCTCATTTTACTAGTTTTGTGGATTCAAGTGTGTATAACACACAGCAAAACAAATTGTAAATATACAGAAATAGCTTCTGAAAGGCCCCATATGAAATCATCTACATGGCCTGTCTTTGTGCCTCCCAACACTTTCTCCAAACCCCTGAGCAATACAGACATTAGTCCATGGAGGGTACCCAAATTCTATTTTCATGCCTTTGAGCAAAATCTATTGTGAAAGTGATATTTCCCTACTTTTGTATTTAACATTCATTGAGCACCCCTAAACATCTAAATGAACCAGATCTTTCATTCTTTTTATTTCATTTTGAAGTTTCAGCATAAGATTAATATTTTTATTCAATACATTTTATTTACATTTCAAAAGTCATCCCCTTTCTCAGTTTCCCCTTGTGATAGTTTGCATATGCTTGGCCCAGGGAGTGCCACTATTGGTATGTGTGGCATTTTTGGAGGATGTGTGTAACTCTGGGAGTGGGCTTGGAGTTACTCCTTCTAGTTGTCTGACGTTTTTCAATCCGTTCCTGGCTTCCTTTGGAAAAAGATGTAGAACTCTCAGCTCCTCCAGCACCATGCCTGCCTGGATGCTGCCATGCTTCTGCCTTGTTACTGGACTGAACCTCTGAACCTGTAAGCCAGCCTTAATTAAATGTTATTTGTAAGGCTTGCCTCGGTCATGGTGTCTGTTCACAGCAATAAAACCCTAGCTAATATACCCCTCCATCTCATCCACTCTCTTTTGTTTTTATAAGAGTGCTCATCAGTTAACCCTTTCACTCTCCCACCTACAACTCCTGCTTCCCTCCCTGACATTTCCCTACACCAGGGCACTGAACCTAAGAAGGACCAAGAAATTATCCTCACATAGATGCTCAACAAGGCCCTCCTCTGCTACATATGCTACTGGAGCCATAAATCTTTCCATGTGTATTCTTTGGATTGGGGTTTAGTCCCTAGAAGCTCTGGTTTGTAGGTATTGTTGTTCTTTTGGGTGAAAACCTCTTTAGCTCCTTCAGTCCTTTTTCTAGCTCTTCCATTGAGGACCCTGTTCTCACTTTAATGGTTGGCTGAGATCTTCTGCATCTGTATTGGTCATGCTCTGGCAGAGACTCTCAGGACACAGCTATATCAGGGTCCTGTCACCATATTCTTCTTGGCCTCTGCAATACTGTCTGGATTTGGTGGCTGTATATGTGGTTTATTCCCAATTGGGGCAGACTAATGATAGCCTTTGTTTCAGTCTCTGCTACAAAATTTGTCTACATAATTCCTCCTATGAATATTTGTTTCCAACAATAAATAGCACTGAATCATCTGCACTTTCGTTTTTTTGCATCTTGAGCTTCATGTGGTTTGTGAATTGTATCTTGTGTATTCAGAGCTTCTGGTCTATTATTCTTCTGTCAATGAGTGCATGCCAAGAGTGTTCTTTTTATGTCTGTGTTAATATTTTCTAGTTCCATCCATTTACCTACCAATTTCATAAATTAATTGTTTGTAATAGCTGAGTAGTACTCCAATATGTAAATGTACATTTTCTGTATCCATAATTTCTGTTAAAGGACAACAACTGTTTTTTTTTTTTTTTTTTTTTTTTTTCTGGCTTCTGGCTATTATAAGGCTACTATAAGCATAGTAGAACATGTGTCATTGTTATGTGTTGTAACATGTTTGGATATATGCCTAGGAGTGGTATAGCTGGGTACATGGATAGTACTTTGTCATATTTTCTAATGTGCCTCAAGACTGACTTCCAAAATGGTTATACCAGACTTCAATCCCAGAAATAAATTTGAGTGTTCCTCTTTCTGCATACGTTAGTTGGCATTGGATGCCACATGAGTTTTTAATTTTAGCCATTCTGGCTGATTTGAGGTGGAATTTCATGTTTGTTTTGATTAGTATTTTCCTAGTGACTAAGGATGTTGGACATGTCTTTTGTTGCTATCCAACGCTTCGTTATTCCTCAGTTGAGAATTATTAGTTTACCTCTGTTGCCCAATATATTAATAGGTTTATTTGATTCTCCAAATCAAATTTCTTCAGGTCTTTGTATACATTGGCTATTAGTTCTCTAACCGATTTAAATTTCACAAAGGTCTTTTCACAATCTATTGGTGGTTGTTTAGTCCTACTGACAGTGTCCTCGCCTTACAGAAGCTTCACAATTTTATGAGGTGGCATTTGTTGAGTCTTTATCTCATAGTATAAGCCATTTATGTGCTCTTAAGGAATTTTCTTCAGTGATCGTGTGCTTGAGGCTCTACCCTAAGTTTCCTTCTATTAGGTTGAGTGTATCTTGTTTTCTGTTGAGATGCATGGACCACTTGGACTTGAGATTTATACAATGAGATAAGGATGAATAGATTTGCATTCTTCTTCATGCTGACCACCAATTGATCCATCACCATTGTTTAAAAATCCTATCTCTTATGACACTGGATTATTTTAGCATATTTTTCAAAGGTCAAGTGACTACAGATGTGTAGGTTTATTTCTCAGTCTTCGATTTTATTCCATTGATGTACCTTCCTGTCCCTGTACCAATACCATACAGGTTTTTTTTGATTATTATTATCATTTTTGCTCAGTAATACAGCTTGAATTCAGGGATGATGATTCTTCCTGGATGTTACAAGTAAGGATTGATGTTCACTGTTTACACAGCAGCTCAGCAATTGGCACACACTTAATAAGGGTAATAGAAAATTCTTTAACACTGAAAGATTACCATTCTTTAAGGCAGTCAAGGCCTGTACCCACCCAACAAGTGACTTCCTTGGATTCATATTTGTGCTTGTCTTTAGCACAATACAGGAAACAAGGGAACAAGGCATCCTAGATAGCCTGCAAAGATGCTATCTCTATCCAGAATTTATGTTGGCAATAAATAATTGCCACAGATTTATGCTATGGCACCAGCAGAATCACCTGGTCTGCTCTTAATCTTAGCTCACCTGGTAAATGTCTGAGGACTAAGAGTATCAGAGAAAACAGAACAGCATATCCTAGTTTACAAGTCTCTCTGCTGAAACTATAAGAGGGTTTTTATTTTTTTTTTGTTTTAGGATTTCTTAATTAGAAATATCTAGAAAGCTGTTCAGAGTTGGCACATGTAGTAGTCCCAGCACTCAGAAGGTGTTTTAAGAATTGATGCCTTGTTCTTGTTCTTCTGGTTGTGTTTTTGTATTTTTAATTTTGTAATCTCCAGCCAGGTACTAGTTTCATACCTAGAATGTTCATACCATGCTCTGTAAGGCCAGATGAGTCATATTAATCAATACTTTTATTGTGATCAGCCACACTACAGACAATGCTATTATTCATTTTCAAATAAGGAAAACAGTTATTGAGAAGGTACTTAACCAGTTTGTACTCACATATCCAAGATATCATAACTATAGAATGACATTCCGACCTTTTAGATTACCTATTACTCCCCTTTTAGAGGACATGGATAAGTGACATGGAAAATCAATGTTGGGAATATGTAATTTCAATTATAAACTCAGAAGTATGTGTACATGTGTATATATGCATTTTGTTTTTAATTTGAGATATAAATTTTTCAGAGAATCTGAGACCTAAATAGGTCTTGGCCAATCTTTGTAAACTGCATATACTTTAATGAGTCAAGACTGTCTTCTCTTTGTGTTGGGAGTGTACTTGAAAAAAAAGATTTTAATTTATATCTAGAGGTAGCCTAAGCCCTAAGGATCAGGATGAATTCAGAAACTGTCGTTGGGTTATGCACTGAGCCATAACTGGATGTCCCATCTTCAGGCTGTGGAGCCACGCTTATTACTGAGAAAAAAAATCACCTAATATCACAGATATCAAGATGGCAAGAGGCAATCACAAGAACATAAGCAATGGAAACAAAGACAACCTGGTGCCATCAAACACAGCACAATTACAGAGCTCTTATCAGCTGACCTACTTCATCCAATGTCTGGTATCAGAGGCCACCAGTTTCAGTTGCGCTAAGATCTTACATGACTGTTGTATCTTACTATTTCCAAAGCCTGTCCGATGTCTTTTTTCTCCCCATGTCCCTCTTCTTCCTTCTGTAACCCAAAGGCCCCATCGTTTTCTTTAGGGCCAGCAATTAACTTCTGCCTTCTTTATTGACATAATCAAGACTCAATTAGGGAATCAAATTTTAGTATCAGTTTCACCCCCTTACAAAATGTCATCAAATACTGGCAAGGAGATGGTGGACTTTTCTTCTCTGACTTTCATAATTAGATTGCTAAATTTTCTAATGCTCTTTAAACTCTTAAATTCGTAAGACAAACATAGTTTGCACTTTGTGCTTTATGTGTTCTTTCAACTGATTAGAAAGTAAGTTACATGTTACATAGTAAAATCGTGTATTGCTACCTCTCATTGCCATTGATATGGCAAACAAGGCCTTCAGTGTTCCTGTGCAGCTTGTACAAGTTACATTCTGCTCAGGAGAACACAGAGATGTTCCTGAACAACTGTTGGCCTACAGTTGTTTGATCACCACATCTTCACTAAATCAATCTGCAAGACTGGTGTTGTGTTAGAACTGAATTTTTGGTGTCATTTCAACGAATATTTAGATATTTCATAATAATCTGCATAATCTTTGCTTGTCTAGTTTTGTAATAGCAGCAGTAGTTTAATCATTGTAGTGCTTACATGTAGAATTCATTCATTAGGTGTCACAAAAATGCCAGTGTCCTTATGATATCATTTTCATCACATTCATTAGCTGCACTGGGTTGTGCAAGAGGCAGTGTGGGCACACAGGCCCTGCTGCTGGGGACAGTTGTAATCAGTGGCTACAGTGACTAGGCTGTGGGTCTGGATGGCAGGCAGTGTAGAACAGTGTGGCTGCCACCTCAGCCACCACCAAGTAGCAGCATGTAGGATCACTGGCGTGTGTGTGGGCTCTGTAGGCAGAGGAGCATTAGGGCTGCAGTTTGTGGAAGTGGGTCAGTTCAGCAGTTGTAGCAACCTCAGCCCCACCACACCCTAACACCTCTGGTGGCCAGAAATGGGGGGAAAAGTCAGAGAAACTTAGGCTGTGGTGCAGTTTGTGCAATGGTTTTCAGGCAAAGCCCAGGTAGAGCAGCACATCACCTAAACCAAGCAAACCAAAGGCTCACAGGTCTCAAGAGGTGCCCCTGATGACTCAGGCCAGTACTTGTCTGTGTTTCGAATAAAATAGGAGCACAGGTCATAGGGGTAGAAGCCAATAGTGTGGAAGTTGCAGTAGAGCTCCATCATGTAGTTGGTGTGTGGGGAGGGGCTGCACAGCTCATGGAAGTCATGTGCAAACTGACATGTCTCCCGTCCTTGCACGTTGTTGTCGTCCTTGTCATTGTCATCATCCTCCTCCTTCTCTTTCTTTTTCTTCTTCCTGCTCCTCTTCCTCCTCTTTCCTCTTCTTCTTCTTTTTAAATTTTCTACTGGCAACCATACTGTTTCAGATCTTATGACCTTTTCTTAATGCTACTGGGAAGCACTTTGCTGTGACAAAGCCCTATTTGCCTATTCTCAGTCTTACTGCCCAAGATTCCTCTTGGGACTTTGGAGACATTGGTGGTAAAGCTGAGCTGGAACCTGTGATTTCCAACATGAATTCCATTATTCTTTCTCCACCGTAAGATAAATGCATAAAGTTTTTGCTAAGGCAAATATTATGAAATGTTCCTTTTTTTTGTATCGGAAGGGGTACTTTTAAGGTTTTTGTTTATTTATTTAGTTATTTATTTATTTAGGCTATTACTCGATAGCTCTGGTGAACTGCAACATGTTATTTAGGGAAGGTTAGTCTTGTACTTACAGAGAGCTGTCTGCCTGTGTCTCTTGAGAGCTCCAGTTAGAAGTGTGAGGTATGTCATCAATTCATCTATTTTGATTTGACTTGTTTATGGAGTATGATAGTTGTGTAGTTTTTTTTTTTTTTTTCCTTTTTACCCACAGACATCTAGTTTCCACAATATAATTTATTTCTGTGTGTGTGTGTGTTAATAAGAGTTTTTTTTCAACTTTATTTTTTTAAAAACAGAGATACATTTCAAAGCATTTTGGCATAAAACTATATATTTTTCTCAGTACTTTTTCAGAAAGTTTGATCGTATGCATTGAATTCTTACTAGTTAGAATGAGCATAAAGTACATTTAAAATAACATAACATGGAAATGGTAAAAGTTTTCTTGGTGTTTAAAGATTTAACATATGATTTTAAATACCAAAAGTTGCCACGAGGCTATCTTCTTAACTTTTGAGTTATTAATGATTTAAAATCTAGGTGTACCCACTCTGAGAAGGTGCTATAAACTTGTTTTTTTTTTTTTTTTTGAACTTAATATAGTCTGTGATTTGTTTCTTGGGTATTCATAGATTTCTAGGGCAGTATCCAATTATCAGTGACTGCATATTATGTCTTTTATTTTATGAATGTGATACCGCACTCATAATGATATTTTCTAGATGCATCCATTTTCCTAGGAATTTCATAAAGTCATTGTTTCTAATAGCTGAGTAGTATTCCATTGTGTGAATATACCACAATTTCTGTATCCATTCATTTACTGAAGGACATGTGGGTTCTTTACAGCTTTTGACTATTATAAATAAGGCTGCTATCAACATGGTGGAGCATGTGTCCTTATTGTGTATTGCAGCATCTTTGGGGAATATGCCCAGAAGTGGAATAGCTGGGTCTTCAAGTAGTACTATGTCCAACTTTTTAAGGAACTGCCAGATTGAATTCCAGAGTGGTTGTACCAGCTTACAGCCTCACCAACGATGGAGGAATGTGCCTCTTGCTCTCCATCCTTGCCACCATCTGCTGTCATCTGAATTTTTGATCTTAGCTATTTTGATTGTTTGAGTTGGAATCTCTGGGTTGTTTTGATTTCCATTTTCCTGATGACTAGGGATGTTGAACATTTCCTTAGGTACTTCTCAGCCATTCAATATTCCACAACTGTGAATATATTTTAGATCTGTACTCCAGAATTCTTTTTTAGATCTGCACCTTCTTTTTAAAAGGATTGTTAGATTCTCTGGAGTCTAAATTTTTCAGTGTTTTGTATATATTAGATATTAGTCCCCTATCAGATATGGGAGTTGTAAAGATCTTTTCCCAATCTGTTGGTTGTCATTTGTTTTCTTGACAGTGTCCTTAGCCTTACAGAAACGTTGGAATCTCACTAAGTCCCATTTATCCATTCTAGATCTTAGAGCACAAGCCATTGTTCTGTTCAGAAACTTTTCTCCTGTGCCTGTGTATTCTAAGTTTTTCCCCAATTTCTCTTCTAAGAGTTGAAGTATACCTGGTATTATGTGGATGTCTTCAATCCACTTGGAATTGACCTTTGTAAAAGGAGATAGGAAAGATTAATTTTCATTCTTCTGCATGCTGACTGCCAGTTGAAACAACACCATTTGTTAAAGAGTCTGTCCTTTTTCCAAGGAATGTTTTCAGCTTCATTTTCAATGATCAAGTGACCTTAGGTGTGTGGATCCATTACTGGGTCCTCAGTTTTGTTCCATTGATATACCATCCATGTCTATCTCTGTAGCAGTACCATGCAGTTTTTAACACAAATTCTTTGTAATATAGTTTGGAATCAGGGATGGTGATTCCCACAGTGGTGTTTTACTTTTGAGAATAGCTTTCACTATTCTCGTATATTTTGTTATTCCAGATGAATTGGTTTTTTTCAACTCTCTGAAGAATTGAGTTGGAATTTGGCTGGGAATTGCATTGAATCTCTAGATTGCTTTTTACAATTCATGAGCATGGGAAATCTTTCCAACTTCTGAGATTTTCTTCCTCAGATTCTTGAAGTTTTTCTCATACAGAACCTCCATTTGCTTGTTTAGAGGCACCCCAGATATTTTATCATTTTTGTGAGTATTGTGAAGGGTGTTGATTCCCTAATTTTTTGCTCAGCCTGTTTATCATTTGAGTAGAGGAAGGCAGGAAATTTTTTGAGTTAAATTTATATCCAGCCACTTTGCTGAAGATGTTTATTAGTTGTAAAAGTTTTCTGATAAAATTTTTTGGGGTCACTTACGTATACTCTCATATCATTTGCAAATAGTGATATTTTGACTTCTTCCTTTCCAATGTGAATCCCTATGATTTCTTTTTGTTGTCTAATTGCTCTGGCCAAGACTTCCAGTCTATATTGAATAGGTAGGGGATAGTGGCCAGCCTTTTCTAGTCCCTGATTTTAATGGGATTGCTTTAAGTTTCTCTCCATTTAGTAAGTTATTGGCTACTGGTTTGCTCTATATTGCTTTTACTATGTTTATTTATGGGCTTGTAGCAAACTTTGAGATTAGAGTCCACTGATGTTGTTTTTATCTCAGTAACATTTTTGTTCAGATAATGTTTACGGGCCCTAAAATAAGGGGTTTGGCAAGTTGGGTGGTTTCACTAGGAAATGATCCTCTTGCTCAAATGTCTTTTGCTAAGGATTCTTTTAGAACTGCATAGGGTTTCACCATTCCTTAGATAGATAAACAGGACTTAGAACATACTCCTATGTACATTTACCTTAGTGAATAGGACTACGGAGACAGTTGGTGGTAAATCTGGGCCAGATTCCAAGATTTCTAAAGCTACCACCATTACTCTCTCCCCATTGTAAACTAAATGTATAGGAAAAAAGTCATGGAGGCAGGAGACATATGCAAAGTATACTTGTAAAACAAATCTAGAAGTACCTTCAATGAACACTGATTTAAAGAAATTGCTGGCAGTGTTTCATTTGGAGAAGTGCCTTTTGCTTTTTTTTAACAAATGATCTCTATTTTTAGTAAATTACCATGTGTCCCTCTTGGAGTTCTTTGCCCTGGACATGAGAATCTGGAAGACTCTGGAGAATGGGATTAGTCCATGAGCTGAGAAAAGACATGAGTCCCATGACTGTTTAATTGTTATTTATACAGTACCTACGACTTCTGACGTTTCTCCAGTACAGAGATTTCTTGATCCTGATCTGTTTATTACATAATTTATTTAATACCTTCACTCCCAGGAGAGTTCTCAAGTCTCCATTTCATTTGACAGACTCATCTACATTGTCATGCAGGATGAAACATGAGAGATCTCCTTCAACCCTGAAAATAAGAGATGAAAAGTCATGATCCTGACACACTAATGCCTTACATGCATGCCTGGAAATTTAAACATTTAGCATGCCTATTCCAAGTATGTTTCCCTTCATGTCTCAAGAAACTTCCCTCTTTGGTTGGGTGTGATCCAGTCCAACTAATACACCACACAAGTAAAACAAATGTCCAGGACAGAGGCAAGAGAGATGGCTTTTATCCATTTGAGGCTTTTATTCTCATAGTGGCTAAAAAGCAGTTAACAATCCTCTATCACATCAGTTTCAGATGGAATCCATTGATCTCTGCTGGACAATGTGGGTATTACATGCATGTAGAGCACAGACCTCCAGGAAGTAAAACACCCACACATATAAAAAAAAATTTCAGAATTTGAGGGGATATTGAACACACACCCTAATACTAAATGATCTTAGTGCCATAGCTCAAAGTTTGTGTGCTGAGGTAAGATTCTGAAATTTTCTAAAGTCCAAATCATAATTGAAAAGCAAGTGAACAAACAAACAAAAAACCCCAAAACACTAATGACTCTTGTGAAGTTTTATAAAATGTTGCCAGGTTGTTGCTTTTGATCCCAGCTACTTTGGCTAGCTAGACAGAAATTTCTCATTATACTGTATTCTGATTTGTCCTGAGGGGAGCTTATGGTTGTGGTACTTTTAAGATTAAAAAAGACCAGAACATACAGAACGTCACAGAATAAGTGGTTAGCAATGCCCTTCACTGAGGCAAGTTATTTTTCTGTGTCAGGAGCTGCTGAGCACAAGATCAATATCCAGAAAGGCGAGGAGCTGGTTGTTGACCCTTTTTAGGTGGACCTGCCAGGTCAGCTATCCAGCAAACACCAGCTTTATTCAGAGGACACCCTAGTACAACCTTTCAGCTAAGGTCATTCTAAGCATCCTGAAAGGAGAAGGGACAAAGAGTACCTGGGCCTGAATTTTATTTTCAGATTTAAAAAAAGAAATTTTGAAACTGAATTCTGAACTAAACATTGTGCAAGAATTAAAATAAAATGCAACATTACTTCAGTAGTCAATATATATTATATTGAAAAATAACAGTTTAGCAATGTTGGAATCTCATTTCACAATAGGTGTGAGCAGCCTAGAAAACCATTTGGAGGCCTTCTAGGGAGTCTGGCTAAAACTTAAGCAAACTCTCTTGTTTCTAGAATGCAGAAACCTGCCTCTGTTCTACTTGTGAACCACAAAATCTGTGAAACCCAGAGAAACCATCTCACAGAAAATCTATGCACACTGAAGAGATGATATGATCTACAATTCTGTACTGCATGCAAATCTTCCCAATGTATAGCATTAAACTCTCAAGTTATACTCATGAAGAAAGAGATGACACCCCAGCTATGTGTGTGAGTATTCTAGGACTTTTTCTAAGGAGACATAAGTGACATTAGGCTGAGGTCATAACACAGAACTCAGAAGGGTGGAAGGAGTACACCATCACCATCGCCAAAAACTCTGTGGCCAACATGCATTATATCATGGACATAAGGATTTTAAACTGGACGAGATCAATACTCTGAGGTGCTTCTAGTTGATTGAGGTAGAGAGTAATATTGAATACCAGTCACCCAACATAGACTATTGTACACATCCAGGAAATCTACATGGCTCCTGCCATCCTGTGCTACTACTACTCCCTATAGACATCAAAAAGATACTGCATCATTTCCACTAATCCAGGCACACACAAGTGCACACAGACACACATAGATACACACACAATCTCTCTCTCTCAACACACACACAACAGACACAGAGAAAAATGCAGAGAGAAAAAGAGGGGGGAGAGAGGTTGACACCCAGACACACATTCCACAATACATGCAATTACATGTGCTCACACATGCAAGCAGACTTCATTGCAGAAACATTTTTAGATTCCCAGAAAAGATAAAAGTTCACCCAAAAAGGTATGAAGGCACAGGATACAACCCTTGAATGTAGTAAGAACATAGTGGGCATAGCAGATAGACAGCTAGGTCAATAATGTGTTTTCCCCTACTAAACAAACTTTGCCTGTTAGCCAAGCCTGCTTAGCAAGATTCCAAGGTTTTGCACAGCAAACTTGGCTCCCAGCAAAGACACACTGCATGGTATTGGACAAGCCTGCTCCTGCCTCTTGTACACTGTCTCTCAATGGCTCTACAGTGGGCAGCATGTTCTAATAAGTACTCCATTTACTAGAGGCTGCATAACTTTGGAACCAAAAATATGAGACCAAGCAATTACCAAATTTGTATAACCAGGTTGCAAAATAAAACTATTCTCCCTGTAAGGATACAATTTGAAAGATATTTTGAGTAAAATAAGGCTGGCTGGTTCAAGGCCAAGTGGTTGCATGAATGATCACATTTGGAAATGGTTTCTGAATGTGTTCATGAGATCTGGATAGTTCCTACTGCAAAGCTGCTATGAGAAGTACCAGTACAAACGTGATTACCATAATTTTTTTCAGGATACTGACTTCTTGTTCTGGAATTTCTGGGTCAGTGGAGACTGCTGTTTCAATTTCTGAAGAGTTCTACATGGCTTCTCACAGAGCTAGCACATTTTATACTATCAAAAATATCTGAGGGTGCTCATTGTTCCCAATCCTCCTTTAGGCTGATTTTAACTCGGAGAGAATGATTTTGATTAACAGCAGTTACAGAGTGCTACAGACAGAACATGGGGTGAGTGTTTTAGACTATCATGAGGGTTAGGAGCTGTCTGAGGTTCCCTGTTCTTTACTCACATTAGAATTCTGGGCTTTATACTGGATGCATATGCACAACAAGCAAATCAGTCTTTCAAATAATAATGCACAGGACAAACTCCAATGCCAAGGATAACTGAGTCACGTTTAGGGGAAGTTGGAAAGAAAATGTTAACAGGCAATGCAGAGAAACCTAGGATGCTGAGAGTATGCAACCTGCCTGCTGTATTCCAGTAGCCAGGCACTGCACATTAGGACCATATGATATTCACAAAATTTAAGCCAGCACTTTTGACTCTCAGGCTCATTCATTTGACACAGCAGCATCTTTCGCACCTGCATGTACCACAGTTGTTTGATTTTTAAAAAATGATTTCAATACTGACATATTTTTCTTACAAAATCAGTTGAATATCAGACTTTAGAGAATTCATTATCTACTCTTGTCCTATTGAGCTAGGTGGCTGGGCCTAAAGGTGGCTGCTGTATTTAGTGAGGCTCCGATGCAAAGAGAACTGACAGAGTACTTTATCCAGTAAACTTGGCCATTGTTATTATTTAAGATAATTGTTTTCCAAGTGAATCTGTATATATGGATATAATATACACATATATGTAGAGAACAACACATCTTCATGCCTTTACACACAAAAGAACACACACATAGTGTTTTATATGCAAGTACCCACTCTGCAAATATCTACATCAAAGAACTATCACCAACCACATATATCCCATGATCATGATAACCCAGAACTAAGCTAAAACACATACATGCACAAACACATACACACAGACACACAATCAGAGACAATCTGCTTTGTGGTATAGGATGTCTATGGGCGTTATAGTTACAGATGAGGACAATCTACCCTGATGCTTCATTAGTTTTACCTACTGCTGTTTGGCAATAGTCCATAAATGTTCATGCTGGCCTTACCACAGAGCTTCTTTCTCCTGCTATATGGCATTTCAGTTACCTTCTGCTTTACTTCAAGCATTTCGTTTTCCTCCCACAATAGCTTTGCTTTCTTCTGCATATGAATTGACTCTCTCTGGAGATAGCAGTTCCAGATGCTGAGCCACAAAGAAAATTGGTGACTCCAAACTAGAATTTATCTTCCTCATTCTCCTCCAAATACCATGCACACTTCATGGGTTCTTATCCCCAGACAGACCCAGACTACAGTTCAGATCACTCATGAATCATCACATAGGAAAAGGTCAAATCCAGAGAACAGACCCATTCCAGAAGACACAAAGTACCAATGAAATCCAAGAAGACATGGCTCCCATGTATGCTTATATGTCATTGGAATTATACAACTACTTGTAGGTAGAGAGCAAACTGTCTGTGTAAGTCAAGAGGAGACCCAATAAGTACACATAAATTCTGTATATCTTATGAAATTCAGTTTTGCAAATCTACTTTAAGGGCCCTGGAAGCTCAAGGTTGATTGATTTTCCATCATGATGCAAACCTTTTTTATCTAGAGGATCCTTATTTTGGAAGGAAAATGATCGGAGGTACTTACATACTCTTCACATTTGGTCAAAATAAGTCCAAGAGGTAACAATACTAGAGCCTTCCACTTTCCATTAAGAGGTAAACAGTACAGAACCTGAACCCTCACATTGCTTCAAAGACAAGGATGGGCAGACATATTCTGTGCATAGTGCTGGAATCAAGTCTCTATTAGTCACTCACCAATAATACTGATTTTTTTGAATCAGATCCTGGAACTTGTACAAGGCCTCACTGATCTTCTGTGGCATTTCCTCAAGGTCAGACATCAACTCATGATGCTGTGTCTTCAGCATATGAGACTCAAAGTTGATTCTGGTGTAGGGCATGGCAGAAATCAAATAACTCTTTTGACTAAGGATTCAAGGATCACATGATTCTAACTAGATTAACTACCCCTGCACATATATTGTATATACTTGTTACTTGGTACTGCATCCTCTAGGATCTTATTAAATTTATTATTATTAGCCTCAGGCCAGTAGAACCAGGGAAGCAAAAGGAGGGATTAATCTCCTTTAGCTTCCTGAGGGTGTTTGAAGGAGTAGCTTAGCTCTCCAAGAACTTTCTAAATGCCTGTGCCCCATGCCTTGGTCCAACTTAAATCTGTAATGACTCTTCTCCATTTTTAGACAAGGATTGACAATCATTGGTTCTACTGATTATGTCAATTTCCCAAATGACATAATTAGTATTTACAGGGGAAAAGCCTGTAACTTACAGCAGGATATTCTAAGGTTCATCCAAGTTGGACACACAGGTCACATGCTGCTCAAAGTGAGGCTTCTTGGCCTCACAATTGTGATTTAGTGAAAACTGAGTCAACAAATCTACACGGCCATAACTCTCTATAGACTCTTGAGGTCTTATGTGGAACACACACACACACACACACACAAACACTCACACACTCACACACACACACACACGAAGGCACACCCAAACACAATCAGAATCCTAAAGAAATACAATGATTTGTCTTGATCTCAGAGTATAATGAACAAAATTTGAGGAAAGCAGTGCTAACATGCAGCCAATCCAGTCACACAGTAAGAGAGAGCAAATGAGACCAGGCCCCTCCAGCTGTTGAAAGGACCAATTAGATCCAAAGCAATTTTAGATCAGATAGAAAGAGTTTGACCATAAAGAGCAACATCTAGCCTCTCCCACACACCAAGAATTGTCTAGATTTTTAAAATGAATAGTGGGAGTTCACACAATACTACCAATATCCCCAGACCGGGATTCATTCCATGGGTTCTGATATACTTTTGGAGGAATCAAAATGCCCTGTTACTCCATCTCACTCCTATATACCTTCAATTCTGTGTTTGAAATCCAGTTAGGAAAAAAAAAGAAAAGAAAAGAAAATGAGTTTGGGCATGAGGACAGCCTGGAGTTGAAGACTTCTGTGATATGAGGAAATCTGGGGTTAACAGAGAGGGCCCAAGATAGTTTTCAAAATACCAAGCATAATGACTACCTGTTGTTCAAATCTTTGTCAGTGTAATTAGCCAGGATTCCCCGAAGTTCGTCCCTCTCATTTGTGATCTTCTGCAGATAAATTTTCAGCTTTTCCAACCTCTTCATCATCTTCTTATTTTTGGTGTTGCTGGTGGTTGCAGGTTTGGTTAATGCTTCCCAACAGACCCTGTAGATATATAAACACAAGTAAACTTGTAGAGATAAAAGGACAGAGACAAGAGCAACCATGCTTAGTCCCAAAAAGTGGCCCTAGGAAGAGGGAACACTAGAGACACAGTGAATATCAGAAAGAACAGGAAAGCTATCTTCAAGCTGGGCTCCTCAACATGTCCCTGTTTCCAACCACTATCACTAAACACATGCCTCACTCCCTAGTGCAGTCTCCCTGGCCTTGAAACTCATAAGCTGACCAAGGACAGAAGATTGGAGGGCATTGTCTCCTCCTATCTGATAGATACAGGTCAGTTCTGGAGTTCATAGTGCTCACCACTAAAAATATTGTCAATAAATACCAACACCTGGCATCTGACACAAGCCAACACATGTTCAGGCTTCTTAAAGTACATGATGAGACTCCCCAAACTACTACCCTTACCCCAGACTGTGTTGCATGCCACATCATTTATGTTTAAGGATAAAGTGTCTGACACCTTGATACATTTCCAGAGGAATATTTCCCTCTCTTACTCAAGTTATCTACAGAAATCTGTTGAGATCAGAGTACTTTTCAACACTGTATTCCTGAGAACAACACATTGTTCCTCTCACAGAGCTATTTCCTGAAATCCTATGCTACTCAGCAGATAATTTAGGTCTCTCAGCAAAGCAACTTCTGGCCTGTCAATTCCTGGCTTTTTGAAAAATTAATAAGAAATTTTTGACTCATGGTCTGCCATTTAGGAATGTCAAGGCTCCAGATCATAAGCCCTACTCCTGGAAAGACTAGCTCAGGCCCACTCCTCCAGTAAGTTCCCCAACCCCTGCCAAGAACTCACTGTGCTTTCCCCAGGACCACTTCTTTTTACCTGTTTTTGAACATGACAGAAGGTTTTCCTTTTTCTGCCTCAGTGTAATCTCTGCTTGTCCTCTATTCTCCCTCCGAATTAGCCTGAGCAGCATGGACATCATGCCTACTTGTGAACCCAATAGGCTCTGAAGGAATACCCCACAGGCAGTTTCTATCATCACAACACTGCTGACATCACAGAAGATTCTAGGGCTCTCCTGGATACAAGAGAATGTCCTGGGAATTGACGGCTGATGAAGTCACTGGGAACTGCCACGATCTATATGCTAACCAGCTTGAGCCAAATTGACTAGTTTCTGAGGTGTAATAACTTGAGATCCTCTTTGGAACCTCAGTACCTTTTCCTTCATAAGATAGACATTACTTTGTGCTTAATTTCATATCTAATTAATTGGATGGAAAGTGTTTTTTTCATGGTCATGGCATGGGTGCATCATCTTCAATCAGACCTAAAGCTCTATGCTATTTGAACGGGCAAGATTCTACTCCATAATAAATGTACTCCTTGGGTATATTCAGACAGACAGTCCACAGACACAGGATTTTCCAGAGGCCAAAATTATTTTTCTCCACGTTTAATTTTATGCAAGTTTGGTTACATTTTCTTATTGTGCATGCCTTGATGGTGGACATTCTTTAAATGTATACAGACATGAGTTTTTATGAAATATCTCTTTCAGAATCCCATTCTTTTGCAATGAAAACTTCCAAGGACTTGACACCATAATTCTCCAGGTAAAAGGTACATATCAGTTTTAAAGTTAGTTCCTTTTTTAAAATATAAAATCTCATAGTCTCCATTTCTCCAATACAAGTAATTAAGAAAATATTTGTGAGCAAATGTCATCAGGGCTATTGGAATGTAGCTCTATAGTCCAATTAGCTATCACTTCTCCATTCTCTACCATCCTGAGTTCTCAGGTCCACTCCTGAGGGTGTTGGGAGTTTGGAATATGATACTGTATTTAAGATACATAGGACACAATAGGATGGGTAAGGAATGGAAAGGCCACAAATCTTGTGAAACTTCAATGTTAGTAGATGCATATATTCAGGAGACTTCTTCCTTCTTTACATGGGTGTTCTGAATCCATGGTTAAATACCACCTAATCTCTAAGGTATAAGAGTGGGAAAAAATCATGTAAATGCAGGAGCTTTTTTCGAACTCAGAAGTCTCTTCAGTCTTTCAAATAGTGAGATGACTTGCCTTTATAAAGAAATGTATGAACGGGTAATGTGAAAAGAAATAGAGAATTGATATCTATCTGTTGATATCTGAACCTGGGAAACAGTGAGGAATCAATCTAAACAAATATATAGGGATGAACCTGTTCCTGTATTGGGTACAGCAGGCACAAAGCAAGCAGGAGACACGACCACCATTCTCTAGACTGTACTGAGAGATCTGCAGTGTTTCTTTCCTTCAATGTCCCTTTCTTTATTTTCATGTGTTCAGGTCTCAGAGATCTGCATTCAGAATCAAGGTTCCCCGATATACCTAAATCATTCCCTGTTAATTGACAAGTTTTGGCTTCTCCAAATTGGTTTTTGGGATCATTTACATGGAAAAGTATTTTACAACACTTTACTCTGGAGTCTTGTCTTTCTTTATCAACAGGGTGTGTTTCTTCTATGCAGCAAAAGGCAGGATTCTTTTTGTTTCCAGTTGGTTAGGCTGTGTCTTTTATTGTGAATTGAGTCCATTGATATTGAGAGATATTAAAACCCAATGGTTTTTAGTTTCACTTATTTTTGTTTTTCAAATTAGTATTTTGTGTGTGAGAGATTTTCTTATTTGATGTTCTTTTTTATTGAAAAACTTTATTTTAAAAAATTATGAATGTACAAATTTTCAGCATTTTTGCATAAAAATATACAAATACATTTTAAGGTTGTAATTAAGTACTTGTGGGTATGTATACATAAACATATGTATATATGTAACAATAATATAGGAAAAAGGGCTACTAATTTGAGGGGATAGGTTAGAAAGTGAAAGGTTCTGTAGAAAGAACAGGGGGATGTGATACAGAGTGAATTAATTGAAATATATTCTTTTTTCCCTTAAACTTCATACAGTCTGTGAGTTTTTTCTGGGGTGTTCAGATCTTTCTGTGATTAGTATCCCAATATCAGTGACTGCATATTATGTCTGTTCTTTTGTGACTGGGTTATCTCACTCAGGATAATATTCTCTAGATGCATCCATTTTCTTAAGAATTTTGTTAAGCCATTGTGTCTGATAGCTGAGTAGTTCTCCATTGTGTAAATGTACCACAATTCTTGTATCCATTCATCTACTGAAGGACATCTGGGTTCTTTCCAGCTTCTGGTTATTATAAATAGACCTGAAATGATCATTGTGGTGCATGTATGTTTGTACTATGTTGGAGTGTCTTTGGGTCTCTAGGGTAAATGCCCAGAAGTGGAATAACTAGGTCTTCAGGTAGTACTATGTACAATTTTCTGAGGAATCGCCAGACTGATATCAAGAGTGGTTGTATCAGTTTACAACCTCACCAACAGTGGAGAAGTGTTCCTCTTTCTCCACATCCTTGCCAGCATCTGTTGTCATCTGAGTTTTGGACATTGGCCATTCTGACTAGTGTGAGGTGGAATCTCAGGGTTGTTTTGATCTGCATTTCCCTGATGGCTAAGGATGTTGAGTACTTCCTTAGATGTTTCTAGTCATTTGATATTCTTTGATTGAGAACTTTTGGTTCTTCCTGATTTCTGTCATCTCTGGTGAGCAGTCTGATGTAATTCTCACAGATCAGCCTTTGTATATGACTTGACCATTTTTCATGAACCTTTTAATATTCCTTTGTTCTTCTATGCATCTTCTCTTTTGATTAATATGTGATTGGATGATTTTCTACTCTAATCCAATTTATTGGTGTTTTGTGGGCATCATGCACATCTATGGTCCTTTCTTTCTATAGAGCTAAGGAAGTTTTCTACTATGATATGTTTAAGATGTTTTCTGACCTTTTGAACTGGTAACCTTCACCCTCTTCTAGGTCTATTATTCTTAGCATTGATTTTTTCATTGTGTCCTGAATTTACTGGATGTTTTGGTTTAGGAGCTTTTCAAACATTATATTTTCTTTGATTGACTTATCAGTAACTTCTGTGTTATGTCTTACACCTGAGAGTCTTTTTTGCTCTTCTGTATCATGTGATGATAGCATCTGTACCTCCTGATCACTTTAGTGGGTAATCTACAAGTTTCCCCCAACTTGTGATTTCTTTGTATCTATTTCGCTATATAGATCTTAGAAAGTTTTATTCAATTCCTTTAAGTACTTGAATGAATATACCTGTATTTCTTTAAGGGATTTGATTTCTCTTTAAAGGCTACTACCAGTTTGCTTGTGTTTTCTTGTGATTTTAAATGGAGTTTTTTTTTTTTTTATATCCTCTTTAAAGGACTTTATTATCAGAATAAAGTGAGATTTTTTTTTCTTGGTTATAATTTTGATTTTCATTTGTGTTAGGCTTGCTGTGAATGGAGAACTGTGTTCTGATACCAAATTACATGGGGTCTGTTGCTTATGTTCTTCTGTTTTTTTTTTTTTTTTTTTTTTGCAGTGTAGAAATCTTTCCACACAGAGAATAATCTCTAACAAATGATTATGAGTTTCTCAGGAATCATTTGAAATATGACATTTATAAATCTAAACATAATGAACAGTATTTTTTACCTGTTTACAGTTTTGGAATATTCTCTTTTTAAATTCTTCTCCTTCTCCTCCTCCTCCTTTTTTTTTTCTTCCTGCTTCTCTTTCTTTTACTCCTTCTTCTTTTTTACCATTTCCTGAGAAATGTTGAAGAATGAGTTCATAGTAGGTATGGGCCACAAGGTAAACAACATTATACCAGTTGTAGCCTTCTTCACTCAGAACCATGTCAGGGTGTGCTGTGCTAACCATTCTGCTTTTTGGAGAATATAAAATGTTCCATTTCACTAATACTGTTTTCAGAGATTGAACAAATAAAACAATCCACTCTAGCATAGTCTGAGAAATGTCTCTTGGATATTTCAAAAGTTCATTGTTTGTATAAATATTGGAATAATCATCCCAACTCTCAGCATCTGCTTGAGGTTAGCTTCACTGCCTGCTTGCATGCCTTGACCCTGGGAGAGATACACACCCCCCTTTGTTATGCAATTTCTTCCAGTCACACTCCACACCTGGCCTTCCTGTTCCCAGTTGCTAAAAGATAATTACAGACTTCCACCCCAGGGGGTGACTCTTACACCCAGCAGCTAGGGAATTTACATGCCTCCCCTGTAAATACCTGAGGGTATAATACTGGGACCACTGTCTATGTGGGCAGTTCAATATGAAGTTAACTTTCTGGTAACACGAATAATAAACTTGTGTGTTTCTTTAAAACACTTAGGCCTTCGCCTGGTTTGAAGTAGCTGTTATTGGTACAGGCACCACAAATGGAGGTCCACAATTCCACCCGAAAATGGAGATTCCACCAAGATATAGGAAGGAAGAAACGACCCGTAGGGTTTGCCCCATGGAACTAGCCAGCAAAATAAGTAAGGATAGTGGGGTGGATTGGAGATGGAAACCACTAGTTCTATTTTATGGTTGTTAGATCAGTTGCTGAATTTGCTTAAACAGTAGGGGAACTAGAATCAAGGTAGAAGACTGCAGTAGAATTCACTTGGGCAGCCTAAGTAAATCTTATTGATAGTTAGTAAGAATAGACTTGTGACAAGGATTAAGGAAAGAAGAATTGACTGCTCCTCTCACCATGGCCACATTCTTAGAAATCAAATCCACTGCTGGTAGGTGTGGTGTTTGTGCTTAAGCAAGAAACTTAAAGAGCTAATAGAAAAAGGATATTTCCCATTAGTGTTTCTAAGTCTTTGTAAACAGATTAGAGGTAGTTTATTTGGAAGAGAGAGAAAATAGATCTCGGAAAAGCATGCCTTTCTTTTGTCTTGGACAGTATGGGAGGAGAGGAGGAAAATTATTGTAAACTGTTTCAGAGTTCTTCCAGCAGGAACAGGGGAACAGGAGAATTCCTGACTCTTAGGATCCCACTGGAGAAATGTCCAGTTCTGGTTCTGGGTTCCTAAGTAAGGATATCAGGGTCTTGTTGACAAATCTAGTTCTTGTCTCTCTGTATTGTTGTCCCTTTGTGCCAAGCTGTCCATGTGTGTCAATTTGTGTCCATGTTTCTGTGTCTGAATGTTGCTCGTGCTTCATGTTCAAAAATAAAATGGTTGCTTACCTCTTGACTTATTCTTAACTTGTGTCTAAAAGGGAAACAATAGAAGGTAAAAAAGAAGAAAAAGAAAAAGAAAAAAAAGAAAGGAGGCTTCAGACTCTACCCCTTAAGTCAGCTCAACTGGAGACCCAATGGGAGTTAGATGTCTTCCCAGGCCACTGGTAAAGGGTGCTGGCTGTGTCTCAGCTTAAAGCAGATGATTGTTTTTCCTAGAAAAATCTCTGACTGTGTTTATTGAGCTCTGCAAGTGACAAGGTGCTCATTTCTTGAATTTACTGATAGAGAAAATGAGAATTTTATATGGTTTAAATATATAAGATGTGTGGTCAGTTCATGTTTGCTTAACTAGTTTTAATTGGAATAAATGTGCTCTGAATGTCTTGGTCTTAGATTATTGGCTTATAAGCATTGGGTATGTTTAAAATTTTGTAACTTTGGCAACAAAAGTTTGTTTAAAACTAGTAACTTGGACAGAGTCATCCTAAAGTGCAACAAGTGGCATGAGCCACATGTTTTCTATATATAAGGAAAGGGATTTCTGTGGATACCCCAAACTTGGGACAATATTTGAATAATTCTTCTTCTAGAAAACAGACTTAAAGGATACAACTTAAAGTAATGAGGTATTAAAAGATGCATAAATATATATGAACTTGCAGCCACTTTGTGGCATGAAAGTAGGAAACTTAGGAGAGAGTTATGGTTATGGCCTGGTTTACAGCTTCAAAAATTATCCGTAGATTTAAAAGATTGTTTTTATACCATTCTGTTGCATCCTCGTGATTGCAAAGGGGTTGCTTTTGGCTTGTCTGAGGTTTTAAAGAGCCCTTGAAACAATGGGTATCACTGAATATCTTTGCCTCAGGGAATGGCTGATAGTCTGTTGTTATTTTGCTGCTGCCTGGATAACAGGAAGCTGAAACTTAAAATCCTCAGTGTTTACTGTTGTAAATGTTTTGTTAGCTAACCACTCCCTAGTCAGACTGTGGCATAGGAGATTCCTAAAGTTAATTTACTTGTTTAATGTGATTTTCAAAAATCATCAGATGTTAGCTGGCAAAAACCTCGCCTTAAGCTCACCATAGAATGTCTCAAACCTCTTTCTGCTGTTCTTAAGAGATGCAAATCCTCTACAGTGAACTGAGAGGCTCTGCAGTGAATATAGAGGAAACAATTAGTTAACAGCAGATATTATATTTGATCAACTGTTGGCTATAGGTATTTGTTCTTTTGGCAAAAGGAACCATTAATGTGAATTCATCTTATTTCCTTTTTAAATACAGTTTTAACATTCTTTGCTATGTTTATGCAGAATTGTATGATAGGTTTTTTTTTTTTTTTTTTTTTTTTTTTTTAAGGAGAATGTTTTAACCTGATGAAATATTTTTTCCTTATTCTGAGCAGCAATTAAATTGGTTATGGCTAGATACTGATGTTTGGCTTTTTCAGGCAAAATTCAAAATTGATAAATCATTATCTGAAAGACAAGTTCTTAAGGTTCCTTCCTCTATGCATGCTTTTTATTTCCTGTAAATTTATGCATGCAGCCCATTGATAATGCAATTGCTGTATTTATAGATGGTTCATCTATGGAAAAGCAGTATATACAATTAAATCACACAAGTTCATTATCTTGAATTTGCCTGCTGCAGCATAGATTATAAAATTTATATACTGGTAGCCACTGTTTTTAGATGTTAAAAATAAATCAGTTAAACTCTGAATTTATATACTGATAGAATATATATATATATATATATATATATATATATATATATATATATATATATATATATATATTTATAGCTAAAGGCCTGCACCAATATATAATTAATTAATAGTTTATAATTGCTTAAATTTGTTCTGTTTTTAGATATTGCTAATTCTTGAGTTTTGCAATTGTTTATGCAAATACAACTTAATTTAAGAGAGCGTATTATCCCATATTTCATAGTGTATTTGAGAGATACTGGATTGCCTGGATCACATAGAAAAGGCAATGAATGCCACAGCAGATTTGTATACCAGGCAGATTATAATCACATTTATAGCTTGAAAGACCTCCGAAGGGAGACCGTCACTCAAATCTCAGGAGAGGCGCGCACCCAGCGAGGCACCGAGACCAGACTTGCTGCAATCACATGAGGAAGTTTATTGAAAGTGAAAGAGTGAGATCTCAGGCCAGCATGCTGGGGTCGAGACTCATACACCACACAGGGGTAGAGGAGTTCGACCCCGGCCTGAATTTGTAACAGGCTTATAAAGGCAAAACCACAAAGGAGGGGGAAGACAGGAGGAATGAGGAAATTCATAAGGGGAAGAATCATACATTTTATTAATCAGTACACCCCCAGGCACACCTAGGGCGTTGGAACATTCCACAGAGGTCATCCGGACCTTCTGTAGTATTTTGGGAATTCAAATCTCAAGAAAGTGGGATTTCCTGGGAGTGGCAGAGGAAATCCCTAGGGCCAGGAATCAGTGTCCTTTGACAACCTTTTACTCTTCATTCCCCTGTTTTTCTTTTTGTAAAAAGCTCTAATCTTAGAGTGATCCCTCAGCTTCTTGTAATATCTGGTATTGTTGTCTTAGGACCATTACCTGTACAGCACTCACCCTTTCTTTTATAAAAGTCACCAGTCTATTGAGGATGCATGGCCCAAAGGTTAGGATTAGCATTAAAATGAGTAAAGGCCTGACCAAAGCAGAGACTAGCATAGAGAACCAGAGTGACTGGTTAAACCAATTTTCATACCATCCTTGGTATGTTTCTCTTTTTTTTCTGTTTTCTAGTCTTTCTCTAAGCTTTGCCATAGAATCTCTTATGACACCAGAATGATCTACGTAAAAGCAACATTCTTCTTTTAGGGCAGCAAAGAGCCCTCCTTTCTTTAGAAAAAGCAGACCTAATCCCCTTCTGTTCTGTAGCACTACCTCTGATAATGAAGTCAATGACACTTCTAGTTTGGTTATGGACTGTTCTAATGCTCCCAGGTCCGCGTCCATAGATGCTCTGAGTTTATTATAGTAGTAAGGTTGTTGGATGAGGGAAGCTGCCCCTGTTCCAATTCCTGCTGCCACTCCAAGTCCTAACAAGACAGCTAAGGTCAAAGTAGCGGCGGTTTAAAACAACAAATGCACTATCAAGCAGATTGAACAGGCGGTCCTCTGTTCTCATAGCGAGATAAGAGGGTGTGGTCAAAAGGGGATAGGAGTCCTCCTTTGGTGACAGAGTGAGACAAGGAGGACTCTCAGGCCTGGGTGCAGGGTTATCAAGCACCGAATTGGGGCCTACGGGTCATGTGGTGGACTCTCTATCTTTATCTTAACAACAAAAAATGAATCTAGGGTCTCCTCTGCCAGTATAGACTCTCCACCCCCAACGGTTTCCTCTTAACCACTGACAATCTTGTTTTCCATATGGGGTGAAGCTGATATTTAGAGGGTTACAATAACTGTCTTTGCACGGTCCCTGAGTGCTACCGGAGTTTTCAGAGGCACACCCAGTACTATAAGCCAGGTATTTGGATGGATCTCTTTCCCCTTTCTCTGGCTCCCCTGGCCTACGGCCTATTTTAACTATAATTAGAACCCAAGTGGTGGAAGGGTTCCAGTAGGCTTTTCCCATGGTCTCACATCCCCATTTACTACAAAAATAGTCTGAGGCCCCTCTCTTCATTTCCCTGGTGTGTCCCTGTCCGGGGCAGACATAGAAGTCTGCTGCCTGAAGGTTTGCTTGGTAAAACTGTCCTGAACACCCCAATGTGCTCCCTATACCATGAGGGACACACTGTTCGTCTGGGGGTGGCTTTTCTAAATTGGTATAACTGGAAAGATCCTAGGCCATAGAGCTGGCTGCTAACTTACAGACATCGGGTGCAAGATCAGGCCACCAAGTCCAAGCGGTAGCTGACCACACGATGTCGCCCGCTTCATTAAGCACTTCCCAGGTTAATTTTTGAGGGGCATGGGTGTTATTACCCAAGGTTGGGGCTACGACGAAGGTGCAGCTTAAGAGAATTGTCACCAGCTGCCACTGTACCCAAGCAGCAATCTCGTTGACCTTGACTGCCGAGGGGGTAGTCAACAGAACCAGGTAGTGTCCCTTCCACCGGGGCTCAAGCATGCCAGCGCGATGTCATCTGACCAGGACTGAGTCTCCGACCTGGAACCCGTGGGGCACCGCGGTGGTTCCTGGAGAGTAGGCTTCTTTGATTCGACTCCAGATCTGTGTTTTAATAACTTCTAAGGCCTTTAAGTGGGCAAATAGAGCAGAGGAGGAGGGGGAGTTAGTGCCAGGATCCAATATCCCGCATGACTCCATTAAGGGGGGCGGTCCCCCATGTAGGAGTTCATAAGGGGTAAGGCCGAAACGCTCTGGCGTGTTTTGGACTCTAAGAAGCGCAAAGGGGAGGAGGGTCACCCAGTCTTTACCGCCGGTCTCAATAGCTAATTTAGTAAGGGTCTCTTTTAGAGTTCTATTCATTCTTTCTACCTGTCCTGAGCTCTGAGGTCTGTAAGCACAATGTTATTTCCAATTAGTCCCCAGTAAACAAGCTAATATCTAACTTACCTGGGCAACACAGATGGCCCATTTTCTGATCCAATTACCTTAGGGGTGCCAAACCTAGGGAAGATCTTTTCTGGAATCTTCTTAGCTATGACCGCTGCTGCCATTTCTCTCTTTGTGGGGAGGCTTTTACCCACCCATAAAATGTATCTATAAAGACTAATAGATACTTATATATCTATATCTTCTTGGCTCAGTTCTGTAAAATCCACTTCTCAGTAATCCTCAGGTCTATCTTCTCTCCTCCCAGCCTTCTACATACATTTGCTTTCTAACATGGCACACAGTTATCTAGTCAAATCTGGCACAAAAGAATTTGACCTCAAGACAGTCTTTACAAGTTTGTCTACCTCTAGATGAGTCCATTGATGCATTTTCTTCAAGTCCAGTGCTGTACACCAGGTCCTGGATAGGGCAATGAGCTCAACAGGTTATAGGGGTTAAGTACTGTGAGGTGGAGTTCTGCCACCAATTGGTTTACCTCCCAGAGATCTTGAGCTGTCCAGCAGTCGTTGGTTCCATGTTTCCGTACCTGTAGGAGAGGCATACCTCAGGATGATGGACACATACGAAGTTGTTGGAGTAACCGAATGATGAGTGTCTTGATCCCGTCTCATGCCTCCTTTGATATGGGGTACTAACGCACCACTAGCCTGGACTTTCAGCTCCATATGGGCAGGGGCTGGTTCTTAGCCTCTCTCATTCCTGCAGTCTCCGCCCAGGCCTGTGGATATTCCTGCAGCCACCAGTCCGTCTGATCTGAGGCAGGCTGTTTAGAGTTGGTACTTGTCCTCCAGCTGAATGGTTAGAACCTGCACAGGCTCCCCTTCTGGACCTCTAACCTGTGTTCCATCAGAGTGGAAGTGAATCTGTGCCCCATCTTAGTCAGGAGGTCTCTCCCCAACAGGGTGCAGTGACAGTCTCGCTTTACAATGAATAAGTGGGATACCCGGCCCACTCCGAGATCCACAGATCTTCGGGTAGTCCATAAATATATAAAACTTTGGAGCCACATGTCCGGGGCTTCTGTTGCTGGTGTCCCATTTTTTTCTTGTTGGGGCAATTTTTTGTCTCAGTGGCCTTCTTCTTTATAGTAAGCACATTGACCTTTGCCAAGAGGCTCCCTCCTAGTGCCAGACTTGATTCCTAACTCCCTGGCCCTTCACTACTGTGGCCAAAATCCTACAAATTCCTTTTTTGTATACTACCCTCCGGTCCTCTCTTTCCTCTGCCTTCTGCTTCTCTCTTTCTCGCTTCTCTTCCTCAGTCTCCTCCTTATGAAACACTTTCTCTGATTCCTTCACCAAATCCTGCAAGGTATAGTTTTGGAACCCCTCAAGCCATTGTAACTTTTTCTTAATATCTGATGCTGACTGCTGTATAAAGGCCATAGCCACCTCTGCCTGCTGACCCTCAGAGGTTGGGTCAAGGTATAACCCCTGTCAAGAAACACAGACGGCGGCTCAACAGGTCCCTGAAGAACCTCTCTTACCTTAGCCAAATTCGTGGGTCACCTTGTGGCTCCCTTGAGACCTGCCACTAGAGCCCGGCGGTAGACCTTGAGACGCTCCTTACCTTCTGCAGAGTTGTAATCCTAGTCAGGGCGGATCAAGGGAAAAGCTGCATCTATAAGATTAGGGAGATTGGTGGGGGTCCCATCTGGTCCTGGAACATTTTTTCTAGCTTCCAGGAGGATCCTCTCCCTCTCTTCCATAGTAAAGAGGACCTGCAAAAGCTGCTGGCAGTTGTCCCAAGTGGGCTGATGAGAAAACATCAGGGACTGAAGGAGTCCCGTCAGGCCCGAGGGGTCCTCTGAAAAAGAGGGGTGGTTAGTTTTCCAGTTATACATATCGGCTGATGAAAACGGCCAACACTGTAGCAGGACTACTTCTCCCGGAGCTGGGGCGGGTCCATAAGCCTGTAATGGTACGACAATAGCAGAGCCAAGCCCCGCGCCATTTCCCCCTGGGTTTCGAACCCGGGGGCTTCGGGTCCCGGCCGCTGGTTCTGTTTCAGAGGCCGTCTGGGAGTCAGTGGGAGTCGGCGCCTGTGGGGGACTTGCATGAGAAGCCAGTTTAGGGTATGGGGGTGGAGGGTTGTCGAAGAGAAGAAAACCATCATCAATTTCAGGATAGATCTTCGTGGGGGCCGATGGCGCAGCTGCCAGCTTGTTCGAGGCCACGGCCACCGTTGCCGTTTCTGCCCCTGCTGTCCAGGGTCTCACCCAGGATGTCGGGTTTTAGACCAGGTCCTCCCACACGATGATGTATGGAACCTGATCAGGGTGTCCCCCTGAAGCCTGAAAAACAATTCTCTTAACAGCGGAAATAAGAGATAGATTAAAAGTTCCCTCCGAAGGCCATCCTACGCCAAAACTCGGCCATTTGGGACGGGGAGCAGAAAGTTTGCCACGGTCCTTTCCTGACTTCAACAGAAAGATTATGGGCCCTTGCCTTAACGTCCGTCCAATGGTTCAAAGTCAGTGTTAGTGGGGTCGTCACAGTCTGGCCCATTTCTAGTTCTGACACACACACATAAAACACTCACAGATACTACAAAACAGAGAGACAAAGTCAGTCGCCGACCTCGAGTCGACCCGAAATCCTGAAAAGAGCCAGATGGCCCAGAATTGGCCCTCTGACACAGATCGTCAAGGAGAAAAACTGATCTCCCGACTTTTCCCGTGGGGGTCCACCAGGCGTCCCAAGTCCTCCCCCTGTCCTCCTGGGACGTCTCCCAGGGGGAGCAAACGGTGGACCCTGGACACGTCTATCCCCGTCCACTCCACTCCTCCCTTGGAAGAGCAGACTTGGTTAGAGCGTTTGCGAATACCGAACTGCTATCACATCAGACCTCTGAACAATCACAAACACAGAATCACAATCTGGACAATCCACAAACACAGAGTCACAACAGGACAACAAGAAAAGAAAGGAAAGAAAATCCTTACCTTCAAGTAGGTCTAGGGCCCCTGGATGGTCGCGCAAATCTCGGACGAGCCCCCAAATGAAAGACCTCCGAAGGGAGACCCTCACTCAAATCTCAGGAGAGGCCCGCACCCAGCGAGGCACCGAGACCAGACTTGCTGCAATCACATGAGGAAGTTTATTGAAAGTGAAAGAGTGAGATCTCAGGCCAGCATGCTGGGGTCGAGACTCATACACCACGCAGGGGTAGAAGAGTTTGACCCCGGCCTGAACTTGTAACAGGCTTATAAAGGCAAAAATCACAAAGGAGGGTGGGACAGGGGGAATGAGGAAATTCATAAGGGGAAGAATCATACATTTTTTTTATCAGTACACCCCCAGGCACACCTAGGGCGTTGGAACATTCCACAGAGGTCATCCGGACCTTCTGTAGTATTTTGGGAACTCAAAACTCAAGAAAGTGGGATTTCCTGGGAGCGGCAGAGGAAATTCCTAGGGCAAGGAATCAGTGTCCTTTGACAACCATTTACTCTTCAGCTACCAAAATAGTAATGGCCTGAGACAAAAATTTGAAATTTCTAGAGAATGTGCATGTCCAATTGTAAAGATTTGTTCTGAATGTCCTCAGTTTCTTATACTACATGATGTTGTTAACCCTCAAGGACTTGTACCTAACCCATTATGACATATAAATATTCCTTATATTTCTGGTTTTAGAGAATTAAAATATGTATTTAAATATTAACACCTTTTCAGGCTGTCTAGTTGTAATCACTTTAACTTGAGAAGCAACTAAATGTGTATAGCCTCTGGACAATTGTGTTCTTAAGAGTAATTCTGATCCCATGATTTGCCAAAGAAGTTTTCCATATTTGCAGGGCACATTAGAGCCCATACTGCCCTTCCAAGACCACTATGGAGAGGGAATCGTCTTGCACATGTATACACTTGCCCTTATGCATTGGCTATAAAAGAATCTAATGTGGATAAGGCTATGCAGGTGCATACTAAATTTCATTTGAAGGCAGGATCCTTAAGATTTCATTGTAAAATTATAAAAGGACAAGTTCTAGAAACATGTCCCATGTGTGCAGAGTTCATTTCTGCCCCTAATTTAGGAGTCATTCCTAGGGGACTGAATCCCAATGATATTTGGCAAATGGATCTCACACATGTCCCTTCTTTTGGGAATTTATACACATAGTAGAAAATATTAAAAGATGTCAAAAATCACTGCTTACAAGCTGGTGCATATATCAATGCTCCCAAAAAGATTAAAAAAAATATGGTCCTGCCTATTCCAGTAAAAGTTTTAAACAATTTTGTTCATATTATGCTATAATTTATAAGACTGGAATTCCTTATAATCCTCAAGGACAAGCAATCATTGAATGTGCTCACTGCACCATAAAGATGTATTTGTCTAAAACAAAAAAGGGGGAGCATATCTCCCCTCATGTGCATCTATCCTTAATTTTATATATTCTAATTTTTTTTAACTGTAAATTCTGAAGGCTGCTCTACAGCTGCTAGACACTGGAGGGCATGCTCAGTCCAGCAAGGAATGGTGCAATGGAAGGACCTTGCATTGTGGTGGGGACCAGACCTTGTTTTGAATAGTGCTCGGGCCTCTGTTTGTGTTTTCCCTCAGGATTCTGAGTCACCTGTCTGGGCCCCTGAGTTCTGTATATGTTCTATGAAAACTGCAGATTAGCACTATTGTTATTAACAAGGGGGAGGGTTTCATTTGTTCTCAACAGGTATGAAGCCAATGTAGGCAGCCGGTATATGAAGCCAGTGTGTGAAGCCAGTGTGTGAAGCCAGTGTGTGAAGCCAGTGTGTGAAGACAGTGTGTGCAGCTGATGTGAAGCCAGTGTATGAAGGAGGTGTGTGAAGCCAGTGTGTGAAGCCAGTGTATGAAGCCAGTGTGTGAAGCCAGTGTGTGAAGCCGGTGTGAGAAGCCAGTGTGAGAAGGCGGTGTAAGAAGCCTGTGTGAAGCTGATGTGAAGGCGGTATGTGAAGCCAGTGTGAGAAGCTGGTGAGAAGCCAGTGTGAAGCCGAAGTGAGAAGCTGGAGTGAAGCCAGTGTGAAGCTGATGTGAAGGCGGTATGTGAAGGCAGTGTGAAAAGCTGTTGAGAAGCCACTAGAGGAGTTAAAACATGTAGCGGTGACAAGAACAACAGAATCTGCACCCATACTTGTGCCCATGGAACGTACCAGAGAGAATCAAGAAAATTTTGGCTGCAGCCCTATTAGTGCTGTTTCAGCAGCAATCTTTGTAGCTGTGATCCTCTTCTCCCCACCTTATTGCCATACCTGCCCCATGGAATTTTTAGGAAAATTGGCTGAGGCCCTCTCAACTTAGGTTAATCTATAATCTTTCATTAACTTGGATATACATTCAATTAGGAATGTTAATTTTGAATTAACTACACACTGTTAACAGGAACAATTCCGTGTGGTTTCTGAGACTATTAAAACTGAGATAGTATTAGCTTTGGGTGCGCACCCCTTAGTGCACTTTGGGTGAGTATCCTCTCTAATATCCCTCAGGCAAGACAAGCCTGGAACCAAGCTGTCAGCTGGCAGACTAGCAGTAAGCAACCCTATAGCCCAAGAATGGTAGAGCATGTATAAATTAGGTGACCAATGAGGAGAAAACCTACGGGGTGCTGCTCAACCTAAGACCAAAAATCCACGGGGGCCCATGAGGATATTTCCAAGACAGGTAAGAGCAAGTGTTGAGGTCTAAGCCAGTTCTCTAATTTAAAAAAATAATATTGGGGGAGATGTTGCAATAATCACCCCAACTCTCCTCATCCCCTTGGGATAGAAGCCCCCCTTTTTTTATGGTATTTGGCCTAGTCACAAGCCACTCCACACCTGACCTTCCTGTTCCCAGTTGCTAAAAGATAATTACAGACTACCACCCTAGGGGGTGACTCTTACACCCAGCAGGTGAGAACTTACATTTCTCCCCTGTAATTATCTGGGTGTATAATACTGGGACCACTGTCTATGTGACTGTGACTGCAAGGTGTCCTGAGAGACAGCAGTTCAATATGGCGTGAACTTTCTGGTAACACAGATAATGGACTTGTGTCTTTCTTTCAAACCCTTAGGCCTTCGCCCAGTTCAGAGTTGCTGTTACAGGTGCAGGTACAACAAATGGAGGCCCACAAAGCCTCCTCCATATAATATTGTTATATATACCAATTTCTCTATTGTGGTGTGCAAAAAAGACAGATCCCATGAAAGAAGCCAAGGCTGAAATCTCTTTCGTTGATCACATCTCATTTTGCATTTGTGATCCAGATTCTCTGTGCACATAAATATCCCCATCTTCTAACACTGACTTCTACAGTAGAGTTCATTTTACCATAAATGTAAACAACCTTTGCTGTTTGTGCCATAATTTTTTGTCATATATCTTAGTCCTTGCCATGTGTGAGTGAGTGTATGTGTGTGTATGTGTGTTTATACATGTGGGTGTGTATAAATGTTTTCTGGTATCACATTCACAAAAAAAACAAACTGATCCCATATCTTTGCATTTGTTTCTGTTGAGTCTGAGAGAAACTGAATACCCAGGTCATCATCTGAGGTGACCAATCTGATCCAGGTTCACCTACATGGAAGGATCACATTTGGGATATTTTAGGACCACATTCCTCTAACCAAAATGATGGTCAGTCCTATCACAATAATACCACAGTTTCTAACACCAAGTTCTGTCTTTGTTAAGATTTTACTGCTGTGAAAAGACAGCATTAAAAAGGAAACAGTTATAAAGACAACATTAACTTTGGGACTGGACTAAATGTTCAGAGGTTCAGACCATTACTGTCAAGGAGATAGCATGGCAACATCCAGGAATGCATGGTAGAGGCTGAGCTGAGTGTTCTGCATCTTCATCTGAAATCCACTAAGAAAAGACTGGCTCCCATGTGGTTAGGAAGAGGGAGGGTCTCATTGGCAGCCTCAAACCCCATAGTGACACAATTCCTCCAATAGGCCACGCCTACTCCAACAAGACCATACCTTGTAGTACTACCACTCCCTGAACCAAGCATACTAAAACCACCATTGTTCAAATCATAAAATTTTCTATTCATTTGCAGTAAAGTTTGTACTACAAGACATGGCAAATTTCTGTGTAAACGCTGCCTTTCCTGAAGTAAGCTTGGGAATTTAGAGATAGTTAGAGTCGAATACAATTTCAAATAATAAACAGGAAACTCTGATATGATAATTTTTATATTTGTGTAAATCCATGAGGTTTTATTTCTGAAAGCGATGCATGAACTAGATTATAGGCATCAAGAATAGGACTGTTATACAATAATCTGGGAGTTCTGTTTCCACAGCAACATAAAAAAATATCAAGGAAACAAAAAACCTATCTTGAACCATTTATGAAATCCATAAATTATTCTTCTTATAATGTTTTATTATTTGAAATTTCTTTTATGTGTCAATTATCTTAATTATATTGATAATTTTAAGAATCAAATAATACATTAACATATTTCATTTATCTTCTCTATTAATACCTTTTATTACCCAAAAATATCATTAACAGATTTTGAGTGATACCCATAGCTCAAGATCCCACTTCTATTGCTTGAGTACTAACTTATGTTTCATAGCATACAAAATAATATTTGGAAATTACACTTAGTAAAAGAACATAAAATATTAAAAATAGAATTATTGAGAAACATATATGATAGCCCATGACATAAAGTGAGAGTATACAAAATGCATTACATGTCTCTATAAATTGTCTAATAATCATTTACTTATTAAAATAACCACATTATTATGAGAAAGTTTATTTAATCCTTAATAATTTTACAAAAATTAAAGTAGGAAAAGTTTTTTGAAATCAGACAATAAGAAAATGTTAATTTTGTTATTGTTGATGGACAACCTAAGTAGTGAGGGCATCCAATTGGTGACCCCAGCACATGTATATTGGAACAAATTTTTCTGGCCTCAGTGGGAAAAGGTATATCTAATCCTGTTGAAAGTTGGTGTTCCATGGAAAAAGAATGCTGTTGGCCTAGGTGATGGGAGGTTTGGTGGAGATGTTGTGGTGGTGAGGTAATGGCAGTGTGTGGTGTGGGAAGATCAAGAATTCAGATGATAAAAGGAGGGGTAACGGTGTGAAGATCTCTGGGAGCATAGACTGGGGGAGGAGCAATGTAAATGAATAAAATAATTTCTAAAGTGCTAACTACATAGAGAATCGAAAATTACTACTAATAATAGTTGAATGATATTCGTAAAATATGCTAATATTTATGTTTTTGGTTTTGTTATTGGTTATTTTATGTATTTAAAGTTCAAAAGTTATACCTCTTACCCAATTCTCCTCTGCAAGCAACCCATCTCATCCCCACTCTCCCTTGCTTCTGCTTCTATGAGAGTACTATACCACCCACCCACTGGCATCTCACTGACCCAGCTTTCCCCTATTGGTTAAGTCAGGGTTTCTATTCCTGCACAAAATATCAAGACCAAGAAGCAAGTTCGAGAGGAAAGGGTTTATTCACTTTACACTTCCATATCGCTGTTCATCACCAGAGGAAGTCAGGACTAGAACTCAAGCAGGTCAGGAAGCAGGAGCTGATGGAGGGATGTTACTTACTGGCTTGCTTTCCATGGCTTGCTCAGCCCACTTTTATTAGAACCCAGGTCTACCAGCCCAGGGATGTGACTACCCACAATGGATTGGGCCCTCCCCGTGTTGATCACTAGTTGAGAATTTGCCTTACAGCTAGATCTCATGGAGATATTTCCTCAACTGTGATAACTCCAGCTTGTGTCAAGTTGAAACAAAACCAGCCAGTACAATTGACCAGCACCTTGTCAACTTGACATGCAAGCAAATCAATATTTAGCTTCCACCCTTACTTTCTTGTACATTCCAAAGACCTTGATAGGTTTAAGAGTCCCACAGCCTTTGCCAATTCTTACATTTTAACACTGAAATACCTTTAAAATATTCTGTCTCTTTTAAAAATCAAGGTCTTTTTACAATTCAAAGTCTCTAACTGTGGGCTCTTCTTTTTTCTTCAAGAGGGAAAGATATCAGGACAAAGTCACAGTGAAAGCAAAATCAACCTCTATCCATCCAGTGTCTGGAAATCCACTTACAAAATTCTGTCTTGTTTATGGTTTTATTTTCTGTGAACAGACACCATAACCCAGGCGAGTCCTATAAATAACAACATTTAACTGTGATTGGCTTACAGGTTCAGAGGTGCAGTCCATTTTCATCAAGATAAGAACATGGCAGCATCCAGGCAGGCATGATACAGCAGAAGCTGAGGGTTCTACATCTTCAAACAAAAGAAGCCAGGAACAGACCAAGCATCCTCAGGCAGCTAGTAGGAGTGTCTCCACGCACCACCTCAAAGTGACACACTCCTCCAACAAGACCACACCTTCTAATAGTGCTGCTACCTAGGCCAAGCTTATACAAACCAAAACAGTGTTGCAAATCATTTGGGCACCTTGATTCATTTCTTTAACTCCTCCATTGGGTTCTATGTCTTAGTTTTGATTTTATTGTTTTTAACAGATATAAATGACCTAGGCAACCCTTAGAAGAATAACATTTAATTGGGCTGGCTTACAGGTTTAGAGGTTTAATCTATTATCATCAAGGCAGAAACATGGCAGCATCCTTGCAGGCATAGTATAGAATATGAGAATTCTACATCTTCTTCTGAAGGCTGCTAGCAGAAGACTGACTTCCTGGCAGTGAGGAGTGAAGTCTTAAAGTCCATGCCTACAGTGACACATCTACTTAACGAGGCCATAACTCCACACACTGCCATTCCCTGGGCCAAGCATATATAAATAATCACATTCTACTCCATGGCCCACATTGGCTTGTTCAAAAACATGAGTCTATAGGAGCTATATCTAAACATAGCATAATACTAAATACATTCAGTTGTTCAAAATGACTTCCAAAGTCCTCATAGTCTATAGTGGTCTCAAATGAATACCTCTATGTTGGATGTCAATGTGGTCTTTAGATCTCTAACTCCATTTTTCACCTTTGTTAACTGCAACAAATTTCTTTCTCCTGCCAAGTTTCCACTCATTGTTAGCCGATTCCCTTAGTAGAAATTTCACAGCTCTGGCTTTCTGAATATCTTTGGGCCTCCAAGGAAACTTCAACATTACAACTTCTTGTCCCAATGTCTGGGATCCACACATGATATTCTGGACTTCTCTAAAGGGATTCATTCACTTATCCAGCTCTGCCCTTTGTAGTATTCTAAGCACAAAATGATCATGTTAGATACTATAACTTTGGGCCTCCCTTTCTTCCCTCGATAAGCCTTTTCACCTGCGGTGGTGCAAACCTGTTTATGCCCTTCAAAGCTGCTTTCTGCCCCATTTGGGGGCTGGGACTTCCCATAATTCAGCTGTTGCTTATTGGTTCCTCATTAGGTGCTTTCCACCTGAGCAACCTTGTGACTTCTGAGATGCACCTAGCACTTTTCCATGGCCTCATACTTGCTTAGTTGCTGATCCATTTCTGCTTAAGTGAGGCATAACCTATGATGGTACTGCTTCTTGGAATCCATCAGAGTCAGCTAAGGAATCTGTACAGTCTTATTCAGTTAAGGAGTAGGAATTTTAACATGCTGTCTTCACCATGCATATTGGCACCACTTTCTCTTCTTGGTATGCAATGAGACAGAGGCATCATCTGGGGAGGAGATTCTCAATTGTTCTAGGAATTGCCTGTTGACCAACTGTTGGGAGAGGAAGGATTTTGCTCAGGTTGTTTGAGTTCCTGGTGTGATCCCAGTAGCCCTTGAGGATAAAGGCTGCTTCTTATTGTGCTCTACCGACACAAAAGAGACTTTGGCATCACTGCTGCTATTATCACCACCATTGCCATCTCTGCCACCACCACCACAGACGTCTCTAAATCTGCAGCCAGTACTGGAACTGAGGACAAATTTTCTTGGGAGTTGCTTCAATGTTGTCTGTGCAGAATAATATTAACTCTCAAATTAAGCTGGGCATTCTCAATCTCAACCAGTCACCTGCAGATACTCTAACTGACTTTAGTGAGCCACAGGCCTTGCCTACTTTGCTTGTTCTCCCACAATCTGAGATGCCAGAGCTCTGATATTCAGAGCTTCTCCTCTTGTACTCTGGCACTTTTCACATCTACATATTGAGATCCTCTCTTGTGCTTAACCCCAGTACCTATTATTTACAGTTGGCTAAGTGAAACCCTTCCAGTCTACAACCCAGGCTAGACTCAAACTAGATATGGTCCTGTTTCTGCCTCCATGTGTAGTATGAGCCTTAACCCTGACTTGCTCTCATTCTTGGTGGTGTACCATCTGTAGACAATGTGCCAAGATAATTCTTTCTGCTTTTCTTTTTAAGATTCATAGGATAAGCGCAGGAAAGAAATTTAATCAGTCATTAGCATCGGCTATACTTCCAGTGAAATTGGGTTCATTCCCATAAAACATAGGATGATCACAACTGTCTGTGCTTCCAGTGCCATGTGACCCAACACCTTCACAGAAATATACATTCAGGTAACATTCTAGTGCATGTAAAATAAATGATAATAAATCATATAAAAACTCAAATGCATATTTATATAATATTTAACTTATTTATTTTATTTTTTAATCCTTGAACCATGGAGTACTGTTTATGTCTAATGGGCATCAGAAGTTATGCTATAAAATGGGGTTATAGACATTTGGGAGCTTGTTTGTGGATGCTGGCAAATGACCTTTGTGCTCTTAACTGCCTAATAATTTCCCAACCTTGCCCTTCTTTGTGTTTTTTGTTTATTGAAAATAGATTTTTTCCATAAGAGTATGCAGTGATTACATCTTTTCCACACCCAGTTCCTCTGACATTCTCACCACCTCCTCTTCCAACTATATCAACACCCCTTTGTTCTCTCCTAAACAACAAATAGGCAGCTAAAAATGTAGTGGGAAATTTCTTTAGTCCTAGGACTTAAGAGGAAGAGGCAGGTAGATCTCTGTGAGCTGGTCCAGTATTATTTACAAAGTGAGTTCATGGTCAAACAATTAAACAGAGAAGTCATGTCTTAAGAAACAAACAATCAATTAAACAAACAGAGAAATGAAAGCTAACAAAGGATCATATGAAATAGAACAAATAGAAACATATTGGAATATGACAAAATAAAAAAAATAGATGGAAAAGAGACAAAGAAAATACAAAAAAAAATACATAGAGATGCAGGACAGGATCACACTCACAAGAGTGTAATAAAAACTCAAAATTGGTAGCAATAACAGATGAGCAAAGAAAGGGGTAAGGTCCCTATAGTAAGTCCCACAGAGTCAATTTCCATGGACACTTGAGGTTCTCAGAGATGGAACCACCACCTAAAGATCATACATTGGCTGGACCTAGGTCTCCCCACTCAGATGTAGGAGATGGGGATCATGGTCATGATGTGGATCCCCTAACTTCAAAACTTATTGCCTCTTTGTGGGATGTGTTGTTCTAGCTGGGCTGCTTTGTCTGAACTCAGTGAGAGAGGATATGCCCAGATTGAAAAATACTTAAAGTACTAGGGTGAGGGATAGCCAGGGTATCCACTTAGATGAGAAAGAAAAGAGATATGGGGAATGGGATGTGAGAGGGTATGACCTTGAGGGGAGCTTTGAGTGTATACAAGCCATCCTCTTGCATCAGCCTGCTGAGTGTTGTCATATTAGATGATTGTCAAAGCATCAAGTTCATCTCTTTATTCCAGAAGAGTCAAGTGATTGTGTAAACTGGAAAGAATCCTGCTCAGTCAGTCAACAGGGTCTCAAGGGAGAGAATGAAGATTGAAAAGATAAAGACAATTAGACAACACTATAACATGACTTCAGACAGTGCAAGGCTGAAGGGAATTTAATTTTCTCCAGACTGCTTACATACCATTTTACATACTTGCAAAGAATAAAGTCAGTTTTAGGACAAGAAATAAACAAGGAAAATAAGCTAAGTCTCCTGATTAATGTTTTACGGATATATCAGGAAGACCAACATAAAAGGAGTGCCACAAATCTCTCTGCCTAGTTTTCCTTGAGCTTTGTAATAGCCTCCCCTCCCCCAAAAAGTTCTTATCTGAACCTACTTCACTGTCCTAGCCCAATTCTGAATTCCAGCTGTATTCCTACAAGGAGGTCCCCAAAAGCTCTCTACAAAGGGATTTGTCATGTCCATTTACCATGCCAATTGATGGTTTGTGGATGTATTTACAAGAACAGGTTATGGCCCCCAGGTGATTTTCCCTCTAAAACATGCTGCTCACAAATGAAAAAAAAAAAAAAAAAAAAAAAAAAAAAAAAACAATCATGTGACTTTTTCCACCTGGTGATCCTTCAGAATGAAGCCATAGACAAGAGGATCCCTGTGTGATAGAATTCTAAATTATCTCTAGCTATATAACAAGGCAGTTGTCTAGGAATATAATCCAAATCAAGAATCTCAAGAGCATAAAAAGAAAATCAATTATTACCATCTGAATGAGGAAGAAGCATGCTTATTGCAGTGGGCTCAGCAGAGAAAAGACTTCATACATTTCTGCTGTGTGGAGATGAAGATCTAGGCTCTGCCTGTTTATGCTATGAAAAAATTTTTGGAGGTTTTCTATTCAAAGCACATAGAGGATTTGGAACTCAACATGACATTGACTGAGTACACAGTGTCACATTTTACTCCTTTCTTCTGGCAGATGAGGAAACTTCATATAGTTTTAATGGCATGCACCTCCATGGAAACTTTTATGAATATCTGGAACACATATGCTAGAGAACAAATGTATGTCAATGAGTTCATTTCCCAGTTTTCCCATCTCTAGGGACTTCAGCATCTCTCCAACAATGGCATGTGCTTTCTAAGCCATAAAGCAGGTGTTCAGGTAAGGATGGTGAACTAGGAGAGCTCCCAGAGTAAACATTTCCCTTTTATTTTAAGGACTCATGGACCATGAGGGAGACATTAGAATGCAGAAGGTATAAGAAGCGTGAATTAAGGTCTCAAATGGCCATTTATGAAGCAGCTGACTTGAGTTAAGGAGTAGGGCAAAATAGGATGTAATTCTTGGTATCATGGCAACCCAATCAATACAAAAGGAAAGGATGGAGAATGTAGTTAGGAGCCTCAGGACTCACCCACACAGCAGTTAGGCCAGCAGTTGTGCTGAGGTCAGTGATAGCATTCTACAGTCTGCACCTGATTTGTTATGGAAAAAATGTTTGAGACCCAGCAGGTTTGAGAACATGAAACAAGGGAGGAAACTTTGAGTCTGTATATGATATAAGTAATTGTGCAGAGATCTTGATTTAATGTATTTTCTGCTTGAGATGGATGCCAGGAGATGAACTATAGGACTGACTTGTCTCAGCATGGTACAATACATACATCATACCTAAGATAATATCCTTGGATATCTGGTCAAATTTCTATTGTGTCAACTACCTAATTTTATTATTTCCACTCTCCATCACCATTTGCTAGAACTAACCCGCTGCTTTTCTCTAGTCCCAGATGATGCCCTTGGAGACCTTCTCCATCACACAGTACCAAATTTCACAGTCAGACTTGGATTCCTTTTCTTTTTCTCCAAGGATCTGTCAGCTAAAGTATCTGAACATGAGAGGAATAGTCTTATTGTGTTTAGATATTGTGCCTCTCTGAGTTCTCCAAGAAAATGTGGAAGACTCTTTGCAGTCCCTGGGCTTAAAAGCTTGTAGGATGAATGACTCTCAACTTACTCTCCTGATACCGGCCATCTGCCACTGTTCTGAGCTCACCAAGGTCAGCTTCTATGACAATAATATCTCTGTTCCTGTGCTGAGGGACCTCTTGAAGCACACAGCTGACTTGAGCTGACTGAATATGTGAGAGAACCCTGCTCCTTTACGGTGCCATGATGACTTGGGTGTTCCCACCAAAGAGCAATTTTTCAGATTTGTGCTGTGGTCATTGTTACCCTCAGGCCATAAGACAACCCAAGAGCATCTCCTTTGCAACAGAAATGTGTCATTCATGTGGTAGTCATTGTCTTTGATAGCTGTAAATGATCTTGGGTTTCAGAAAGAGCCAGAAATCACACAGACAGTAGTACCAGTCAGATACCAGATATTTTGAACATATACCTGAAGACTGATCTATTACCATTGCAGATCAGAAGGTGGACCTAACCTGGACATTGAACATTTCACAGGATAATCTAATCCAGGAGAAAACAGATTAGCTGCTCTATATTGGGCTCTGACTGAAGATATTTTCACAAGATATACTAAATAGTTCTAACTGACCTTCATTCTGATTGGTTGTATTTGGAAATTATAGATGTGTAACTCCATAATATTAGCAAACCTCAGAACATGCTCAATATAACTAGGCATGTACTGAGCTTTATCCTGCCCTTAGAAGGCATGTGCAGAAGGAAAAAGGGAATATGAGAGACAGAATGGTTGTTTTAATGCCTTTCTATGCACCCCACATTTACCCAGATGTCCAGATGTGTCAAACAATGGTTGTGTTCCAGTTTTCCCCTCTCAATAATATGAAATATCTGACATACATGGAACAAAATAACTACAGTTTTGGTATAAAAGAAGGCCTCACCAAATGGGAAACTATGACTTTTGAATGTGAAGAAATGGATGGCTTCAGACTCGTCTTGAACTGGGTCTCTCAGAGATTGTGACTTCACAGTCTGCTCAGAAGGTTGGAAACAAAAGAATGTCCAGTGACTAAGATCTTGGATGCTGAGTTTTACACAGGGAATATTCAGATGGACTCTGGAAAGAGGGAACTTGTAGAAACAGAAGCACACCTTGGCAATTTTGATTGGATTCTGACAAGATTGTTTAACTAGATGATCTTTCAACAATGTGTAAACTTTTTGTCCTTCCTTGTAGTATATAGTGAATAAATAAATCATTGATACTTTGTTTAGATGTCATTACTGTTTCCTGAGTGGAATAAACTAAATAACAAATCTGTACCACCTGACCTCTTGAGGAGTCAAAATGTATACATTGGTGCCAGGCATGTTATGATTGAAAATCATGGATAGGTGGGTAAAGTTATCAGCTAAGATGGTTCACATGTGGACATCTAGGTTGGCCTATGGTAAAAAAGAATAATAGAAACCACCTCTATGTATCTCTCACTCCTTGTTTCTTTCTCTCCTGCCCCTACACTCTCTCCCTGTCAGCCTATCAGCTTTGCAGGCCTTGTTATTTGGAACCTGTTCATTTCCTTGAGGTTTGCTCACAATAAACTTCTTTCATGCTCAGCAGAGAATCAATAAAACAAACAAACACACAAATAAAAGTCCAGGAACTGATAGTTGAAGTGAGATTATTCATGTTTTAAGCGCACATGTTTCTTTAAAGGAAAACCGGAGTTTGGTTGCAGAAGTAATATCAAGTGGCTCTCAGCTGGATCTCTGGCTTCAGGGTGTAGGCCCATGTATGTAGATCGTTGTGGTTATCAGGTTTTACTGGCACAATATGCACAACACCTATGTATTCACCTAACTGATAATATCTTAGAAAAAAAAAAACCTCTGTTTCACAAACACTTCAAAAAACCAACAAATTAATTAAAATGGTGATGTTCAGTAGCAAGGTATTTGCCAGATTTGGTGTGGCTCAAATATTACTCCAATACACACCACAAAGAAGAGAGTTTGTGGTATATCATGTGTGTGCATTGAGCTCAATTGGTGAACAATTGTCTAGACTATACTGGAGTCCAGTTTGAGGTCTGTACCGTGGAGGAACAAAAGAGTACAAAGAGTTTATATCAGAAAACTGGGTGTCTGTCTGTTTATCCAAGTCTGTATCTATCCATCTGTGTCTCTGTCTATATGTTTATCCATCTGTCTGCCTGACTCTTTATCTATCTATTAGGTGAGACCACACTCATATAGATACCTAGATCACAAAACCATGACCAAAAAGAAAAATTTAAATTTCAGACCAATTTTTCATATAAATATTGATACAATACTAAATAAAATACTGGTAATCCACATTCAAGAACTCTACAAAAACATGAACTATCCTATTCAGTATGCTTCATCCCAAGGATGCAGGGATGGGTCAACATAGTAAAATAAATACAGCAGTGTAATCCACCATAGAAACAAACAGACAAAAAGGTCACATTCCATCTCATAAGATGCTAAAAAAGCCTTTGACAAAATCCAGCACCCCTTTGTGATAAAAGTACTGTAGGGTAAAAGCCATATACACAACCACAAGAAATCAAATATACAGAAATCTGATAACCAACATAAAATTAAATGGAGAGAAAGGTAAAACAATTCCACAAAAACCAGGGATGAGAAAAGACAGTGTACTATCTCCCTATCAATCCAATATAGAATTTTGTATTCTAGCTAGAGCTATAAAAGAAATAAAGTGATTAAGGTGTAACAAGTTGGAAAGGAAGAAGACACAGTATATCTATTCACAGATGATAGTTTAGTATAAATAAAAACCCTAGAATTTCTTTTTATTGTTTTTCTTTTTCTTTTAAACTTTATTTTAAAAAACAAAGATTAAAGAAAAAATTTTAAACATTTTTGCATAAATGTATAAAAATACATTTTTATCAGTGCTTGGCTTTTTTTTCTTTTTCTTTTTTTTTAAGGTTTGATACTATGCATTAAGGTCTTACTAGTTACAATGAGCAAAAAGTACATGTAAAACAAGATGTAACCCGGAATAAGTCAACGTATTCTTGGTGTGTAAGGATTGAGCATAATGGGTTTTTTTGTTTGTTTGTTTGTTTGTTTGTTTGTTTTCTTTTCTTTTTTTCTTGAAATTTAAACAGTCTGTGAGTTGTTTTTGGGGCAGTCCCAGCCTCTGGGGTTAGCATCCCACTATCAGTGACTGCATATTATGTCTGTTCTATTGTGACTGGGTTATCTCACTCAGCAAGATATTCTCTAGATGCAAATAGACATCTGGGACCTTTCCAGCTTTTGGCTACTCTAAATAGAGCTGCTATGAATATTGTGGTGCTTGTATCTTTGTTGTATATTGGAGTGTCTCTGGGTTATATGCCCAAAAGTGGAATAGCTGGATCTTCAGGTAGTACTATGTCCAATTTTCTGAGGAATCGCCAGACTGATTTCCAGAGTGGTTGTATCAGTTTAAAACCCCACCAACAGTGGAGAAGTGTTCCTCTTTCTCTACAACCTCGCCAGCATCTGCTGTCATCTGAGTTTTGGATCTTGGCCATTCTGACTGGTGTGAGGTGGACTCTCAGGGTTGTTTTGATTTGCATTTCCCTGATGGCTAAGGATGTTGAGCACTTCTTTAGATGTTTCCCAGCCATTCCATATTCCTCAAATGAGAACGTTTTGTTTAGCTCTGTACCCCATTTTTAATAGGGTTGTTGGATTCTCTGGTGTCTAGCTTTTTGAGTTCTTTGTATACCTTGGATATTAGGCCTCTATCTGATGTGGAGCTGGTAAGGATCTTTTCCCATTCTGTTGACTGCCGTTTTGTTTTCTTGACAATGTCCTTAGCCTTACAGAAACTTTGCAATCTCATTAAGTCCTATTTGTTAATCTTTGACCTTAGAGCTTGAGCCATTCACATTTTGTTCAGAAAATTTTCTCCTGAGCCTATGTGTTCTAAGGTGTTCCCTACTTTTACATTTAATAGTTTCAGTGTATCTTGTTTAATGTGGAGATATTTGTTCCATTTTCACTTGATCTTTGAACAAGGAGATTAAAAAGGGTCTATTTTCATTCTTCTGCATGCTGAGTGCCAGTTGGACCAACACCATTTGTTGAATAGGCTGTCCTTTTTCCATTGAATGTTTACATCTCCTTTGTCAAAAATAAGGTTACCATATACGTGAGGGCACATTTCTGGTTCTTCTATTCTATTCCATTGATCCTCGTGCCTATTTCTGTACAAGTACCATGCAATTTTGAGCACAATTGCATTGTAATATAGCTTGAGGTCAGGGATAGTGATTCCGGCAGATGTTTTCTTGTTATTGAGGATGGATTTTGCTATTCTACTATGTCTTTTGTTATTCCAGATGAAATTGCACATTGATCTTTTCAACTCTATGAAGAACTGGGTTGGAATTTTGATGGGGATTGCATTGAATCTCTAGATTGCTTTTCGAAGGATGGCCATTTTTAAAATGTTGATTTTTCCAATTCATTAGCATGGGAGATCTTTCCATTTTCTGAGATCTTCCACAATTTCCTTTTTTAGAGGTTTAAAGTTGTTGTCCTACAGGTCCTTCACTTGCTTAGTTAGAGTCACACCAATGTATTTTATATTGTTTATGACTATTGTGAAGGGTATCATTTCCCTAATTTTTTTCTTCACATGTTTGTCCTTTGAGTAGAAGAAGGCTACTGATTGGTTTGTGTTAATTTTATATCCAGCCACTTTGCTGAACTTGTTTATCAGCTCTAGGAGTTCTCTGGTGGAATTCGTGGGGTCACTTAAGTACACTATCATGTCCTCTGCAAAGAGTGAGGTTTTTCCTTCTCCATTTCCGATTTATATCCCCTTGATCTTCTTTGGCTGTCTAATTGCTCCAATCAGGATTCCAGACTGTGTTAAATAGGTAGGGGGAGATTGAGCAGCCTTGTCAATTCCCTGATTTTAGTGAGATTGCTTCAAGTTTCCCACCGTTAAGTTTGATGCTGGCTGCTGGTTTGCTGTATATTGCTTATATTATGTTTAAGTATGGACCTTGGATTCCTGTTCTTTCCAAGACTTTTAACATGAAGGGGTGTTGAATTTTGTCAAATGCTTTGTCAGCATCTAGTGAGATGACCATGTGATTTTGTTCTCTGAGTTTTTTTATATGTTGGATTACAATGATGGATTTCCTTATATTAAACCATCCCTTCATCCCAGGGATAAAACCTACTTGGTCATGGTGAATGATCGTTTTGATATATTCTTAGATTCAGTTTTCAAGGATTTTGTTGAGTATTTTTGCGTCAATGTTCATAAGTGAGATAGGTCTGAAGTTCTCTGTAGTTTTAGGGTCTTTGTGTGGTTTAGGTAAGATGGTTATTGTAGCCTCTAAAATTGAGTTAGGTATTTTTCCATCTGATTCTATCTTGTGGAATAGTTTGGAGAGTATTGGTGTTATGTCTACAATAAATGTCTAATGAAATTCTGCATGTAACCCATCTGGACTTGGGTTTTTTTTTTTTTTTTTTTTTTTTTTTGGTTGGGAGGCTTTTGATGACTTCTTTTATCTCTTTATGTGTTATGGGATTATTTAGATGGTTTACCTGGTCCTGGTTTAATTTTAGAATCTTGTATCTGTCTAGGAATTTATCCATTTCCTCCAGATTCTCCAATTTTGTGGAGTATAGGCTTTTGTAGTAGGATCTGATGATTTTTTGAATTTCCCCAGTTTCAGTTGTTATGTCTCCACTTTCCTTTCTGATTTTGTTAATTTGGATACTCTCTCTTTGCCCTCTAATTAGTCTGTCAAGGGGTTTATCAATTTTCTTGATTTACTCAAAGAACCAGCTCTTAGTTTTGTTGATTCTTTCAATGGTTTTTTTTATTTCTATTTGGTCTATTTCTGCCCAAAGTTTGATTATTTCTTGCCATCTACTCCTCTTGCGTGTATCTTCTTCTTTTTCTTCTAGAATTTTCAGCTGTGCTGTCAAGTTCCTGATGTGTGCTCTCTCCAGTTTCTTTTTGGAAGCACTCAGGGCTATGAGTTTTCCTCTCAGTACTGCTTTCATTGCATTCCATAGATTTGGGTATGTTGTGTTTTCGTTTTCATTGATTCTAAAAAATCCTTAATTTCTTTCTTTATTTCTTCTCTGACCCTGCTATATTTTAACAGAGCATTGTTTAGTTTCCATGTGTATGTGGACTTTTTGTTGTCTTTGTTGTTGTTAAAGACCAGTCTTAGACCACGGTGATCTGAGAGGATGCATGGGAGTATTTCTATTTTCTTATATGGATTGAGGCTCATTCTGTGTCCAATTATGTGGTCAATTTTTGAGAAGGTGCCATGGGGTACTGAGAAGAAGGTGTATTCTTTTACTTTAGGATGATATGTTCTGTAGATATCTATTAATTCCAGTTGGTTCATAGTCTCTGCTAGTTTTAGAGTGTCTTTGTTCAGTTACTGTTTCTATGATCTGTCCACTGGAGAGAGTGGGGTATTAAAGTCTCCCACTATTATTGTGTGGGGTGAAATGTATTTTTTGAGCTTTATTACGGTTTCTTGTATGAATGTGGGTGCTTTTGTATTTGGAATATATATGCTAAGGATTGAGAGTTCCTCTTGACATATTTTCCCTTTAATGAGTAAAAAGTGTCCTTCTTTATCTTTTTGATATCTTTTGGTTGGAAATTTACTTTATTTGATATTAGAATAGCCACTCCAGATTGCTTCTTGGGGCTGCATGCTTGGAAGTTTTTTTCCCAACTTTTATTCTGAGATAGTGTCTGTCTTTGTCTCTGAGATGAGTTTCCTGTATGCAGCAAAATGCTGGATTTTTTTTTTTTTTTATGTATCCAGTCTGATAGCCTATGTCTCTTTATTGGGGAGTTGAGACCATTTATGTTAATAGATACCAAGGAATAGTGGTTTCTGTTTCCTGCTATTATTGCTTTTGTAGAAAGAGTTGTGTCTGTGTCTCTTTCTTCTTTTGGTTTTCTTGCTTAGGGGTTTTCTGGTTTTTACTAGGATGTAATTCCCCTCATTGTATTGGGTTTTCCACCTATAATTTGTTGTAGTGCTGGGTTTGTAGTCAGATATTGTGTAAATTTAGATTTGTCTTGAAATATCTTTATCTCTCCATCTATGGTGATTGATAGTTTTGCTGGGTATATCAGCTTGGGTTGGCACTTGTGCTCTCTTAGTGTCTGCAAGATGTCATTCCAGGCTCTTCTAGCTTTCATAGTCTCTGTTGAGAAATCGGATGTGATTCTGATTGGTCTTCCTTTATATGTTACCTGATCTTTTTTCCTTACTTCTTTTAGTATTCTTTTTTTGCTTTGGGCACTTGGTGTTTTGACTATTATGTGTCAGGAGGAACTTCTTTTCTGGTCCAACGTATTTGGATTTCTGAAGGCTTCTTTTATGCTCGTGGTCATCTCATTCTTAAGAGTAGGGAAGTTTTCTTCTACAATTTTTTTGAAGATATTTACTGTGCCTCTTAGTTGATATTCTTCTCCTTCTTCTATTTTTATTATCCTTACGTTTGGTCTTCTCATTGTGTGTTGGACCTTCTGGGCTTTTTGGGTTAGAAGCATTTTGGTTTTTGCATCTTTTCTAATTTGTCTATGTTTTCAAAGTTGTCTTCAGCCCCGGAGATTCTCTCTTTCATCTCTTGTAGTCTATTGGAAATGCTTGCATCTGTGACTCCTGATTTCTTTTTTAGGTGTTCTACCTCTAGGATTATCTCTTCTAGTGTTTTGTTTATATTGTTAATTTCCGTTTTAAATTCCTTCTTCCATTCCTTCATCTCTTTGGTTCTGTTTTCTTCTAGTTCGTTGAGTTCTTTGAGTGTTTTTCTTGTTTCCTCTTTAAAAGCTTCTGATACTTTTTGTTTTCTCCCTGTTCTTGTTTAAGGATCTCTATCATCATCTTGAGGTATGATTTTAGTTCTTCGTCTTCTTTTGTGTTTGGAATTCTGCTGTTTGCTGTGATGGGAGAGCTTGGTACTGGTGTTGCCAGGTTGTCTTGGTTTCCTTGGTATATGCTCTTTTGCTTTCCTCTTGCCATCTCATTGTCAGTGATATGTTCTCAAGTTTCTCTTGTAACAGGTCTGTGTCCCTGGATCTCTGCTGGTCCAGAAGGAAGATGGTCAGAGCCCTGTTCTTGGCCCCAAAGCCACTGGGCGGGAATGCTGGGTTCCTGGATCAGATAGAGCAGGGGCGTGCTTTCCGGGCACACTCGGCAGAGATCTCTCTGCTCCCTGGCAACTCAGATCTCCTTTTCACCAATCCTTCATCTCTGGGAACTGATCCTAGAATTTCTAACCACAGAACTGCTGCAGATGATAAAGATCTTCAACAATGTGTCTAGAAAAAAACTTAATTCAAATAATTCAAAGGCCCTTCTTATCATAAAAAATAAATAGGCTAAGAAAGAAATGATGAAAACAATACCTTACCAAAGAGCAAAGCTTTATATTTATAGGTGTAACTATCTGAGCAAGCAAACTACCTGTATGAAAAAGTCAACTATCTGAAGAAATAAATTGAAGAAGCCACTAGAAGATGCACAGGTCACATATGCTCCTGCATTCAGAGGATTTAAGCAGTACAAAATGCTATCTTACTGACAACATTCTACTGATTCAATGCAAAACCCATTAAATCCCAACCGAATTCTTAAAGATCTTAAAGGAACATTTCTCCCTATGGAAAACTAAAAACACCATAAAAGCTAAATCAATCCTCCACGATAAAAGATTTTTTAGAAGTGTTACCATCCATTGGTTGGCCATGATTTCCAGAAGAATGACAATCCATCCTTACCAGATCTGACCGATTCCTTACCTCACTTCAGTCCTCTTATTCAGGTGTGCTTATTTGAGACTTTGAATTGAGATGCCAAAATTTTCAATTTCAGAGTCCATTTTAGTGAACCTAATGTAATTTAAATTCAGATAAACTAAGAGGGTGTTACATAGCTATAGTCTCTAGGCTAATTCTCATCACCACCAGCATTTAAAGTATTACACTCTCAATAAGACCACTGCTTCCAGGTTATTCACAAATCAAAACTGTAGCCCCAGGTTATAAGCCTGCCACCTGCTTAAGGAGTAGGAGAGCAGGAATCAAGTTAATGTTATGACCCGTTTTGATTGGTATCATCCCAATACCAATGAAGTATATTAAAGGCCACAGTTACTTTCCAATTAGGTGCTTGCACACATACTCCCTGTTTTTTGCTTACTATACAGCTTTGCCCTGATAGACATTCAGGACTAAACACCATCAAAATCTTCCCACAGGGTGGTGGTGCACTGTGGCAGTGGAGGGACCAAGGCTTGCTAGAATGGTAAAAAGACGCTGCAGTGAGTTGTATTATATTTGCTCATTTCTGTTTTGAGGATCACAATCACTTCCCTAAGACAACATTTTGGTGGGTTGGCCATAAAGTTCTTCATAACATACAAAAAATACTTATCTGGAGGGCCTTGAAATCACCAAAATTTGGCTAGGAAGGCTAGTACCAAATATATACAAAGTACTCAAGAAGTTACACTCAAGAAAATCAAATAATTCTATTGAAATTAGGAGTACAGAGCTAAATAAGGACTTATCAACTAAAAATATTGAATTGGTGAGAAGCAACTAAAGAAATGCTAAACATCCCTATTTATCAGGTAAATGCAAATCAACACAATCCTAAGATTCCACATCACATACACCAGACTGGCTAAAATATAAAAACCTCAGGTGACAACAGATGCTGGTGAGAATGTGGAGAAAGAGGAACTCATTTCCGATGTTAGTGGGTTTCTAAATTGGTACAATCACTCTGCAAATGAGTCTAGCTGTTCCTCATAAAGTTGTACATAGTACTACCCAAGTACCCAGCTATACTACTTTTGGGCATATACCCAAAAGTAGCTTCAACATCTAACAAGGATGCATGCTCAAATATGTTCATAGCAGCCTTAAGTATACTAATGAGAAGTTGAAAAATCCCAGATATCTTTTAACAGACGTATGAATACAGAAATTTTAGTATACAATAGATTACATCTCAACAGTTTAAAACAATAAGTTCAAGAAATTCTAGACAAATATATGGATCTTGAAGCTATTGTCCTCAGTGATGTAATCCTGTCACAAAAGAGCACTTATCTTATGTACTCTCTCCTAAGCAGAAACTAGCCCGAAAAGCTCAGAATACCCAAGAAATTATCCACAAAAATTATGAAACTCAAAAAGAAGAAGTCCCAGAACGTGGATGCATCAGTCCTTCTTAGAATGGAGAATAAAACAGTCAAGGGATGAAAAACAAGATCAAATAGAGGAGCAGGAATTGAAGAAAACATCTACTGAGATTTACCTACTGAGAGAACCATCCATATGCACCCAGAAAACCCATGCAGTATTGCTGGTGCCAAGAAGTGTTTACTGACTAGAAACAGAAATGGATGTCTCCTGAGAGATTCTTCCAGAGTCATATATATAGATAAGGATGCTTGCAGCTTCCCATCAGACTGTACACAGGGACACCAATTAAAAAGCTAGAGAAAGGACAGAAAGAGCTGAAAGGTTTGCAACCTCATAGGAAAAATAACATCATCAACCTGCCAAGGCACTGAGATCAAGAGGGTAATTAGGAGAGGGAGCACCTTCATGAAAGCAAGTTAAGATGGAGGACTGAGAGTAGTGGGGGGGGGAAGAGTATAATTTTTGAAGTGTAAATGCAGATAATATTCAGTAAATTTGAATAAAATATTAATAAACAAAAAGGTGAAATAACACAATTGATATGCAAATCAGACATTCTAAACCAAAACCTAATTAATGAAAAATTTGATATTAGAAATGTGCCTATGTCTCATGATGCCCTGCTTGCTGAACTTTTATGAGTCGTATGAGGGAGACTGATGTAATCTTTATTGGGATTGGTCATTTATGAGAGCATCATTGGCTAAGCCAAGTATAAAGTTCACATGTCCTGTGAATGTTCTCTAAGCCTAAGGAGGAGGCTATACTTTTATGCTGGGTAGGGGCCAGGCTAGGCTCTTAACTACTATCTTATTAACAGGGAGCTTCACTACCTGCTAGATTGAACTCTTTAATCAGTGTCTTTTCATCTTCTGACATCCACATTCTACCTCATATCTTTGGGTTTAAATAAAGTGTCTTTGTTTGATAGCTTCAAAGCTGCTCCTCAGTGCCCCTGAATGCACTCTCAGTCCTAGGACTGCTCTGTCTCTTGCAGCTGTCCCTTACATTGGCATCTTGGTGACCTGGAGCCAGGAATTAAATGCTTACAGAACAGCCAGGGATACCTTTTTAGTACCTAGAACACTATAGGGTTCACTTAGAACCTTAATTATGCTCAGTCTAAGATGATGTCAGTACAAGGGTCATTGCTCCTCTAGAGAGGTCCTTTGAGTGATTGCAAACAAGTCGAGTCCTGCCCTTTGTCTGTCCTCTTCTCTACCACATATCACTGTTGCTTCTATCCTTATTCCTTGGCCTCTAGGATCCATTAAACATTCTCTTGTTTGCTTGCCACAGTTCTCAGTTAGTGAAAACCTTAGTGATACTAATCCCCCACCCACACACACACTGGCTTTTTCTTCATACATATAAGTCAACCCTTTAGTCTGGCCACCCATGAGGCTAGGTGTGAGACCTAGCAAAATCAACCTTATATGGGATTTTCAGCATCTAGTTTTATTTTCCAAATGTTAGAGACAGTTTGGCTATGTAAAGCAGTGATCTTCTGTCAATAGCATTCTCTACTTTGACAAAGAACCAAGTTAATAAAAGACAAAACAACAAGCCATGTTTTTCCCACTGCCCTAATTTTTTATTAGATACTCTCTGTATTTACATTTGAAATGTTATCCATTCCCCCACCCTGCTCCCATTCCCCTCCCCTTCCCCTTCATTTGTCTTCACAAAGGTGCACTTGCTCCTAATCAACCTCTCCACTCCATTGCCTTGGCTTTCCTCTATATTGGAAAAATGTGTCCTCCCTGAACCAAAGGCCTCTTCTCCCATTGATGCCAGACACTGCTGTCTTCAGCTACATATGCAACTGGAGCCATAGGTCTCTCAATGTGTGCTCAGTGGTTGGTGTTTTAGTTCATGGGAGTCATGGAGGGTTTGTTTGGTTGTTCTTCCCATGAGGTTGCAACCCATTTCAGCTCCTTCAGTTTTTTCTTTAGCACCTTCATTTGGGGTTCCTGTGTTCAGTCTGATGGTTAGCTGCAAGCATGTTCAGCTATATCTGTATGAATATGGCAGAGCCCCTGAGGAGATATCTTTATCTGGTTCCTGTCAGTAAATACTTCTTGGCATCAGCAATAGTACTTGGATTTAGTGGCTGCATATGGGGTGGATCCCCAGGTGAGAGAGCTTCTGAATGATCTTTTTTCAATCCCTGTTCTTCTATTTGACCTTGTATTTCCTCCTGTGGTTGTTTTGTTCTCTCTTCTAAGAAAGACTGAAGTCTTGTTTTCATCGAACCTTCTCTCTAACTGATGGTTCTTCTCTTGGCCCTACTACTCAACAATGATTGACAAAAAGTCAAATGAATCATAAAAATTAAATAGATAAATCTGGAAAAAAAAAGAAATAAATGTGCCTATGTCTAATAAGCCATAAGGGCTGAGAATTTCATAATTCCAATAAGTTGGATCATGTGACTATACAACAGCATGTGGTCATACTGTCTAGCCTCACATTACTGGATAATTCAATCCAGTGACTCTTCTGCCTTTTTTGTTGTAAATGATATATTTCAGAATTCTGTGTGATATTATATACTTAAGAGTATTTTACCAATATTCACTTTCTTTTTATTACATCTTTTATTTATTTTTATTTGATGTGGGCATGCTTTTTTTTATAATTATAAAAAAATAAAGGTAAGAAAGTACATCAAAATTAAAGGTAAAGGAAAACATTTTATCTAAAGAACAGCAACTGGTGCACACCTCTAAAAGATTACATACACACAGACACAGATACACACACACACACAATATCACTCTCAGAAAGAAAGAAAGAAAGAAATTAAGAAAGAAAGAAACAAACAAACAAACAAACAAACTGTGGTATTAAAAACAAGTATTGAACTTGTACACTTTTATACAGAAACATTTCAGACCCAAATTAACTACTGTTCAAGAAAAAAGTCCTCTAATATATTAATTACTCTCAGTATTTCTTTACAGTTTTTAAACTACTGGTGCTTTAATTGCTTAGGCATGATGAAAGGTAATTGCTGCTTCCTTAATACAGCACTCATTCACCAATGAGATGGTGTTCAAGAGCTATGGGTGTGCCTGCCATTATTTTCCTCCTAGAGCTGGTTTCTTAGGGAGAAGTCTGAGGAACTTTGATCCTTTCTAGTGTTTTCTTCTTCCTTAGATGCACTTTCTTTTCAACAAAGCTGGAAAGCTTGCCCCCTCCCATCTACTCCAAGGTCTCTGCCCTTTGCCAACTGGAATTTATGACTGTTTGCTCCCAAAAAAAAGAGATTTTCTGTCTTTTTGCCCCAAAATAAGGACAATTTCTGCCTTTTTGCCCAAAAATTATGAGAATTTCTGCAATTTTGCTTCAAAATACGGGGAATTTCTGCTTTTTATCCCGAAAGTAAGGGGAATGTATACCTTTTGCCACAAAAAAGGGGAATTTCTTCATTTTTGCCCCAAAATAAGAGGAATTTCTGACTTTTTACCTCAAAATAAGTGAAATTTCTGCCTTTTTACCCAAAAATAAACGGAATTTCTGTCTTTTTGCCCCAAAATATAAGGAATTTTTGAATTATGCCCTGAAATAAGTGAATTTCTGCAATTTTGCCCCCCAAAAAAAGAAATTTCTACATTTTTGTCACAAAATAAGAGGAATTTCTGTCTTTTTGCCCCAAAATAAGGGAAATTTCTGCCTTTTTGCTTCCAAATAAAAGGAATTTCAGCCTTTTTACCTCAAAATAAGGGGAATTTCTGCATTTTTGCCACAAAATATTAAGAATTTCTGCATTTTTGCCCCAAAATAAGGAAAATTTCTGCCTTTTTTCAATGAAATAAGTGAAATTTCTGCAATTTTGCCCTAAAATAAGTGAAATTTCTGCAATTTTGCCCCAAAATAAGTGAAATTTCTGCAATTTTGCCCCAAAATAAGGGAAATTTCTGGAATATTGCCCCAAAAATGTGGAATTTCTGAGTTTTGCCCCAAAATAAGGAAAATTTCTGTCTTTTTGCCCCAACATATAGGGAATTTCTCCGTATTTGCCCCACAATTAGAGGAATTTCTGCAATTTTGCTTCAAAATACATGGAATTTTTGCCTCTTTGCCTGAAAATAAGGGGTATGCATAACTTTTTGCCATAAAAAAGGGAAATTTCTTCATTTTTGCTCCAAAATAAGGGGAATTTCTGCCTTTTTGCCTCTAAATAAGTGGAATTTCTGTCATTTTCCCCCAAAACAAAGGGAATTTCTGTATTTTTTGCCCCAAAATAAGGGGAATTTCTGACTTATTACCCTAAAATAAGTGAAATTACTGCAATTTTGCCCCAAAATAGGGGAAATTTCTGCCTTTTTGCCCTGAAATATGTGAAATTTCTGCAATTTTACCCCAAAATATGGTGAATTTCTGCCTTTTTACTGCAAAATAATGGGAATTTCTGCCTTTTTGCCTCAAAATAAGAAAAATTTTTGCTTTTTTTCTCTGAAATAAATGAAATTTCTGCAATTTTGCTCTAAAATAAGGGAAATTTCTGCAATTTTTCCCCATAATAAGGCAAATGTCTGCAATTTTGCCCCAAAACAAGAGGAATTTCCCCCTTTTTGCCCCAAAATAAAGGAAATTTCAGCCTTTTTACCTGAAAATAAGTGAAATTTCTGCAATTTTGCCCCAAATAAGAAAAATTTCTGCAATTTTGCCCCAAAATAAGGTAAATTCCTGCAATTTTGCTCCAAAATAAAGGAAATTTCTTGAATTTTGCCTCAAAATAAAGAGAATTTTTGATTTTTCCCCAAAATAAAGGGAATTTCTGCCTTTTGCCCCAAAATTAGGGGAATTTCTGCAATTTTGCTCCAAAATACGGGGAATTTCTGCTTTTTTGCCTGAAAATAATGGGAATGCATACTTTTTTGCCATAAAAATGGAAATTTCTTCATTTTTGCTCAAAAATAAGGGGAATTTCTGCCTTTTTGCCTCTAAATAAGTGGAATTTGTGTCTTTTTCCTCCCCAAAAAAGGGAATTTCTGTCTTTTTTGCCCCAAAATAAGGGGAATTTCTGACTTATTACCCTGAAATAAGTGAAATTTCTGCAATTTTGCCCCAAAATAAGGGAAATTTCTGCAATTTTGCCCCAATGTAAAGGAAATTTCTGCAATTTTGCCCCAAAATAAAGGGAATTTCTGACTGTTTGCTCCCAAAGGAGATTTTCTGTCTTTTTGCCCCAAAATAAAGAGAATTTCTGCCTTTTTGCCCGAAAATTATGAGAATTTCTGCATTTTGCTTCAAAATACGGGGAATTTCTGCTTTTTATCCCGAAATTAAGGGGAATGTATACCTTTTGCCACAAAAAAGGGAAATTTCTTCATTTTTGCCCCAAAATAAGAGGAATTTCTGCCTTTTTACCTCAAAATAAGTGAAATTTCTGCCTTTTTACCCAAAAATAAACGGAATTTCTGTCTTTTTGCCCCAAAATATAAGGAATTTTTTAATTATGCCCTGAAATAAGTGAAATTTCTGCAATTTTGTCCCAAAATAAAAGAAATTTCTGCCTTTTTGCCACAAAATAAGGGGAATTTCTGTCTTTTTGCCCCAAAATAAGGGAAATTTCTGCCTTTTTGCCCCCAAATAAAAGGAATTTCAGCCTTTTTACCTCAAAATAAGGGGAATTTCTGCATTTTTGCCACAAAATATTAAGAATTTCTGCATTTTTGCCCCAAAATAAGGAAAATTTCTGCCTTTTTTCCCCTAAATAAGTGAAATTTCTGCAATTTTGTCCCAAAATTTCTGCTTTTGCCACATAATACGGGGTAGTTCTGCATTTTTGCCTAAAATAGAGGGAAATTCTGCATTTTTGCCCTAAAATAAAAGGAATTTCTCCATTTTTGCCCAAAAATCATGGAAATTTCTGCCTTTTTGCTACAAATAAGGGGAATTTCTGACTTTTGGCCATAAAATAATGTAAATTTCTGCATTTTTACCCCAATATAAAGAGAATTTCTATATTTTGCCTCAAGATAAGGGGAATTACTTCCTTTTTGCCCCAAAATAAGGGAAATTTCTGCCTTTTATACCTGAAATAAGTGAAATTTCTGCTAATTTGCCATAAAATAAAGGAAATTTCTGAAATTTTACCACAAAATAAAGGGAATTTCTGCATTTTTGCCCCAAAATAAGGAATATTTCTGCATTTTTGCCCTGAAATAAGTTAAATTTCTGCAATTTTGCCCCAAAATAAAGAAAATTTCTGCTTTTTATCTGTGAAATAAGTGAAATTTCTGCAATTTTTCCCCAAAATAAGAATTATTTCTGCATTTTTTCCGCAAAATAAGTTGAATTTCTGCATTTTTGCCCCCAAAAATGGGGAATTTCTGCATTTTTGCCTAAAAATAAGGGGAATTTATGCATTTTTGCCCCAAAATAAGGGGAATTTCTGCCTTTTTGCCCAAAAATAAGAAGTATTTCTGCCTTTTTGACCCCAAAGTAAAGGGAATTTCTACCTTTTTACACCAAGATAAGGGGAATTTCTGCATTTTTGCCCCAAAATAAGGGGAATTTCTGTAGTTTTGCCCTGAAAGAAGTGAAAATTCTGCAGTTTTGCCCAAAAAATAAGGGGAATTTCCGAATTTTGCCCCAAAATAATGGAAAATTCTGCCTTTTGGCCCCAAAATAAGTGAAATTTCTGCAATTTTGTTCCAAAATAAAAGAAATTTCTGACTTTCTGCCAGAAAATAACAGAAATTTCCTGCTTTTTCACCAAAATAAAGAAAATTTCTGCATTTTTGTTTCAAAATTAGGGGAATTTCTGCCTTTTTGCCCTAAAATAAGGGGAATTACCGCCTTTTGGCCCCAAAATAGGGGCATTTCTGCCTTTTTGCCCCAAAAGAAGGTAATTGCTTCCTTTTTGCAAAAAATAAGTGGAATTTCTGCCTTTTTGTCTAAAAATAAAGGGAATTTCTGTGTTTTAGCCCCAAAATAAGGGAAATTTCTGAATTTTTGCCACAAAATGAGGAGAATTTCTGCTTTTCTACCCGAAAATACCGATAATTTCTGCGTTTCTGTCCCAAAATAAGGGGAATTTATGCCTTTCTGCCACAAAATAAAGAGAATTTCTCCTTTTTTGCCCCAAAATATTGAGAATTTTTGCCTTTCTACCCGAAAATACGGGTAATTTCTGACTTTTTGTCCCAAAATAAGCGGAATTTCTGCATTTTTGCCACAAAACAAGTGAAATTTTTGCCTTTTTGCCCCCCAAAAATGGCATTTCTGCTTTTTGGCCCAAAATAAAGGGAATTTCTGCATTTTTGCCCCAAAATAAAAGGAATTTCTGCCTTTTTGACCAAAAATAAGGGTAATTTCTGCAAATTTTCCAAAATAGAGAAGGAAAATTTCTGCCTATTTACCCCAAAATAAGGGGAATTTCTATTGTTTGCCCAAAATAAAAGGAATTTCTTCATTTTTGCCCCAAAATATGGGGAATTTCTGCATTTTTGCCCCAAAATAAAAAGACTATCTACCTTGTTGCCCTAAAATTTAAAAAATTCTGCAATTTTGCCTCAAAATAAAAGAAATTTCGACCTATTTGCCCCAAAATAGAGGAAATTTCTGCATTTTTTCCAGAAGTAAGTTATATTTCGCCAACTTAGCCCCAAAATAATCGAAATTTCTTCAATTTTGCACCAAAAGAAAGGGAATTTCTGCCTTTTTGTCCCAGAAGAAGGAAAATTTCTGCATTTTTGCACTGAAATAAGTGAAATTTCTGCAATTTTAACCCCAAAATAAGGAAAATTCTGCCTTTTTACCATGAAATAAGGGAAATTTCTGCTATTATGCCCCAAAAATAGGAAAATTTCTGCCTTTTTGCCCCAAAATAAGGTGAATTTCTGCTTTTTTGCCAAAAAATAAGTGGAATTTCTGCATTTTTCTCCCAAAAGAAAGGGAATTTCTGTCTTCTTACCCCAAAATAAGGGGAATTTCTACCTCTTTGCCCCAAAATAAGTAGACTTTCTGCCTTTCTAGTGATAATGTCTTAATTTTATCTAAAATAAAAGAAATTTCTGCATTTTTCCATGAAATAAGTAAAATTTCTGCAATTTTGCCCAAAATAAGGAGAGTTTCTGCATTTTTGCCCCAAAATAATGGGAATTTCTGCTCTTTTGCCCCCAAATAAGGGGAATTTCTGCATTTTTGCCCCAAAATAAGGGAAAATTCTGCCTTTTGGCCCCAAAATAATTGAAATTCCTGCAATTTTGTTTCAAAATAAAAGAAATTTCTGCCTTTCTGCCAGAAAATAACAGAAATTTCCTTCTTTTTCATTAAAATAAAAAATTTCTGCATTTTTGCCCCAAAATTAGAAGAATTTCTGCCTTTTTGCCAAATAATAAGTGGAATTTCTGCCTTTTCCCCCCAAAAGAAAGAGAATTTCTTTCTTTTTGCCCCAAAATAAGAGGAATTTCTCCATTTTTGCTCCAAAATAAGGGGAATTTCTGCCTTTCTACCGGAAAAATGGGAAATTTTTTCCTTTTTGTTCCAAAATAAGGGAAATTTCTGCCTTTTTTCCCCTAAATAAAGGGAATTTCTGCCTTTCTGCCGTGAAATGAGTGAAATTTCCAAAATTTTGCCCCATAATTAGGAAAATTTCTGCTTTTTGCCACAAAATAAGGGGTATTTCTGCATTTTTGCCAAAAATAGGGAGAATTTCTGCATTTTTGCCCTAAAATAATGGGAAATTATGTCTTTTTGCCACAAAATAAAGAGAAATGCTGCCTTTTGCCAAAAAATAAGTGGAATTTCTGCCTTTTTCTCCCAAAATAAAGGGAATTTCTGTCTTTTTACCACAAAATAAGGGGAATTTCTAACTTTTTGCCCCAAAATAAGTAGACTTTCTGCCTTTCTACCAGAAAATATGGGAAATTTCTGCCTTTTTTTCCCAAAATAAAAGGTATTTCTGCATTTATACCACAAAATAATTGAAATTTTTGCCTTTTTGACCCCAAAAAATGGCATTTCTGCTTTTTGGCCCAAAATAAGGAGAAGTTCTGCATTTTCCTTAAAATTAAGGGAATTTCTGCCTTTTTGCATTAAAATAAGGGAAATTTCTGCAAATTTGCCCCAATAAAGAAGGGAAATTTCTGCCTCTTTACCACAAAATAAGGGGAATTTCTGCCTTTTTGCCCCAAAATAAAGGGAATTTCTGCATTTTTGCCCCAAAATAAGGGGAATTTCTGCCTTTTTTGCCCCAAAATAAGAAGAATTTCTGCTTTTCTGCCATAAAATAAGTGAAATTTTAGCAATTTTGTTCCAAAATAAAAGAAATTTCTGCCTTTCTGCCATAATCTAATGAAAATTTCTTCATTTTATCCAAAATCAAAGAAATTTCTGCATTTTTTAGTGAAATAAGTAAAATTTCTGCAATTTTGCCCCCAAATAAGGAGAGTTTCTGCATTTTGGCCCCAAAATAATGGGAATTTCTGCTCTTTTGCCCCAAAATAAGGGGAATCTCTGAATTTTTGCCTGAAAATACAATGAATTTCTAACTTTTTGCCCTAAAGTAAGGAAAATTTCTGCAATTTTGCCTCAAAATAAAAGAAATTTCTGCCTTATTTTCCAAAATAAAGGAAATTTCTGCATTATTTACCAGAAATAATTGAAATTCCTGCAATTTAGCCCCAAAATAATCAAAATTTCTCCAATTTTGCCCCAAAATAAAGGGAATTTCCTCCTTTTTGCCACAAAATAAAGAAAATTTCTGCCTTTTTGCACTGAAATAAGTGAAATTTCACCGATTTTGCCCCAAAATAAAGAAATTTTCTGCCTTTTTCCCATGAAATAAGTAAAATTTCTGCAATTATGCCCCAAAATAAGCAAATTTTCCACATTTTTGCCCCAAAATAAGAGGAATTTCTGCATTTTTGCCCCAAAATAAAAGAATTTCAGCCTTTTTGCCTCAAAATAAGAATTTATTCCTTTTTGACCCTTAAAATAAAGGGAATTTCTACTTTTTTGCACCAAGATAAGGGGAATTTCTGCCTTTTCGCTCAAAAATCATGGTAATTTCTGCCTTTTGCCACAAATAAGGGGAATTTTTGACTATTGGCCATAAAATAATGGAAATTTCTGCATTTTTGCCCCAAAATAAAAAGAATTTCTATATTTTTGCCCCAAGATAAGGGGAACTTCTTCATTTTTGCCCAAAAATAATGGAAATTTCTGCCTTTTTTACATGAAATAAGTGAAATTTCTGCTATTTTGCTGCAAAATAAGGGAAATTTCTGAAATTTTACCCCAAAATAAAAGGAATTTCTGCATTTTTGCCCCAAAATAAGGAATATTTCTGCATTTTTGCCCGGAAATAAGTTAAATCTGCAATTTTGCCCCAAAATAAGGACAATTTCCTCATTTATTGCCGTGAAATAATTGAAATTTCTGCAATTATCCACCAAAATAAGGAATATTTCTGTATTTTTTCCGCAAAATAAGGTGAATTTCTGCCTTTTTGCCACAAAAAAAGGGAATTTCTGCATTTTTACCCCAAAAGAAGAATATTTCTGCCTTTTTGCACTGAAATAAGTGAAATTTCTGCAATTTTAACCCCAAAATAAGGAAAATTCTGCCATTTTACTATGAAATAAGGGAAATTTCTGCTATTATGCCCCAAATATAGGAAAATTTCTACCTTTTTGCCCCCAAATAAGGTGAATTTCTTCTTTTTTGCCAAATAATAAGTGGAATCTCTGCATTTTTCTCCCAAAAGAAAAGGAATTTCTGTCTTCTTACCCCAAAATAAAGGGAATTTCTACCTTTTTGCCCCAAAATAAGTAGACTTTCTGTCTTTCTAGTGATAATGTCTTCATTTTATCTAAAATAAAAGAAATTTCTGCATTTTTCCATGAAATAAGTAAAATTTCTGCAATTTTGCCCAAAATAAGGAGAGTTTCTGAATTTTTGCCCCAAAATAATGGGAATTTCTGCTCTTTTGCCCCCAAATAAGGGGAATTTCTGCATTTTTGCCCCAAAATATAAAGAATTTCTACCATTTTGCCCTAAAATAAGGAAAATTTCTGCAATTTTGCCCCAAAATAAAGAAAATTTATGCATTTTATACCAGAAAAAAAGCGATATTTCTGCAATTTAGTACCAAAATAATCGAAATTTCTCCAATTTTGCTCCAAAATAAAGGGAATTTTTGCCTTTTTGCCCCAATATAAGAAAAATTTCTGCCTTTTTGCACTGAAATAAGTAAATTTTGGCAATTTTGTCCCAAAATAAGAAAAATTTTTGTCTTTTTACTGTGAAATAAGTGAAATTTCTGCATTTAAGCCCCAAAACAAGCAAAATGTCTGCCTTTTTGCCCGAAAATATGGGAATTTCTGCATTTTTGCACTAAAATAAGGGAAATTTCTGCATTTTTGCACAAAATGAGGGGAAATTTACATTTTTGCCCCAAAATAAGGGGAAATTCTGCATTTTTGCCCCAAGTGCCTCCCCTTCCATCAGTGTCAGACAATGACATCCTCTGCTACATCAAGAGCTGAAGCAAGGGTCTCTCCATTTGTGCTCTTTGGTTGCTGGTTTAGTCCCTGAATGTACCGTGTGGTCAGGTTAGTGGATATTTTTCTTCCCTTGGGGTTGCAATCCTCAGTTTCTTCAATACTACCCCCTGACTATTCTGATGGGGCTGTTCTTTTGTTCACAGGAAGAATTCTGGAATAAATATTTTGATATGAGCGGGAGGCACATGCCTATCAATTGGGAGCAATCTCTACAGGTTCTAGCTTCCCTTTGTTGTGTAGTTTGGCTAATGTCATTTCTGTTGTGTTCTGGAAACCTCCTATTTCCCTGGCACCTGGGACTTTCTAGAGGCTACTCCCAGTTATCCATCATCTACTGCAACATATTTCTATTTCCTGACCCCCTGTTCTCTGTCCCTTCCCATACCTGACCCTGTCCACCCTTTTTTTATCTCCCACTCTTGACTCCCTCCTATGTGCCTTCTTCCCTCTACCTCATGTGATTATCTATGTAGGATGGAAGCATGCACATTTTGTTTGCCCCTCTCTCTCTTGGCCTTGCTCCTCTATTCTTTCACTCTCTCTTCCTTTCCCTTACTCTTCTCTCTCCAGGTGCTCATGGCCAGCCTTTGCTTTCTGTCTCTTCTCTTCTCTTCTCTTCTCTTTTCTTCTCACTCTCTCTCTCTCAATGTCTTTGTCTCTCTCTTTCTATCTCTCTGTCTCTGATTATCTATTTATCTATGTCTCTGGTTCTATGTTTTTTTATGTATTTCTCTATGTCTCCAATCTCTCTCATGTCTCTCTCTATATATATTTCTCATTCTATGTGTCTCTCTCTGTGACTCTGTGTTTCTATCTATCTCTCTATTACTATATCTATGTTTCTCTCTATATGTCTCTCACTCTATGTCTCTCTCTCTCTCTCTCTCTCTCTCTCTCTCTCTCTCTGCCTCTATTACACTCCCAAGTCCCCTCCCCATGCCCTGAATAAATTCTATACTATAATATCCTGGTACCTCAGGGAGAAGGGATGCCTCACATGGGCTATTTACACAACCACATATACACTGTTGGAATTAAATTAAGTATTTTCAAATGAGCCTCCCCAGCTCTAAGTGGAAGTGCCTGGCTTTAATCACAGCTTCCTCACAGAGGACAGAGGGAGTCAGCATGGGAATGAACCCCGGGGCCACTACTGGTCAGATAGGGGCTGAGAACCAACAGGAAGACTCCATTGATAAAATAAAATGCACAGAGCTTTATGATATATACTGTGTATTTGATGAGGAATAAAAACATTGGTGCTTGAGAGATCGTTCAGTGGTTAGAAAACAAACTGCTCTTTCTGAGTTTCTTGCTCTAATACCCAGCACCCACACAGAGGCTCACACTCACCTAGCTTCCGGTTTCAGGGGAGAGATTGTACTTACACAGTGACACATTCACCAATGGAAATAAATATTTAAATTCATATTGATTAATTTTATTTAAAATAAATACATATTAAATTAATTTTATCCAGATTATTTTAAAAGAAAGCTTATATAAAATTAATTTTACATAAGTTAACAATAATTAAATTAATACTAGATATTATTTATTTAAGACAGTGCTCACTGCTGACCTTTGACCCTAGCCCATAACCTCTGACCCCTCTTCAGGACTCATGGAGCAAGTCCATACCTATAGCACACCTATAGCAACTATAACTGCTGGACCAGTTGTGAGGTTTCCCAGTCATCCTGGTCTGCCCTGAGATAATGCACCTGCCCACCGGGACTGGAAACAGGGAAACCAGGCCCCAAAACAGGGTATCTAGGAAAGGAAGCAGGTCTTCAAGGATGGAAAGAGGACATTGGGAATGGAAACAGGGCACGGGAACCAGAACAGGGCATCAGACCGGAAGCTCTGCATGGACGACAGGAAATAGGACGGGGCCCGGAAACAAGGCTTCATGGACAGGAAACAAGATTTCATGGGCCAGAAACAGGGTATTGGTAAACAGAAAAACAGCACTGGGAATTGGAAACAGGGCACTGGGAACTGGAAGCAGGCAACCAAGCACTGGAAACAGGACATGGGGATCAGAAACAAGATATCAGGGTCCAGAAACGTAAGCATTGTCATCCAGAAACAGGGCATCAGGAACGGAAACAGGGGATGGGGGACCAGTAATAGGGCATCAGGGACCGAACAGGGCATCATGAACCAGAAACAGGGTATTGGGTACTGAAACATGGAATTGGGGAATGGAAACAGGGCAGAGAAAGTACTGTGAACAGAGTTAAAAACAAGGGGACATTATGAAGTGTGCGGACACATCACAGGGGACTGATTATAAATATTTTAAAATGACTTGTTTATTTTTATCTTATTTGCATTTGTGTTCAGTCTTGTTTTTGCCTCAGATCCCCTGGAAGTTGAATTACAGGGAGTTGCAAGCTTCCCTGCGGGTGCTGGGAATCAAACCCAGGCTCTCAGGAAGAGCAGCAGCTGGTGCTGTTAAGCTCAGAGCTGTCTCTCTAGGCCCTAGTTATTAATACTTTTAATTATATGAGTTTGCTTGTTTGTTTGTGTGATTGATTGATTGACTGATTTAGCTCTTAACAGAAACGAGCCAAGACCTGGAAAAACTATTAAGAGATACTTCTGAGAAAATACCCATGATGCACAGCGACCAAGGAAGGAAAATTTACAAGCAGATACATGGCAGCACCTTTGTGTCCTTGTGAGGTAATGAGCGCTGTTGACAGTTGGAGATGAGCTCACTGCGTTTATGTGCCTCTGTCCCCTGCCTCTCTCTTCCCCTACATCCCCTGTGAGTGTGTCTGTGTGTGCTGCACATGCATGTGCTGACGTACCACATTGTATGTAATGATGTCTTTGGTACATTTTATTCTCTTTCCCCCTCATCTCTCTCTGTGTGTGTGTGTGTGTGTGTGTGTGTGTGTGTGTGTGTATGTGAAACACACAGGTGCTGATTTTCAGCATGTATTTTTAATTGAGAAATCGTTTATCTATCTTTAATTTTTAGATTTTTTTCCATGTGAATGTTAAATTTGATCAGAATTTATTTTCTCAGAAATTTTGATGTAAATTTTCAATTTCAAAATGTTTTTCTACATTTATTTCTAGTTTAATTGTGAAAAAATTTAAGTCTCCATTTTAAAAATTATTCTTTTTTTATTTGATTTTTCAATTTTATCTAAATTCTGTCAATATATTTCTACAAATTTCTCTGCAAATATTTATAGGGCAAATATTAAATTATTTCAAAATATGTTTCTAAATGCCTCTTCAATTTTTGAATAAACATTTTCAGTCTTTTATCTTATTAGGATTATTTCCCATGTGAATCATCAGTTTTGCCAGAATTTTGTTGATATAATTTTTTATTTTTCTCAGAAAAATTATTGATGTATATATAAAATATTTTTAATATTTTCCTACATGTGTCATCAATTTTGGGGGAAATATTTTCTATCTGGTTTATTTTATCATTATTATTGCATGTGAATTTTAATTTTATCATATTTCTCTCTATATATTCCTTCAATGTTCTCAGAAATATTTTTATGTATAGATAATGTTTTTACAAAATTTTCATACATGTGTTTTTCATATTTTGAAGTATATTTGCAGGGTCTTCAATTTTATTATTATTTTTCCATGTCAATCTCCAGTTTTATGTGATTTCTGTTCATACATTTGTTCAGTTTCCTTCCAAATGTTTCAGATGTGAATTTGAAATTTTAACAAAACGTTTTTCTCTATGTGTCTTCAGGTTTTCGAGAAATGTTTCCCGACTTCTCTCTTTTTTTCCTTTTTTGTTTTTTTTTCTTTTGGTTGAATTTTATTTATTTCATTTTTTAAACTTTAATTTTAAAAACCAAGATAAATGTACAAATTTTTAAGCATTTTTGCATAAAAGTACAGGAATATATTTTTTATAAAGTTGTAATTGAGTATTTGTGGTTACATATACAAACACATATGGATATATGTAACAATAATATAGGAAAAGAGGTTATTAATTGAGAGGATAGGAGAGAAACTGGGAGGGGCTGTAGGAAGGAAAGGGGGGATGTGATACAGTTCTATTTTATGTAAAATATGTTCTTTTTTTTTTCTTGAACTTCACACATTTTGTGAGTTTTTTTTGGGGTGTTCAGAGCTTTATGGGGTTAGTGTCCCATTAACAGTGACTGCATATTATGTCTGTTCTTTTGTGACTGGGTTATCTAACTCAGGATGATATTCACTAGATGCATCCATTTTCTTAAGAATTTGGTTAAGCCATTGTTTCTGGTGGCTGAGTAGTATTCCATTGTGTAAATGTACCACAATTTTTGTATCCATTCATCTTCTGAAGGACATCTGGGTTCTTTCTAGCTTCTGGCTATTATAAATAGAGCTGCAATGAACATAGTGGTGCATGTATCTTTGTTGTATGTTGGAGCATCTCTAGGGCAAATTCCCAGAAGTAGAATAACTGGGTCTTCAGGTAGTACTATGTCCATTTTTCTGAGGAAACTCCAGACTCATTTCCAGAGTGTTTGTATCAGTTTACAACCCCACCAGCAGCAGAGAAGTGTTCCTCTTTCTCCACATCCTCGCCAGCATCTATTGTCATCTGAGTTTTGGACCTTGGCCAATCTGAATGGTGTGAGGGTTGTTTTGGTTTGCATTTCCCTGATGGCCAAGGATGTTGAGCGCTCCTTAGATGTTTCTCAGCGATTCAATATTCCTCAAATGAGAACTTTTTGTTTAAGTCTGTACCTCATTTTTAAATAGGGTTTTTTGATTCTCTGTTATCTCCCTTTTTGAGTTCTTAGTATACCTTGGATATTAGGCCTCTATCTGATGTGTGGTTTGTAAATATCTTTTCCCACTCTGTTGGCTGCCGTTTTTGTTTTCATGATAGTGTCTTTAGCCTTAGAGAAACTTTGCAATCTCATTAAGTCCCATTATTATTATTTTTCCATGTCAATCTTTAGTTTTTTGTGATTTCTGTTCGTATATTTGTTCAGTTTCCTTCAAAGAATTTCAGATGTGATTGTGGAATTTTATCAAAACATTTTTCTCTATGTGTCTTAAGATTATTGAGAAATGTTTTGTGTTTTCTCTTTTATCTGTAATCAGTATTATATTCTATGTAAATCTTGAAATTTTTCAGAAATTTTTAATATGTATTTTCAATTTTTTAGAAATTATTTGATGTAATTTTTTGTGTTTTTTAAAATGTTTTCTACATACATGTTCAATTTTTTCTTAAATGTTTTTATATCTTCTATCATAACGTGATTTTTCTAGTTGTGAGTCTTCAATTTTATCAGATTTCTTTCTTCACATTCTTTCTATTTCTTAGAAATATGTTTGCTTTATATATTAATTTTTAAAAAATCTTTTACATGGGTTTTCAAGGATTTAAATAATATTTACTTTTTCTTGCATTTTAACATGACTTTTTTCATGGTAACCTTCAATTTTATCAGAATTTTTATATATTTCTTGAAATTTTCAGAAATATTTTTGGAGAGAATGTAGAATTATTTAAATAGTTTTTCTTTATGAGTCTGCATTTTTTTGAAAAAAATATTTTACTCCTCTCTTTTATCGTATTTTATACTTGAAACTTTCATTTTCATCAGAAGTTTATTCTATTTTTTTCAGTTTTCTCCGAAAAATACCCAAGTATATATTAAAATTTTCATAAAATTTTACTATATTTGTCTTCGTGTTTTAGAATAATATTTTCTGTCTTTTATGTTAGCAGGATTATTTCCCATGTGAATGTTCAACTTTATCAAAAATAACTTGATACAATTATTTAATTTTCTTAGAAATATTTTGGATGTAAATACATAGTTTATTCCACAAATTTTTCCACATGTGTCTTCACGTTTTGGGAAATACTTTCTACATGATATATTTTATCATTGTTATTGTATGTAAATTTTAATTTTATCAGAGTGTTTTCTATATACTTCTTCAATTTTCTCAGAAATATTAGCAATACAAATTTTCATTTTTAAACGGTTTCTGCAGAAGCATCTTCATTTTTGAATTTTTTTTTCTTCTTTTTTTTTAGGACTATTTTTCATGAGAATCTTCAAATTTATCAAAATATTTCTGTGTATTTTTCAAATTTATTCAAAGAATATTTTATGTAAATTTTAATTTGTCAAAAAATGTTTCTAAATGCCTGTTTACTTTTCTTAATAATACTTTTGCATGCTGTTTTAGTAGGACTATATTCCATGTGAATATCCAATTTTATGAATATTCTTTCTATATATTTGTTCAATTTTCTCAGAAGAATTTTCAATACAAATATGTATTTTTTCAGAAAAGAGTTTCTTAATGTATCTTCAATTTTGAGATTGACATTTTCTGCTTCTTTTTTACCATGATAATCTTAAAGGTGAATTTTTGATATTATCACAATTGTTTCTATATATTTCTTCAATTTTTTTCAGCAGTATTTTCGAGATAAATTTTCTAGTTTTTCTAAAAATATTCTACATTCTTTAATTATGTGAGTAATATTTTCTATGCATTCTTTTTATCTTGTTTTTTTTTTTATAGAAACCTTTGATTTTATCAGAATTATGTCTTGGCAGTTCTCAAGTTTTCTCTCAAATATTTTCAATGTATATATGAATTTTTATCAAAATTTTTTTCTACATATATTTCCAGCTTTCCGAGAAATTTTGTAGAGAGCTTTTGGGGTCTCTTGGCAGGAATCTGACATGGGGCCAGGAAAAGAAAGTAGAGCTACTCCAGAAAGGAATTTGACATTGGGCTAGGACAGGGAATTAAGCTCAGAGAGGAATCTGATTTCAGGATCAAATAGAGAAATAGGCTTCAGGCAATAACTTTACTTTGGGCTAGGACAGGAAAGTAGGTTCAGATAATCCCATCATCTTTACAACCCTCCTTAGAAATAGTGATTATGGAATTTTATATGGCCTTTCTTGTTCTCTTAACCTAGAACTGGCCTTATTATTATCTGCATGTAATTAAAATGGAATAAAAGAGAGTTAAAGAATTGAACCTGCCTTTCAGCCTCAGAACTGGCTGGAGTCATGCTGCAGTTTTGTCTAATCATCTCTTTTTCTTTAATCCTAGCTCTGCTGCTGGAGAATCTCTTTGACTGAGCTGGTTTGGTGAGGTGGAACTCAATGTGAGGCTCCAGTGGATATAGTGAAGGACACCATGGGAAAGGAAAGGCATGCAGAGGAACGTTTTGAAAAGTCTCAGCCAGCAGTGAGTAAACCCTAAAAGAATGGGGCTTGGCAATGGCACAATGCCATTTATATATATGCTTAAAATATGCTAAAGGATAGAGGAGCAAAAATAAGTCAGAAACAAGTTATCCAGTTTCTGATTTTTAAAGAAGAAATCTATCCTTGGTTGCCTGAGGAAGGTTCTGTAAGTTTACAGACATGAGATAAAGTAGGAGAAGGAATAAAAGGGCACTATAAAATCCATGGTTTTGATAAAATGTTCTATGTTCCATGGCTATGTTGGATGGCCTGTCCACTGAAGATCATTCACCTGCAGATTGGAAAAGAAGAGCTCATGCATGTCTAGGGTGACTAAATTTTTTGCTGTGGAAAACAGAATTTTTTCAAAGATGTCAGAAAACAGCAGAATTAAAAGCTACATCAAACTATCCAGTTACTTATGAAATGCTAACAGGAGAAAGTCAGTATCGCGATATTCAGGATCTATGCTGGGAAGGACATGATTGCAGAGACTCAGAGACTCTTCACACATGGTCAAAATGAGTCCAAGAGGTAAAACTTTTAGAGATTTGATTTTAGCACACCTTCTTTAAGGGGCCAACAGTATAGAACCTGAACCCTCACATTGCTTCGAAGACAAGGATGGACAGACATATTCTGTGCCAAGTGCTGGGGTTAAGACCCTCTTAGTCACTCACCAATAGTATTGATTTTCTTGATTCAATTCCTGGAACTTCTACAAGGCCTCACTTTTCTTCTGGGGCATTTCCTGAAGGTCATTCATCACCTCATGATGCTGTGTTTTCAGCTTATGGGACTCAGAGTTGATCCTGGGGAGGGCATGGCAAAAGACCAAATAACCCTTTGAACTAAAGATTCAAGGATCACATGAATTCAAACTGAAATGTGACCTTAGGCAGTGGGGTAAGTAGTCCAAACAAACATTTTTGGGATGAAGCCCCTGTGGATATCTAGTTCTGAAGAGCAGGAAACCCAGCCTGACACATGGGATTCTAAGTAGAGATAGAGCCGATATTCACTGTCTGAAGGTAAGAACAAGTTATCAGTATCTGAATATCCAAGAGTGATTCATCAGGTTAGACAGGGGAACAGAAAAAATGGAGAGGAACTCGGTAAGCACCAACAGGGAGAAGGGAGGCCAGGTATTCCTGGTGGTCATGAACTCTGCCCAGAGTTCATGGCAAATTTCAATGTGAATTCATGAAACTAGAGTATGCTTACATGGTTTTATTACATTAACACTGTCTGGTCAGATTAGCCAAGCAGGAAAGCTGCAAAAGGGCCAAGGTTTCCACCAGTCTTGAAACCACTACTCTTTTTTAGGTCTCCACAAGGTGAAGATTAACAGTGAGTTCTGCAAACAGGGTTCTTGACTAGTTAGGGGACCAGCTTTAGGCAGGAGATTTTGGAAGTGGCAGAGTCAGACATGAAACTGGTGTTTTAGTTACACCTTTACACTTCCATGGCAGCTTTTCTCAAGAGGGAGACCAAATTTCAGGGCCATGTTCCTCTACACAGTAAAATTCGAGAGGTGATACTCATTTGCAAGTCAGAAATGACAGTGACTCTTAGCCAGCCTGTGAGGCATATAGTTAAGTGAACTGGGGGTGACATCATGCTTGGAATAAGTCCTGGATCTATTGTTACTTTTTTATTGCTCAGCTTTCTAAGCAGTAGCTTCTGTCATGGTTGCTTTGTGTATTTCAAATATGTAGGCAAAGCCTTATTGTGGGTCATTCCTAATTATTAGCTCTATGACCACTGGGGAATCTGACTTTCCTTCTGGAGGGTACAAGCCCAAAAAATGTAAGACAGAATAAACTGGAGTTTTTTTCTTTATAATTCAACATTCTGGGACAGCAAAAGACTTTCAGCTTTGAATTGTTGTAGGAAGGTTTGGGCCAAATTATCTAAGCAGGTAGATTAGTCCTAGCTTTATTTGTGGTTGACTCTGCCTATTCTGATGGACAGAATATGGGAGAGGGCAAGGCCCTACTTCTCATCATGAAAGGTGGGAGAGAAGCTGCCTCCAGTTGAATATGTTTCCAGCTTTTCATGTCATGTATCAGGAAGAGTTTAACCTTCAGAATTACACAGAAGAACACTTAGGATTCTGGCTTAGTAATTCAACTTAAGTTGTGTGAGGAGTTTCAGTGTCTTTCATGTAGAATGTGTGTGCGTTTTGTTTTTTTTTTTTTTTTAACCTCAGAGGATTGCATTAAGCATGAGGGAAAATAATCATGTACTTGGCACAGTGTAACCACAGGAAAAGCTAATTTTGAGGACCTTGTCTATGCTGGATAAACCTAGGCCTTTCAGGATGCACTGATTACAAAGGCACTGCATTGGGTTAGCTCTGTTAACTGTGACTTTTATATCAACTCCATTTCCTACCAAACAGTGATAAATTTAGGGGAATCCCATATGGGTAGGATAGAGTGGAAAGAGAAGGAGAACCTATACGCATGGGTAGGTGACACTGTTAAGACTAGGGTCTCTTCTTCAGACTGACACATTCTGGCCAGTGTAAATATTTCTATGAAGTAACAATCCATAGAATGTTGTGTCTGCCCTTTATATTTTACATGTTATACATTGTTTTTAATTATGAATTTGTATCACATTTATAAACTTTTGTACCACTTCACTTGTGTGTAGCCTAAAGGACATGTTGTGAAGAAAAATTATTCCATCTCGTGATTCCTGGACATTAAACTCTGGTCACCAGCTTGGTTTCAAGCATGTTCACCTGCTGTTACACCCATCGGTGCACTTACCCATTTTTCATTTGGTTTCTGTGGCACAGGACACATAGCCCTGGCTGGCCTGCAACACCTGGGTATCAATCCCTGAGCACAGATTTAACAACACTCATTACCACACCAAAGTGTTGGAGCTTTAAAGTATAGACACTGCATATTTCCAATAAGTACCTCAGTTTTCCCAGCATGTGTACACTGCAGCATACATGACAAGGCTGCGGTCATAAACTACCTTCAAAACCGCAATGCTCTGGTCTAGACCTCATTTTACTAGTTTTGTGGATTCAAGTGTGTATAACACACAGCAAAACAAATTGTAAATATACAGAAATAGCTTCTGAAAGGCCCCATATGAAATCATCTACATGGCCTGTCTTTGTGCCTCCCAACGCTTTCTCCAAACCCCTGAGCAATACAGACATTAGTCCATGGAGGGTACCCAAATTCTATTTTCATGCCTTTGAGCAAAATCTATTGTGAAAGTGATATTTCCCTACTTTTGTATTTAACATTCATTGAGCACCCCTAAACATCTAAATGAACCAGATCTTTCATTCTTTTTATTTCATTTTGATGTTTCAGCATAAGATTAATATTTTTATTCAATACATTTTATTTACATTTCAAAAGTCATCCCCTTTCTCAGTTTCCCCTTGTGATAGTTTGCATATGCTTGGCCCAGGGAGTGCCACTATTGGTATGTGTGGCATTGTTGGAGGATGTGTGTAACTCTGGGAGTGGGCTTGGAGTTACTCCTTCTAGTTGTCTGAGGATTCTCAATCTGTTCCTGGCTTCCTTTGGATAAAGATGTAGAACTCTCAGCTCCTCCAGTACCATGCCTGCCTGGATGCTGCCATGCTTCTGCCTTGTTACTGGACTGAACCTCTGAACCTGTAAGCCAGCCTTAATTAAATGTTATTTGTAAGGCTTGCCTCGGTCATGGTGTCTGTTCACAGCAATAAAACCCTAGCTAATATACCCCTCCATCTCATCCACTCTCTTTTGTTTTTATAAGAGTGCTCTCCAGTTAACCCTTTCACCCTCCCACCTACAACTCCTTCTTCCCTCCCTGACATTTCCCTACACTAGGGCACTGAACCTTAGAAGGACCAAGAAATTATCCTCACATAAATGCTCAACAAGGCACTCCTCTGCTACATATGCTACTGGAGCCATAAATCTTTCCATGTGTATTCTTTGGATTGGGGTTTAGTCCCTAGAAGCTCTGGTTTGTAGGTATTGTTGTTCTTTTGGGTGAAAACCTCTTTAGCTCCTTCAGTCCTTTCTCTAGCTCTTCCATTGAGGACCCTGTTCTCACTTCAATGGTTGGCTGAGATCATCTGCATCTGTATTGGTCATGCTCTGGCAGAGACTCTCAGGACACAGCTATATCAGGGTCCTGTCACCATATTCTTCTTGGCCTCTGCAATACTGTCTGGATTTGGTGGCTGTATATGTGGTTTATTCCCAATTGGGGCAGACTAATGATAGCCTTTGTTTCAGTCTCTGCTACAAAATTTGTCTACATAATTCCTCCTATGAATATTTGTTTCCAACTATAAATAGCACTGAATCATCTGCACTTTCGTTTTCCTGCATCTTGAGCTTCATGTGGTTTGTGAATTGTATCTTGTGTATTCAGAGCTTCTGGTCTATTATTCTTCTGTCAATGAGTGCATGCCAACAGTGTTCTTTTTATGTCTGTGTTAATATTTTCTAGTTCCATTCATTTACCTTCCAATTTCATGAAGTAATTGTAATAGCTGAGTAGTACTCCAATATGTAAATGTACATTTTCTGTATCCATAATTTCTGTTAAAGGACAACAACTGTTTTTTTTTTTTTCTGGCTTCTGGCTATTATAAGGCTGCTATAAGGATAGTAGAACATGTGTAATTGTTATGTGTTGTAACATGTTTGGATATATGCCTAGGAGTGGTATAGCTGGGTAAATGGATAGTACTTTGTCAAATTTTCTAATGTGCCTCAAGACTGACTTCCAAAATGGTTATACCAGACTTCAATCCCAGAAATAAATTTGAGTGTTCCTCTTTCTGCATATGTTAGTTGGCATTGGATGCCACATGAGTTTTTAATTTTAGCCATTCTGGCTGATTTGAGGTGGAATTTCATGTTTGTTTTGATTAGTATTTTCCTGGTGACTAAGGATGTTGGATATGTCTTTTGTTGCTTTTCAACCCTTCGTTATTCCTCAGTTGAGAATTATTAGTTTACCTCTGTTGCCCAATATATTAATAGGTTTATTTGATTCTCCAAATCAAATTTCTTCAGGTCTTTGTATACATTGGCTATTAGTTCTCTATCCGATTTAAATTTCACAAAGGTCTTTTCACAATCTATTGGTGGTTGTTTTGTCCTACTGACAGTGTCCTCGCCTTACAGAAGCTTCACAATTTTATGAGGTGGCATTTGTTGAGTCTTTATCTTATAGTATAAGCCATTTATGTGCTCTTGAGGAATTTTCTCCAGTGATCGTGTGCTTGAGGCTCTACCCTAAGTTCCCTTCTATTAGGTTGAGTGTATCTTGTTTTCTGTTGAGATGCATGGACCACTAGGACTTGAGATTTATACAATGTGATAAGGATGAATAGATTTGCATTCTTCTTCATGCTGACCACCAATTGATCCATCACCATTGTTTAAAAATCCTATCTCTTATGACACTGGATTATTTTAGCATATTTTTCAAAGGTCAAGTGACTACAGATGTGTAGGTTTATTTCTCAGTCTTCGATTTTATTTCATTGATGTACCTTCCTGTCCCTGTACCAATACCATACAGGTTTTTTTTTTTGATTATTATTATCATTTTTGCTCAGTAATACAGCTTGAATTCAGGGATGATGATTCTTCCTGGATGTTACAAGTAAGGATTGATGTTCACTGTTTACACAGCAGCTCAGCAATTGGCACACACTTAATGAGGGTAATAGAAAATTCTTTAACACTGAAAGATTACCATTCTTTAAGGCAGTCAAGGCCTGTACCCACACAACAAGTGACTTCCTTGGATTCATATTTGTGCTTGTCTTTAGCACAATACAGGAAACAAGGGAACAAGGCATTCTTGATAGCCTGCAAAGATGCTATCTCCATCCAGAATTTATGTTGGCAATAAATAATTGCCACAGATTCATGCTATGGCACCAGAAGAGTCACCTGGTCTGCTCATAATCTTAGCTCACCTGGTAAATGTCTGAGGACTAAGAGTATCAGAGAAAACAGAACAGCATATCCTAGTTTACAATTCTCTCTGCTGAAACTATAAGAGGGTTTTTATTTTTTTTTTTTTTTGTTTTAGGATTTCTTAATTAGAAATATCTAGAAAGCTGTTCAGAGTTGGCACATGTAGTAGTCCCAGCACTCAGAAGGTGTTTTAAGAATTGATGCCTTGTTCTTGTTCTTCTGGTTGTGTTTTTGTATTTTTAATTTTGTAATCTCCAGCCAGCTACTAGTTTCATACCTAGAATGTTCATACCATGCTCTGTAAGGCCAGATGAGTCATATTAATCAATACTTTTATTGTGATCAGCCACACTACAGACAATGCTATTATTCATTTTCAAATAAGGAAAACAGTTATTGAGAAGGTACTTAACCAGTTTGTACTCACATATCCAAGATATCATAACTATAGAATGACATTCCGACCTTTTAGATTACCTATTACTCCCATTTTAGAGGACATGGATAAGTGACATGGAAAATCAATGTTGGGAATTTGTAATTTCAATTATAAACTCAGAAGTATGTGTACCTGTGTATATATGCATTTTGTTTTTAATTTGAGATATAAATTTTTCAGAGAATCTGAGACCTAAATAGGTCTTGGCCAATCTTTGTAAACTGCATATACTTTAATGAGTCAAGACTGTCTTCTCTTTGTGTTGGGAGTGTACTTGAAAAAAAAGATTTTAATTTATATCTAGAGGTAGCCTAAGCCCTAAGGATCAGGATGAATTCAGAAACTGTCGTTGGTTTATGCACTGAGCCATAACTGGAGGTCCCATCTTCAGGCTGTGGAGCCACGCTTATTACTGAGAAAACAAATCACCTAATATCACAGATATCAAGATGGCAAGAGGCAATCACAAGAACATAAGCAATGGAAACAAAGACAACCTGGTGCCATCAAACACAGCACAATTACTGAGCTCTTATCAGCTGACCTACTTCATCCAATGTCTGGTATCAGAGGCCACCAGTTTCAGTTGCGCTAAGATCTTACATGACTGTTGTATCTTACTATTTCCAAAGCCTGTCCGATGTCTTTTTTCTCCCCATGTCCCTCTTCTTCCTTCTGTAACCCAAAGGCCCCATCGTTTTCTTTAGGGCCAGCAATTAACTTCTGCCTTCTTTATTGACATAATCAAGACTCAATTAGGGAATCAAATTTTAGTATCAGTTTCACCCCCTTACAAAATGTCATCAAATACTGGCAAGGAGATGGTGGACTTTTCTTCTCTGATTTTCATATTTAGATCGCTAAATTTTCTAATGCTCTTTAAACTCTTAAATTCGTAAGACAAACATAGCTTACACTTTGTGCTTTATGTGTTCTTTCAACTGAATAGAAAGTAAGTTACATGTTACATAGTAAAATCGTGTATTGCTACCTCTCATTGCCATTGATATGGCAAACAAGGCCTTCAGTGTTCCTGTGCAGCTTGTACAAGTTAAATTCTGCTCAGGAGAACTCAGAGATGTTCCTGAACAACTGTTGGCCTACAGTTGTTTGATCTCCACATCTTCACTAAATCAATCTGCAGGACTGGTGGGTGTTAGAACTGATTATTTGGTGTCATTTCAACGAATATTTAGATATTTCATAAGAATCTGCATAATCTTTGCTTGTCTAGTTTTGTAATAGCAGCAGTAGTTTAATCATTGTAGTGCTTACATGTAGAATTCATTCATTAGGTGTCACAAAAATGCCAGTGTCCTTATGATATCATTTTCATCACATTCATTAGCTGCACTGGGTTGTGCAAGAGGCAGTGTGGGCACACAGGCCCTGCTGCTGGGGACAGTTGTAAGCAGTGGCTACAGTGACTAGGCTGTGGGTCTAGATGGCAGGCAGTGTAGAACAGTGTGGCTGCCACCTCAGCCACCACCAAGGAGCAGCATGTAGGGTCACTGGAGTGTGTGTGGGCTCTGTAGGCAGAGGAGCAGTAGGGATGCAGTTTGTGGAAGTGGGTCAGTTCAGCAGTTGTAGCAACCTCAGCCCCACCACACCCTAACACCTCTGGTGGCCAGAAATGGGGGGAAAAGCCAGAGAAACTTAGGCTGTGGTGCAGTTTGTGCAATGGTTTTCAGGCAAAGCCCAGGTAGAGCAGCACATCACCTAAACCAAGCAATCCAAAGGCTCACAGGTCTCAAGAGGTGCCCCTGATGACACAGGCCAGTACTTGTCTGTGTTTCGAATAAAATGGCAGCACAGGTCATAGGGGTAGAAGCCAATAGTGTGGAAGTTGCAGTAGAGCTCCATCATGTAGTTGGGGTGTGGGGAGGGGCTGCACAGCTCATGGAAGTCATGTGCAAACTGACATGTCTCCCGTCCTTGCACGTTGTTGTCGTCCTTGTCATTGTCATCATCCTCCTCCTGCTCTTTCTTTTTCTTCTTCCTGCTCCTCTTCCTCCTCCTTCCTCTTCTTCTTCTTTTTAAATTTTCAACTGGCAACCATACTGTTTCAGATCTTATGACCTTTTCTTAATGCTACTGGGAAGCACTTTGCTGTGACAAAGCCCCATTTGCCTATTCTCAGTCTTACTGCCCAAGATTCCTCTTGGGACTTTGGAGACATTGGTGGTAAAGCTGAGCTGAAACCTGTGATTCCCAACAGGAATTCCATTATTCTTTCTCCACCGTAAGATAAATGCATAAAGTTTTTGCTAAGGCAAATATTATGAAATGTTCCTTTCTTTTTTGTATCGGGAGGGGTACTTTTGGGGTTTTTGTTTATTTATTTACTTATTTATTTATTTAGGCTACTACTCTATAGCTCTGGTGAACTGCAACATGTTATTTAGGGAAGGTTAGTATTGTACTCACAGAGAGCTGTCTGCCTGTGTCTCTTGAGAGCTCCAGTTAAAAGTGTGAGGTATGTCATCAATTCATCTATTTTCATTTGACTTGTTTATGGAGTATGATAGTTGTGTAGTTTTTTATTTTTTTTTCCTTTTTACCCACAGACATCTAGTTTCCACAATATAATTTATTTCTGTGTGTGTGTGTGTTAATAAGAGTTTTTTTTTTCAACTTTATTTTTTTAAAAACAGAGATACATTTTAAAGCATTTTGGCATAAAACTATATATTATTCTCAGTACTTTTTCTGAAAGTTTGATCGTATGCATTGAATTCTTACTAGTTATAATGAGCATAAAGTACATTTAAAATAACATAACATGGAAATGGTAAAAGTTTTCTTGGTGTTTAAAGATTTAACATATGATTTTAAATACCAAAAATTGCCACAAGGCTATCTTCTTAACTTTTGAGTTACTAATGATTTAAAATCTAGGTGTACCCACTCTGAGAAGGTGCTATAAACTTGTTTTTTCTTTTTGAACTCAATATAGTCTGTGATTTGTTTCTTGGGTATTCATAGATTTCTGGGGCTAGTATCCAATTATCAGTGACTGCATATTATGTCTTTTCTTTTATGAATGGGATACCGCACTCATAATGATATTTTCTAGATGCATTCATTTTCCTAGGAATTTCATAAAGTCATTGTTTCTAATAGCTGAATAGTACTCCATTGTGTGAATATACCACAATTTCTGTATCCATTCATTTACTGAAGGACATGTGGGTTCTTTACAGCTTTTGACTATTATAAATAAGGCTGCTATCAACATGGTGGAGCATGTGTCCTTATTGTGTATTGCAGCATCTTTGGGGAATATGCCCAGAAGTGGAATAGCTGGGTCTTCAAGTAGTACTATGTCCAACTTTTTAAGGAACTGCCAGATTGAATTCCAGAGTGGTTGTACCAGCTTACAGCCTCACCAACGATGGAGGAATGTGCCTCTTGCTCTGCATCCTTGCCACCATCTGCTGTCATCTGAATTTTTGATCTTAGCCATTTTGATTGTTTGAGTTGGAATCTCTGGGTTGTTTTGATTTCCATTTTCCTGATGACTAGGGATGTTGAACATTTCCTTAGGTACTTCTCGGCCATTCAATATTCCACAACTGTGAATATATTTTAGATCTGTACTCCAGAATTCTTTTTTAGATCTGCACCTTCTTTTTAAAAGGAATGTTAGATTCTCTGGAGTCTAAATTTTTTAGTGTTTTGTATATATTAGATATTATTCCCCTATCAGATATGGGAGTTTTAAAGATCTTTTCTCAATCTGTTGGTTGTCATTTGTTTTCTTGACAGTGTCCTTAGCCTTACAGAAACGTTGGAATCTCACTAAGTCCCATTTATCCATTCTAGATCTTAGAGCACAAGCCATTGTTCTGTTCAGAAACTTTTCTCCTGTGCCTGTGTATTTTAAGTTTTTCCCCAATTTCTCTTCTAAGAGTTGAAGTATACCTGGTATTATGTGCATGTCTTCGATCTACTTGGAATTGACCTTTGTAAAAGGAGATAGGAAAGATTGATTTTCATTCTTCTGCATGCTGACTGCCAGTTGAAACAACACCATTTGTTAAAGAGTCTGTCCTTTTTCCAAGGAATGTTTTCAGCTCCATTTTCAATGATCAAGTGACCTTAGGTGTGTGGATTCATTACTGGGTCCTCAGTTTTGTTCCATTGATATACCTGTCTATTTCTGTACCAATACCATGCAGTTTTTAACACAAATTCTTTGTAATATAGTTTGGAATAAGGGATGGTGATTCCCACAGAGGTGTTTTACATTTGAGAATAGCTTTCACTATTCTCGTATATTTTGTTATTCCAGATGAATTGGTTTTTTTCAACTCTCTGAAGAATTGAGTTGGAATTTTGCTGGGAATTGCATTGAATCTCTAGATTGCTTTTTACAATTCATGAGCATGGGAAATCTTTCCAACTTCTGAGATCTTCTTCAATTTCCTTCCTCAAATTCTTGAAGTTTTTCTCATACAGATCCTCCATTTGCTTGTTTAGAGGCACCCCAGATATTTTATCATTTTTGTGAGTATTGTGAAGGGTGTTGATTCCCTAATTTTTTGCTCAGCCTGTTTATCATTTGAGTAGAGGAAGGCAGGAAATTTTTTGAGTTAAATTTATATCCAGCCAATTTGCTGAAGATGTTTGTTAGTTGTAATAGTTTTCTGATAAAATTTTTTTGGGGTCACTTAAGTATACTCTCATATCATTTGCAAATAGTGATATTTTGACTTCTTCCTTTCCAATGTGAATCCCTATGATTTCTTTTTGTTGTCTAATTGCTCTGGCCAAGACTTCCAGTCTATATTGAATAGGTAGGGGATAGTGGCCAGCCTTTTCTAGTCTCTGATTTTAATGGGATTGCTTTAAGTTTCTCTACATTTAGTAAGGTATTGGCTACTGGTTTGCTCTATATTGCTTTTACTATGTTTATTTATGGGCTTGTAGCATACTTTGAGATTAGAGTCCACTGATGTTGTTTTTATCTCAGTAACATTTTTGTTCAGATAATGTTTACGGGCCCTAAAATAAGGGGTTTGGCAAGTTGGGTGGTTTCACTAGGAAATGATCCTCTTGCTCAAATGTCTTTTGCTAAGGATTTTTTTAGAACTGCATAGGGTTTCACCATTCCTTAGATAGATAAACAGGCCTTAGAACATACTCCTATGTACATTTACCTTAGTGAATAGGACTATGGAGACAGTTGGTGGTAAATCTGGGCCAGATTCCAAGATTTCTAAAGCTACCACCATTACTCTCTCCCCATTGTAAACTAAATGTATAGGAAGAAAGTCATGGAGGCAGGAGACATATGCAAAGTATACTTGTAAAACAAAACTAGGAGTACCTCCGACGAACACTGATTTAAAGAAATTGCTGGCAGTGTTTCATTTGGAGAAGTGCCTTTTGCTTTTTTTTAACAAATGATCTCTATTTTTAGTAAATTACCATGTGTCCCTCTTGGAGTTCTCTGCTCTGGACATGAGAATCTGGAAGACTCTTGAGAATGGGATTAGTCCATGAGCTGAGAAAAGACATGAGTCCCATGACTGTTTAATTGTTATTTATACAGTACCTACGACTTCTGATGTTTCTCCAGTACAGAGATTTCTTGATCCTGATCTGTTTATTACATAATTTATTTAATACCTTCACTCCCAGGAGAGTTCTCAAGTCTCCATTTCATTTGACAGACTCATCTACATTGTCATGCAGGATGACACATGAGAGATCTCCTTCAACCCTGAAAATAAGAGATGAAAAGTCATGATCCTGACACACTAATGCCTTAAATGCATGCCTGGAAATTTAAACATTTAGCATGCCTATTCCAAGTATGTTTCCCTTCATGTCTCAAGAAACTTCCCTCTTTGGTTGGGTGTGATCCAGTCCAACTAATACACCACACAAGTAAATCAAATGTCCAGGACAGGGGCAAGAGAGATGGCTTTTATCCATTTGAGGTTTTTATTCTCATAGTGGCTAAATAGCAGTTAACAATCCTCTATCACAGCAGTTTCAGATGGAATCCATTGATCTCTGCTGGACAATGTGGGTATTACATGCATGTAGAGCACAGACCTCCAGGAAGTAAAACACCCACACATATAAAAAAATATTTCAGAATGTGAGGGGATATTGAACACACACCCTAATACTAAATGATCTTAGTGCCATAGCTCAAAGTTTGTGTGCTGAGGTAAGATTCTGAAATTTTCTCAAGTCCAAATCATAATTGAAAAGCTAGCGAACAAACAAGCAAAAAACCCCAAGACACTAATGACTCTTGTGAAGTTTTATAAAATGTTCCCAGGTTGTTGCTTTTGATCCCAGCTACTTTGGCTAGCTAGACAGAAATTTCTCATTATACTGTATTCTGATTTGTCCTGAGGGGAGCTTATGGTTGTGGTACCTTTAAGATTAAAAAAGACCAGAACATACAGAACGTCACGGAATAAGTGGTTAGCAATGCCCTTCACTGAGGCAAGTTATTTTTCTGTGTCAGGAGCTGCTGAGCACAAGATCAATATCCAGAAAGGGGAGGAGCTGGTTGTTGACCCTTGTTAGGTGGACTGGTGAGTCCACTCTTGGCATGGTTTGAAAAACAGATCGGTATGGTATTGGAAGACAGGGAATGGTGCTATTGAAATGCAAGTTCCTTTTGATGTGGGTAGTTTGTCAATCTTTGGGATCCAAAATTTGATTAAAAGAGTATTCATGCTGAAACTTTGTGGTCATGAATTAACTCTGTTAAAATGTATTTATATGTGAATGATTATGTTGAACAAATAAAGAAGAAACACAACAGCATTTCTCTACTACATCTCAGAAAATTAGATATTGACCAAGTGCTTGGATCCCACTTCAAAGTCTCAATTCCCTCTGTAGCTCTGGCTGTCTGGGAACTTCTTATGAAGCCTAGACCACATGATACTTGAAGAGATCTATCTCTTTCTGATACTTCTGAAGTTACAACACTGTAACCCATTCATGAATAGTGACAGTTCCTATGAGTGAACAATTAGAGATCATGTGTTTATTCATAAATATACATTTATTTTATTCAATAACAGTTTAAAGTGGGGAGTCAATGTATTCAGTACTTAGCCTTATCCAAATAGCAAATTAAATACAGTAACAAAAAGATAACTAATAAACAACATTCAAATTCAAACAACAATAAGAAAACCCCCAGGAAAATCAAAAATTTAACCAAAACCCAAACACATTATTTATGTTAAGCAGCACTCTCTTGATGCAAGTTTTGCAGCACAATCCTAAAGCCTGCTGCTGGCCTTAGAAACAAGGAGAAAACTCAGTCAGTGATGGTAATAATCTCTTCACAATGAAGGTAGGCATGCCTCATTTTGTGGTGGTTGATGGAGAAGTCCTCCCAAGGCTAAGCATGAGACATGTTGCAGAATTCAGCTCAAATGCTAGCAAATTCCTTTTAACAGGTCTCCATTAAATTTTTCTTGATGACACATCATGGCTCGGAACAATTTTATTCTCAGATTCATCCTGGATGCCCGGTGGATCTTCATGTCCCTCAGCACTTCTCTGAAGCCCTGCAAAGTTGCTGGTCCAGATGCTATCCAAAATACAGGCCTTATAACACATAAAAAAGTAAGAAAATGTAGCACAAGACTGGATTGTTATAGGGATTAAATAAAATGATGGTTCACTTGCTTGACAAACTTAGTGCTTCTGGTATAGAGTTGTATCAGAGGGAGATCTTGATCTGGGCTGTAGATTATTGCTCTTGAATTTCAGACCTAGCAGACGAAGAGACAAAGGCCTAGTGAGTTCCTGCCAAGTCAGCTATTCAGCAAACACCAGCTTTATTCAGAGGACACCCTAGTACAACCTTTCAGCTAAGGTCATTCTAAGCATCCTGAAATGAGAAGGGACAAAGAGTACCTGGGCCTGAATTTTATTTTCAGATTTAAAAAAAGAAATTTTGAAACTGAATTGTGAACTAAACATTGTGCAAGAATTAAAATAAAATGCAACATTACTTCAGTAGTCAATATATATTATATTGAAAAAACAGTTTAGCAATGTCGGAATCTCATTTCACAATAGGTGTGAGCAGCCTAGAAAATCATTTGGAGGCCTTCTAGGGAGTCTGGCTAAAACTTAAGCAAACTCTCTTGTTTCTAGAATGCAGAAACCTGCCTCTGTTCAACTTGTGAACCACGAAATCTGTGAAACCCAGAGAAACCATCTCACAGAAAATCTATGCACACTGAAGAGATGATATGATCTACAATTCTGTACTGCATGCAAATCTTCCCAATGGTTAGCATTAAACTCTCAAGTTATACTCATGAAGAAAGAGATGACACCCCAGCTATGTGTGTGAGTATTTTAGGACTTTTTCTAAGGAGACATAAGTGACATTAGGCTGAGGTCATAACACAGAACTCAGAAGGTTGGAAGGAGTACACCATCACCATCGCCAGAAACTCTGTGGCCAACGTGCATTATATCATGGACAGAAGGATTTTAAACTGGACGAGATCAATACTCTGAGGTGCTTCTAGTTGATTGAGGTAGAGAGTAATATTGAATACCAGTCACCCAACATAGACTATTGTACACGTCCAGGTAATCTACATGGCTCCTGCCATCCTGTGCTACTACTACTCCCTATAGACATCAAAAAGATACTGCATCATTTCCACTAATCCAGGCACACACAAGTGCACACAGACACACATAGATACACACACACTCTCTCTCTCTCAACACACACACAACAGACACAGAGAAAAATGGAGAGAGAAAGAGAGGGGGGAGAGTGGTTGACACCCAGACACACATTCCACAATATATGCAATTACATGTGCTCACACATGCAAGCAGACTTCATTGCAGAAACATTTTTAGATTCCCAGAAAAGATAAAAGTTCACCCAGGAAGGTATGAAGGCAGAGGATACAACCCTTGAATGTAGTAAGAACATAGTGGGCATAGCAGATAGACAGCTAGGTCAATAATGTGTTTTCCCCTACTAAACAAACTTTGCCTGTTAGCCAAGCCTGCTTAGCAAGATTCCAAGGTTTTGCACAGCAAACTTGGCTCCCAGCAAAGGCAGACTGCATGGTATTGGACAAGCCTGTTCCTGCCTCTTGTACACTGTCTCTCAATGGCTCTACAGTGGGCAGCATGTTCCAATAAGTACTCCATTTACTAGAGGCTGCATAACTTTGGAACCAAAAATATGAGACCAGGCAATTACCAAATCTGTATAACCAGGATGCAAAATAAAACTATTCTCCCTGTAAGGATACAATTTCAAAGATATTTTGAGTAAAATAAGGCTGGCTGGTTCAAGGCCAAGTGGTTGCATGAATGATCACATTTGGAAATGGTCCCTGAATGTGTTCATGAGATCTGGATAGTTCCTACTGCAAAGCTGCTATGAGAAGTACCAGTACAAACATGATTACCATAATTTTTTTCAGGATACTGACTTCTTGTTCTGGAATTGCTGGGTCAGTGGGGACTGCTGTTTCAATTTCTGAAGAGTTGTACATGGCTTCTCACAGAGCTAGCACATTTTATACTATCAAAAATATCTGAAGGTGCTCATTGTTCCCAATCCTCCTTTAGGCTGATTTTAACTCAGAGAGAATGATTTTGATTAACAGCAGTTACAGAGTGCTACAGACAGAACACAGCGTGAGTGTTTTAGACTATCATAAGGGTTAGGGGCTGTCTGAGGTTCCCTGTTCTTTACTCACATTAGAATTCTGGGCTTTATACTGGATACATATGCACAACAAGCAAATCAGTCTTTCAAATAATAATGCACAGGACAAACTCCAATGCCAAGGATAACTGAGTCACGTTTAGGGGAAGTTGGAAAGAAAATGTTAATAGGCAATGCAGAGAAAACTAGGATGCTGAGAGTATGCAACCTGCCTGCTGTATTCCAGTAGCCAGGCACTGCACATTAGGACCATATGATATTCACAAAACTTAAGCCAGCACTTTTGACTCTCAGGCTCATTCATTTGACACAGCAGCATCTTTCGCACCTGCATGTACCACAGTTGTTTGATTTTTAAAAAATGATTTCAATACTGACATATTTTTCTTACAAAATCAGTTGAATATCAGACTTTAGAGAATTCATTATCTACTCTTGTCCTATTGAGCTAGGTGGCTGGGCCTAAAGGTGGCTGCTGTATTTAGTGAGGCTCCGATGCAAAGAGAACTGACAGAGTACTTTATCCAGTAAACTTGGCCATTGTTATTTTTTAAGATAATTGTTTTCCAAGTGAATCTGTATATATGGATATAATATACACATATATGTAGAGAAGCACACATCTTCATGCCTTTACACACAAAAGAACACACACATAGAGTTTTATATGCAAGTACCCACTCTGCAAATATCTACATCAAAGAACTATCACCAACCACATATATCCCATGATCATGATAACCCAGACCTAAGCTAAAACACATACATGCACAAACACATACACACAGACACACACATCAGAGACAATCTGCTTTGTGGTATAGGATGTCTATGGGCGTTATGGTTACAGATGAGGACAATCTACCCTGATGCTTCATTAGTTTTACCTACTGCTGTTTGGCAATAGTACATAAATGTTCATGCTGGCCTTACCACAGAGCTTCTTTCTCCTGCTATATGGCATTTCAGTTACCTTCTGCTTTGCTTCATGCATTTCGTTTTCCTCCCACAATAGCTTTGCTTTCTTCTGCATATGAATTGACTCTCTCTGGAGATAGCAGTTCCAGATGCTGAACCACAAAGAAAAATTGTGACTCCAAACTAGAATTTATCTTCCTCATTCTCCTCCAAATACCATGCACACTTCATCGGTTCTTATCCCCAGACAGATCCAGACTACAGTTCAGATCACTCATGAATCATCACATAGGAAAAGGTCAAATCCAGAGAACAGACCCATTCCAGAAGACACAAAGTACCAATGAAATCCAAGAAGACATGGCTCCCATGTATGCTTATATGTCATTGGAATTATACAACTACTTGTAGGTAGAGAGCAAACTTTCTGTGTAAGTCAAGAGGAGACCCAATAAGTACACATAAATTCTGTATATCTTATGAAATTCAGGTGTGCAAATCTACTTTAAGGGCCCTGGAAGCTCAAGGTTGATTGATATTTCCATCATGATGCAAACCTTTTTTATCTAGAGGATCCTTATTTTGGAAGGAAAATGATCGGAGGTACTTACATACTCTTCACATTTGGTCAAAATAAGTCCAAGAGGTAACAATCCTAGAGCCTCCCACTTTCCATTAAGAGGTAAACAGTACAGAACCTGAACCCTCACATTGCTTCAAAGACAAGGATGGGCAGACATATTCTGTGCATAGTGCTGGAATCAAGTCTCTATTAGTCACTCACCAATAATACTGATTTTATTGCATCAGATCCTGGAACTTGTACAAGGCCTCACTGATCTTCTGTGGCATTTCCTCAAGGTCAGACATCAACTCATGATGCTGTGTCTTCAGCATATGAGACTCAAAGTTGATTCTGGTGTAGGGCATGGCAGAAATCAAATAACTCTTTTGACTAAGGATTCAAGGATCACATGATTCTAACTAGATTAACTACCCCTGCCCATATATTGTATATACTTGTTACTTGGTACTGCATCCTCTAGGATCTTATTAAATTTATCATTATTAGCCTCAGGCCAGTAGAACCAGGGAAGCAAAAGGAGGGATTGAACTCCTTTAGCTTCCTGAGGGTGTTTGAAGGAATAGCTTAGCTCTCCAAGAACTTTCTAAATGCCTGTGCCCCATGCCTTGGTCCAACTTAAATCTGTGATGACTCTTCTCCATTTTTAGACAAGGATTGACAATCATTGGTTCTACTGATTATGTCAATTTCCCAAATGACATAATTAGTATTTACAGGGGAAAAGCCTGTAACTTACAGCAGGGTATTCTAAGGTTCATCCAAGTTGGACACACAGGTCACATGCTGCTCAAAGTGAGGCTTCTTGGCCTCATAATTGTGATTTAGTGAAAACTGAGTCAACAAATCTACACGGCCATAACTCTCTATAGACTCTTGAGGTCTTATGTGGAACACACACACACACACACACACACACACACACACACACACACAAACACTCACATACTCACACACACACACGAAGGCACACCCAAATACAATCAGAATCCTAAAGAAATACAATACAATGATTTGTCTTGATCTCAGAGTATAATGAACAAAATTTGAGGAAAGCAGTGCTAACATGCATCCAATCCAGTCACACAGTAAGAGAGAGCAAATTTGACCAGGCCCCTTCAGCTGTTGAAAGGACCAATTAGATCCAAAGCAATTTTAGATCAGATTGAAAGAGTTTGACCATAAAGAGCAACATCTAGCCTCTCCAACACACCAAGAATTGTCTAGATTTTTAAAATGAATAGTGGGAGTTCACACAATACTACCAATATCCCTAGACCGGGATTCATTCCATGGGTTCTGATTTACTTTTGGAGGAATCAAAATGCCCTGTTACTCCATCTCACTCCTATATACCTTCAATTCTGTGTTTGAAATCCATTTAGGAAAAAAATAGAGAAAAGAAAAGAAAATTAGTTTGGGCATGAGGACAGACTGGAGTTGAAGACTTCTGTGATATGAGGAAATCTGGGGTTAACAGAGAGGGCCCAAGATAGTTCTCAAAATACCAAGCATAATGACTACCTGTAGTTCAAATCTGTGTCAGTGTAATTAGCCAGGATTCCCCGAAGTTTGTCCCTCTCATTTGTGATCTTCTGCAGATAAATTTTCAGCTTTTCCAACCTCTTCATCATCTTCTTATTTTTGGTGTTGCTGGTGGTTGCAGGTTTGGTTAATTCCTTCCCAACAGACCCTGTAGATATATAAACACAAGTAAACTTGTAGAAATAAAAGGACAGAGACAAGAGCAACCATGCTTAGTCCCAAACAGTGGCCCTAGGAAGAGGGAACTCTAGAGACACAGTGAATAACAGAAAGAACAGGAAAGCTATCTTCAAGCTGGGCTCCTCAACATGTCCCTGTTTCCAACCACTATCACTAAACACATGCCTCACTCCCTAGTGCAGTCTCCCTGGCCTTGAAACTCATAAGCTGACCAAGGCCACAAGAATTGGAGGGCATTGTCTGCACCTATCTGATAGATACAGGTCAGTTCTGGTGTTCATAGTGCTCACCACTAAAAATATTGTCAATAAATACCAACACCTGGCATCTGACACAAGCCAACACATGTGCAGGCTTCTTAAAGTACATGATGAGACTCCCCAAACTACTACCCTTACCCCAGACTGTGTTGTATGCCACATCATTTATGTTTAAGGATAAAGTGTCTGACACCTTGATACATTTCCAGAGGAATATTTCCCTCTCTTACTCAAGTTATCTACAGAAATCTGTTGAGATCAGAGTACTTTTCAACACTGTATTCCTGAGAACAACACATTGTTCCTCTCACAGAGCTATTTCCTGAAATCCTATGCTACTCAGCAGATAATTTAGGTCTCTCAGCAAAGCAACTTCTGGCCTGTCAATTCCTGGCTTTTTGAAAAATTAATCAGAAATTCTTGACTCATGGTCTGCCATTTAGGAATGTCAAGGCTCCAGATCCTAAGCCCTACTCCTGGAAGGAATATCTCAGGCCCACTCCTCAAGTAAGTTCCCCAACCCCTGCCAAGAATTCACTGTGCTTTCCCCAGGATCACTTTTTTTTTACCTGTTTTTGAACATGACAGAAGGTTTGCCTCTTTCTGCCTCAGTGTAATCTCTGCTTGTCCTCTATTCTCCCTCTGAATTAGCCTGAGCAGCATGGACATCATGCCTACTTGTGAACCCAATAGGCTCTGAAGGAATACCCCACAGGCAGTTTCTATCATCACAACACTGCTGACATCACAGAAGATTCTAGGGCTCTCCTGGATACAAGAGAATGTCCAGGGAATTGATGGCTGATGAAGTCACTGGGAACTGCCACGATCTATATGCTAACCAGCTTGAGCCAAATTGACTAGTTTCTGAGGTGTAATTACTTGAGATCCCCTTTGGAACCTCAGTACCTTTTCCTTCATAAGATAGACATTACTTTGTGCTTAATTTCATATCCAATTAATTGGATGGAAAGTGTTTTTTCCATGGTCATGGCATGGGTGCATCATCTTCAATCAGACCTAAAGCTCTATGCTATTTGAACGGGCAAGATTCTACTCCATAATAAATGTACTGCTTGGGTATATTCAGACAGACAGTCCACAGACACAGGATTTTCCAGAGGCCAAAATTATTTTCCTCCACGTTTAATTTATACAAGTTTGGTTACATTTTCTTATTGTGCATGCCTTGATGGTGAACATTCTTTCAATGTATACAGACATGAGTTTTTATGAAATATCTCTTTCAGAATCCCATTCTTTTGCAATGAAAACTTCCAAGGACTTGACACCATAGTTCTCCAGGTAAAAGGTACATATCAGTTTTAAAGTTAGTTCCTTTTTCAAAATATAAAATCTCATAGTCTCCATTTCTCCAATACAAGTAATTAAGTAAATATTTGTGAGCAAATGTCATCAGGGCTATTGGAATGTAGCTCTATAGTCCAATTAGCTATCACTTCTCCATTCTCTACCATCCTGAGTTCTCAGGTCCACTCCTGAGGGTGTTGGGAGTTTGGAATATGATACTGTATTTAAGATACATAGGACACAATAGGATGGGTAAGGAATGGAAAGGCCACAAATCTTGTGAAACTTCAATGTTAGTGGATGCATATATTCAGGAGACTTCTTCCTTCTTGATATGGGTGTTCTGCATCCATGGTTAAATACCACCTAATCTCTAAGGTATAAGAGTGGGAAAAAATCATGTAAATGCAGGAGCTTTTTTCGAACTCAGAAGTCCCCTCAGTCTTTCAAATAGTGAGATGACATGCCTTTATAAAGAAATGTATGACCGGGTAAAGTGAAAAAAAATAGAGCATTGATATCTATCTGTTGATATCTGAACCTGGGAAACAGTGAGGAAGCAATCTAAACAAATATATAGGGATGAACCTGTTCCTGTATTAGGTACAGCAGGCACAAAGCAAGCAGAAGACACGACCACCATTCTCTAGACTGTACTGAGAGATCTGCAGTGTTTCTTTCCTTCAATGTCCCTTTTTTATTTTCATGTGTTCAGGTCTCATAGATCTGCATTCAGAATCAAGGTTCCCCGATATACCTAAATCATTTCCTGTTAATTGACAGGATTTGGCTTCTCCAAATTGGTTTTTGGGATCATTTACATGGAAAAGTATTTTACAACACTTTACTCTGGAGTCTTGTCTTTCTTTATCAACAGGGTGTGTCTCTTCTATGCAGCAAAAGGCAGGATTCTTTTTGTTTCCAGTTGGTTAGGCTGTGTCTTGTATTGTGAATTGAGTCCATTGATATTGAGAGATATTAAAACCCAATGGTTTTTAGTTTCACTTATTTTTGTTTTTCAAATTAGTATTTTGTGTGTGAGAGATTTTCTTATTTGATGTTCTTTTTTATTAAAAAACTTTATTTTAAAAAATGATGAATGTACAAATTTTCAGCATTTTTGCATAAAAATATACAAATACATTTTAATGTTTTAATTAAGTACTTATGGGTATGTATACATAAACATATGTATATATGTAACAATAATATAGGAAAAAGGGCTACTAATTTGAGGGGATAGGTTAGAAAGTGAAAGGTTCTGTAGAAAGAACAGGGAGATGTGATACAGAGCGAATTAATTAAAATATATTCTTTTTTTCCTTAAACTTCATACAGTCTGTGAGTTGTTTCTGGGGTGTTCAGATCTTTCTGTGGTTAGTATCCCAATATCAGTGACTGCATATTATGTCTGTTCTTTTGTGACTGGGTTATCTCACTCAGGATAATATTCTCTAGATGCATCCATTTTCTTAAGAATTTTGTTAAGCCATTGTGTCTGATAGCTGAGTAGTTCTCCATTGTGTAAATGTACCACAATTCTTGTATCCATTCATCTACTGAAGGACATCTGGGTTCTTTCCAGATTCTGGTTATTATAAATAGAGCTGAAATGATTATTGTGGTGCATGTATGTTTGTACTATGTTGGAGTGTCTTTGGGTCTCTAGGGTAAATGCCCAGAAGTGGAATAACTGGGTCTTCAGGTAGTACTATGTACAATTTTCTGAGGAATCGCCAGACTAATATCAAGAGTGGTTGTATCAGTTTACAACCTCACCAACAGTGGAGAAGTGTTCCTCTTTCTCCACATCCTTGCCAGCATCTGTTGTCATCTGAGTTTTGGACATTGGCCATTCTGACTAGTGTGAGGTGGAATCTCAGGGTTGTTTTGATCTGCATTTCCCTGATGGCTAAAGATGTTGAGCACTTCCTTAGATGTTTCTAGTCATTTGATATTCTTTGATTGAGAACTTTTGGTTCTTCCTGATTTCTGTCATCTCTGGTGAGCAGTCTGATGTAATTCTCACAGATCAGCCTTTGTATATGACTTGACCATTTTTCATGAACCTTTTAATATTCCTTTGTTCTTCTATGCATCTTCTCTTTTGATTAATATGTGATTGGATGATTTTCTACTCTAATCCATTTTATTGGTGTTTTGTGGGCATCATGCACATCTATGGTCCTTTCTTTCTATAGAGCTAAGGAAGTTTTCTACTATGATATGTTAAGATGTTTTCTGACCTTTTGAACTGGTAACCTTCACCCTCTTCTAGGTCTATTATTCTTAGCATTGATCTTTTCATTGTGTCCTGAATTTACTGGATGTTTTGGTTTAGGAGCTTTTCAAACATTATATTTTCTTTGATTGACTTATCAGTAACTTCTGTGTTATGTCTTACACCTGAGAGTCTTTTTTGCTCTTCTGTATCATGTGATGATAGCATCTGTACCTCCTGATCACTTTAGTGGGTAATCTACAAGTTTCCCCCAACTTGTGATTTCTTTGTATCTATTTCGCTATATAGACCTTAGAAAGTTTTATTCAATTCCTTTAAGTACTTGAATGAATATACCTGTATTTCTTTAAGGGATTTGATTTCTCTTTAAAGGCTACTACCAGTTTGCTTGTGTTTTCTTGTGATTTTAAATGGAGTTTTTTTTTTTTTTTATATCCTCTTTAAAGGACTTTATTATCAGAATAAAGTGAGATTTTTTTTTCTTGGTTATAATTTTGATTTTCATTTGTGTTAGGCTTGCTGTGATGGGAGAACTGTGTTCTGATACCAAATTACATGGGGTCTGTTGCTTATGTTCTTCTGTTTTTTTTTTTTTTGTTTTTTTTTTTTTGTTTTTTGTTTTTTTTTTTTTTTTTTTTTTTTTGGAGTGTAGAAATCTTTCCACACAGAGAATAATCTCTGACTAATGATTATGAGTTTCTCAGGAATCATTTGAAATATGACATTTATAAATCTAAACATAATGAACAGTATTTTTTACCTGCTTACAGTTTTGGAATATTCTCTTTTTAAATTCATCTCCTTCTCCTCCTCCTCCTCTTTTCCTCTTCCTGCTTCTCTTTCTTTTACTCCTTCTTCTTTTTTACCATTTCCTGAGAAATGTTGAAGAATGACATCATAGTAGGTATGGGCCACAAGGTAAACAACATTATACCAGTTGTAGCCTTCTTCACTCAGAACCATGTCAGGTTGTGCTGTGCTAACCATTCTGCTTTGTTGGAGAATATAAAATGTTCCATTTCACTAATACTGTTTTCAGAGATTGAACAAATAAAACAATCCACTCTAGCATAGTCTGAGAAATGTCTATTGGATATTTCAAAAGTTCATTGTTTGTATAAATATTGGAATAAAAATCCCAACTCTCAGCATCTGCTTGAGGTTAGCTTCACTGCCTGCTTGCATGCCTTGACCCTGGGAGAGATACACACCCCCCTTTGTTATGCAATTTCATCCAGTCACACTCCACCTCTGGCCTTCCTGTTCCCAGATGCTAAAAGATAATTACAGACTTCCACCCCAGGGGGTGACTCTTACACCCAGCAGCTAGGGAATTTACATACCTCCCCTGTAATTACCTGAGGGTATAATACTGGGACCACTGTCTATGTGGGCAGTTCAATTTGAAGAAAACTTTCTGGTAACACGAATAATGGACTTGTGTGTTTCTTTCAAACCCTTAGGCCTACGCCTGGTTTGAAGTAGCTGTTATTGGTACAGGCACCACAAATGGAGGTCCACAATTCCACCCGAAAATGGAGATTCCACCAAGATATGGGAAGGAAGAAACGACCCGTAGGGTTTGCCCCATGGAACTAGCCAGCAAAATAAGTAAGGATAGTGGGGTGGATTGGAGATGGAAACCACTAGTTCTATTTTATGGTTGTTAGATCAGTTGCTGAATTTGCTTAAACAGTAGGGGAACTAGAATCAAGGTAGAAGACTGCAGTAGAATTCACTTGGGCAGCCTAAGTAAATCTTATTGATAGTTAGTAAGAATAGACTTGTGACAAGGATTAAGGAAAGAAGAATTGACTGCTCCTCTCACCATGGCCACATTCTTAGAAATCAAATCCACTGCTGGTAGGTGTGGTGTTTGTGCTTAAGCAAGAAACTTAAAGAGCTAATAGAAAAAGGATATTTCCCATTAGTGTTTCTAAGTCTTTGTAAACAGATTAGAGGTAGTTTATTTGGAAGAGAGAGAAAATAGATCTCGGAAAAGCATGCCTTTCTTTTGTCTTGGACAGTATGGGAGGAGAGGAGGAAAATTATTGTAAACTGTTTCAGAGTTCTTCCAGCAGGAACAGGGGAACAGGAGAATTCCTGACTCTTAGGATCCCACTGGAGAAATGTCCAATTCTGGTTCTGGGTTCCTAAGGAAGGATATCAGGATCCTGTTGACAAATCTAGTTCTTGTCTCTCTGTATTGTTGTGCCTTGGTGCCAAGATGTCCATGTGTGTCAATTTGTGTCCATGTTTCTGTGTCTGAATGTTGCTCGTGCTTCATGTTCAAAAATAAAATGGTTGCTTACCTCTTGACTTATTCTTAACTTGTGTCTAAAAGGGAAACAATAGAAGGTAAAAAAGAAGAAAAAGAAAAAGAAAAAAAAGGAAGGAGGCTTCAGACTCTACCCCTTAAGTCAGCTCAACTGGAGACCCAATGGGAGTTAGATGTCTTCCCAGGCCACTGGTAAAGGGTGCTGGCTGTGTCTCAGCTTAAAGCAGATGATTGTTTTTCCTAGAAAAATCTCTGACTGTGTTTATTGAGCTCTGCAAGTGACAAGGTGCTCATTTCTTGAATTTACTGATAGAGAAAATGAGAATTTTATATGGTTTAAATATATAAGATGTGTGGTCAGTTCATGTTTGCTTAACTAGTTTTAATTGGAATAAATGTGCTCTGAATGTCTTGGTCTTATATTATTGGCTTATAAGCATTGGGTATGTTTAAAATTTTGTAACTTTGGCAACAAAAGTTTGTTTAAAACTAGTAACTTGGACAGAGTCATTCTAAAGTCCAACAAGTGGCATGAGCCACATGTTTTCTATATATAAGGAAAGGAATTTCTGTGTATACCCCAAACTTGGGACAATATTTGAATAATTCTTCTTCTAGAAAACAGACTTAAAGGATACAACTTAAAGTAATGAGGTATTAAAAGATGCATAAATATATATGAACTTGCAGCCACTTTGTGGCATGAAAGTAGGAAACTTAGGAGAGAGTTATGGTTATGGCCTGGTTTACAGCTTATAAAATTATCCGTAGATTTAAAAGATTGTTTTTATACCATTCTGTTGCATCCTCGTGATTGCAAAGGGGTTGCTTTTGGCTTGTCTGAGGTTTTAAAGAGCCCTTGAAAAAATGGGTATCACTGAATATCTTTGCCTCAGGGAATGGCTGATGGTCTGTTGTTATTTTGCTGCTGCCTGGATAACAGGAAGCTGAAACTTAAAATCCTCAGTGTTTACTGTTGTAAATGCTTTGTTAGCTAACCACTCCCTAGTCAGACTGTGGCATAGGAGATTCCTAAAGTTAATTTAATTGTTTAATGTGATTTTCAAAAATCATCAGATGTTAGCTGGCAAAAACCTCGCCTTAAGCTCACCATAGAATGTCTCAAACCTCTTTCTGCTGTTCTTAAGTGATGCAAATCCTCTGCAGTGAACTGAGAGGCTCTGAAGTGAATATAGAGGAAACAATTAGTTAACAGCAGATATTATATTTGATCAACTGTTGGCTATAGGTATTTGTTCTTTTGGCAAAAGGAACCATTAATGTGAATTCATCTTATTTCCTTTTTAAATAAAGTTTTAACATTTTGCTATGTTTATGCAGAATTGTATGATAGGTTTTTTTTTTTTTTTTTTTTTTTAAGGAGAAGGTTTTAACCTGATGAAATATTTGTTCCTTATTCTGAGCAGCAATTAAATTGGTTATGGCTAGATACTGATGTTTGGCTTTTACAGGCAAAATTCAAAATTGATAAATCATTATCTGAAAGACAAGTTGTTAAGGTTCCTTCCTCTGTGCATGCTTTTTTATTTCCTGTAAATTTATGCATGCAGCCCATTGATAATGCAATTGCTGTATTTATAGATGGTTTATCTATGGAAAAGCAGTACATACAATTAAATCACACATGTTCATTATCTTGAATTTGCCTGCTGCAGCATAGATTATAAAATTTATATACTGGTAGCCACTGTTTTTAGATGTTAAAAAAAAATCAGTTAAACTCTGAATTTATATACTGATAGCATATATATATATATATATATATATATATATATATATATATATATATATATATATATATATATTTATAGCTAAAGGCCTGCACCAATATATAATTAATTAATAGTTTATAATTGCTTAAATTTGTTCTGTTTTTAGATATTGCTAATTCTTGAGTTTTGCAATTGTTTATGCAAATACAACTTAATTTAAGAGAGCATATTATCCCATATTTCATAGGGTATTTAGGAGATACTGGATTGCCTGGATCACATAGAAAAGGCAATGAATGCCACAGCAGATTTGTATACCAGGGAGATTATAATCTCATTTATAGCTTGAAAGACCTCCGAAGGGAGACCCTCACTCAAATCTCAGGAGAGGCGCACACCCAGCGAGGCACCGAGACCAGACTTGCTGCAATCCCACGAGGAAGTTTATTGAAAGTGAAAGAGTGAGATCTCAGGCCAGCATGCTGGGGTCAAGACTCATACACTACACAGGGGTAAAGGAGTTCGACCCCAGCCTGAACTTGTAACAGGCTTATAAAGGCAAAAATCACCAAGAAGGGGGAGGACAGGGGGAATGAGGAAAATTCATAAGGGAAAGAATCATACATTTTTTTATCAGTACACCCCCAGGCACACCTAGGGCGTTGGAACATTCCACAGAGGTCATCCGGACCTTCTGTGGTATTTTGGGAACTCAAATCTCAAGAAAGTGGGATTTCCTGGGAGCGGCAGAGGAAATCCCTAGGGCAAGGAATCAGTGTCCTTTGACAAACTTTTACTCTTCAGCTACCAAAATAGTAATGGCCTGAGACAAAAATTTGAAATTTTTAGAGAATGTGCATGTCAAATTGTAAAGATTTGTTCTGAATGTCCTCAGTTTCTTATACTACATGATGTTGTTAACCCTCAAGGACTTGTACCTAACCCATTATGACATATAAATATTCCTCATATTTCTGGTTTTAGAGAATTAAAATATGTATTTAAGTATTAACACCTTTTCAGGCTGTCTAGTTGTAATTACTTTAACTTGAGAAGCAAGTAAATGTGTATAGCCTCTGGACAATTGTGTTCTTAAGAGCAATTCTGATCCCATGATTTGGCAAAGAAGTTTTCCATATTTGTAGGGCACATTAGAGCCCATACTGCCCTTCCAAGACCACTATGGAGAGGGAATCGTCTTGCACATGTATACACTTGCCCTTATGCATTGGCTATAAAAGAATCTAATGTGGATAAGGCTATGCAGGTGCATACTAAATTTCATTTGAATGCAGGATCCTTAAGATTTCATTGTAAAATTATAAAAGAACAAGTTCTAGAAACATGTCCCATGTGTGCAGAATTCATTTCTGCTCCTAATTTAGGAGTCATTCCTAGGGGACTGAATCCCAATGATATTTGGCAAATGGATCTCACACATGTCACTTCTTTTGGGAATTTATAATTTGTGTATGTTTTAATTGATACTCATTCAAGAATTATATATATACATATATATGCACATAGTAGAAAATATTAAAAGATGTCAAAAATCACTGCTTACAAGCTTTTGCATATATCAATGTTCCCAAAAAGATTAAAAAAAAATATGGTCCTGCCTATTACAGTAAAAGGTTTAAACAATTTTGTTCATATTATGCTATAATTTATAAGACTGGAATTCCTTATAATCCTCAAGGACAAGCAATCATTGAATGTGCTCACCGTACCATAAAGATGTGTTTGTCTAAAACAAAAAAGGGGGAGCATATCTCCCCTCATGTGCATCTATCCTTAATTTTATATATTCTAATTTTTTTAACTGTAAATTCTGAAGGCTGCTCTACAGCTGCTAGACACTGGAGGGCATGCTCAGTCCAGCAAGGAATGGTGCAATGGAAGGACCTTGCATTGTGGCGGGGACCAGACCTCGTTTTGAATAGTGCTCGGGCCTCTGTTTGTGTTTTCCCTCAGGATTCTGAATCACCTGTCTGGGCCCCTGAGTTCTGTATATGTTCTCTGAAAACTGCAGATTAGCACTATTGTTATTAACAAGGGGGAGGGTTTCATTTGTTCTCAACAGGTATGAAGCCAATGTAGGCAGCCGGTATATGAAGCCAGTGTGTGAAGCCAGTGTGTGAAGCCAGTGTGTGAAGCCAGTGTGTGAAGCCAGTGTGTGCAGCTGATGTGAAGCCAGTGTATGAAGGAGGTGTGTGAAGCCAGTGTGTGAAGCCAGTGTATGAAGCCAGTGTGTGAAGCCAGTGTGTGAAGCCGGTGTGAGAAGCCAGTGTGAGAAGGCGGTGTAAGAAGCCTGTGTGAAGCTGATGTGAAGGCGGTATGTGAAGCCAGTGTGACAAGCTGTTGAGAAGCCACTAGAGGAGTTAAAACGTGTAGCGGTGACAAGAACCCCAGAATCTGCACCCATACCTGTGCCCATGGAACGTACCAGAGAGAATCAAGAAAATTTTGGCTGCAGCCCTATTAGTGCTGTTTAGGCAGCAATCTTTGTAGCTGTGATCCTCTTCTCCCCACCTTATTGCCATAGCTGCCCCGTGGAATTTTTTGGAAAAGTGGCTGAGGCCCTCTCAACTTAGGTTAATCTATAATCTTTCATTAACTTGGATATACATTCAATTAGGAATGTTAATTTTGAATTAACTCCACACTGTTAACAGGAACAATTCCGTGTGGTTTCTGAGACTATTAAAACTGAGATAGTATTAGCTTTGGGTGCGCACCCCTTAGAACACTTTGGGTGAGTATCCTCTCTAATATCCCTCAGGCAAGACAAGCCTGGAGCCAAGCTGTCAGCTGGCAGACTAGTAGTAAGCAACCCTATAGCCCAAGAATGGTATAGTATGTATAAATAAGGTGACCAATGACGAGTAAACCCACGGGGTGCTGCTCAACCTAAGACCAAAAATCCACGGGGGCCCAAGAGGATATTTCCAAGACAGAAAAGAGCAAGTGTTGAGGTCTAAGCAAGTTCTCTAATTTAAAAAAATAATATTGGGGGAGATGTTGCAATAATCACCCCAACTCTCCTCATCCCCTTGGGATAGAAGCCCCCCTTTTGTTATGGTATTTGGCCTAGTCACAAGCCACTCCACACCTGACCTTCCTGTTCCCAGTTGCTAAAAGATAATTACAGACTACCACACTATGGGGTGACTCTTACACCCAGCAGGTGAGAACTTACATTCCTCCCCTGTAATAATCTAGGTGTATAATACTGGGACCACTGTCTATGTGACTGTGACTGCAAGGTGTCCTGAGAGAAAGAAGTTCAATATGGAGTAAACTTTCTGGTAACACTGATAATGGACTTGTGTCTTTCTTTAAAACCCTTAGGCCTTCACCCAGTTCAGAGTTGCTGTTAGTGGTGCAGGCACAACAAATGGAGGCCCACAAAGCCTCCTCCATATAATATTGCTATATATACCAATTTCTCCATTGTGGTGTGCAAAAAAGACAGATCCCATGAAAGAAGCCAAGGCTGAAATCTCTTTCGTTGATCACATCTCATTTTGCATTTGTGATCCAGATTCTCTGTGCACATAAATATCCCCATCTTCTAACACTGACTTCTACAGTAGAGTTCATTTTACCATAAATGTAAACAACCTTTGCTGTTTGTGCCATAATTTTTTGTCATATATCTTAGTCCTTGCCATGTGTGAGTGAGTGTATGTGTGTGTATGTGTGTTTATACATGTGGGTGTGTATAAATGTTTTCTGGTATCACATTCACAAAAAACCAAACTGATCCCATATCTTTGCATTTGTTTCTGTTGAGTCTGAGAGAAACTGAATACCCAGGTCATCATCTGAGGTGACCAATCTGATCCAGGTTCACCTACATGGAAGGATCACATTTGGGATATTTTAGGACCACATTCCTCTAACCAAAATGATGGTCAGTCCTATCACAATAATACCACAGTTTCTAACACCAAGTTCTGTCTTTGTTAAGATTTTACTGCTGTGAAAAGACAGCATTAAAAAGGAAACAGTTATAAAGACAACATTAACTTTGGGACTGGACTAAATGTTCAGAGGTTCAGACCATTACTGTCAAGGAGATAGCATGGCAACATCCAGGAATGCATGGTAGAGGCTGAGCTGAGTGTTCTGCATCTTCATCTGAAATCCACGAAGAAAAGACTGGCTCCCATGTGGTTAGGAAGAGGGAGGGTCTCATTGGCAGCCTCAAACCCCATAGTGACACAATTCCTCCAATAGGCCATGCCTACTCCAACAAGACCATACCTTGTAGTACTACCACTCCCTGAACCAAGCATACTAAAACCACCATTGTTCAAATCATAAAATTTTCTATTCATTTGCAGTAAAGTTTGTACTACAAGACATGGCAAATTTCTGTGTAAACGCTGCCTTTCCTGAAGTAAGCTTGGGAATTTAGAGATAGTTAGAGTCGATTACAATTTCAAATAATAAACAGGAAACTCTGATATGATAATTTTTATATTTGTGTAAATCCATGAGGTTTTATTTCTGAAAGCGATGCATGAACTAGATTATAGGCATCAAGAATAGGACTGTTATACAATAATCTGGGAGTTCTGTTTCCACAGCAACATAAAAAAAAAATCAAGGAAACAAAAAACCTATCTTGAACCATTTATGAAATCCATAAATTATTCTTCTAATAATGTTTTATTATTTAAAATTTCTTTTATGTGTCAATTATCCTAATTATATTGATAATTTTAAGAATCAAATAATACATTAACATATTTCATCTATCTTCTCTATTAATACCTTTTATTACCCTTAAATATCATTAACAGATTTTGAGTGATACCCATAGCTCAAGATCCCACTTCTATTGCTTGAGTACTAACTTATGTTTCATAGCATACAAAATAATATTTGGAAATTACACTTAGTAAAAGAACATAAAATATTAAAAATATAATCATTGAGAAACATATATGATAGCCCATGACATAAAGTGAGAGTATACAAAATGCATTACATGTCTCTATAAATTGTCTAATAATCATTTACTTATTAAAATAACCACATTATTATGAGAAAGTTTATTTAATCCTTAATAATTTTACAAAAATTAAAGTAGGAGAAGTTTTTTGAAATCAGACATTAAGAAAATGCTAATTTTGTTTTTGTTGATGGACAACCTAAGTAGTGAGGGCATCCAATTGGTGACCCCAGCACATGTATATTGGAACAAATTTTTCTGGCCTCAGTGGGAAAAGGTATATCTAATCCTGTTGAAAGTTGGTGTTCCAGGGAAAAAGAATGCTGTTGGCCTAGGTGATGGGAGGTTTGGTGGAGATGTTGTGGTGGTGAGGTAATGGCAGTGTGTGGTGTGGGAAGATCAAGATCTCAGATGATAAAAGGAGGGGTAACTGTGTGAAGATCTCTGGAAGCATAGACTGGGAGGGGAGCAATGTAAATAAATAAAATAAATTCTAAAGTGCTAACTACATAGAGAATCAGAAATTACTACTAATAATAGTTGAATGATATTCGTAAAATATGCTAATATTTATGTTTTTGGTTTTGTTATTGGTTATTTTATGTATTTAAAGTTCAAAAGTTATACCTCTTACCCAATTCTCCTCTGCAAGCATCCCATCTCATCCCCACTCTCCCTTGCTTCTGCTTCTATGAGAGTACTATACCACCCACCCACTGGCATCTCACTGACCCAGCTTTCCCCTATTGGTTAAGTCAGGGTTTCTATTCCTGCACAAAATATCAAGACCAAGAAGCAAGTTCGAGAGGAAAGGGTTTATTCAGTTTACACTTCCATTTAGCTGTTCATCACCAGAGGAAGTCAGGACTAGAACTCAAGCAGGTCAGGAAGCAGGAGCTGATGGAGGGATGTTACTTACTGGCTTGCTTCCCATGGCTTGCTCAGCCCACTTTTATTAGAACCCAGGTCTACCAGCCCAGGGATGTGACTACCCACAATGGATTGGGCTCTCCCCGTGTTGATCACTAGTTGAGAATTTGCCTTACAGCTGGATCTCATGGAGATATTTCCTCAACTGTGATAACTCCAGCTTGTGTCAAGTTGACACAAAACCAGCCAGTACAATTGACCAGCACCTTGTCAACTTGACATGCAAGCAAATCAATATTTAGCTTCCACCCTTACTTTCTTGTACATTCCCAAGACCTTGATAAGTTTAAGAGTCCCACAACCTTTGCCAATTCTTAAATTTTAACACTGAAATACCTTTAAAATATTCTGTCTCTTTTAAAAATCAAGGTCTTTTTACAATTCAAAGTCTCTAAACTGTGGGCTCTTCTTCTTTCTTCAAGAGGGAAAGATATCAGGACAAAGTCACAGTGAAAGCAAAATCAACCTCTATCCATGCAGTGTCTGGAAATCCACTTACAAAATTCTGTCTTGGTTATGGTTTTATTGCTGTGAACAGACACCATAACCCAAGCGAGTCTTATAAATAACAAAATTTAACTGTGATTGGCTTACAGGTTCAGAGGTGCAGTCCATTTTCATCAAGATAAGAACATGGCAGCATCCAGGCAGGCATGATACAGCAGAAGCTGAGAGTTATACATCTTCAAACAAAGGAAGCCAGGAACAGACCAAACATCCTCAGGCAGCTAGTAGGAGTGTCTCCACGCACCACCTCAAAGTGACACACTCCTCCAACAAGACCACACCTTCAAATAGTGCTGCTACCTAGGCCAAGCTTATACAAACCAGAACAGTGTTGCAAATCCTTTGGGCACCTTGATTCATTTCTTTAACTCCTCCATTGGATTCCATGTCTTAGTTTTGATTTTATTGTTTTGAACAGATATAAATGACCTAGGCAACCCTTAGAAGAATAACATTTAATTGGGCTGGCTTACAGGTTTAGAGGTTCAATCTATTATCATCAAGGCAGAAACATGGCAGCATCCTTGCAGGCATAGTATAGAATATGAGCATTCTACATCTTCTTCTGAAGGCTGCTAGCAGCAGACTGACTTCCTGGCAGTGAGGAGTGAAGTCTTAAGGTCCATGCCTACAGTGACACATCTACTTAACGAGGCCATGACTCCAAACACTGCCATTCCCTGGGCCAAGCATATATAAATAATCACATTCTACTCCATGGCCCACATTTGCTTGTTCAAAAACATGAGTCTATAGGAGCTATATCTAAACATAGCATAATACTAAATACATTCAGTTATTCAAAATGACTTCCAAAGTCCTCATAGTCTATAGTGGTCTCAAATGAATACCTCTATGTTGGATGTCAATGTGGTCTTTAGATCTCTAACTCCATTTTTCACCTTTGTTAACTGCAACAAATATCTTTCTCCTGCCAAGTTTCCACTCATTGTTAGCCGATTCCCTTAGTAGAAATTTCACAGCTCTGGCTTCCTGAATATCTTTGGGCCTCCAAGGCAACTTCAACATTACAACTTCTTGTCCCAATGTCTCGGATCCACACATGATATTCTGGACTTCTCTAAAGGGATTCATTCACTTATCCAGCTCTGCCCTTTGTAGTATTCTAAGCACAAAATGATCATGTTAGATACTATAATTTTGGGCCTCCCTTTCTTCCCTCGCTAAGCCTTTTCACCTGCGGTGGTGCAAACCTGTTTATACCCTTCAAAGATGCTTTCTGCCCCATTTGGGGGCTGGGACTTCCCATAATTCAGCTGTTGCTTCTTGGTTCCTCATTAGGTGCTTTTCACCTGAGCAACCTTGTGACTTCTGAGATGCACCTAGCACTTTTCCATGGCCTCATACTTGCTTAGTTGCTGCTCCATTTCTGCTTAAGTGAGGCATAACCTATAATGGTACTGCTTCTTGGAATCCATCAGAGTCAGCTAAGGAATCTGTACACTTTTATTCAGTTAAGGAGTAGGAATTTTAACATGCTGTCTTCACCATGCCTATTGGCACCACTTTCTCTTCTTGGTATGCCATGAGACAGAGGCATCATCTGGGGAGGAGATTCTCAATTGTTCTAGGAATTGCCTGTTGACCAACTGTTGGGAGAGGGAGGATTTTCTCAGGTTGTTTGAGTTCCTGGTGTGATCCCTGTAGCCCTGGAGCATAATGGCTGCTTCTTATTGTGCTCTACCGACACAAAAGAGACTTTGGCATCACTGCTGCTATTATCACCACCATTGCCATCTCTGCCATCACCACCACAGACGTCTCTAAATCTGCAGCCAGTACTGGAACTGAGGACAAATTTTCTGGGGAGTTGCTTCAATGCTGTCTGTGCAGAATAATATTAACTCTCAAATTAAGCTGGGCATTCTCAATCTCAACCAGTCACCTGCAGATACTCTAACTGACTTTAATGAGCCACAGGCCTTGCCTACTTTGCTTGTTCTCCCACAATCTGAGATGCCAGAGCTCTGACATTCAGAGCTTCTCCTCTTGTACTCTGGCACATTTCACATCTACATATGGAGATCCTCTCTTGTGCTTAACCCCAGTAACTATTATTTACAGTTGGCTAAGTGAAACCCTTCCAGTCTACAACCCAGGCTAGACTCAAACTAGATATGGTCCTGTTTCTGCCTCCATGTGTAGTATGAGCCTTAACCCTGACTTGCTCTCATTCTTGGTGGTGTACCATCTGTAGACAATGTGCCAAGATGATTCTTTCTGCTTTTCTTCTTAAGATTCATAGAATAAGCGCAGGAAAGAAGTTTAATCAGTCATTAGCATCGGCTATACTTCCAGTGAAATTGGGTTCATTCCCATAAAACATAGGATGATCACAACTGTCTGTGCTTCCAGTGCCATGGGACCCAACACCTTCACAGAAATATACATTCAGGTAACATTCTAGTGCATGTAAAATAAATGATAATAAATCATATAAAAACTCAAATGCATATTTATATAATATTTAACTTATTTATTTTATTTTTTAATCTTTGAACCATCGAATACTGTGTATGTCTAATGGGCATCAGAAGTTATGCTATAAAATGGGGTTATAGACCTTTGGGAGCTTCTATGTGGATGCTGGCAAATGACCTTTGTGCTCTTAACTGCCTAATAATTTCCCAACCTTGCCCTTCTTTGTGTTTTTCGTTTATCGAAAATAGATTTTTTTCCATAAGCGTATGCAGTGATTACATCTTTTCCACACCCAGTTCCTCTGACATTCTCACCACCTCCTCTTCCAACTATATCAACACCCTTTTGTTCTCTCCTAAACAACAAATAGGCAGCTAAAAATGTAGTGGGACATTTCTTTAGTCCTAGGACTTAAGAGGAAGAGGCAGGTAGATCTCTGTGAGCTGGTCCAGTATTATTTACAAAGTGAGTTCATGGTCAAACAATTAAACAGAGAAGTCATGTCTTAAGAAACAAACAATCAATTAAACAAACAGAGAAATGAAAGCTAACAAAGGATCATATGAAATAGAACAAAAAGAAACATATTGGAATTTGACAAAATAAAAAAAATAGATGGAAAAGAGACAAAGAAAATACAAAAAAAAATACATAGAGATGCAGGACAGGATCACACTCACAAGAGTGTAATAAAAACTCAAAATTGGTAGCAATAACAGATGAGCAAAGAAAGGGGTAAGGTCCCTATAGAAAGTACAACAGAGTCAATTTCCATGGACACTTGAGGTTCTCAGAGATGGAACCACAACCTAAAGATCATACACGGCTGGACCTAGGTCTCCCCACTCAGATGTAGGAGATGGGAATCATGGTCATGATGTGGATCCCCTAACTTCAAAAGTTATTGCCTCTTTCTGGGATGTGTTGTTCTAGCTGGGCTGCTTTGTCTGAACTCAGTGAGAGAGGATATGCCCAGATTGAAAAATACTTAAAGTACTAGGGTGAGGGATAGCCAGAAAATCCACTCACTTAGATGAGAAAGAAAAGAGATATGGGGAATGGGATGTGAGAGGGTATGACCTTGAGGGTAGCTTTGAGTGTATACAAGCCATCCTCCTGCATCAGCCTGCTGAGTGTTGTCATATTAGATGATTGTCAAAGCATCAAGTTCATCTCTTTATTCCAGAAGAGTCAAGTGATTGTGTAAACTGGAAAGAATCCTGCTCAGTCAGTCAACAGGGTCTCAAGGGAGACAATGAAGATTGAAAAGATAAAGACAATTAAGCAACACTATAACATGACTCCAGACAGTGCAAGGCTGAAGGGAATTTAATTTTCTCCAGACTGCTTACATACCATTTTACATACTTGCAAAGAATAAAGTCAGTTTTAGGACAAGAAATAAACAAGGAAAATAAGCTAAGTCTCCTGATTAATGTTTTACAGATATATCAGGAAGACCAACATAAAAGGAGTGCCACAAATCTCTCTGCCTAGTTGTCCTTGAGCTTTGTAATAGCCTCCCCTCCCCCAAAAAGTTCTTATCTGAACCTACTTCACTGTCCTAGCCCAATTTTGAATTCCTGCTGTATTCCTACAAGGAGGTCCCCAAAAGCTCTCTACAAAGGGTTTTGTCATGTCCATTTACCATGCCAATTGATGGTTTGTGGATGTATTTACAAGAACAGGTTATAGCCCCCAGGTGATTTTCCCTCTAAAACATTCTGCTCACAAATGAAAAAAAAAAAAAAAACAATCATGTGACTTGTTCCACCTGGTGATCCTTCAGAATGAAGCCATAGACAAGAGGATCCCTGTGTGATAGAATTCTAAATTATCTCTAGCTATAGAACAAGGCAGTTGTCTAGGAATATAATCCAAGTCAAGAATCTCAAGAGCATAAAAAGAAAATCAATTATTACCATCTGAATGAGGAAGAAGCATGCTTATTGCAGTGGGCTCAGCAGAGAAAAGACTTCATACATTTCTGCTGTGTGGAGATGAAGATCTAGGCTCTGCCTGTTTATGGTATCCAAAAAATTTTGGAGGTTTTCTATCCAAAGCACATAGAGGATTTGGAACTCAACATTACATTGACTGAGTACACAGTGTCACATTTTACTCCTTTCTTCTGGCAGATGAGGAAACTTCATATATTTTTCATGGCATGCACCTCCATGGAAACTTTTATGAATGGCTGGAACACATATGCTAGAGAACAGATGTATGTCAATGAGTTCATTTCCCAGTTTTCCCATCTCTAGGGACTTCAGCATCTCTCCATGAATGGCATGTGCTTTCTAAGCCATAAAGCAGGTGTTCAGGTTAGGATGGTGAACTAGGTGAGCTCCCAGAGTAAACATTTCCCTTTTATTTTAAGGACTCATGGACCATGAGGGAGACATTAGAATGCAGAAGGTATAAGTAGCGTGAATTAAGGTCTCAAATGGCCATTTATGAAGCAGCTGACTTAAGTGAGTTAAGGGGTAGGGCAAAATAGGATGTAATTCTTGGTATCATGGCAACCCAATCAATACAAAAGGAAAGGAGGGAGAATGTAGTTAGGAGCCTCAGGACTCACCCACACAGCAGTTAGTCCAGCAGTTGTGCTGAGGTCAGTGATAGCATTCTACAGTCTGCACCTGATTTGTTATGGAAAAAAAAGTTTGAGACCCAGCAGGTTTGAGAACATGAAACAAGGGAGGAAACTTTGAGTCTGTATATGATAAAAGTAATTGTGCAGAGATCTTGATTTAATGTATTTTCTGCTTGAGATGGATGCCAGGAGATGAACTATAGGACTGACTTGTCTCAGCATGGTACAATACATACATCATACCTAAGATAATATCCTTGAATATCTGGTCAAATTTCTATTGTGGCAACTACCTAATTTTATTATTTCCACTCTCCATCACCATTTGCTAGAACTAACCCGCTGCTTTTCTCTAGTCCCTGATGATGCCCTTGAAGACCTTCTCCATCACACAGTACCAAATTTCACAGTCAGACTTGGATTCCTTTTCTTTTTCTCCAAGGATCTGTCAGCTAAAGTATCTGAACATGAGAGGAATAGTCTTATTGTGTTTAGATATTGTGCCTCTCTGAGTTCTCCAAGAAAATGTGGAAGACTCTTTGCAGTCCCTGGGCTTAAAGGCTTGTAGGATGAATGACTCTCAACTTACTCTCCTGATACCGGCCATCTGCCACTGTTCTGAGCTCACCAAGGTCAGCTTCTATGACAATAATATCTCTGTTCCTGTGCTGAGGGACCTCTTGAAGCACACAGCTGACTTGAGCTGACTGAATATGTGAGAGAACCCTGCTCCTTTACGGTTCTATGATGACTTGGGTGTTCCCACCAAAGAGCAATTTTTCAGATTTGTGCTGTGGTCATTGTTACCCTCAGGCCATAAGACAACCCAAGAGCATCTCCTTTGCAACAGAAATGTGTCATTCATGTGGTAGTCATTGTCTTTGATGGCTGTAAATGATCTTGGGTTTCAGAAAGAGCCAGAAATCACACAGACAGTAGTACCAGTCAGATACCAGATATTTTGAACATATACCTGAAGACTGATCTATTACGGTTGCAGATCAGAAGGTGGACCTAACCTGGACATTGAACATTTCACAGGATAATCTAATCCAGGAGAAAACAGATTAGCTGCTCTTTATTGGGCTCTGACTGAAGATATTTTCACAAGATATACTAAATAGTTCTAACTGACCTTCATTCTGATTGGTTGTATTTGGAAATTATAGATGTGTAACTCCATAATATTAGCAAACCTCAGAACATGCTCAATATAACTAGGCATGTACTGAGCTTTATCCTGCCCTTAGAAGGCATGTGCAGAAGGAAAAAAGGAATATGAGAGACAGAATGGTTGTTTTAATGCCTTTCTATGCACCCCACATTTACCCAGATGTCCAGATGTGTCAAACAATGGTTGTGTTCCTTTTTTCCCCTCTCAATAATATGAAATATCTGACATACATGGAACAAAATAACTACAGTTTTGGTATAAAAGAAGGCCTCACCAAATGGGAAACTATGACTTTTGAATGTGAAGAAATGGATGGCTTCAGACTCGTCTTGAACTGGGTCTCTCAGAGATTGTGACTTCACAGTCTGCTCAGAAGGTTGGAAACAAAAGAATGTCCAGTGACTAAGATCTTGGATGCTGAGTTTTACACAGGGAATATTCAGATGGACTCTGGAAAGAGGGAACTTGTAGAAACAGAAGCACACCTTGGCAATTTTGATTGGATTCTGACAAGATTGTTTAACTAGATGATCTTTCAACAATGTGTAAACTTTTTGTCCTTCCTTGTAGTATATAGTGAATAAATAAATCATTGATACTTTGTTTAGATGTCATTACTGTTTCCTGAGTGGAATAAACTAAATAACAAATCTGTACCACCTGAGCTCTTGAGGAGTCAAAATGTATACATTGGTGCCAGGCATGTTATGATTGAAAATCATGGGTAGGTGGGTAAAGTTATCAGCTAAGATGGTTCACATGTGGACATCTAGGTTGGCCTATGGTAAAAAAGAATAATAGAAATCACCTCTATGTATCTCTCACTCCTTGTTTCTTTCTCTCCTGCCCCTACACTCTCTCCCTGTCAGCCTGTCAGCTTTGCAGGCCTTGTTATTTGGAACCTGTTGATTTCCTGGAGGTTTGCTCACAATAAACTTCTTTCAAGCTCAGCAGAGAATCAATAAAACAAACAAACACACAAATAAAAGCCCAGGAACTGATAGTTGAAGTGAGATTACTCATGTTTTAAGCGCACATGTTTCTTTAAAGGAAAACCGGAGTTTGGTTGCAGAAGTAATATCAAGTGGCTCTCAGCTGGATCTCTGGCTTCAGGGTGTAGGCCCATGTATGTAGATCGTTGTGGTTATCAGGTTTTACAGGCACAATATGCACAACACCTATGTATTCACCTAACTGATAATATCTTGGAAAAAAAAAAAACCTCTGTTTCACAAACACTTCAAAAAACCAACTAATTAATTAAAGTGGTGATTTTCAGTAGCAAGGTATTTGCCAGACTTGGTGTGGCTCAAATATTACTCCAATACACACCACAAAGAAGAGAGTTTGTGGTATTTCATGTGTGTGCATTGAGCTCAATTGGTGAACAATTGTCTAGACTATACTGGATTCCAGTTTGAGGTCTGCACCATGGAGGAACAAAAGAGTACAAAGAGTTTATATAAGAAAACTGGGTGTCTGTCTGTTTATCCAAGTCTGTATCTATCCATCTGTGTCTCTGTCTATATGTTTATCCATCTGTCTGCCTGGCTCTTTATCTATCTATTAGGTGAGACCACACTCATATAGATACCTAGATCACAAAACCATGACCCAAAAGAAAAATTTAAATTTCAGACCAATTTTTTATATAAATATTGATACAATACTAAATAAAATACTGGTAATCCACATTCAAGAACTCTACAAAAACATGAACTATCCTATTCAGTACGCTTCATCCCAAGGATGCAGGGATGGGTCAACATAGTAAAATAAATACAGCAGTGTAATCCACCATAGAAACAAACAGACAAAAAGGTCACATTCCATCTCATAAGATGCTAAAAAAGCCTTTGACAAAATCCAGCACCCCTTTGTGATAAAAGTACTGTAGGGTAAAAGCCATATACAAAACCACAAGAAATCAAATATACAGAAATCTGATAACCAACATAAAATTAAATGGAGAGAAAGGTAAAACAATTCCACAAAAACCAGGGATGAGAAAAGACAGTGTACTATCTCCCTATCAATCCAATATAGAATTTTGTATTCTAGCTAGAGCTATAAAAGAAATAAAGTGATTAAGGTGTAACAAGTTGGAAAGGAAGAAGACACAGTATATCTATTCACAGATGATAGTTTAGTATAAATAAAAACCCTAGAATTTCTTTTTATTGTTTTTCTTTTTCTTTTAAACTTTATTTTAAAAAACAAAGATTAAAGAAAAAATTTTAAACATTTTTGCATAAATGTATACAAATACATTTTTATCAGTGCTTGGCTTTTTTTTCTTTTTCTTTTTTTTTTAAGGTTTGATACTATGCATTAAGGTCTTACTAGTTACAATGAGCAAAAAGTACATGTAAAAGAGGATTTAACCCGGAATAAGTCAACGTTTTCTTGGTGTGTAAGGATTGAGCATAATGGGTTTTTTTGTTTGTTTGTTTGTTTGTTTGTTTTCTTTTCTTTTTTTCTTGAAATTTAAACAGTCTGTGAGTTGTTTTTGGGGCAGTCCCAGCCTCTGGGGTTAGAATCCCACTATCAGTGACTGCATATTATGTCTGTTCTATTGTGACTGGGTTATCTCACTCAGCAAGATATTCTCTAGATGCAAATGGACATCTGGGACCTTTCCAGCTTCTGGCTACTCTAAATAGAGCTGCTATGAACATTGTGGTGCTTGTATCTTTGTTGTATATTGGAGTGTCTCTGGGTTATATGCCCAAAAGTGGAATAGCTGGATCTTCAGGTAGTACTATGTCCAATTTTCTGAGGAATCGCCAGACTGATTTCCAGAGTGGTTGTATCAGTTTAAAACCCCACCAACAGTGGAGAAGTGTTCCTCTTTCTCTACAACCTCGCCAGCATCTGCTGTCATCTGAGTTTTGGATCTTGGCCATTCTGACTGGTGTGAGGTGGACTCTCAGGTTTGTTTTGATTTGCATTTCCCTGATGGCTAAGGATGTTGAGCACTTCTTTAAATGTTTCCAAACCATTCCATATTCCTCAAATTAGAACGTTTTGTTTAGCTCTGTACCCCATTTTTAATAGGGTTGTTTGATTCTCTGGTGTCTAGCTTTTTGAGTTCTTTGTATACCTTGGATATTAGGCCTCTATCTGATGTGGAGCTGGTAAAGATCTTTTCCCATTCTGTTGACTGCTGTTTTGTTTTCTTGACAATGTCCTTAGCCTTACAGAAACTTTGCAATCTCATTAAGTCCTATTTGTTAATCTTTGACCTTAGAGCTTGAGCCATTCACATTTTGTTCAGAAAATTTTCTCCTGAGCCTATGTGTTCTAAGGTGTTCCCTACTTTCTCATTTAATAGTTTCAGTGTATCTTGTTTAACGTGGAGATATTTGTTCCATTTTCACTTGATCTTTGAACAAGGAGATAAGAAAGGGTCTATTTTCATTCTTCTGCATGCTGAGTTCCAGTTGGACCAACACCATTTGTTGAATAGGATGTCCTTTTTCCATTGAATGTTTACATCTCCTTTGTCAAAAATCAGGTTACCATATACGTGAGGGCACATTTCTGGTTCTTCTATTCTATTCCATTGATCCTCGTGCCTATTTCTGTACCAGTACCATGCAGTTTTGAGCACAATTGCATTGTAATATAGCTTGAGGTCAGGGATAGTGATTCCCGCAGATGTTTTCTTGTTGTTGAGGATGGATTTTACTATTCTACTATATCTTTTGTTATTCCAGATGAAATTGCACATTGATCTTTTCAACTCTATGAAGAACTGGGTTGGAATTTTGATGGGGATTGCATTGAATCTCTAGATTGCTTTTCGAAGGATGGCAATTTTTAAAATATTGATTTTTCCAATCCATTAGCAAGGGAGATCTTTCCATTTTCTGAGATCTTCCACAATTTCCTTTTTTAGAGGTTTAAAGTTGTTGTCCTACAGGTCCTTCACTTGCTTAGTTAGAGTCACACCAATGTATTTTATATTGTTTATGACTATTGTGAAGGGTATCATTTCCCTAATTTTTTTCTTCAAATGTTTGTCCTTTGAGTAGAAGAAGGCTACTGATTGGTTTGTGTTAATTTTATATCCAGCCACTTTGCTGAACTTGTTTATCAGCTCTAGGAGTTCTCTGGTGGAATTCGTGGGGTCACTTAAGTACACTATCATGTCCTCTGCAAAGAGTGAGGTTTTTCCTTCTCTATTTCCGATTTATATCCCCTTGATCTCCTTTGGCTGTCTAATTGCTCCAATCAGGATTCCAGACTGTGTTAAATAGGTAGGGGGAGATTGAGCAGCCTTGTCAATTCCCTGATTTTAGTGAGATTGCTTCAAGTTTCCCACCGTTAAGTTTGATGCTGGCTGCTGGTTTGCTGTATATTGCTTATATTATGTTTAAGTATGGACCTTGGATTCCTGTTTTTTCCAAGACTTTTAACATGAAGGGGTGTTGAATTTTGTCAAATGCTTTGTCAGCATCTAGTGAGATGACCATGTGATTTTGTTCTCTGAGTTTTTTTATATGTTGGATTACAATGATGGATTTCCTTATATTAAACCATCCCTTCATCCCAGGGATAAAACCTACTTGGTCATGGTGAATGATCGTTTTGATATATTCTTAGATTCAGTTTTCAAGGATTTTGTTGAGTATTTTTGCGTCAATGTTCATAAGTGAGATAGGTCTGAAGTTCTCTTTCGTTTTAGGGTCTTTGTGTGGTTTAGGTAAGATGGTTATTGTAGCCTCTAAAAATGAGTTAGGTATTTTTCCATCTGATTCTATCTTGTGGAATAGTTTGGAGAGTATTGGTGTTATGTCTACAATAAATGTCTAATAAAATTCTGCATGTAACAGATCTGGACTTGGGTTTTTTTTTTTTTTTTTTTTTGGTTGAGAGGCTTTTGATGACTTCTTCTATCTCTTTATGTGTTATGGGATTATTTAGATGGTTTACCTGGTCCTGGTTTAATTTTAGGATCTTGTATCTGTCTAGGAATTTATCCATTTCCTCCAGATTCTCCAATTTTGTGGAGTATATGCTTTTGTAGTAGGATCTGATGATTTTTTGAATTTCCCCAGTTTCAGTTGTTATGTCTCCACTTTCCTTTCTGATTTTGTTAATTTGGATACTCTCTCTTTGCCCTCTAATTAGTCTGGCTAGGGGTTTATCAATTTTCTTGATTTACTCAAAGAACCAGCTCTTAGTTTTGTTGATTCATTCAATGGTTCTTTTTATTTCTATTTGGTCTATTTCTGCCCAAGTTTGATTATTTCTTGCCATCTACTCCTCTTGCGTGTACCTTCTTCCTTTTCTTCTAGAATTTTCAGCTGTGCTGTCAAGTTGCTGATGTGTGCTCTCTCCAGTTTCTTTTTGGAAGCACTCAGGGCTATGAGTTTTCCTCTCAGTACTGCTTTCATTGCATTCCATAGATTTGGGTATGTTGTGTTTTCGTTTTCATTGATTCTAAAAAATCCTTAATTTCTTTCTTTATTTCTTCTTTGACCCTGCTATATTTTAACAGAACATTGTTTAGTTTCCATGTGTATGTGGACTTTTTGTTGTCTTTGTTGTTGTTAAAGACCAGCCTTAGACCACGGTGATCTGAGAGGATGCATGGGAGTATTTCTATCTTCTTATATGGATTGAGGCTCATTCTGTGTCCAATTATGTGGTCAATTTTCGAGAAGGTGCCATGGGGTACTGAGAAGGTGTATTTTTTTACTTTAGGATGATATGTTCTGTAGATATCTATTAATTCCAGTTGGTTCATAGTCTCTGCTAGTTTTAGAGTGTCTTTGTTCAGTTACTGTTTCCATGATCTGTCCACTGGAGAGAGTGGGGTATTAAAGTCTCCCACTATTATTGTGTGGGGTGAAATGTATTTTTTGAGCTTTATTACGGTTTCTTGTATGAATGTGGGTGCTTTTGTATTTGGAATATATATGCTAAGGATTGAGAGTTCCTCTTGACCTATTTTCCCTTTAATGAGTAAAAAGTGTCCTTCTTTATCTTTTTGATATCTTTTGGTTGGAAATTTACTTTATTTGATATTAGAATAGCCAGTCCAGATTGCTTCTTCTGGCTGCATGCTTGGAAGTTTTTTTCCCAACTTTTATTCTGAGATAGTGTCTGTCTTTGTCTCTGAGATGAGTTTCCTATATGCAGCAAAATGCTGGATTTTTTTTTTATGTATCCAGTCTGATAGCCTATGTCTCTTTTTTTTTCTTTTTTTTTTTTAAAACGATTTTATTTTTCAAAACAAAGATAGATGTAAAGATTTTAAACATTTTTTGCTTAAAATTATACATTTTTGTCAGTACTGTTTTTTCAGACATTAAAATAAATTTTACATAAAACCATGTGAATATGTTTTTTAGTCGGTACTTGATTTTTTTCACGGGCTTGACAGTATGCATTGAAAATGTACTAGTTGCAATAAGCGTAAAGTACATGCAAAACAAAACCCAACATGGAAATAGTCAAAGTCTTCTTGTTTTGTGAATATATGTATAGTTTTTGTTTTCTTTATTTCTTGGACTTCATACAGTCTGTGAGTTGTTTCTGGGGGAGTGCAAGCCTCTGGGGTTAGCATCCCACTATCAGTGACTGCATATTATGTCTGTTCTTTTGTTACTGGGTTATCTCACTCAGGATGATCTTCTCTAGATGCAGCCATTTTCTTAAGAATTTGGTTAATTCATTGTTTCTGGTGGCTGAGTAGTATTCCATTGTGTATATGTACTACAATTTTTGTATCCATTCGTCTTCTGAAGGACATCTGGGTTCCTTCCAGCTTCTGGCTATTATAAATAGAGCCGCTATGAACATTGTGGTGCATATATCTTTGTTGTGTATTAAATTGTCTCTGGGGTATATGCCCAGAAGTGGAATAGCTGGGTCTTCAGGAATTACTATATCCAATTTTCTGAGGTATTGCCAGACCGATTTCCAGAGTGGTTGTATTAGCTTGCAACCCCACCAACAGTGGAGAAGTGTTCCTATTTCTCCACAGCCTCGCCAGCATCTGCTGTTATCTGAGTTTTGGATCTTGGCCAATCTGACTGGAGTGAGGTGGAATCTTAGGGTTGTTTTGATTTGCAAAAAAAAAAAAAAAAAAAAAAAAAAAAAAAAAAAAAGCCTATGTCTCTTTATTGGGGAGTTGAGACCATTTATGTTAATAGATACCAAGGAATAGTGGTTTCTGTTTCCTGCTATTATTGCTTTTGTAGAAAGAGTTGTGTCTGTGTCTCTTTCTTCTTTTGGTTTTCTTGCTTAGGGGTTTTCTGGTTTTTACTAGGATGTAGTTCCCCTCATTGTATTGGGTTTTCCACCTATAATTTGTTGTAGTACTGGGTTTGTAGTCAGATATTGTGTAAATTTAGATTTGTCTTGAAATATCTTTATCTCTCCATCTATGGTGATTGATAGTTTTGCTGGGTATATAAGCTTGGGTTGGCACTTATGCTCTCTTAGGGTCTGCAAGATGTCATTCCAGGCTCTTCTAGCTTTCATAGTCTCTGTTGAGAAATCGGATGTGATTCTGATTGGTCTGCCTTTATATGTTACCTGATCATTTTTCCTTACTTCTTTTAGTATTCTTTCTTTGCTTTGGGCACTTGGTATTTTGACTATTATGTGTCAGGAGGAATTTCTTTTCTGGTCCAACATATTTGGATTTCTGAAGGCTTCTTTTATGCTCGTGGTCATCTCATTCTTAAGTGTAGGGAAGTTTTCTTCTACAATTTTGTTGAAGATATTTACTGTGCCTCTTAGTTGATATTCTTCTCCTTCTTCTATTTTTATTATACTTACGTTTGGTCTTCTCATTGTGTCTTGGACCTTCTGGACATTTTGGGTTAGAAGCATTTTGGTTTTTGCATCTTTTCTAATTTGTCTATGTTTTCAAAGTTGTCTTCAGCCCCGGAGATTCTTTCTTCCATCTCTTGTATTCTATTGGAAATGCTTGCATCTGTGACTCCTGATTTCTTTTTTAGGTGTTCTACCTCTAGGATTATCTCTTTTAGTGTTTTGTTTATATTGTCAATTTCCGTTTTAAATTCCTTCTTCCATTCCTTCATTTCGTTGGTTCTGTTTTCTTCTAGTTCGTTGAGTTCTTTGAGTGTTTTTCTTGTTTCCTCTTTAAAAGCTTCTGATACTTTTTGCTTTTCTCCCTGTTCTTGTTTAAGGATCTCTATCATCATCTTGAGGTATGATTTTAGTTCTGCATCTTCTTTTGTGTTTGGAATTCTGCTGTTTGCTGTGATGGGAGAGCTTGGTACTGGTGTTGACAGGTTGTCTTGGTTTCCTTGGGATATGCTCTTTTGCTTTCCTCTTGCCATCTCATTGTCAGTGATATGTTCTCGCCTTTCTCTTGTAACAGGTCTGTGTCCCTGGATCTCTGCTGGTCCAGAAATAAGATGGTCAGAGCCCTGTTCTTGGCCCCAAAGCCACCGGGCGGGAATGCTGGGTTCCTGGATCAGGTAGAGCAGGGGCGTGCTTTCCGTGCACGCTCGGCAGAGATCTCTCTGCCCCCTGGCAACTCAGATCTCCTTATCACCAGTCCTTTATCTCTGGGAACTGATCCTAGAATTTCTAACCACAGAACTGCTGCAGATGATAAAGATCTTCAACAATGTGTCTAGAAAAAAACTTAATTCAAATAATTCAAAGGCCCTTTTTATCATAAAAAATAAATAGGCTAAGAAGGAAATTATGAAAACAATACCTTACTAAAGAGTAAAGCTATATATTTATAGGTGTAACTATCTGAGCAAGCAAACTACCTGTATGAAAAAGTCAACTATCTGAAGAAATAAATTGAAGAAGCCACTAGAAGATGCACAGGTCACATATGCTCCTGCATTCAGAGGATTAATGCAGTACAAAATGCTATCTTACCAACAACATTCTACTGATTCAATGCAAAACCCATTAAATCTCAACCGAATTGTTAAAGATCCTTAAGGAACAATTCTCCCTATGGAAAACTAAAAACACCATAAAAGCTAAATCAATCCTCCACGATAAAAGATTTTTTAGAAGTGTTACCATCCATTGGTTGGCCATGATTGCCAGAAGAATGACAATCCATCCTTACCAGATCTGACCGATTCCTTACCTCACTTCCGTCCTCTGATTCAGGTGTGCTTATTTGAGACTTTGAATTGAGATGCCAAAATTTTCAATTTCAGAGTCCATTTTAGTGAACCTGATGTAATTTAATTTCAGATAAACTAAGAGGGTGTTACATAGCTATAGTCTCTAGGCTAATTCTCATCACCACCAGCATTTAAAGTATTACACTCTCAATAAGGCCACTGCTTCCAGGTTACTCACAAATCAAAATTGTAGCCCCAGGTTATAAGCCTGCCCCCTGCTGAAAGAGTAGGAGAGCAGGAATCAAGTTAATCTTATGACCCGTTTTGATTGGTATCATCCCAATACCAATGAATTATATTAAAGGCCACAGTTACTTTCCAATTAGGTGCTTGCACACATACTCCCTGTTTTTTGCTTACTATACAGCTTTGCCCTGATAGACATTCAGGACCAAACACCATCAAAATCTTCCAACAGGGTGGTGGTGCACTGTGGCAGTGGAGGGACCAAGGCTTGCTAGAATGGTAAAAAGACGCTGCAGTGAGTTGTATTATATTTGCTCATTTCTGTTTTGAGGATCACAAGCACTTCCCTAAGACAACATTTTGGTGGGTTGGCCATAAAGTTCTTCATAACATACAAAAAATACTGATCTGGAGGGCCTTGAAATCACCAAAATTTGGATAGGAATGCTAGTACCAAATATATACAAAGTACTCAAGAAGTTACACTCAAGAGAATCAAATAATTCTATTGAAATTAGGAGTACAGAGCTAAATAAGGACTTATCAACTGAAAATATTGAATTGGTGAGAAGCAACTAAAGAAATGCTAAACATCCCTAGTTATCAGGTAAATGCAAATCAACACAATGCTAAGATTCCACATCACATACACCAGACTGGCTAAAATATAAAAACCTCAGGTGACAACAGATGCTGGTGAGAATGTGGAGAAAGAGGAACTCATTTCCTCTGTTAGTGGATTTCTAAATTGGTACAACCACTCTGCAAATGAGTCTAGCTGTTCCTCATAAAGTTGTACATAGTACTACCCAAGTACCCAGCTATACTACTTTTGGGCATATACCCAAAAGTAGCTTCAACATCTAACAAGGATGCATGCTCAAATATGTTCATAGCAGCCTTAAGTATACTAATGAGAAGTTGAAAAATCCCAGATATCTTTTAACAGACGTATGAATACAGAAATTTTAGTATACAATAGATTACATCTCAACTGTTTAAAACAATAAGTTCAAGAAATTCTAGACAAATATATGGATCTTGAAGCTATTGTCCTCAGTGATGTAATCCTGTCACAAAAAAGCACTTATCTTATGTACTCTCTCCTAAGCAGAAACTAGCCCAAAAAGCTCAGAATACCCAAGAAATTATCCACAAAAATTATGAAACTCAAAAAGAAGAAGTCCCAGAACGTGGATGCATCAGTCCTTCTTAGAATGGAGAATAAAACAGTCAAGGGATGAAAAACAAGATCAAATAGAGGAGCAGGGATTGAAGAAAACATCTGCTGAGATTTACCTACTGAGAGAACCACCCATATGCACCCAGCAAACCCATGCAGTATTGCTGGTGCCAAGAAGTGTTTACTGACAGGAAACAGAAATGGATTTCTCCTGAGAGATTCTTCCAGAGTCATAAATATAGATGAGGATGCTTGCAGCTACCCATCAGACTGTACACAGGGACATCAATTAAAAAGCTAGAGAAAGGACAGAACGAGCTGAAAGGTTTGCAACCTCATAGGAAAAATAACATCATCAACCTGCCAAGGCACTGAGATCAAGAGGGTAATTAGGAGAGGGAGCACCTTCATGGAAGCAGGTTAAGATGGAGGACTGAGAGTAGTGGGGGGGGGGAAGAGTATAATTTTTGAAGTGTAAATGCAGATAATATTCAGTAAATTTGAATAAAATATTAATAAACAAAAAGGTGAAATAACACAATTAATATGCAAATCAGACATTCTAAACCAAAACCTAATTAATGAGAAATTTGATATTAGAAATGTGCCTATGTCTCATGATGCCCTGCTTGCTGAACTTTTATGAGTCTTATGAGGGAGACTGATGTAATCTTTATTGGGATTGGTCATTTATGAGAGCATTATTGGCTAAGCCAAGTATAAAGTTCACATGTCCTGTGAATGTTCTCTAAGCCTTAGGAGGAGGCTATACTTTTATGCTGGGTAGGGGCCAGGCTAGGCCCTTAACTACTATCTTATTAACAGGGAGCTTCACTACCTGCTAGATTGAACTCTTTAATCAGTGTCTTTTCATCTTCTGACATCCACATTCTACCTCATATCTTTGGGTTTAAATAAAGTGTCTTTGTTTGATAGCTTCAAAGCTGCTCCTCAGTGCCCCTGAATGCACTCTCAGTCCTAGGACTGCTCTGTCTCTTGCAGCTGTCCCTTACATTGGCATCTTGGTGACCTGGAGCCAGGAATTAAATGCTTACAGAACAGCCAGGGATACCTTTTTAGTACCTATAACACTATAGGGTTAACTTAGAACCTTAATTATGCTCAGTCTAAGATGATGTCAATACAAGGGTCATTGCTCCTCTAGAGAGGTACTTTGAGTGATTGCAAACAAGTCCAGTCCTGCCCTTTGCCTGTCCTCTTCTCTACCACATATCACTGTTGCTTCTAACCTTATTCCTTGGCCTCTAGGCTCCATTAAACATTCTCTTGTTTGCTTGCCACAGTTCTCAGTTAGTGAAGACCTTTGTGATACTAATCCCCCCCCCCACACACACACTGGCTTTTTCTTCATACATATAAGTCAACCCTTTAGTCTGGCCACCCATGAGGCTAGGTGTGAGACCTAGAAAAATCAACCTTATATGGGATTTTCAGCATCTAGTTTGATTTTCCAAATGTTAGAGACAGTTTGGCTATGTAAAGCAGTGATCTTCTGCCAATAGCATTCTCTACTTTTACAAAGAACCAAGTTAATAAAAGACAAAACAACAAGCCATGTTTTTCCCACTGCCCTAATTTTTTATTAGATACTCTCTGTATTTACATTTGAAATGTTATCCCTTCCCCCACCCTGCTCCCATTCCCCTCCCCCTTCCCCTTCATTTGTCTTCACAAAGGTGCACTTGCTCCTAATCAACCTCTCCACTCCATTGCCTTGGCTTTCCTCTATATTGGAAAAATGTGTCCTCCCTGAACCAAAGGCCTCTTCTCCCATTGATGCCAGACACTGCTGTCTTCAGCTACATATGCAACTGGAGCCATAGGTCTCTCAATGTGTGCTCAGTGGTTGGTGTTTTAGTTCATGGGAGTCATGGAGGGTTTGTTTGGTTGTTCTTCCCATGAGGTTGCAACCCATTTCAGCTCCTTCAGTCCTTTCTTTAGCACCTTCATTTGGGGTTCCTGTGTTCTTTCTGATGGTTAGCTGCAAGCATGTTCAGCTATATCTGTATGAATATGGCAGAGCCCCTGAGGAGATATCTTTATCTGGTTCCTGTCAGTAAATACTTCTTGGCATCAGCAATAGTACTTGGATATAGTGGCTGCATATGGGGTGGATCCCCAGGTGAGAGCGCTTCTGAATGATCTTTTTTCAATCCCTGTTCCTCTATTTGACCTTGTATTTCCCCTGTGGTTGTTTTGTTCTCCCTTCTAAGAAAGACTGAAGTCTTGTTTTCATCGAACCTTCTCTCTAACTGATGGTTCTTCTCTTGGCCCTACTACTCAACAATGATTGACAAAAAGTCAAATGAATCATAAAAATTAAATAGATAAATCTGGGAAAAAAAAGAAATAAATGTGCCTATGTCTAATAAGCCATAAGGGCTGAGAATTTCATAATTCCAATAAGTTGGATCATGTGACTATACAACAGCATGTGGTCATATTGTCTAGCCTCACATTACTGGATAATTCAATCCAGTGACTCTTCTGCCTTTTTTGTTGTAAATGATATATTTCAGAATTCTGTGCGATTTTATATACTTAAGAGTATTTTACCAATATTCACTTTCTTTTTATTTCATCTTTTATTTATTTTTATTTGATGTGGGCATGCTTTTCTTTATAATTATAAAAAAATAAAGGTAAGAAAGTACATCAAAATTAAAGGTAAAGGAAAACATTTTATCTAAAGAACATCAACTGGTGCACACCTTTAAAAGATTACACACACACACACACAGACACAGACACACACACACACACAATATCACTGTCTTCAGACATACTAGAAGAGGACATCAGATTCCATTACAGATTGTTGTGAGCTACCATGTGGTTGCTGGGAATTGAACACATGACCTCTGGAAGAGCAGTCAGTGCTCTCAACTGCTGAGACATCTTTAATCCCACACCTTTAATTCTAGCATTTGGGAGGCAGATATCTGAATTCCAGGCCAGCCTGGGCTAAATAGTGAGTTCCAGGACAGCCAGGGCTAAACATAGAAACCCTATTTCAATAAATATGCAAGTTATGGGGCTGAAGAAGAGATAGTTCAGTTCAGAGCTCTTGCTGCTCTCCCAGAGGACCTGATTTTGGTTCCAAGCAACCATATCGGGTGACTCACAATCACCTGTAACTCCAGCCATCTTATTTCCTCTTCTGGCCTCTGTAGGCACCTGTACTCACATACACAAACCACATCTAGTCAGTCAGTCTATCTGTCTGTCTGTCTGTCTGTCTCTCTCTCTCTCTCTCTCTCTCTCTCTCTCTCTCTCTCTCTCTCTCTCTCTCTCTCAGAAAGAAAGAAAGAAAGAAATTAAGAAAGAAAGAAACAAACAAACAAACAAACAAACTGTGGTATTAAAAACAAGTATTGAACTTGTACACTTTTATACAGAAACATTTCAGACCCAAATTAACTACTGTTCAAGAAAAAAAAGTCCCCTAATATATTAATTACTCTCAGTATTTCTTTACAGTTTTTAAACCACTGGTGCTTTAATTGCTTAGGCATGATGAAAGGTAATTGCTGCTTCCTTAATACAGCACTCATTCACCAATGAGATGGTGTTCAAGAGCTATGGGTGTGCCTGCCATTATTTTCCTCCTGGAGCTGGTTTCTTAGGGAGAAGTCTGAGGAACTTTGATCCTTTCTAGTGTTTTCTTCTTCCTTAGATGCACTTTCTTTTCAACAAAGCTGGAAAGCTTGCCCTCTCCCATCTACTCCAAAATCTCTGCCCTTTGCCAACTGAAATTTATGACTGTTTGCTCCCGAAAAAAGGAGATTTTCTGTCTTTTTGCCCCAAAATAAGGAGAATTTCTGCCTTTTTGCCCGAAAATTATGAGAATTTCTGCAATTTTGCTTCAAAATACGGGGAATTTTAGCTTTTTATCCCGAAAGTAAGGGGAATGTATATCTTTTGCCACAAAAAAAGGAAATTTCTTCATTTTTGCCCCAAAATAAGAGGAATTTCTGCCTTTTTACCTCAAAATAAGTGAAATTTCTGCCTTTTTACCCAAAAATAAACGGAATTTCTGTCTTTTTGCCCCAAAATATAAGGAATTTTTGAATTATGCCCTGAAATAAGTGAAATTTCTGCAATTTTGCCCCAAAATAAAAGAAATTTCTTCATTTTTGACACAAAATAAGAGGAATTTCTGTCTTGTTGCCCAAAAATAAGGGTAATTTCTGCCTTTTTGCTTCCAAATAAAAGGAATTTCAGCCTTTTTACCTCAAAATAAGGGGAATATTTGCATTTTTGCCACAAAATATTAAGAATTTCTGCATTTTTGCCTCAAAATAAGGAAAATTTCTGCCTTTCTTCCCTGAAATATGTGAAATTTCTGCAATTCTGCCCCAAAATAAGTGAAATATCTGCAATTTTGCCCCAAAATAAGGGAAATTTCTGGAATTTTGCCCCAAAATAAGTGGAATTTCTGAGTTTTGCCCCAAAATAAGGAGAATTTCTGTCTTTTTGCCCCAACATATAGGGAATTTCTGCCTTTTTACCCCACAATTAGGGGAATTTCTGCAATTTTGCTCCAAAATATGGGGAATTTCTGCCCTTTTGCCCAAAAATAAGGAGAATGCATACCTTTTTGCCATAAAAAAGGGAAATTTCTTCATTTTTGCTCCAAAATAAGAAGAATTTCTGCTTTTTTGCCTCTAAATAAGTGGAATTTCTGTCTTTTACCCCAAAACAAAGGGAATTTCTGTCTTTCTTGCCCCAAAATAAGGGGAATTTCTGATTATTACCCTGAAATAAGTGAAATTTCTGCAATTTTGCCCCAAAATAAGGGAAATTTCTGCCTTTTTGCCCTGAAATATGTGAAATTGCTGCAATTTTACCCCAAAATAAGGTGAATTTCTGCCTTTTTGCCCCAAAATAATGAGAATTTCTGCCTTTTTGCCCCAAAATAAGAAAAATTTTTGCTTTTTTTCTCTGAAATAAGTGAAATTTCTGCAATTTTGCCCCAAAATAAGGGAAATTTCTGCCCTTTTTCCCCCATATAAGCGGAATTTCAGCCTTTTTACCTCAAAATAAGGGGAATTTCTGCATTTTTGCCACAAAATATTAGGAATTTCTGCCTTTATGCCCCAAAATAAGGAAAATTTCTGCCTTTTGTCCCTGAAATAAGTGAAATTTCTAAAATTTTGCCCTAAAATAAGTGAAATTTCTGCAATTTTGCCCCAAAATAAGAGAAATTTCTGGAATATTACCCCCAAAAAAGTGGAATTTCTGAGTTTTGCCCCAAAATAAAGAAAATTTCTGTCTTTTTGCCCCAACATATAGGGAATTTCTGGGTTTTTGCCCCACAATTAGGGGAATTTCTGCAATTTTGCTCCAAAATACATGGAATTTCTGCCTTTTTGCCCGAAAATAAGGGGAATGCATAACTTTTTGCCATAAAAAAGGGAAATTTCTTCATTTTTGCTCCAAAATAAGGGGAATTTCTACCTTTTTGCCTCTAAATAAGTGGAATTTCTGTCATTTTCCCCCAAAACAAAGGGAATTTCTGTCTTTTTTGCCCCAAAATAAAGGGAATTTCTGACTTATTACCCTAAAATAAGTGAAATTTCTGCAATTTTGCCCCAAAATAAGGTGAATTTCTGCCTTTTTACCCCAAAATAATGGGAATTTCTGCCTTTTTGCCTCAAAATAAGAAAAATTTTTGCTTTTTTTCTCTGAAATAAGTGAAATTTCTGCAATTTTGCCCTAAAATAAGGGAAATTTCTGCAATTTTTCCCCATAATAAGGCAAATGTCTGCAATTTTGCCCCAAAACAATGGGAATTTCTCCCTTTTTGCCCCAAAATAAAGGAGTTTTCAGCCTTTTTACCTGAAAATAAGTGAAATTTCTGCAATTTTGCCCCAAATAAAAAATATTTCTGCAATTTTGCCCCAAAATAAGGTAAATTCCTGCAATTTTGCCCCAAAATAAAGGAAATTTCTTGAATTTTGCCCCAAAATAAAAGGAATTTTTGATTTTTCCCCAAAATAAAGGGAATTTCTGCCTTTTGCCCCAAAATTAGGGGAATTTCTGCAATTTTGCTCCAAAATACGGGGAATTTCTGCCTATTTGCCTCTAAATAAGTAGAATTTCTGTCTTTTTCCCCCAAAACAAAGGGAATTTCTGTTTTTTTTGCCCCAAAATAAAGGGAATTTCTGACTTATTACCCTGAAATAAGTGAAATTTCTGCAATTTTGCCCCAAAATAAGGGAAATTTCTGCAATTTTGCCCCAATGTAAAGGAAATTTCTGCAATTTTGCCCCAAAATAAGGGGAATTTCTGACTGTTTGCTCCCAAAAAAAGGAGATTTTCTGTCTTTTTACCCCAAAATAAAGAGAATTTCTGCCTTTTTGCCTGAAAATTATGAGAATTTCTGCAATTTTGCTTCAAAATACAGGGAATTTCTGCTTTTTATCCCGAAAGTAAGGGGAATGTATACCTTTTGTCACAAAAAAGGGAAATTTCTTCATTTTTGCCCCAAAATAAGAGGAATTTCTGCCTTTTTACCTCAAAATAAGTGAAATTTCTGACTTTTTACCCAAAAATGAACGGAATTTCTGTCTTTTTGCCACAAAATAAAAGGAATTTTTAATTATGCCCTGAAATAAGTGAAATTTCTGCAATTTTGCCCCATAATAAGGAAAATTTCTGCTTTTGCCACATAATACGTGGTATTTCTGCATTTTTGCCAAAAATAGGGGGAAATTCTTCAATTTTGCCCTAAAATAAGGGGAATTTCTCCATTTTTGTCCAAAAATCATGGACATTTCTGCCTTTTTGCCACAAATAAGGGGAATTTCTGACTTTTGGCCATAAAATAATGTAAATTTCTGCATTTTTACCCCAATATAAAGAGAATTTCTATATTTTGCCTCAAGATAAGGGGAATTACTTCCTTTTTGCCCCAAAATAAGGGAAATTTCTGCCTTTTATACATGAAATAAGTGAAATTTCTGCTATTTTGCTGTAAAATAAAGGAAATTTCTGAAATTTTACCACAAAATAAAGGGAATTTCTGCATTTTTGCCCCAAAATAAGGAATATTTCTGCATTTTTGCCCTGAAATAAGTTAAATTTCTGCAATTTTGCCCCAAAATAAGGAAAATTTCTGCTTTTTAGCCGTGAAATAAGTGAAATTTCTGCAATTTTCTCCCAAAATAAGGAATATTTCTGCATTTTTCCACAAAATAAGGTGAATTTCTGCATTTTTGCCCCCGAAAATGGGGAATTTCTGAATTTTTGCCTAAAAATAAGGGGAATTTATGCATTTTTGCCCCAAAATAAGGGGAAATTCTGCCTTTTTGCCCAAAAATAAGAAGTATTTTTGCCTTTTTGACCCCAAAGTTAAGGAAATTTCTACCTTTTTGCACCAAGATAAGGGGAATTTCTGCCTTTTTGCCCCAAAATAAGGGGAATTTCTGCATTTTTGCCCCATAATAAGAGGAATTTCTGCATTTTTTGCCCCATAATAAGAGGAATTTCTGCATTTTTTGCCCCAAAATAAGGGGAATTTCTGCTTTTCTGCCCCAAAATAAGTGAGATTTTTGCAATTTTGTTCCAAAATAAAAGAAATTTCTGCCTTTCTGCCATAATCTAATGAAAATTTCTTTATTTTATCCAAAATAAAAGAAATTTCTGCATTTTTTAGTGAAATAAGTAAAATTTCTGCAATTTTGCCCACAAATAAGGAGAGTTTCTGCATTTTGGCCCCAAAATAATGGGAATTTCTGCTCTTTTGCCCCAAAATAAGGGGAATCTCTAAATTTTTGCCTGAAAATACAAGGAATTTCTAATTTTTTGCTCTAAAGTAAGGAAAATTTCTGCAATTATGCCTCAAAATAAAAGAAATTTCTGCCTTTTTTTTAAAATTAAGGAAATTTCTGCATTATTTACCAGAAATAATTGAAATTCCTGCAATTTAGCCCCAAAATAATCAAAATTTCTCCAATTTTGCCCCAAAATAAAAGGAATTTCCTCCTTTTTGCCACAAAATAAGGAAAATTTATGCCTTTTTGCATTGAAATATGTGAAATTTCAACAATTTTGCCCCAAAATAATGAAAATTTCTGCCTTTTTACCATGAAATAAGTGAAATTTCTGCAATTATGCCCCAAAATAAGCAAATTTCCGCATTTTTGCCCCAAAATAAGAGGAATTTCTGCATTTTTGCCCCAAAATAAAAGAATTTCAGCCTTTTTGCCTCAAAATAAGAATTTCTTCCTTTTTGACCCCAAAATAAAGGGAATTTCTACCTTTTTGCACCAAGATAAGGGGAATTTCTGCCTTTTCGCTCAAAAATCATGGTAATTTCTGCCTTTTGCCACAAATAAGGAGAATTTTTGACTATTGGCCATAAAATAATGGAAATTTCTGCATTTTTGCCCCAAAATAAAAAGAATTTCTATATTTTTGTCCCAAGATAAGGGGAACTTCTTCCTTTTTGCCCCAAAATAATGGAAATTTCTGCCTTTTTTACATGAAATAAGTGAAATTTCTGCTATTTTGCTGCAAAATAAGGGAAATTTCTGAAATTTTACCCAAAAATAAAGGGAATTTCTGCATTTTTGCCCCAAAATAAGGAATATTTCTGCATTTTTGCCCAGAAATAAGTTAAATCTGCAATTTTGCCCCAAAATAAGGACAATTTCCTCATTTTTTGCCGTGAAATAAGTGAAATTTCTGCAATTATCCACCAAAATAAGGAATATTTCTGTATTTTTTCCGCAAAATAAGGTGAATTTCTGCCTTTTTGCCCCAAAAAAAGGGAATTTCTGCATTTTTACCTCAAAAGAAATAAAATTTCTGCCTTTTTGCACTGAAATAAGTGAAATTTCTGCAATTTTAACCCCAAAATAAGGAAAATTCTGCCATTTTACCATGAAATAGGGAAATTTCTGCTATTATGCCCCAAAAATAGGAAAATTTCTGCCTTTTTGCCCCAAAATAAGGTGAATTTCTGCTTTTTTGCCAAATAATAAGTGGAATCTCTGCATTTTTCTCCCAAAAGAAAGGGAATTTCTGTCTTCTTACCCCAAAATAAGGGGAATTTCTACTTTTTTGCCCCAAAATAAGTAGACTTTCTGCCTTAATAGTGATAATGTCTTCATTTTATCTAAAATAAAAGAAATTTCTGCATTTTTCCATGAAATAAGTAAAATTTCTGCAATTTTGCCCAAAATAAGGAGAGTTTCTGCATTTTTGCCCCAAAATAATGGGAATTTCTGCACTTTTGCCCCCAAATAAGGGGAATTTCTGCATTTTTGCCCCAAAATATAAAGAATTTTTACCTTTTTGCCCTAAAATAAGGAAAATTTCTGCAATTTTGCCCCAAAATAAAGAAAATTTCTGCATTTTTTATCAGAAAAAAGGGATATTTCTGCAATTTAGCCCCAAAATAATCGAAATTTCTCCAATTTTGCCCCAAAATAAAGGGAATTTCTGTCTTTTTGCCCCAATATAAGGAAAATTTCTGCCTTTTTGCACTGAAATAAGTAAATTTCGGCAATTTTGTTTCAAAATAAAAAAAAATTTTTGTCTTTCTACCGTGAAATAAGTGAAATTTCTGTATTTAAACCCCAAAAAAAGCAAAATTTCTGCCTTTTTGTCCGAAAATATGGGAATTTCTGCATTTTTGCACTGAAATAAGGGAAATTTCTGCATTTTTGCACAAAATGAGGGGAATTTTTACATTTTTGCCCCAAAATAAGGGGAAATTCTGCATTTTTGCCCCAAATGCCTCCTCTTCCATCAGTGTCAGATAATGACAACCTCTGCTACATCAAGAGCTGAAGCAAGGGTCTCTCCATTGTGCTCTTTGGTTGCTGGTTTAGTCCCTGAATGTACCGTGTGGTCAGGTTAGTGGATATTTTTTTTCCCTTGGGGTTGCAATCCTCAGTTTCTTCAATCCTACCCCCTGACTATTCTGATGGGGCTGTTCTTTTGTTCACAGGAAGAATTCTGGAATAAATATTTTGATATGAGCGGGAGGCACATGCCTATCAATTGGGAGCAATCTCTACAGGTTCTAGCTTCCCTTTGTTGTGTAGTTTGGCTAATGTCATTTCTGTTGGGTTCTGGAAACCTCTTATTTCCCTGGCACCTGGGACTTTCTAGATGCTACTCCCAGTTATCCATTATCTACTGCAACATATTTTTATTTCCTGACCCCCTGTTCTCTGTCCCTTCCTATACCTGACCCTGTCCACCCTTTTTTTATCTCCCACTCTTGACTCCCTCCTATGTGCGTTCTTCCCTCCACCTCATGTGATTATCTATGTAGGATGGAAGCATGCACATTTTGTTTGCCCCTCTCTCTCTTGGCCTTGCTCCTCTATTCTTTCACTCTCTCTTCCTTTTCCTTACTCTTCTCTCTCCAGTTGCTCATGGCCTGCCTCTGGTTTCTGTCTCTTCTCTTCTCTTCTCTTCTCTTTTCTTCTCACTCTCTCTCTCTCTCAATGTCTTTGTCTCTCTCTTTCTATCTCTCTGTCTCTGATTATCTATTTATCTATGTCTCTGGTTCTATGTTATTTTTATGTATTTCTCTATGTCTCCAATCTCTCTCATGTCTCTCTCTATATATGTTTCTCACTCTATGTGTCTCTCTCTGTGACTCTCTGTTTCTTTCTATCTCTCTATTACTATATCTATGTTTCTCTCTATATGTCTCTCACTTTATGTCTCTCTCTCTCTCTCTCTGCCTCTATTACACTCCCAAGTCCCCTCCCCATGCCCTGAATAAATTCTATACTATAATATCCTGGTACCTCAGGGAGAAGGGATGCCTCACATGGGCTATTTACACAACCACATATACACTGTTGGGATTAAATTAAGTATTTTCAAATGAGCCTCCCCAGCTCTAAGTGGAAGTGCCTGGCTTTAATCACAGCTTCCTCACAGAGGACAGAGGGAGTCAGCATGGGAATGAACCCCGGGGCCACTGCTTGTCAGATAGGGGCTTAGAACCATCAGGAAGACTCCATTGATAAAATAAAATGCAGAGAGCTTTATGATATATACTGTGTATTTGATGAGGAATAAAAACATTGGTGCTTGAGAGATCGTTCAGTGGTTAGAAAACAAACTGCTCTTTCTGAGTTCCTTGCTCTAATACCCAGCACCCACACAGAGGCTCACACTCACCTAGCTTCCGGTTTCAGGGGAGAGATTGTACTTACACAGTGACACATTCACAATGGAAATAAATATTTAAATTCATATTGATTAATTTTATTTAAAATAAATACATATTAAATTAATTTTATCCAGATTATTTTAAAAGAAAGATTATATAAAATTAATTTTACATATGTTAACAATAATTAAATTAATACTAGATTTTATTTATTTAAGACAGTGCTCACTGCTGACCTTTGACCCTAGCCCATAACCTCTGACCCCTCTTCAGGACTCATGGAGCAAGTCCATACCTATAGCACACCTATAGCACCTATAACTGCTGGACCAGATGTGAGGTTTCCCAGTCATCCTGGTCTGCCCTGAGATAATGCACCTGCCCACCGGGACTGGAAACAGGCAAACCAGGCCCCAAAACAGGGTATCTAGGAAAGGAAGCAGGTCTTCAAGGATGGAAAGAGGACATTGGGAATGGAAACAGGTCACGGGAACCAGAACAGGGCATCAGACCGGAAGCTCTGCATGGACGACAGGAAACAGGACGGGGCCCGGAAACAAGGCTTCATGGACAGGGAACAGGATTTCATGGGCCAGAAACAGGGTATTGGTAAACAGAAAAACAGCACTGGGAATTGGAAACAGAGCACTGGGAACTGGAAGCAGGGAACCAAGCACTGGAAACAGGACATGGGGATCAGAAACAAGATATCAGGGTCCAGAAACGTAAGCATTGTCATCCAGAAACAGGGCATCAGGAATGGAAACAGGGGATGGGGGACCAGTAATAGGGCATCAGGGACTGAACAGGGCATCATGAACCAGAAACAGGGTATTGGGTACTGAAACATGGAATTGGGGAATGGAAACAGGGCAGAGAAAGTACTGTGAACAGAGTTAAAAACAAGGGGACATTATGAGGTGTGCGGACACATCACAGGGGACCGATTATAAACATTTTAAAATGACTTGTTTATTTTTATCTTATTTGCATTTGTGTTCAGTCTTGATTTTGCCTCAGATCCCCTGGAAGTGAATTACAGGGAGTTGCGAGCTTCCCTGCAGGTGCTGGGAATCAAACCCAGGCACTCAGGTAGAGCAGCAGCTGGTGCTGTTAAGCTCAGAGCTGTCTCTCTAGGCCCTAGTTATTAATACTTTTAATTATATGAGTTTGCTTGTTTGTTTGTGTGATTGATTGATTGACTGATTTAGCTCTTAACAGAAATGTGCCAAGACCTGGAAAAACTATTAAGAGATACTTCTGAGAAAATACCCATGATGCACAGCGACCAAGGAAAGAAAATTTACAAGCAGATACATGCTAGCACCTTTGTGTCCTTGTGAGGTAATGAGCGCTGTTGACAGTTGGAGATGAGCTCACTGCGTTTATGTGCCTCTGTCCCCTGCCTCTCTCTTCCCCTACATCCCCTGTGAGTGTGTCTGTGTGTGCTGCACATGCATGTGCTGACGTACCACATTGTATGTAATGATGTCTTAGGTACATTTTCTTCTCTTTCCCCCTCATCTCTGTGTGTGTGTGTGTGTGTGTGTGTGTGTGTGTGTGTGTGTGTGTGGGTGGGTGTGAAACACACAGGTGCTGATTTTCAGCATGTATCTTTAATTGAGAAATCGTTTATCTATCTTTAATTTTTAGATTTTTTTCCATGTGAATGTTAAATTTGATCAGAATTTATTTTCTCAGAAATTTTGATGTAAATTTTCAATTTCAAAATGTTTTTCTACATTTATTTCTAGTTTAATTGTGAAAAAATTTAAGTCTCCATTTTAAAAATTATTCTTTTTTTATTTGATTTTTCAATTTTATCTAAATTCTGTCAATATATTTCTACAAATTTCCCTGCAAATATTTATAGGGCAAATATTAAATTATTTCAAAATAAGTTTCTAAATGCCTCTTCAATTTTTGAATAAACATTTTCAGTCTTTTATCTTATTAGGATTATTTCCCATGTGAATCATTAGTTTTGCCAGAATTTTGTTGATATAATTTTTTATTTTTCTCAGAAAAATTATTGATGTATATATAAAATATTTTTAATATTTTCTTTCATGTGTCATCAATTTTGGGGGAAATATTTTCTATCTGGTTTATTTTATCATTATTATTGCATGTGAATTTTAATTTTATCATATTTCTCTCTATACATTCCTTCAATGTTCTCAGAAATATTTTTATGTATAGATAATGTTTTTACCAAATTTTCATACATGTGTTTTTCATATTTTGAAGTATATTTGCAGGGTCTTCAATTTTATTATTATTTTTCCATGTCAATCTGCAGTTTTATCTGATTTCTGTTCATGCATTTGTTCAGTTTCCTTCCAAATGTTTCAGATGTGAATTTGAAATTTTAACAAAACGTTTTTCTCTATGTGTTTTCAGGTTTTCGAGAAATGTTTCCCGACTTCTCTCTTTTTTTCCTTTTTTGATTTTTTTCTTTTGGTTGTATTTTATTTATTTCATTTTTTAAACTTTAATTTTAAAAACCAAGATAAATGTACAAATTTTTAAGCATTTTTGCATAAAATTACAGGAATATATTTTTTATAAAGTTGTAATTTAGTATTTGTGGTTACATATACAAACACATATGTATATATGTAACAATAATATAGGAAAAGAGGTTATTAATTGAGGGGATAGGAGAGAAACTGGGAGGGGCTGTAGGAAGGAAAGGGGGATGTGATACAGTTTTATTTTAATTAAAATATGTTCTTTTTTTTTTTCTTGAACTTCACACATTTTGTGAGTTGTTTCTGGGGTGTTCAGAGCTTTATGGGGTTAGTGTCCCATTAACAGTGACTGCATATTATGTCTGTTCTTTTGTGACTGGGTTATCTAACTCAGGATGATATTCTCTAGATGCATCCATTTTTATAAGAATTTGGTTTAGCCATTGTTTCTGGTGGCTGAGTAGTATTCCATTGTGTAAATGTACCACAATTTTTGTATCCATTCATCTTCTGAAGGACATCTGGGTTCTTTATAGCTTCTGGCTATTATAAATAGAGCTGCAATGAACATTGTGGTGCATGTATCTTTGTTGTATGTTGGAGCATCTCTGGGGCAAATGCCCAGAAGTAGAATAACAGGGTCTTCAGGTAGTACTATGTCCATTTTTCTGAGGAAACTCCAGACTCATTTCCAGAGTGGTTGTATCAGTTTACAACCCCACCAGCAGCGGAGAAGTGTTCCTCTTTCTCCACATCCTCGCCAGCATCTATTGTCATCTGAGTTTTGGACCTTGGCCAATCTGAATGGTGTGAGGGTTGTTTTGGTTTGCATTTCCCTGATGGCCAAGGATGTTGAGCACTCCTTAGATGTATCTCAGCAATTCAATATTCCTCGATTGAGAACTTTTTGTTTAAGTCTGTACCTCATTTTTTAATAGGGTTTTTTGATTCTCTGTTATCTCCCTTTTTGAGTTCTTGGTATACCTTGGATATTAGGCCTCTATCTGATGTGTGGTTCGTAAATATCTTTTCCCACTCTTTTAGCTGCCGTTTTTGTTTTCATGATAGTGTCTTTAGCCTTAGAGAAACTTTGCAATCTCATTAAGTCCCATTATTATTATTTTTCCATGTCAATCTCCAGTTTTTTGTGATTTCTGTTCGTATATTTGTTCAGTTTCCTTCAAAGAATTTCAGATGTGAATGTGGAATTTTATCAAAACATTTTTCTCTATGTGTCTTAAGATTATCGAGAAATGTTTTGTGTTTTCTCTTTTATCTGTAATCAGTATTATATTCTATGTAAATCTTGAAATTTATCAGAAATTTTTTATATGTATTTTCAATTTTTTAGAAATTATTTGATGTAATTTTTGTGTTTTTTAAAATGTTTTCTACATACATGTTCAATATTTGTTAAATGTTTTTATATCTTCTATCATAACATGATTTTTCTAGTTGTGAGTCTTCAATTTTATCAGATTTCTTTCTTCACATTCTTTCTATTTCTTAGAAATATGGTTGCTTTATATATTATTTTTTAAAAAATCTTTTACATGGGTTTTCAAGGATTTAAATAATATTTACTTTTTCTTGCATTTTAACATGACTTTTTTCATGGTAACCTTCAATTTTATCAGAATTTTTATATATTTCTTGAAAGTTTCAGAAATATTTTTGAAGAGAATGTAGAATTATTTAAATAGTTTTTCTTTATGTGTCTGCATTTTTTTGAAAAAAATATTTTACTCCTCTCTTTTATCGTATTTTATACTTGAAACTTTCATTTTCATCAGAAGTTTATTCTATTTTTTTCAGTTTTCTCCAAAAATGTCCAAGTATATATTAAAATTTTCATAAAATTTTTCTATATTCGTCTTCGTGTTTTAGAATAATATTTTCTGTCTTTTATGTTAGCAGGATTATTTCCCATGTGAATGTTCAACTTTATCAAAAATAACTTGATACAATTATTTAATTTTCTTAGAAATATTTTGGATGTAAATACATAGTTTATTCCACAAATTTTTCCACATGTGTCTTCACGTTTTGGGAAATATTTTCTACATGATATATTTTATCATTGTTATTGTATGTAAATTTTAATTTTATCAGAATGTTTTCTATATACTTCTTCAATTTTCTCAGAAATATTAGCAATACAAATTTTCATTTTTAAACGGTTTCTGCAGAAGCAATTTCATTTTTGAATTTTTTTTCTTCTTTTTTTTAGGACTATTTTTCATGAGAATCTTCAAATTTATCAAAATATTTCTGTGTATTTTTCAAATTTATTCAAAGAATATTTCATGTAAATTTTAATTTGTCAAATATGTTTCTAAATGCCTGTTTACTTTTCTTAATAATACTTTTGCATGCTGTTTTAGTAGGATTATATTCCATGTGAATATTCAATTTTATGAAAATTCTTTCTATATATTTGTTCAATTTTCTCAGAAGTATTTTCATATAAATATGTATTTTTTCAGAAAAGAGTTTCTTAATATATCTTCAATTTTGAGATTGACATTTTCTGCTTCTTTTTTACCATGATTATCTTAAAGGTGAATTTTCGATATTATCACAATTGTTTCTATATATTTCTTCAGTTTTTTTCAGCAGTATTTTCGAGATAAATTTTCTAGTTTTTCTAAAAAAATTCTACATTCTTTAATTATGTGAGTAATATTTTCTATGCATTCTTTTTATCTTGTTTTTTTTTTTTTTTTATAGAAACCTTTGATTTTATCAGAATTCTGTCTTGGCAGTTCTCAAGTTTTCTCTCAAATATTTTCAATGTATATATGAATTTTTATCAAAATTTTTTTCTACATATATTTTCAGCTTTCCGAGAAATTTTGTAGAGAGCTTTTGGGGTCTCTTGGCAGGAATCTGACATGGGGCCAGGAAAAGAAAGTAGAGCTACTCCAGAAAGGAATTTGACATTGGGCTAGGACAGGGAATTAAGCTCAGAGAGGAATCTGATTTCAGGATCAAATAGAGAAATAGGCTTCAGGCAATAACTTCACTTTGGGCTAGGACAGGAAAGTAGGTTCAGATAATCCCATCATCTTTACAACCCTCCTTAGAAATAGTGATTATGGAATTTTCTATGGCCTTTCTTGTTCTCTTAACCTAGACCTGGCCTTATTATTATCTGCATGTAATTAAAATGGAATAAAAGAGAGTTAAAGAATTGAACCTGCCTTTCAGCCTCAGAACTGGCTGGGGTCATGCTGCAGTTTTGTCTAATCATCTCTTTTTCTTTAATCCTAGCTCTGCTGCTGGAGAATCTCTTTGACTGAGCTGGTTTGGTGAGGTGGAACTCAATGTGAGGCTCCAGTGGATATAGTGAAGGACACCATGGGAAAGGAAGGGCATGCAGAGGAAAGTTTTGAAAAGTCTCAACCAGCAGTGAGTAAACCCTAAAAGAACGGGGCTTGGCAATGGCACAATGCCATTTATATATATGCTTAAAATATGCTAAAGGATAGAGGAGCAAAAATAAGTCAGAAACAAGTTATCCAGTTTCTGATTTTTAAAGAAGAAATTTGTCCTTGGTTGCCTGAGGAAGGTTCTGTAAGTTTACAGACATGAGATAAAGTAGGAGAAGGAATAAAAGGGCACTATAAAATCCATGGTTTTGATAAAATGTTCTATGTTCCATGGCTATGTTGGATGGCCTGTCCACTGAAGATCATTCACCTGCAGATTGGAAAAGAATAGCTCATGCATGTCTAGGGTGACTAAATTTTTTGCTGTGGAAAACAGAATTTTTTGAAAGATGTCAGCAAACAGCAGAATTAAAAGCTACATCAAACTATCCAGTTACTTATGAAATGCTAACAGGAGAAAGTCAATATCGCGATATTCAGGATCTATGCTGGAAAAGACATGATTGCAGAGACTCAGAGACTCTTCACACATGGTCAAAATGAGTCCAAGAGGTAAAACATTTAGAGATTTGATTTTAGCACACCTTCTTTAAGGGGCCAACAGTATAGAACCTGAACCCTCACATTGCTTCGAAGACAAGGATGGACAGACATATTCTGTGCCAAGTGCTGGGGTTAAGACCCTCTTAGTCACTCACCAATAGTATTGATTTTCTTGATTCAATTCCTGGAACTTGTACAAGGCCTCACTTTTCTTCTGGGGCATTTCCTGAAGGTCATTCATCACCTCATGATGCTGTGTTTTCATCTTATGGAACTCAGAATTGATCCTGGGGAGGACATGGCAAAAGACCAAATAACCCTTTGAACTAAAGATTCAAGGATCACATGAATTCAAACTGAAATGTGACCTTAGGCAGTGGAGTAAGTAGTCCAAACAAACACTATTGGGATGAAGCCCCTGTGGATATCTAGTTCTGAAGAGCAGGAAACCCAGCCTGACACATGGGATTCTAAGTAGAGATAGAGCCGATATTCACTGTCTGAAGGGAAGAAAAAGTTATCAGTATCTGAATATCCAAGACTGATTCATCAGGTTAGACAGGGGAACAGAAAAAATGGAGAGGAACTCAGTAAGCACCAACAGGGAGAAGGGAGGCCAGGTATTCCTGGTGGTCATGAACTCTGCCCAGAGTTCATGGCAAATTTCAATGTGAATTCATGAAACTAGAGTATGCTTACGTGGTTTTATTACATTAACACTGTCTGGTCAGATTAGCCAAGCAGGAAAGCTGCAAAAGGGCCAAGGTTTCCACCAGTCTTGAAACCACTACTCTTTTTTAGGTCTCCATAAGGTGAAGATTAACAGTGAGTTCTGCAAACAGGGTTCTTGGCTAGTTAGGGGACCAGCTTTAGGCAGCAGATTTTGGAAGTGGCAGAGTCAGACATGAAACTGGTGTTTTAGTTACACCTTTACACTTCCATAGCAGCTTTTCTCAAGAGGGAGACCAAATTTCAGGGCCATGTTTCTCTACACAGTAAAATTCGAGAGGTGATACTCATTTGCAAGTCAGAAATGACAGTGACTCTTAGCCAGCCTGTGAGGCATATAGTTAAGTGAACTGGGGGTGACATCATGCTTGGAATAAGTCCTGGATCTATTGTTACTTTTTTATTGCTCAGCTTTCTAAGCAGTAGCTTCTGTCATGGTTGCTTTGTGTATTTCAAATATGTAGGCAAGGCCTTATTGTGGGTCATTCCTAATTATTAGCTCTATGACCACTGCGGAATCTGACATTCTTTCTGGAGAGGACAAGCCCATAAAAATGTGAGACAGAATTAACTGGAGTTTTTTTCTTTATAATTCAACATTCTGGGACAGCAAAAGACTTTCAGCTTTGAATTGTTGTAGGAAGGTTTGGGCCAAATTATCTAAGCAGGTAGATTAGTCCTAGCTTTATTTGTGGTTGACTCTGCCTATTCTGATGGACAGAATATGGGAGAGGGCAAGGCCCTACTTCTCATCATGAAGGGTGGGAGAGAAGCTGCCTCCAGTTGAATATTTTTCCAGCTTTTCATGTCATGTATCAGGAAGAGTTTAACCTTCAGAATTACACAGAAGAACACTTAGGATTCTGGCTTAGTAATTCAACTTAAGTTGTGTGAGGAGTTTCAGTGTCTTTCATGTAGAATGTGTGTGTGTTTTGGTTTTTTTTTTTTTTTTTTTTTTTTTTTTTTTTTTTAACCTCAGAGGATTGCATTAAGCATGAGGGAAAATAATCATGTACTTGGCACAGTGTAACCACAGGAAAAGCTAATTTTGAGGACCTTGTCTATGCTGGATAAACCTAGGCATTTCAGGATGCACTGATTACAAAGGCACTGCATCGGATTAGCTCTGTTAACTGTGACTTTTATATCAACCCCATTTCCTACCAAACAGTGATAAATTTAGGGGAATCCCATATGGGTAGGATAGAGTGGAAAGAGAAGGAGAACCTATACGCATGGGTAGGCGACTCTGTTAAGACTAGGGTCTCTTCTTCAGACTGACACATTCTGGCCAGTGTAAATATTTCTATGAAGTAACAATCCATAGAATGTTGTGTCTGCCCTCTACATTTTACATGTTATACATTGTTTTTAAATTATGAATTTGTATCACATTTATAAACTTTTGTACCACTTCACTTGTGTGTAGCCTAAAGGACATGTTGTGAAGAAAAATTTATCCATCTCGTGGTTCCTGGACATCAAACTCTGGTCACCAGCTTGCTTTCAAGCATGTTCACCTGCTGTTCCACCCATCGGTGCACTTACCCACATTTCATTTGGTTTCTGTGGCACAGGACACATAGCCCTGGCTGGCCTGCAACACCTGGGTATCAATCCCTGAGCACAGATTTAACAACACTCATTACCATGCCAAATTGTTGGAGCTTTAAAGTATAGACACTGCATATTTCCAATAAGTACCTCAGTTTTCCCAGCATGTGTACACTGCAGCATACATGACAAGGCTGCGGTCATAAACTACCTTCAAAACCGCAATGCTCTGGTCTAGACCTCATTTTACTAGTTTTGTGCATTCAAGTGTGTATAACACACAGCAAAACAAATTGTAAATATACAGAAATAGCTTCTGAAAGGCCCCATATGAAATCATCTACATGGCGTGTCTTTGTGCCTCCCAACGCTTTCTCCAAACCCCTGAGCAATACAGACATTAGTCCATGGAGGGTACCCAAATTCTATTTTCATGCCTTTGAGCAAAATCTATTGTGAAAGTGATATTTCCCTACTTTTGTATTTAACATTCATTGAGCACCCCTAAACATCTAAATGAACCAGATCTTTCATTCTTTTTATTTCATTTTGAAGTTTCAGCATAAGATTAATATTTTTATTCAATACATTTTATTTACATTTCAAAAGTCATCCCCTTTCTCAGTTTCCCCTTGTGATAGTTTGCATATGCTTGGCCCAGGGAGTGCCACTATTGGTATGTGTGGCATTGTTGGAGGATGTGTGTAACTCTGGGAGTGGGCTTGGAGTTACTCCTTCTAGTTGTCTGATGATTTTCAATCCGTTCCTGGCTTCCTTTAGATAAAGATGTAGAACTCTCAGCTCCTCCAGCACCATGCCTGCCTGGATGCTGCCATGCTTCTGCCTTGTTACTGGACTGAACCTCTGAACCTGTAAGCCAGCCTTAATTAAATGTTATTTGTAAGGCTTGCCTTGGTCATGGTGTCTGTTCACAGCAATAAAACCTTAGCTAATATACCCCTCCATCTCATCCACTCTCTTTTGTTTTTATAAGAGTGCTCTCCAGTTAACCCTTTCACCCTCCCACCTACAACTCCTGCTTCCCTCCCTGACATTTCCCTACACCAGGGCACTGAACCTAAGAAGGACCAAGAAATTATCCTCACATAGATGCTCAACAAGGCCCTCCTCTGCTACATATGCTACTGGAGCCATAAATCTTTCCATGTGTATTCTTTGGATTGGGGTTTAGTCTCTAGAAGCTCTGGTCTGTAGGTATTGTTGTTCTTTTGGGTGAAAACCTCTTTAGCTCCTTCAGTCCTTTTTCTAGCTCTTCCATTGAGGACCTTGTTCTCACTTCAATGGTTGGCTGAGATCATCTGCATCTGTATTGGTCATGCTCTGGCAGAGACTCTCAGGACACAGCTATATCAGGGTCCTGTCACCATATTCTTCTTGGCCTCTGCAATACTGTCTGGATTTGGTGGCTCTATATGTGGTTTATTCCCAATTGGGGCAGACTAATGATAGCCTTTGTTTCAGTCTCTGCTACAAAATTTGTCTACATAATTCCTCCTATGAATATTTGTTTCCAACTATAAATAGCACTGAATCATCTGCACTTTTGTTTTCCTGCATCTTGAGCTTCATGTGGTTTGTGAATTGTATTGTGTATTCAGAGCTTCTGGTCTATTATTCTTCTGTCAATGAGTGCATGCCAACAGTGTTCTTTTTATGTCTGTGTTAATATTTTCTAGTTCCATCCATTTACCTACCAATTTCATGAATTAATTGTAATAGCTGAGTAGTACTCCAATATGTAAATGTACATTTTCTATATCCATAATTTCTGTTAAAGGACAACAACAGTTTTTTTTTTTTTTTTTTTTTTTTCTGGCTTCTGGCTATTATAAGGCTGCTATAAGCATAGTAGAACATGTGTCATTGTTATGTGTTGTAACATGTTTGGATATATGCCTAGGAGTGGTATAGCTGGGTACATGAATAGTACTTTGTCAAATTTTCTAATGTGCCTCAAGACTGACTTCCAAAATGGTTATACCAGACTTCAATCCCAGAAATAAATTTGAGTGTTCCTATTTCTGCATACGTTAGTTGGCATTGGATGCCACATGAGTTTTTAATTTTAGCCATTCTGGCTGATTTGAGGTGGAATTTCATGTTTGTTTTGATTAGTATTTTCCTGGTGACTAAGGATGTTGGACATGTCTTTTGTTGCTTTTAAACCCTTCGTTATTCCTCAGTTGAGAATTATTAGTTTACCTCTGTTGCCCAATATATTAATAGGTTTATTTGATTCTCGAAATCAAATTTCTTCAGGTATTTGTATACAGTGGCTATTAGTTCTCTATCCAATTTAAATTTCACAAAGGTCTTTTCACAATCTATTGGTGGTTGTTTTGTCCTACTGACAGTGTCCTCGCCTTACAGAAGCTTCACAATTTTATGAGGTGGCATTTGTTGAGTCTTTATCTTATAGTATAAGCCATTTATGTGCTCTTAAGGAATTTTCTCCAGTGATCGTGTGCTTGAGGCTCTACCCTAAGTTCCCTTCTATTAGGTTGAGTGTATCCTATTTTCTGTTGAGATGCATGGACCACTTGGACTTGAGATTTATACAATGAGATAAGGATGAATAGATTTGCTTTCTTCTTCATGCTGATCACCAATTGATTCATCACCATTGTTTAAAAATCCTATCTCTTATGACACTGGATTATTTTAGCATATTTTTCAAAGGTCAAGTGACTACAGATGTGTAGGTTTATTTCTCAGTCTTCGATTTTATTCCATTTATGTACCTTCCTGTCCTTGTACCAATACCATACAGGTTTTTTTTGATTATTATTATCATTTTTGCTCAGTAATACAGCTTGAATTCAGGGATGATGATTCTTCCTGGATGTTACAAGTAAGGATTGATGTTCACTGTTTACACAGCAGCTCAGCAATTGGCACACACTTAATGAGGGTAATAGAAAATTCTTTAACACTGAAAGATTACCATTCTTTAAAGCAGTCAAGGCCTGTACCCACCCAACAAGTGACTTCCTTGGATTCATATTTGTGCTTGTCTTTAGCACAATACAGGAAACAAGGGAACAAGGCATCCTAGATAGCCTGCAAAGATGCTATCTCCATCCAGAATTTATGTTGGCAATAAATAATTGCCACAGATTCATGCTATGGCACCAGCAGAGTCATCTGGTCTGCTCTTAATCTTAGCTCACCTGGTAAATGTCTGAGGACTAAGAGTATCAGAGAAAACAGAACAGCATATCCTAGTTTACAAGTCTCTCTGCTGAAACTATAAGAGGGTTTTTATTTTTTTTTTTTGTTTTAGGATTTCTTAATTAGAAATATCTAGAAAGCTGTTCAGAGTTGGCACATGTAGTAGTCCCAGCACTCAGAAGGTGTTTTAAGAATTGATGCCTTGTTCTTGTTCTTCTGGTTGTGTTTTTGTATTTTCAATTTTGTAATCTCCAGCCAGCTACTAGTTTCATACCTAGAATGTTCATACCATGCTCTGTAAGGCCAGATGAGTCATATTAATCAATACTTTTATTGTGATCAGCCACACTACAGACAATGCTATTATTCATTTTCAAATTAGGAAAACAGTTATTGAGAAGGTATTTAATCAGTTTGTACTCACATATCCAAGATATCATAACTATAGAATGACATTCTGACCATTTAGATTACCTATTACTCCCATTTTAGAGGACATGGATAAGTGACATGGAAAATCAATGTTGGGAATTTGTAATTTCAATTATAAACTCAGAAGTATGTGTACATGTGTATATATGCATTTTGTTTTTAATTTGAGATATAAATTTTTCAGAGAATCTGAGACCTAAATAGGTCTTGGCCAATCTTTGTAAACTGCATATACTTTAATTAGTCAAGACTGTCTTCTCTTTGTGTTGGGAGTGTACTTGAAAAAAAAGATTTTAATTTATATCTAGAGGTAGCCTAAGCCCTAAGGATCAGGACGAATTCAGAAACTGTCGTTGGGTTATGCACTGAGCCATAACTGGATGTCTCATCTTCAGGCTGTGGAGCCATGCTTATTACTGAGAAAACAAATCACCTAATATCACAGATATCAAGATGGCAAGAGGCAATCACAAGAACATAAGCAATGGAAACAAAGACAACCTCGTCCCATCAAACACAGCACAATTACTGAGCTCTTATCAGCTGACCTACTTCATCCAATGTTTGGTATCAGAGGCCACCAGTTTCAGTTGCGCTAAGATCTTACATGACTGTTGTATCTTACTATTTCCAAAGCCTGTCCGATGTCTTTTTTCTCCCCATGTCCCTCTTCTTCCTTCTGTAACCCAAAGGACCCATCGTTTTCTTTAGGGCCAGCAATTAACTTCTGCCTTCTTTATTGACATAATCAAGACTCAATTAGGGAATCAAATTTTAGTATCAGTTTCACCCCCTTACAAAATGTCATCAAATACTGGCAAGGAGATGGTGGACTTTTCTTCTCTGACTTTCATAATTAGATCGCTAAATTTTCTAATGATCTTTAAACTCTTAAATTCGTAAGACAAACATAGTTTGCACTTTGTGCTTTATGTGTTCTTTCAACTGATTAGAAAGTAAGTTACATGTTACATAGTAAAATCGTGTATTGCTACCTCTCATTGCCATTGATATGGCAAACAAGGCCTTCAGTGGTCCTGTGCAGCTTGTACAAGTTAAATTCTGCTCAGGAGAACACAGAGATGTTCCTGAACAACTGTTGGCCTACAGTTGTTTGATCTCCACATCTTCACTAAATCAATCTGCAAGACTGGTGTTGTGTTAGAACTGATTTTTTGGTGTCATTTCAACGAATATTTAGATATTTCATAAGAATCTGCATAATCTTTGCTTGTCTAGTTTTGTAATAGCAGCAGTAGTTTAATCATTGTAGTGCTTACATGTAGAATTCATTCATTAGGTGTCACAAAAATGCCAGTGTCCTTATGATATCATTTTCATCACATTCATTAGCTGCACTGGGTTGTGCAAGAGGCAGTGTGGGCACACAGGCCCTGCTGCTGGGGACAGTTGTAAGCAGTGGCTACAGTGACTAGGCTGTGGGTCTGGATGGCAGGCAGTGTAGAACAGTGTGGCTGCCACCTCAGCCACCACCAAGGAGCAGCATGTAGGGTCACTGGAGTGTGTGTGGGCTCTGTAGGCAGAGGAGCAGTAGGGCTGCAGTGTGTGGAAGTGGGTCAGTTCAGCAGTTGTAGCAACCTCAGCCCCACCACACCCTAACACCTCTGGTGGCCAGAAATGGGGGGAAAAGCCAGAGAAACTTAGGCTGTGGTGCAGTTTGTGCAATGGTTTTCAGGCAAAGCCCAGGTAGAGCAGCACATCACCTAAACCAAGCAAACCAAAGGCTCACAGGTCTCAAGAGGTGCCCCTGATGACACAGGCCAGTACTTGTCTGTTTTTCGAATAAAATGGGAGCACAGGTCATAGGGGTAGAAGCCAATAGTTTGGAAGTTGCAGTAGAGCTCCATCATGTAGTTGGGGTGTGGGGAGGGGCTGCACAGCTCATGGAAGTCATGTGCAAACTGACATGTCTCCCGTCCTTGCACGTTGTTGTCGTCCTCGTCATTGTCATCATCCTCCTCCTGCTCTTTCTTTTTCTTCTTCCTGCTCCTCTTCCTCCTCCTTCCTCTTCTTTTTCTTTTTAAATTTTCTACTGGCAACCATACTGTTTCAGATCTTATGACCTTTTCTTAATGCTACTGGGAAGCACGTTGCTGTGACAAAGCCCCATTTGCCTATTCTCAGTCTTACTGCCCAAGATTCCTCTTGGGACTTTGGAGACATTGGTGGTAAAGCTGAGCTGGAACCTGTGATTTCCAACATGAATTCCATTATTCTTTCTCCACCGTAAGATAAATGCATAAAGTTTTTGCTAAGGCAAATATTATGAAATGTTCCTTTTTTTTCTGTATCGGGAGGGGTACTTTTGGGGTTTTTGTTTATTTATTTAGTTATTTATTTATTTAGGCTATTACTCTATAGCTCTGGTGAACTGCAACATGTTATTTAGGGAAGGTTAGTCTTGTACTTACAGAGAGCTGTCTGCCTGTGTCTCTTGAGAGCTCCAGTTAAAAGTGTGAGGTATGTCATCAATTCATCTATTTTGATTTGACTTGTTTATGGAGTATGATAGTTGTGTAGTTTTTTATTTTTTTTTCCTTTTTACCCACAGACATCTAGTTTCCACAATATAATTTATTTCTGTGTGTGTGTGTGTTAATAAGAGTTTTTTTTCAACTTTATTTTTTTAAAAACAGAGATACATTTTAAAGCATTTTGGCATAAATCTATATATTTTTCTCAGTACTTTTTCTGAAAGTTTGATCGTATGCATTGAATTCTTACTAGTTATAATGAGCATAAAGTACATTTAAAATAACATAACATGGAAATGGTAAAAGTTTTCTTGGTGTTTAAAGATTTAACATATGATTTTAAATACCCAAAATTGCCACGAGGCTATCTTCTTAACTTTTGAGTTATTAATGATTTAAAATCTAGGTGTACCCACTCTGAGAAGGTGCTATAAACTTGTTTTTTTTTTTTTTTTTTTTTTTTTTTGAACTTAATATAGTCTGTGATTTGTTTCTTGGGTATTCATAGATTTCTGGGGCTAGTATCCAATTATCAGTGACTGCATATTATGTCTTTTATTTTATGAATGGGATACCGCACTCATAATGATATTTTCTAGATGCATCCATTTTCCTAGGAATTTCATAAAGTCATTGTTTCTAATAGCTGAGTAGTACTCCATTGTGTGAATATACCACAATTTCTGTATCCATTCATTTATTGAAGGACATGTGGGTTCTTTACAGCTTTTGATCTTAGCCATTTTGATTGTTTGAGTTGGATTCTCTGGGTTGTTTTGATTTCCATTTTCCTGATGACTAGCGATGTTGAACATTTCCTTAGGTACTTCTCAGCCATTCAATATTCCACAACTGTGAATATATTTTAGATCTGTACTCCAGAATTCTTTTTTAGATCTGCACCTTCTTTTTAAAAGGATTGTTAGATTCTCTGGAGTCTAAATTTTTCAGTGTTTTGTATATATTAGATATTAGTCCCCTATCAGATATGGGAGTTGTAAAGATCTTTTCCCAATCTGTTGGTTGTCATTTGTTTTCTTGACAGTGTCCTTAGCCTTACAGAAACTTTGGAATCTCACTAAGTCCCATTTATCCATTCTAGATCTTAGAGCACAAGCCATTGTTCTGTTCAGAAACTTTTCTCCTGTGCCTGTGTATTCTAAGTTTTTCCCCAATTTCTCTTCTAAGAGTTGAAGTATACCTGGTATTATGTGGATGTCTTCGATCCACTTGGAATTGACCTTTGTAAAAGGAGATAGGAAAGATTGATTTTCATTCTTCTGCATGCTGACTGCCAGGTGAAACAACACCATTTGTTAAAGAGTCTGTCCTTTTTCCAAGGAATGTTTTCAGCTCCATTTTCAATGATCAAGTGACCTTAGGTGTGTGGATCTATTACTGGGTCCTCAGTTTTGTTCCATTGATATACCTGTCTATCTCTGTAGCAGTACCATGCAGTTTTTAACACAAATTCTTTGTAATATAGTTTGGAATCAGGGATGGTGATTCCCACAGAAGTGTTTTACTTTTGAGAATAGCTTTCACTATTCTCGTATATTTTGTTATTCCAGATAAATTGGTTTTTTTCAACTCTCTGAAGAATTTAGTTGGAATTTTGCTCGGAATTGCATTGAATCTCTAGATTGCTTTTTACAATTCATGAGCATGGGAAATCTTTCCAACTTCTGAGATTTCCTTCCTCAGATTCTTGAAGTTTTTCTCATACAGAACCTCCATTTGCTTGTTTAGAGGCACCCCAGATATTTTATCATTTTTGTGAGTATTGTGAAGGGTGTTGATTCCCTAATTTTTTGCTCAGCCTGTTTATCATTTGGGAAGAGGAAGGCAGGAAATTTTTTGAGTTAAATTTATATCCAGCCACTTTGCTGAAGATGTTTATTAGTTGTAAAAGTTTTCTGATAAAATTTTTTGGGGTCACTTAAGTATACTCTCATATCATTTGCAAATAGTGATATTTTGACTTCTTCCTTTCCAATGTGAATCCCTATGATTTCTGTTTGTTGTCTAATTGCTCTGGCCAATACTTCCAGTCTATATTGAATAGGTAGGGGATAGTGGCCAGCCTTTTCTAGTCCCTGATTTTAATGGGATTGCTTTAAGTTTCTCTCCATTTAGTATGATATTGGCTACTGGTTTGCTCTATATTGCTTTTACTATGTTTATTTATGGGCTTGTAGCAAACTTTGAGATTAGAGTCCACTGATGTTGTTTTTATCTCAGTAACATTTTTGTTCAGATAATGTTTACGGGCCCTAAAATAAGGGGTTTGGCAAGTTGGGTGGTTTCACTAGGAAATGATCCTCTTGCTCAAATGTCTTTTGCTAAGGATTCTTTTAGAACTGCATAGGGTTTCACCATTCCTTAGATAGATAAACAGGCCTTAGAACATACTCCTATGTACATTTACCTTAGTGAATAGGACTATGGAGACAGTTGGTGGTAAATCTGGGCCAGATTCCAAGATTTCTAAAGCTACCACCATTACTCTATCCCCATTGTAAACTAAATGTATAAGAAGAAAGTCATGGAGGAAGGAGACATATGCAAAGTATACTTGTAAAACAAATCTAGAAGTACCTTCAATGAACACTGATTTAAAGAAATTGCTGGCAGTGTTTCATTTGGAGAAGTGACTTTTACTTTTTTTTAACAAATGATCTCTATTTTTAGTAAATTACCATGTGTCCCTCTTGGAGTTCTTTGCCCTGGACATGAGAATCTGGAAGACTCTTGAGAATGGGATTAGTCCATGAGCTGAGAAAAGACATGAGTCCCATGACTGTTTAATGGTTATTTATACAGTACCTACGACTTCTGACGTTTCTCCAGTACAGAGATTTCTTGATCCTGATCTGTTTATTACATAATTTATTTAATACCTTCATTCCCAGGAGAGTTTTCAAGTCTCCATTTCATTTGACAGACTCATCTACATTGTCATGCAGGATGACACATGAGAGATCTCCTTCAACCCTGAAAATAAGAGATGAAAAGTCATGATCCTGACACACTAATGCCTTACATGCATGCCTGGAAATTTAAACATTTAGCATGCCTATTCCAAGTATGTTTCCCTTCATGTCTCAAGAAACTTCCCTCTTTGGTTGGGTGTGATCCAATCCAACTAATACACCACACAAGTAAAACAAATGTCCAGGACAGGGGCAAGAGAGATGGCTTTTATCCATTTGAGGCTTTTATTCTCATAGTGGCTAAAATGCAGTTAACAATCCTCTATCACATCAGTTTCAGATGGAATCCATTGATCTATGCTGGACAATGTGGGTATTACATGCATATAGAGCACAGACCTCCAGGAAGTAAAACACCCACACATATAAAAAAAAATTTCAGAATGTGAGGGGATATTGAACACACACCCTAATACTAAATGATCTTAGTGCCATAGCTCAAAGTTTGTGTGCTGAGGTAAGATTCTGAAATTTTCTCAAGTCCAAATCATAATTGAAAAGCAAGCAAACAAACAAACAAAAAACCCCAAAACACTAATGACTCTTGTGAAGTTTTATAAAATGTTCCCAGGTTGTTGCTTTTGATCCCAGCTACTTTGGCTAGCTAGACAGAAATTTCTCATTATACTGTATTCTGATTTGTCCTGAGGGGAGCTTATGGTTGTGGTACTTTTAAGATTAAAAAAGACCAGAACATACAGAACGTCACTGAATAAGTGGTTAGCAATGCCCTTCACTGAGGCAAGTTATTTTTCTGTGTCAGGAGCTTCTGAGCACAAGATCAATATCCAGAAAGGGGAGGAGCTGGTTGTTGACCCTTGTTAGGTGGACCTGCCAGGTAAGCTATCCAGCAAACACCAGCTTTATTCAGAGGACACCCTAGTACAACCTTTCAGCTAAGGTCATTCTAAGCATCCTGAAAGGAGAAGGGACAAAGAGTACCTGGGCCTGAATTTTATTTTCAGATTTAAAAAAAGAAATTTTGAAACTGAATTGTGAACTAAACATTGTTCAAGAATTAAAATAAAATGCAACATTACTTCAGTAGTCAATATATATTATATTGAAAAATAACAGTTTAGCAATGTCGGAATCTCATTTCACAATAGGTGTGAGCAGCCTAGAAAACCATTTGGAGGCCTTCTAGGGAGTCTGGCTAAAACTTAAGCAAACTCTCTTGTTTCTAGAATGCCAAAACCTGCCTCTGTTCTACTTGTGAACCACGAAATCTGTGAAACCCAGAGAAACCATCTCACAGAAACTCTATGCACACTGAAGAGATGATATGATCTACAATTCTGTACTGCATGCAAATCTTCCCAATGGTTAGCATTAAACTCTCAAGTTATACTCATAAAGAAAGAGATGACACCCCAGCTATGTGTGTGAGTATTCTAGGACTTTTTCTAAGGAGACATAAGTGACATTAGGCTGAGGTCATAACACAGAACTCAGAAGGGTGGAAGGAGTACACCATCACCATCGCCAGAAACTCTGTGGCCAACATGCATTATATCATGGACATAAGGATTTTAAACTGGACGAGATCAATACTCTGAGGTGCTTCTAGTTGATTGAGGTAGAGAGTAATATTGAATAACAGTCACCCAACATAGACTATTGTACACGTCCAGGAAATCTACATGGCTCCTGCCATCCTGTGCTACTACTACTCCCTATAGACATCAAAAAGATACTGCATCATTTCCACTAATCCAGGCACACACAAGTGCACACAGACACACATAGATACACACACAATCTCTCTCTCTCAACACACACACAACAGACACAGAGAAAAATGCAGAGAGAAAAAGAGGGGGGAGAGAGGTTGACACCCAGACACACATTCCACAATACATGCAATTACATGTGCTCACACATGCAAGCAGACTTCATTGCAGAAACATTTTTAGATTCCCAGAAAAGATAAAAGTTCACCCAGGAAGGTATGAAGGCACAGGATACAACCCTTGAATGTAGTAAGAACATAGTGGGCATAGCAGATAGACAGCTAGGTCAATAATGTGTTTTCCCCTACTAAACAAACTTTGCCTGTTAGCCAAGCCTGCTTAGCAAGATTCCAAGGTTTTGCACAGCAAACTTGGCTCCCAGCAAAGACACACTGCATGGTATTGGACAAACCTGTTCCTGCCTCTTGTACACTGTCTCTCTACGGCTCTACAGTGGGCAGCATGTTCCAATAAGTACTCCATTTACTAGAGGCTGCATAACTTTGTAACCAAAAATATGAGACCAGGCAATTACCAAATCCGTATAACCAGGTTGCAAAATAAAAATATTCTCCCTGGAAGGATACAATTTGAAAGATATTTTGAGTAAAATAAGGCTGGCTGGTTCAAAGCCAAGTGGTTGCATGAATGATCACATTTGGAAATGGTCCCTGAGTGTGTTCATGAGATCTGGATAGTTCCTACTGCAAAGCTGCTATGAGAAGTACCAGTACAAACGTGATTACCACAATTTTTTTCAGGATACTGACTTCTTGTTCTGGAATTGCTGGGTCAGTGGGGACTGCTGTTTCAATTTCTGAAGAGTTGTACATGGCTTCTCACAGAGCTAGCACATTTTATACTATCAAAAATATCTGAGGGTGCTCATTGTTCCCAATCCTCCTTTAGGCTGATTTTAACTCGGAGAGAATGATTTTGATTAACAGCAGTTACAGAGTGCTACAGACAGAACACGGGGTGAGTGTTTTAGACTATCATGAGGGTTAGGGGCTGTCTGAGGTTCCCTGTTCTTTACTCACATTAGAATTTTGGGCTTTATACTGGATGCATATGCACAACAAGCAAATCAGTCTTTCAAATAATAATGCACAGGACAAACTCCAATGCCAAGGATAACTGAGTCACGTTTAGGGGAAGTTGGAAAGAAAATGTTAACAGGCAATGCAGAGAAAACTACGATGCTGAGAGTATGCAACCTGCCTGCTGTATTCCAGTAGCCAGGCACTGCACATTAGGACCATATGATATTCACAAAACTTAAGCCAGCACTTTTGACTCTCAGGCTCATTCATTTGACACAGCAGCATTTTTCGCACCTTCATGTACCACAGTTGTTTGATTTTTAAAAAATGATTTCAATACTGACATATTTTTCTTACAAAATCAGTTGAATATCAGACTTTAGAGAATTAATTATCTACTCTTGTCCTATTGAGCTAGGTGGCTGGGCCTAAAGGTGGCTGCTGTATTTAGTGAGGCTCCGATGCAAAGAGAACTGACAGAGTACTTTATCCAGTAAACTTGGCCATTGTTATTTTTTAAGATAATTGTTTTCCAAGTGAATCTGTATATATGGATATAATATACACATATATGTAGAGAAGAACACATCTTCATGCCTTTACACACAAAAGAACACACACATAGAGTTTTATATGCAAGTACCCACTCTGCAAATATCTACATCAAAGAACTATCACCAACCACATATATCCCATGATCATGATAACCCAGACATAAGCTAAAACACATCATGCACAAACACATACACACAGACACACACATCAGAGACAATCTGCTTTGTGGTATAGGATGTCTATGGGCGTTATGGTTACAGAAGAGGACAATCTACCCTGATGCTTCATTAGTTTTACCTACTGCTGTTTGGCAATAGTCCATAAATGTTCATGCTGGCCTTACCACAGAGCTTCTTTCTCCTGCTATATGGCATTTCAGTTACCTTCTGCTTTGCTTCAAGCATTTCGTTTTCCTACCACAATAGCTTTGCTTTCTTCTGCATATGAATTGACTCTCTCTGGAGATAGCAGTTCCAGATGCTGAACCACAAAGAAAATTGTTGACTCCAAACTAGAATTTATCTTCCTCATTCTCCTCCAAATACCATGCACACTTCATGGGTTCTTATCCCCAGACAGACCCAGACTACAGTTCAGATCACTCATGAATCATCACATAGGAAAAGGTCAAATCCAGAGAACAGACCCATTCCAGAAGACACAAAGTACCAATGAAATCCAAGAAGACATGGCTCCCATGTATGCTTATATGTCATTGGAATTATACAACTACTTGTAGGTAGAGAGCAAACTTTCTGTGTAAGTCAAGAGGAAACCCAATAAGTACACATAAATTCTGTATATCTTATGAAATTCAGTTTTGCAAATCTACTTTAAGGGCCCTGGAAGCTCAAGGTTGATTGATATTTCCATCATGATGCAAACCTTTTTTATCTAGAGGATCCTTATTTTGGAAGGAAAATGATCAGAGGTACTTACATACTCTTCACATTTGGTCAAAATAAGTCCAAGAGGTAACAATCCTAGAGCCTTCCACTTTCCATTAAGAGGTAAACAGTACAGAACCTGAACCCTCACATTGCTTCAAAGACAAGGATGGGCAGACATATTCTGTGCATAGTGCTGGAATCAAGTCTCTATTAGTCACTCACCAATAATACTGATTTTCTTGAATCAGATCCTGGAACTTGTACAAGGCCTCACTGATCTTCTGTGGCATTTCCTCAAGGTCAGACATCAACTCATGATGCTGTGTCTTCAGCATATGAGACTCAAAGTTGATTCTGGTGTAGGGCATGGCAGAAATCAAATAACTCTTTTGACTAAGGATTCAAGGATCACATGATTCTAACTAGATTAACTACCCCTGCACATATATTGTATATACTTGTTCCTTGGTACTGCATCCTCTAGGATCTTATTAAATTTATTATTATTAGCCTCAGGCCAGTAGAACCAGGGAAGCAAAAGGAGGGATTAATCTCCTTTAGCTTCCTGAGGGTGTTTGAAGGAATAGCTTAGCTCTCCAAGAACTTTCTAAATGCCTGTGCCCCATGCCTTGGTCCAACTTAAATCTGTGATGACTCTTCTCCATTTTTAGACAAGGATTGATAATCATTGTTTCTACTGATTATGTCAATTTCCCAAATGACATAATTAGTATTTACAGGGGAAAAGCCTGTAACTTACAGCAGGATATTCTAAGGTTCATCCAAGTTGGACACACAGGTCACATGCTGCTCAAAGTGAGGCTTCTTGGCCTCACAATTGTGATTTAGTGAAAACTGAGTCAACAAATCTACACGGCCATAACTCTGTATAGACTCTTGAGGTCTTATGTGGAACACACACACACACACACACACAAACACTCACACACTCACACACACACACACGAAGGCACACCCAAACACAATCAGAATCCTAAAGAAATACAATGATTTGTCTTAATCTCAGAGTATAATGAACAAAATTTGAGGAAAGCAGTGCTAACATGCAGCCAATCCAGTCACACAGTAAGAGAGAGCAAATGAGACCAGGCCCCTCCAGCTGTTGAAAGGACCAATTAGATCCAAAGCAATTTTAGATCAGATAGAAAGAGTTTGACCATAAAGAGCAACATCTAGCCTCTCCCACACACCAAGAATTGTCTAGATTTTTAAAATGAATAGTGGGAGTTCACACAATACTACCAATATCCCCAGACCGGGATTCATTCCATGGGTTCTGATTTACTTTTGGAGGAATCAAAATGCCCTGTTATTCCATCTCACTCCTATATACCTTCAATTCTGTGTTTGAAATCCAGTTAGGAAAAAAAAAAGAAAAGAAAAAAAAATGAGTTTGGGCATGAGGACAGCCTGGAGTTGAAGACTTCTGTGATATGAGGAAATCTGGGGTTAACAGAGAGGGCCCAAGATAGTTTTCAAAATACCAAGCATAATGACTACCTGTTGTTCAAATCATTGTCAGTGTAATTAGCCAGGATTCCCCAAAGTTCATCCCTCTCATTTGTGATCTTCTGCAGATAAATTTTCAGCTTTTCCAACCTCTTCATCATCTTCTTATTTTTGGTGTTGCTGGTGGTTGCAGGTTTGGTTAATGCCTTCCCAACAGACCCTGTAGATATATAAACACAAGTAAACTTGTAGAGATAAAAGGACAGAGACAAGAGCAACCATGCTTAGTTCCAAACTGTGGCCCTAGGAAGAGGGAACACTAGAGACACAGTGAATAACAGAAAGAACAGGAAAGCTATCTTCAAGCTGGGCTCCTCAACATGTCCCTGTTTCCAACCACTATCACTAAACACATGCCTCACTCCCTAGTGCAGTCTCCCTGGCCTTGAAACTCATAAGCTGACCAAGGCCAGAAGAATTGGAGGGCATTGTCTCCTCATATCTGATAGATACAGGTCAGTTCTGGAGTTCATAGTGCTCACCACTAAAAATATTGTCAATAAATACCAACACCTGGCATCTGACACAAGCCAACACATGTGCAGGCTTCTTAAAGTACATGATGAGACTCCCCAAACTACTACCCTTACCCCAGACTGTGTTGTATGCCACATCATTTATGTTTAAGGATAAAGTGTCTGACACCTTGATACATTTCCAGAGGAATATTTCCCTCTCTTACTCAAGTTATCTACAGAAATCTGTTGAGATCAGAGTACTTTTCAACACTGTATTCCTGAGAACAACACATTGTTCCTCTCACAGAGCTATTTCCTGAAATCCTATGCTACTCAGCAGATAATTTAGGTCTCTCAGCAAAGCAACTTCTGGCCTGTCAATTCCTGGCTTTTTGAAAAATTAATCAGAAATTCTTGACTCATGGTCTGCCATTTAGGAATGTCAAGGCTCAAGATCATAAGCCCTACTCCTGGAAAGACTAGCTCAGGCCCACTCCTCCAGTAAGTTCCCCAACCCCTGCCAAGAACTCACTGTGCTTTCCCCAGGACCACTTCTTTTTACCTGTTTTTGAACATGACAGAAGGTTTGCCTCTTTCTGCCTCAGTGTAATCTCTGCTTGTCCTCTATTCTCCTCCGAATTAGCCTGAGCAGCATGGACATTATGCCTACTTGTGAACCCAATAGGCTCTGAAGGAATACCCCACAGGCAGTTTCTATCATCACAACACTGCTGACATCACAGAAGATTCTAGGGCTCTCCTGGATACAAGAGAATGTCCAGGGAATTGACGGCTGATGAAGTCACTGGGAACTGCCACGATCTATATGCTAACCAGCTTGAGCCAAATTGACTAGTTTCTGAGGTGTAATTACTTGAGATCCCCTTTGGAACCTCAGTACCTTTTCCTTCATAAGATAGACATTACTTTGTGCTTAATTTCATATCTAATTAATTGGATGGAAAGTGTTTTTTTCATGGTCATGGCATGGGTGCATCATCTTCAATCAGACATAAAGGTCTATGCTATTTGAATGGGCAAGATTCTACTCCATAATAAATGTACTCCTTGGGTATATTCAGACAGACAGTCCACAGACACAGGATTTTCCAGACGCCAAAATTATTTTCCTCCACGTTTAATTTTATGCAAGTTTGGTTACATTTTCTTATTGTGCATGCCTTGACTGTGGACATTCTTTCAATGTATACAGACATGAGTTTTTATGAAATATCTCTTTCAGAATCCCATTCTTTTGCAATGAAAACTTCCAAGGACTTGACACCATAGTTCTCCAGGTAAAAGGTACATATCAGTTGAAAAGTTAGTTCCTTTTTCAAAATATAAAATCTCATACTCTCCATTTCTCCAATACAAGTAATTAAGTAAATATTTGTGAGCAAATGTCATCAGGGCTATTGGAATGTAGCTCTATAGTCCAATTAGCTATCACTTCTCCATTCTCTACCATCCTGAGTTCTCAGGTCCACGCCTGAGGGTGTTGGGAGTTTGGAATATGATACTGTATTTAAGATACATAGGACACAATAGGATGGGTAAGGAATGGAAAGGCCACAAATCTTGCGAAATTTCAATGTTAGTGGATGCATATATTCAGGAGACTTCTTCCTTCTTGACATGGGTGTTCTGAATCCAAGGTTAAATACCACCTAATCTCTAAGGTATAAGAGTAGGAAAAAATCATGTAAATGCAGGAGCTTTTTTCTAACTCAGAAGTCCCCTCAGTCTTTCAAATAGTGAGATGACTTGCCTTTATAAAGAAATGTATGACTGGGTAATGTGAAAAGAAATAGAGAATTGATATCTATCTGTTGATATCTGAACCTGGGAAACAGTGAGGAATCAATCTAAACAAATATATAGGGATGAACCTGTTCCTGTATTGGGTACAGCAGGCACAAAGCAAGCAGGAGACACGACCACCATTCTCTAGACTGTACTGAGAGATCTGCAGTGTTTCTTTCTTTCAATGTCTCTTTCTTTATTTTCATGTGTTCAGGTCTCAGAGATCAGCATTCAGAATCAAGGTTCCCCGATATACCTAAAGCATTCCCTGTTAATTGACAAGTTTTGGCTTCTCCAAATTGGTTTTTGGGATCATTTACATGGAAAAGTATTTTACAACACTTTACTCTGGAGTCTTGTCTTTCTTTATCAACAGGGTGTGTTTCTTCTATGCAGCAAAACGCAGGATTCTTTTTGTTTCCAGTTGGTTAGGCTGTGTCTTGTATTGTGAATTGAGTCCATTGATATTGAGAGATATTAAAACCCAATGGTTTTTAGTTTCACTTATTTTTGTTTTTCAAATTAGTATTTTGTGTGTGAGAGATTTTCTTATTTGATGTTCTTTTTTATTGATAAACTTTATTTTAAAAATTGATGAATGTACAAATTTTCAGCATTTTTGCATAAAAATATACAAATACATTTTAAGGTTGTAATTAAGTACTTGTGGGTATGTATACATAAATATATGTATATATGTAACAATAATATAGGAAAAAGGGCTACTAATTTGAGGGGATAGGTTAGAAAGTGAAAGGTTCTGTAGAAAGAACAGGGGGATGTGATACAGAGCGAATTAATTAAAATATATTCTTTTTTTCCTTAAACTTCATACAGTCTGTGAGTTGTTTCTGGGGTGTTCAGATCTTTCTGTGGTTAGTATCCCAATATCAGTGACTGCATATTATGTCTGTTCTTTTGTGACTGGGTTATCTCACTCAGGATAATATTCTCTAGATGCATCCATTTTCTTAAGAATTTTGTTAAGCCATTGTGTCTGATAGCTGAGTAGTTCTCCATTGTGTAAATGTACCACAATCCTTGTATCCATTCATCTACTGAAGGACATCTGGGTTCTTTCCAGCTTCTGGTTATTATAAATAGAGCTGAAATGATCATTGTGGTGCATGAATGTTTGTACTATGTTGGAGTGTCTTTGGGTCTCTAGGGTAAATGCCCAGAAGTGGAATAACTGGGTCTTCAGGTAGTACTATGTACAATTTTCTGAGGAATCGCCAGACTGATATCAAGAGTGGTTGTATCAGTTTACAACCTCACCAACAGTGGAGAAGTGTTCCTCTTTCTCCACATCCTTGCCAGCATCTGTTGTCATCTGAGTTTTGGACATTGGCCATTCTGACTAGTGTGAGGTGGAATCTCAGGGTTGTTTTGATCTGCATTTCCCTGATGGCTAAGGATGTTGAGCACTTCCTTAGATGTTTCTAGTCATTTGATATTCTTTGATTGAGAACTTTTGGTTTTTCCTGATTTCTGTCATCTCTGGTGAGCAGTCTGATGTAATTCTCACAGATCAGCCTTTGTATATGACTTGACCATTTTTCATGAACCTTTTAATATTCCTTTGTTCTTCTATGCATCTTCTCTTTTGATTAATATGTGATTGGATGATTTTCTACTCTAATCCAATTTATTGGTGTTTTGTGGGCATCATGCACATCTATGGTCCTTTCTTTCTATAGAGCTAAGGAAGTTTTCTACTATGATATGTTTAAGATGTTTTCTGACCTTTTGAACTGGTAACCTTCACCCTCTTCTAGGTCTATTATTCTTAGCATTGATCTTTTCATTGTGTCCTGAATTTACTGGATGTTTTGGTTTAGGAGCTTTTCAAACATTATATTTTCTTTGATTGACTTGTCAGTAACTTCTGTGTTATGTCTTACACCTGAGAGTCTTTTTTGCTCTTCTGTATCATGTGATGATAGCATCTGTACCTCCTGATCACTTTAGTGGGTAATCTACAAGTTTCCCCCAACTTGTGATTTCTTTGTATCTATTTCGCTATATAGATCTTAGAAAGTTTTATTCAATTCCTTTAAGTACTTGAATGAATATACCTGTATTTCTTTAAGGGATTTGATTTCTCTTTAAAGGCTACTACCAGTTTGCTTGTGTTTTCTTGTGATTTTAAATGGAGTTTTTTTTTTTTTTATATCCTCTTTAAAGGACTTTATTATCAAAATAAAGTGAGATTTTTTTTTCTTGGTTATAATTTTGATTTTCATTTGTGTTAGGCTTGCTGTGATGGGAGAACTGTGTTCTGATACCAAATTACATGGGGTCTGTTGCTTATGTTCTTCTGGTTTTTTTTTTGTTTGTTTGTTTGTTTTTTTTTTTTTTTTTTTTTTGTAATGTAGAAATCTTTCCACACAGAGAATAATCTCTAACAAATGATTATGAGTTTCTCAGGAATCATTTGAAATATGACATTTATAAATCTAAACATAATGAACAGTATTTTTTACCTGTTTACAGTTTTGAAATATTCTCTTTTTAAATTCTTCTCCTTCTCCTTCTCCTCCTCTTTTTCCTCTTCCTGCTTCTCTTTCTTTTACTCCTTCTTCTTTTTTACCATTTCCTGAGAAATGTTGAAGAATGAGTTCATAGTAGGTATGGGCCACAAGGTAAACAACATTATACCAGTTGTAGCCTTCTTCACTCAGAACCATGTCAGGTTGTGTTGTGCTAACCATTCTGCTTTGTTGGAGAATATAAAATGTTCCATTTCACTAATACTGTTTTCAGAGATTGAACAAATAAAACAATCCACTCTAGCATAGTCTGAGAAATGTCTATTGGATATTTCAAAAGTTCATTGTTTGTATAAATATTGGAATAATCATCCCAACTCTCAGCATCTGCTTGAGATTAGCTCCATTGCCTGCTTGCATGCCTTGACCCTGGGAGAGATACACACCCCCCTTTGTTATGCAATTTCGTCCAGTCACACTCCACACCTGGCCTTCCTGTTCCCAGTTGCTAAAAGATAATTACAGACTTCCACCCCAGGGGGTGACTCTTACACCCAGCAGCTAGGGAATTTACATACCTCCCCTGTAATTACCTGAGGGTATAATACTGGGACCACTGTCTATGTGGGCAGTTCAATATGAAGTAAACTTTGTGGTAACACGAATAATAAACTTGTGTGTTTCTTTCAAACCCTTAGGCCTTCGCCTGGTTTGAAGTAGCTGTTATTGGTACAGGAACGACAAATGGAGGTCCACAATTCCACCCGAAAATGGAGATTCCACCAAGATATGGGAAGGAAGAAACGACCCATAGGGTTTGCCCCATGGAACTAGCCAGCAAAATAAGTAAGGATAGTGGGGTGGATTGGAGATGGAAACCACTAGTTCTATTTTATGGTTGTTATATCAGTTGCTGAATTTGCTTAAACAGTAGGGGAACTAGAATCAAGGTAGAAGACTGCAGTAGAATTCACTTGGGCAGCCTAAGTAAATCTTATTGATAGTTAGTAAGAATAGACTTGTGACAAGGATTAAGGAAAGAAGAATTGACTGCTCCTCTCACCATGGCCACATTCTTAGAAATCAAATCCACTGCTGGTAGGTGTGGTGTTTGTGCTTAAGCAAGAAATTTAAAGAGCTAATAGAAAAAGGATATTTCCCATTAGTGTTTCTAAGTCTTTGTAAACAGATTAGAGGTAGTTTATTTGGAAGAGAGAGAAAATAGATCTCGGAAAAGCATGCCTTTCTTTTGTCTTGGACAGTATGGGAGGAGAGGAGGAAAATTATTGTAAACTGTTTCAGAGTTCTTCCAGCAGGAACAGGGGAACAGGAGAATTCCTGACTCTTCGGATCCCACTGGAGAAATGTCCAGTTCTGTTTCTGGGTTCCTAAGGAAGGATATCAGGGTCTTGTTAACAAATCTAGTTCTTGTCTCTCTGTATTGTTGTCCCTTGGTGCCAAGCTGTCCATGTGTGTCAATTTGTGTCCATGTTTCTGTGTCTGAATGTTGCTCGTGCTTCATGTTCAAAAATAAAATGGTTGCTTACCTCTTGACTTATTCTTAACTTGTGTCTAAAAGGGAAACAATAGAAGGTAAAAAAGAAGAAAAAAAAAGAAAAAAAAGAAAGGAGGCTTCAGACTCTACCCCTTAAGTCAGCTCAACTGGAGACCCAATGGGAGTTAGATGTCTTCCCAGGCCACTGGTAAAGGGTGCTGGCTGTGTCTCAGCTTAAAGCAGATGATTGTTTTTCCTAGAAAAATCTCTGACTGTGTTTATTGAGCTCTGCAAGTGACAAGGTGCTCATTTCTTGAATTTACTGATAGAGAAAATGAGAATTTTATATGGTTTAAATATATAAGATGTGTGGTCAGTTCATGTTTGCTTAACTAGTTTTAATTGGAATAAATGTGCTCTGAATGTCTTGGTCTTAGATTATTGGCTTATAAGCATTGGGTATGTTTAAAATTTTGTAACTTTGGCAACAAAAGTTTGTTTAAAACTAGTAACTTGGACAGAGTCATCCTAAAGTGCAACAAGTGGCATGAGCCACATGTTTTCTATATATAAGGAAAGGGATTTCTGTGGATACCCCAAACTTGGGACAATATTTGAATAATTCTTCTTCTAGAAAACAGACTTAAAGGATACAACTTAAAGTAATGAGGTATTAAAAGATGCATAAATATATATGAACTTGCAGCCACTTTGTGGCATGAAAGTAGGAAACTTAGGAGAGAGTTATGGTTATGGCCTGGTTTACAGCTTCAAAAATTATCCGTAGATTTAAAAGATTGTTTTTATACCGTTCTGTTGCATCCTTGTGATTGCAAAGGGGTTGCTTTTGGCTTGTCTGAGGTTTTAAAGAGCCCTTGAAACAATGGGTATCACTGAATATCTTTGCCTCAGGGAATGGCTGATGGACTGTTGTTATTTTGCTGCTGCCTGGATGGCAGGAAGCTGAAATTTAAAATCCTCAGTGTTTACTGTTGTAAATGCTTTGTTAGCTAACCACTCCCTAGTAAGACTGTGGCATAGGAGATTCATAAAGTTAATTTACTTGTTTAATGTGATTTTCAAAAATCATCAGATGTTAGCTGGCAAAAACCTCAACTTAAGCTCACCATAGAATGTCTCAAACCTCTTTCTGCTGTTCTTAAGAGATGCAAATCCTCTGCAGTGAACTGAGAGGCTCTGCAGTGAATATAGAGGAAACAATTAGTTAACAGCAGATATTATATTTGATCAACTGTTGGCTATATGTATTTGTTCTTTTGGCAAAAGGAACCATTAATGTGAATTCATCTTATTTCCTTTTTAAATACAGTTTTAACATTCTTTGCTATGTTTATGCAGAATTGTATGATAGTTTTTTTTTTTTTTTAAGGAGAATGTTTTAACCTGATGAAATATTTTTTCCTTATTCTGAGCAGCAATTAAATTGGTTATGGCTAGATACTGATGTTTGGCTTTTTCAGGCAAAATTCAAAATTGATAAATCATTATCTGAAAGACAAGGTCTTAAGGTTCCTTCCTCTATGAATGCTATTTTATTTCCTGTAAATTTATGCATGCAGCCCATTGATAATGCAATTGCTGTATTTATAGATGGTTCATCTATGGAAAAGCAGTATATACAATTAAATCACACAAGTTCATTATCTTGAATTTGCCTGCTGCAGCATAGATTATAAAATTTATATACTGGTAGCCACTGTTTTTAGATGTTAAAAATAAATCAGTTAAACTCTGAATTTATATACTGATAGCATATATATATATATATAGCTAAAGGCCTGCACCAATATATAATTAATTAATAGTTTATAATTGCTTAAATTTGTTCTGTTTTTAGATATTGCTAATTCTTGAGTTTTGCAATTGTTTATGCAAATACAACTTAATTTAAGAGAGCGTATTATCCCATATTTCATAGGGTATTTAAGAGATACTGGATTGCCTGGATCACATAGAAAAGGCAATGAATGCCACAGCAGATTTGTATGCCAGGCAGATTATAATCACATTTATAGCTTGAAAGACCTCCGAAGAGAGACTGTCACTCAAATCTCAGGAGAGGCGCGCACCCAGCGAGGCACCTAGACCAGACTTGCTGCAATCGCATGAGGAAGTTTATTGAAAGTGAAAGAATGAGATCTCAGGCCAGCATGCTGGGGTCCAGACTCATACACCACGCAGGGGTAGACGAGTTCGACCCCGGCCTGAACTTGTAACAGGCTTATAAAGGCAAAAATCACAAAGGAGGGGGAAGACAGGAGGAATGAGGAAATTCATAAGGGGAAGAATCATACATTTTATTAATCAGTACACCCCCAGGCACACCTAGGTCGTTGGAACATTCCACAGAGGTCATCCGGACCTTCTGTAGTATTTTGGGAATTCAAATCTCAAGAAAGTAGGATTTCCTGGGAGCGGCAGAGGAAATCCCTAGGGCAAGGAATCAGTGTCCTTTGACAACCTTTTACACTTCATTCCCCCGTTTTTCTTTTTGTAAAAAGCTCTAATCTTAGAGCGATCCCTCAGCTTTTTGTAATATCTGGTATTGTTGTCTTAGGACCATTACCTGTACAGCACTCACCCTTTCTTTTATAAAAGTCACCAGTCTATTGAGGATGCATGGCCCAAAGGTTAGGATTAGCATTAAAATGAGTAAAGGCCTGACCAAAGCAGAGACTAGCATAGAGAACCAGAGTGACTGGTTAAACCAATTTTCATACCATCCTTGGTATGTTTCTCTTTCTTTTTTTCTGTTTTCTAGTCTTTCTCTAAGCTTTGCCATAGAATCTCTTATGACACCAGAATGATCTACGTAAAAGCAACATTCTTCTTTTAGGGCAGCACAGAGCCCTCCTTCCTTTAGAAAAAGCAGATCTAATCCCCTTCTGTTCTGTAGCACTACCTCTGATAATAAAGTCAATGACACTTCTAGTTTGGTTATGGACTGTTCTAATGCTCCCAGGTCCGCGTCCATAGATGCTCTGAGTTTATTATAGTAGTAAGGTTGTTGGATGAGGGCAGCTGCCCCTGTTCCAATTCCTGCTGCCACTCCAAGTCCTAACAAGACAGCTAAGGTCAAAGTAGCGGCGGTTTAAAACAACAAATGCACTATCAAGCAGATTGAACAGGCGGTCCTCAGTTCTCATAGGGAGATAAGAGGGTGTGGTCAAAAGGGGATACGAGTCCTCCTTTGGTGACAGAGTGAGACAAGGAGGACTCTCAGGCCTGGGTGCAGGGTTATCAAGCACCGAATTGGGGCCTACGGGTCATGTGGGTGGACTCTCTATCTTTATCTTAATAACAAAAAATGAATCTAGGGTCCCCTCTGCCAGTATAGACTCTCCATCCCCAACGGTTTCCTCTTACCCACTGACGATCTTGTTTTCCATATGGGGTGAAGCTGATATTTAGAGGGTTACAATAACTGTCTTTGCACGGTCCCTGAGGGCTACCGGAGCTTTCAGAGGCACACCCAGTCCTATAAGCCAGGTATTTGGATGGATCTCTTTCCCCTTTCTCTGGCTCCCCTGGCCTATGACCCTTTTTAACTATAATTAGAACCCAAGTGGTGGAAGGGTTCCAGTAGGCTTTTCCCATGGTCTCACATCCTCATTTACTACAAAAATAGTCTGAGGCCCCTCTCTTCATTTCCCTGGTGTGTCCCTGTCCGGGGCAGACATAGAAGTCTGCTGCCTGAAGGTTGGCTCCGTAAAACTGTCCTGAACACCCCAATGTGCTCCCTATGCCATGAGGGACACACTGTTCTTCTGGGGGTGGCTTTTCTAAATTGGTATAACTGGAAAGATCCTAGGCCATAGAGCCGGCTGCTAACTTACAGACATCGGGTGCAAGATCAGGCCACCAAGTCCAAGGGGTAGTTGACCACACGATGTCGCCCGCTTCATTAAGCACTTCCCAGGTTAATTTTTGAGGGGCATGGGGGTTATTACCCAAGGTTGGGGCTACGACGAAGTTGCAGCTTAAGAGAATTGTCACCAGCTGCCACTGTACCCAAGCAGCAATCTCGTTGACCTTGACTGCCGAGGGGGTAGTCAACAGCACCAGGTAGTGTCCCTTCCACCGGGGCTCAAGCATGCCAGCGCGATGTCGTCTGACCAGGACTGAGTCTCCGACCTGGAACCCGTGGGGCACCGCGGTGGTTCGTGGAGTGTAGGCTTCTTTGATTCGACTCCAGATCTGTGTTTTAATAACTTCTAAGGCCTTTAAGTGGGCAAATAAAGCAGAGGAGGAAGGGGAGTTAGTGCCAAGATCCAATATCCCGCATGAGTCCATTAAGGGGGGCGGTCCCCCATGTAGGAGTTCATAAAGGGGTAAGGCCAAAACGCTCCAGCGTGTTTCGGACTCTAAGAAGCGCAAAGTGGAGGAGGGTCACCCAGTCTTTACCGCCGGTCTTAATAGCTAATTTAGTAAGGGTCTCTTTTAGAGTTCTATTCATTCTTTCTACCTGTCCTGAGCTCTGGGGTCTGTAAGCACAATGTTATTTCCAATTAGTCCCCAGTAAACAAGCTAATATCTAACTTACCTGGGCAATACAGATGGCCCATTGTCTGATCCAATTACCTTAGGGGTGTCAAACCTAGGGAAGATCTCTTCTGGAATCTTCTTAGCTATGACAGCTGCTGCCATTTCTCTCTTTGTGGGGAGGCTTTTACCCACCCATAAAATGTATCTATAAAGACTCATAGATACTTATATATCTATATCTTCTTGGCTCAGTTCTGTAAAATCCACTTCTCAGTAAACCTCAGGTCTATCTTCTCTCCTCCCAGCCTTCTACATACATTTGCTTTCTAACATGGCAAACAGTTATCTAGTCAAATCTGGCACAGAAGAATTTGACCTCAAGACAGTCTTTACAAGTTTGTCTACCTCTAGATGAGTCCATTGATGCATTTTCTTCAAGTCCAGTGCTGTACACCAGGTCCTGGATAGGGCAATGAGCTCAACAGGTTATAGGGGTTAAGTACTGTGAGGTGGAGTTCTGCCACCAATTGGTTTACCTCCCAGAGATCTTGAGCTGTCCAGCAGTCATTGATTCCATGTTTCCATACCTGTAGGAGAGGCATACCTCAGGATGTTGTACACATACGAAGTTGTTGGAGTAACCGAATGATGAGTGTCTTGATCCCGTCTCATGCCTCCTTTGATATGGGGTACTAACGCACCACTAGCCTGGACTTTCAGCTCCATATGGGCAGGGGTTGGTTCTTAGCCTCTCTCATTCCTGCAGTCTCCACCCAGGCCTGTGGATATGCCTGCAGCCACCAGTCCGTCTGATCTGAGGCAGGCTGTTTAGAGTTGGTACTTGTCCTCCAGCTGAATGGTTAGAACCTGCACAGGCTCCCCTTCTGGACCTCTAACCTGTGTTCCATCAGAGTGGAAGTGAATCTGTGCCCCATCTTAGTCAGGAGGTCTCTCCCCAACAGGGTGCAGTGACAGTCTTGCTTTACAATGAATAAGTGAGATACCCGGCCCACTCCGAGATCCACAGATCTTCGGGTAGTCCATAAATATATAAAACTTTAAAGCCACATGTCCGGGGCTTCTGTTGCTGGTGTCCCCTTTTTTTCTTGTTGGGGCAATTTTTTGTCTCAGTGGCCTTCTTCTTTATAGTAAGCACATTGACCTTTGCCAAGAGGCTCCCTCCTAGTGCCAGACTTGATTCCTAACTACCTGGCCCTTCACTACTGTGGCCAAAATCCTACAAATTCCTTTTTTATATACTACCCTCCGGTCCTCTCTTTCCTCTGCCTTCTGCTTCTCTCTTTCTCGCTTCTCTTCCTCAGTCTCCTCCTTATGAAACACTTTCTCTGATTCCTTCACCAAATCCTGCAAGGTATAGTTTTGGAACCCCTCTAGCCATTGTAACTTTTTCTTAATATCTGATGCTGACTGCTGTATAAAGGCCATAGCCACCTCTGCCTGCTGACCCTCAGAGGTTGGGTCAAAGTATAACCCCTGTCAAGAAACACAGACGGCGGCTCAACAGGTCCCTGAAGAACCCCTCTTACCTTAGCCAAATTCGTGGGTCGCCTTGTGGCTCCCTTGAGACCTGCCACTAGAGCCCGGCGGTAGACCTTGAGACGCTCCTTACCTTCTGCAGAGTTGTAATCCTAGTCAGGGCGGATCAAGGGAAAAGCTGCATCTATAAGATTAGGGAGATTGGTGGGGGTCCCATCTGGTCCTGGAACATTTTTTCTAGCTTCCAGGAGGATCCTCTCCCTCTCTTCCATAGTAAAGAGGACCTGCAAAAGCTGCTGGCAGTTGTCCCAAGTGGGCTGATGAGAAAACATCAGGGACTGAAGGAGTCCCATCAGGCCCGAGGGGTCCTCTGAAAAAGAGGGGTGGTTAGTTTTCCAGTTATACATATCGGCTGATTAAAACAGCCAATACTGTAGCAGGACTACTTCTCCCGGAGCTGGGGCGGGTCCATAAGCCTGTAATGGTACGACAATAGCAGAGCCAAGCCCCGCGCCATTTCCCCCTGGGCTTCGAACCCGGGGGCTTTGGGTCCCGGCCGCTGGTTCTGTTTCAAAGGCCGTCTGGGAGTCAGTGGGAGTCGGCGCCTGTGGGGGACTTGCATGAGAAGCCAGTTGAGGGTATGGGGGTGGAGGGTTGTCGAGGAGAAGAAAACCATCATCAATTTCAGGATAGATCTTCGTGGGGGCCGATGGCGCAGGTGCCAGCTTGTTCGAGGCCACGGCTACCGTTGCCATTTCTGCCCCCGCTGTCCAGGGTCTCACCCAGGATGTCGGGTTTTAGACCAGGTCCTCCCACACGATGATGTATGGAACCTGATCAGGGTGTCCCCCTGAAGCCTGAAAAACAATTCTCTTAACAGCGGAAATAAGAGATAGATTAAAAGTTCCCTCCGAAGGCCATCCTACGCCAAAACTCGGCCATTTGGGACGGGGAGCAGAAAGTTTGCCACGGTCCTTTCCTGACTTCAACAGAAAGATTATGGGCCCTTGCCTTAACGTCCGTCCAATGGTTCAAAGTCAGTGTTAGTGGGGTCGTCACAGTCTGGCCCATTTCTAGTTCTGACACACACACATAAAACACTCACAGATACTACAAAACAGAGAGACAAAGTCAGTCGCCAACCTCGAGTCGACCAGAAATCCTGAAAAGAGCCAGATGGCCCAGAATTGGCCCTCTGACACAGATCGTCAAGGAGAAAAAATGATCTCCCGACTTTTCCCGTGGGGGTCCACCAGGCGTCCCTGGTCCTCCCCCTGTCTTCCTGGGACGTCTCCCAGGGTGAGCAAACGGTGGACCCTGGACACGTCTATCCTCGTCCACTCCACACCTCCCTTGGAAGAGCAGACTTGGTTAGAGCGTTTGCTATCGCACCAGACCTCTGAACAAATCACAAACACAGAATCACAATCTGGACAATCCACAAACACAGAGTCACAACAGGACAACAAGAAAAGAAAGGAAAGAAAATCCTTACCTTCAAGTAGGTCTAGGGCCCCTGGATGGTCGCGCAAATCTCGGACGAGCCCCCAAATGAAAGACCTCCGAAGGGAGACCCTCACTCAAATCTCAGGAGGGGCGCGCACTCAGCGAGGCACCGAGACCAGACTTGCTGCAATCACATGAGGAAGTTTATTGAAAGTGAAAGAGTGAGATCTCAGGCCAGCATGCTGGGGTCGAGACTCATACACCATGCAGGGGTAGAGGAGTTCGACCCCAGGCTGAACTTGTAACAGGCTTATAAAGGCAAAAATCACAAAGGAGGGGGGGACAGGGGGAATGAGGAAATTCATAAGGGGAAGAATCATACATTTTTTTATCAGTACACCCCCAGGCACACCTAGGGCGTTGGAACATTCCACAGAGGTCATCAGGACCTTCTGTGGTATTTTGGGACTCAAATCTCAAGAAAGTGGGATTTCCTGGGAGCGGCAGAGGAAATCCCTAGGGCAAGGAATCAGTGTCCTTTGACAACCTTTTACTCTTCAGCTACCAAAATAGTAATGGCCTGAGACAAAAATTTGAAATTTCTAGAGAATGTGCATGTCAAATTGTAAAGATTTGTTCTGAATGTCCTCAGTTTCTTATACTACATGATGTTGTTAACCCTCAAGGACTTGTACCTAACCCATTATGACATATAAATATTCCTTATATTTCTGGTTTTAGAGAATTAAAATATGTATTTAAATATTAATACCTTTTCAGGCTGTCTAGTTGTAATCACTTTAACTTGAGAAGCAACTAAATGTGTATAGCCTCTGGACAATTGTGTTCTTAAGAGTAATTCTGATCCCATGATTTGCCAAAGAAGTTTTCCATATTTTAGGGCACATTAGAGCCCATACTGCCCTTCCAAGACCACTATGGAGGGGGAATCGTCTTGCACATGTATACACTTGCCCTTATGCATTGGCTATAAAAGAATCTAATGTGGATAAGGCTATGCAGGTGCATACTAAATTTCATTTGAATGCAGGATCCTTAAGATTTCATTGTAAAATTATAAAAGAACAAGTTCTAGAAACATGTCCCATGTGTGCAGAATTCATTTCTGCTCCTAATTTAGGAGTCATTCCTAGGGGACTGAATCCCAATGATATTTGGCAAATGGATCTCACACATGTCCCTTCTTTTGGGAATTTATAATTTGTGTATGTTTTAATTGATACTCATTCAAGAATTATATATATACATATATATGCACATAGTAGAAAATATTAAAAGATGTCAAAAATCACTGCTTACAAGCTTTTGCATATATCAATGTTCCCAAAAAGATTAAAAAAAAATATGGTCCTGCCTATTCCAGTAAAAGGTTTAAACAATTTTGTTCATATTATGCTATAATTTATAAGACTGGAATTCCTTATAATCCTCAAGGACAAGCAATCATTGAATGTGCTCACCGCACCATAAAGATGTATTTGTCTAAAACAAAAAAGGGGGAGCATATCTCCCCTCATGTGCATCTATCCTTAATTTTATATATTCTAATTTTTTTAACTGTAAATTCTGAAGGCTGCTCTACAGCTGCTAGACACTGGAGGGCATGCTCAGTCCAGCAAGGAATGGTGCAATGGAAGGACCTTGCATTGTGGTGGGGACCAGACCTCGTTTTGAATAGTGCTCGGGCCTCTGTTTGTGTTTTCCCTCAGGATTCTGAGTCACCTGTCTGGGCCCCTGAGTTCTGTATATGTTCTCTGAAAACTGCAGATTAGCACTATTGTTATTAACAAGGGGGAGGGTTTCATTTGTTCTCAACAGGTATGAAGCCGATGTAGGCAGCCGGTATATGAAGCCAGTGTGTGAAGCAAGTGTGTGAAGCCAGTGTGTGAAGCCAGTGTGTGAAGCCAGTGTGTGCAGCTGATGTGAAGCCAGTGTATGAAGGAGGTGTGTGAAGCCAGTGTGTGAAGCCAGTGTATGAAGCCAGTGTGTGAAGCCAGTGTGTGAAGCCAGTGTGAGAAGCCAGTGTGAGAAGGCGGTGTAAGAAGCCTTATTGAAGCTGATATGAAGGCGGTATGTGAAGCCAGTGTGAGATGCTGGTGAGAAGCCAGTGTGAAGCCGAAGTGAGAAGCTGGAGTGAAGCCAGTGTGAAGCTGATGTGAAGGCGGTATGTGAAGGCAGTGTGAGAAGCTGTTGAGAAGCCACTAGAGGAGTTAAAACGTGTAGCAGTGACAAGAACCCCAGAATCTGCACCCATACCTGTGCCCATGGAACGTACCAGAGAGAATCAAGAAAATTTTGGCTGCAGCCCTATTAGTGCTGTTTCAGCAGCAATCTTTGTAGCTGTGATCCTCTTCTCCCCACCTTATTGCCATAGCTGCCCCGTGGAATTTTTAGGAAAAGTGGCTGAGGCCCTCTCAACTTAGGTTAATCTATAATCTTGCATTAACTTGGATATACATTCAATTAGGAATGTTAATTTTGAATTAACTCCACACTGTTAACAGGAACAATTCCGTGTGGTTTCTGAGACTATTAAAACTGAGATAGTATTAGCTTTGGGTGCGCACCCCTTAGTGCACTTTGGGTGAGTATCCTCTCTAATATCCCTCAGGCAAGACAAGCCTGGAACCAAGCTGTCAGCTGGCAGACTAGCAGTAAGCAACCCTATAGCCCAAGAATGGTAGAGCATGTATAAATTAGGTGACCAATGACAAGAAAACCTACGGGGTGCTGCTCAACCTAAGACCAAAAATCCACGGGGGCCCATGAGGATATTTCCAAGACAGGTAAGAGCAAGTGTTGAGGTCTAAGCCAGTTCTCTAATTTAAAAAAATAATATTGGGGGAGATGTTGCAATAATCACCCCAACTCTCCTCATCCACTTGGGATAGAAGCCCCCCTTTTTTTATGGTATTTGGCCTAGTCACAAGCCACTCCACACCTGACCTTCCTGTTCCCAGTTGCTAAAAGTTGTCCTGAGAGACAGCAGTTCAATATGGAGTAAACTTTCTGGTAACACAGATAATGGACTTGTGTCTTTCTTTCAAACCCTTAGGCCTTCGCCCAGTTCAGAGTTGCTGTTAGTGGTGCACGTACAACAAATGGAGGCCCACAAAGCCTCCTCCACATTATATTGTTATATATACCAATTTCTCTATTGTGGTGTGCAAAAAAGACAGATCCCATGAAAGAAGCCAAGGCTGAAATCTCTTTCGTTGATCACATCTCATTTTGCATTTGTGATCCAGATTCTCTGTGCACATAAATATCCCCATCTTCTAACACTGACTTCTACAGTAGAGTTCATTTTACCATAAATGTAAACAACCTTTGCTGTTTGTGCCATAATTTTTTGTCATATATCTTAGTCCTTGCCATGTGTGAGTGTATGTGTGTGTATGTGTGTTTATACATGTGGGTGTGTATAAATGTTTTCTGGTATCACATTCACAAAAAAACCAAACTGATCCCAGATCTTTCCATTTGTTTCTGTTGAGTCTGAGAGAAACTGAATACCCAGGTCATCATCTGAGTTGACCAATCTGATCCAGGTTCACCTACATGGAAGGATCACATTTGGGATATTTTAGGACCACATTCCTCTAACCAAAATGATGGTCAGTGCTATCACAACAATACCACAGTTTCTAACACCAAGTTCTGTCTTTGTTAAGATTTTACTGCTGTGAAAAGACAGCATTAAAAAGGAAACAGTTATAAAGACAACATTAACTTTGGGACTGGACTAAATGTTCAGAGGTTCAGACCATTACTGTCAAGGAGATAGCATGGCAAAATCCAGGAATGCATGGTAGAGGCTGAGCTGAGTGTTCTGCATCTTCATCTGAAATCCACTAAGAAAAGACTGGCTCCCATGTGGTTAGGAAGAGGGAGGGTCTCATTGGCAGCCTCAAACCCCATAGTGACACAATTCCTCCAATAGGCCACGCTTACTCCAACAAGACCATACCTTGTAGTACTACCACTCCCTGAACCAAGCATACTAAAACCACCATTGTTCAAATCATAAAATTTTCTATTCATTTGCAGTAAAGTTTGTACTACAAGACATGGCAAATTTCTGTGTAAACGCTGCCTTTCCTGAAGTAAGCTTGGGAATTTAGAGATAGTTAGAGTCGAATACAATTTCAAATAATAAACAGGAAACTCTGATATGATAATTTTTATATTTGTGTAAATCCATGAGGTTTTATTTCTGAAAGCGATGCATGAACTAGATTATAGGCATCAAGAATAGGACTGTTATACAATAATCTGGGAGTTCTGTTTCCACAGCAACATAAAAAAAAATCAAGGAACCAAAATCCTATCTTGAACCATTTATGAAATCCATAAATTATTCTTTTTATAATGTTTTATTATTTGAAATTTCTTTTATGTGTCGATTATCTTAATTATATTTATAATTTTAAGAATCAAATAATACATTAACATATTTCATCTATCTTCTCTATTAATACCTTTTATTACCCGAAATATCATTAACAGATTTTGAGTGATACCCATAGCTCAAGATCCCACTTCTATTGCTTGAGTACTAACTTATGTTTTATAGCATACAAAATAATATTTGGAAATTACACTTAGTAAAAGAACATAAAATATTAAAAATAGAATTATTGAGAAACATATATGATAGCCCATGACATAAAGTGAGAGTATACAAAATGCATTACATGTCTCTATAAATTGTCTAATAATCATTTACTTATTAAAATAACCACATTATTATGAGAAAGTTTATTTAATCCTTAATAATTTTACAAAAATTAAAGTAGGAAAAGTTTTTTGAAATCAGACATTAAGAAAATGTTAATTTTGTTATTGTTGATGGACAACCTAAGTAGTGAGGGCATCCAATTGGTGACCCCAGCACATGTATATTGGAACAAATTTTTTCTGGCCTCAGTGGGAAAAGGTATATCTAATCCTGTTGAAAGTTGGTGTTCCATGGAAAAAGAATGCTGTTGGCCTAGGTGATGGGAGGTTTGGTGGAGATGTTGGGGTGGTGAGGTAATGGCAGTGTGTGGTGTGGGAAGATCAAGATCTCAGATGATAAAAGGAGGGGTAACGGTGTGAAGATCTCTGGGAGCATAGTCTGGGAGGGGAGCAATGTAAATGAATAAAATAATTTCTAAAGTGCTAACTACATAGAGAATCAGAAATTACTACTAATAATAGTTGAATGATATTCGTAAAATATGCTAATATTTATGTTTTTGGTTTTGTTATTGGTTATTTTATGTATTTAAAGTTCAAAAGTTATACCTCTTACCCAATTCTCCTCTGCAAGCGTCCCATCTCATCCCCACTCTCCCTTGCTTCTGCTTCTATGAGAGTACTATACCACCCACCCACTGGCATCTCACTGACCCAGCTTTCCCCTATTGGTTAAGTCAGGGTTTCTATTCCTGCACAAAATATCAAGACCAAGAAGCAAGTTCGAGAGGAAAGGGTTTATTCAGTTTACACTTCCATATCGCTGTTCATCACCAGAGGAATTCAGGACTAGAACTCAAGCAGGTCAGGAAGCAGTAGCTAATGGAGGGATGTTACTTACTGGCTTGCTTCCCATGGCTTGCTCAGCCCACTCTTATTAGAACCCAGGTCTACCAGCCCAGGGATGTGACTACCCACAATGGATTGGGCCCTCCCCGTGTTGATCACTAGTTGAGAATTTGCCTTACAGCTGGATCTCATGGAGATATTTCCTCAACTGTGATAACTCCAGCTTGTGTCAAGTTGACACAAAACCAGCCAGTACAATTGACCAGCACCTTGTCAACTTGACATGCAAGCAAATCAATATTTAGCTTCCACCCTTACTTTCTTGTACATTCCAAAGACCTTGATAGGTTTAAGAGTCCCACAGCCTTTGCCAATTCTTACATTTTAACACTGAAATACCTTTAAAATATTCTGTCTCTTTTAAAAATCAAGGTCTTTTTACAATTCAAAGTCTCTAAACTGTGGGCTCTTCTTTTTTCTTCAAGAGGGAAAGATATCAGGACAAAGTCACAGTGAAAGCAAAATCAACTTCTATCCATGAAGTGTCTGGAAATCCACTTACAAAATTCTGTCTTGGTTATGGTTTTATTTTCTGTGAACAGACACCATAACCCAGGCGAGTCTTATAAATAACAACATTTAACTGTGATTGGCTTACAGGTTCAGAGGTGCAGTCCATTTTCATCAAGACAAGAACATGGCAGCATCCAGGCAGGCATGATAAAGCAGAAGCTGAGAGTTCTACATCTTCTAACAAAAGAAGCCAGGAACAAACCAAGCATCCTCAGGCAGCTAGTAGGAGTGTCTCCACGCACCACCTCAAAGTGACACACTCCTCCAACAAGACCACACCTTCTAATAGTGCTGCTATCTAGGCCAAGCTTATACAAACCAGAACAGTGTTGCAAATCCTTTGGGCACCTTGATTCATTTCTTTAAATCCTCCATTGGGTTCCATGTCTTAGTTTTGATTTTATTGTTTTGAACAGATATAAATGACCTAGGCAACCCTTAGAAGAATAACATTTAATTGGGCTGGCTTACAGGTTTAGAGGTTCAATCTATTATCATCAAGGCAGAAACATGGCAGCATCCTTGCAGGCATAGTATAGAATATGAGCATTCTACATCTTCTTCTGAAGGCTGCTAGCAGAAGACTGACTTCCTGGCAGTGAGGAGTGAAGTCTTAAAGTCCATGCCTACAGTGACACATCTACTTAACGAGGCCATAACTCCACACACTGCCATTCCCTGGGCCAAGCATATATAAATAATCACATTCTACTCCATGGCCCACATTGGCTTGTTCAAAAACATGAGTCTATAGGAGCTATATCTAAACATAGCATAATACTAAATACATTCAGTTGTTCAAAATGACTTCCAAAGTCCTCATAGTCTATAGTGGTCTCATATGAATACCTCTATGTTGGATGTCAATGTGGTCTTTAGATCTCTAACTCCATTTTTCACCTTTGTTAACTGCAACAAATTTCTTTCTCCTGCCAAGTTTCCACTCATTGTTAGCCGATTCCCTTAGTAGAAATTTGACAGCTCTGGCTTCCTGAATATCTTTGGGCCTCCAAGGCAACTTCAACATTACAACTTCTTGTCCCAATGTCTGGGATCCACACATGATATTCTGGACTTCTCTAAAGGGATTCATTCACTTATCCAGCTCTGCCCTTTGTAGTATTCTAAGCACAAAATGATCATGTTAGATACTATAATTTTGGGCCTCCCTTTCTTCCCTCGCTAAGCCTTTTCACCTGCGGTGGTGCAAACCTGTTTATGCCCTTCAAAGCTGCTTTCTGCCCCATTTGGGGGCTGGGACTTCCCATAATTCAGCTGTTGCTTATTGGTTCCTCATTAGGTGCTTTCCACCTGAGCAACCTTGTGACTTCTGAGATGCACCTAGCACTTTTCCATGGCCTCATACTTGCTTAGTTGCTGCTCCATTTCTGCTTAAGAGAGGCATAACCTATAATGGTACTGCTTCTTGGAATCCATCAGAGTCAGCTAAGGAATCTGTACACTTTTATTCAGTTAAGGAGTAGGAATTTTAACATGCTGTCTTCACCATGCATATTGGCACCACTTTCTCTTCTTGGTATGCAATGAGACAGAGGCATCATCTGGGGAGGAGATTCTCAATTGTTCTAGGAATTGCCTGTTGACCAACTGTTGGGAGAGGGAGGATTTTGCTCAGGTTGTTTGAGTTCCTGGTGTGATCCCTGTAGCCCTGGAGGATAATGGCTGCTTCTTATTGTGCTCTACCGACACAAAAGAGACTTTGGCATCACTGCTGCTATTATCACCACCATTGCCATCTCTGCCACCACCACCACAGACGTCTCTAAATTTGCAGCCAGTACTGGAAATGAGGACAAATTTTCTGGGGAGTTGCTTCAATGTTGTCTCTGCAGAATAATATTAACTCTCAAATTAAGCTGGGCATTCTCAATCTCAACCAGTCACCTGCAGATACTCTAACTGACTTTAATGAGCCACAGGCCTTGCCTACTTTGCTTGTTCTCCCACAATCTGAGATGCCAGAGCTCTGACATTCAGAGCTTCTCCTCTTGTACTCTGGCACTTTTCACATCTACATATTGAGATCCTCTCTTGTGCTTAACCCCAGTACCTATTATTTACAGTTGGCTAAGTGAAACCCTTCCAGTCTACAACCCAGGCTAGACTCAAACTAGATATGGTCCTGTTTCTGCCTCCATGTGTAGTATGAGCCTTAACCCTGACTTGCTCTCATTCTTGGTGGTGTACCATCTGTAGACAATGTGCCAAGATGATTCTTTCTGCTTTTCTTCTTAAGATTCATAGGATAAGCGCAGGAAAGAAGTTTAATCAGTCATTAGCATCGGCTATACTTCCAGTAAAATTGGGTTAATTCCCATAAAACATAGGATGATCACAACTGTCTGTGCTTCCAGTGCCATGGGACCCAACACCTTCACAGAAATATACATTCAGGTAACATTCTAGTGCATGTAAAATAAATGATAATAAATCATATAAAATCTCAAATGCATATTTATATAATATTTAACTTATTTATTTTATTTTTTAATCTTTGAACCATGGAGTACTGTTTATGTCTAATGGGCATCAGAAGTTATGCTATAAAATGGGGTTATAGACCTTTGGGAGCTTCTTTGTGGATGCTGGCAAATGACCTTTGTGCTCTTAACTGCCTAATAATTTCCCAACCTTGCCCTTCTTTGTGTTTTTTGTTTTTTGAAAATAGATTTTTTTCCATAAGAGTATGCAGTGATTACATCTTTTCCACACCCAGTTCCTCTGACATTCTCACCACCTCCTCTTCCAACTATATCAACACCCTTTTGTTCTCTCCTAAACAACAAATAGGCAGCTAAGAATGTAGTGGGACATTTCTTTAGTCCTAGGACTTAAGAGGAAGTGGCAGGTAGATCTCTGTGAGCTGGTCCAGTATTATTTACAAAGTGAGTTCATGGTCAAACAATTAAACAGAGAAGTCATGTCTTAAGAAACAAACAATCAATTAAACAAACAGAGAAATGAAAGCTAACAAAGGATCATATGAAATAGAACAAAAAGAAACATATTGGAATATGACAAAATAAAAAAAATAGATGGAAAAGAGACAAAGAAAATACAAAAAAAAAAAATACATAGAGATGCAGGACAGGATCACACTCACAAGAGTGTAATAAAAACTCAAAATTGGTAGCAATAACAGATGAGCAAAGAAAGGGGTAAGGTCCCTATAGTAAGTCTAACAGAGTCAATTTCCATGGACACTTGAGGTTCTCAGAGATGGAACCACCACCTAAAGATCATACATTGGCTGGACCTAGGTCTCCCCACTCAGATGTAGGAGATGGGGATCATGGTCATGATGTGGATCCCCTAACTTCAAAAGTTATTGCCTCTTTGTGGGATGTGTTGTTCGAGCTGGGCTGCTTTGTCTGAACTCAGTGAGAGAGGATATGCCCAGATTGAAAAATACTTAAAGTACTAGGGTGAGGGATAGCCAGGGAATCCACTCACTTAGATGAGAAAGAAAAGAGATATGGGGAATGGGATGTGAGAGGGTATGACCTTGAGGGGAGCTTTGAGTGTATACAAGCCATCCTCCTGCATCAGCCTTCTGCGTGTTGTCATATTAGATGATTGTCAAAGCATCAAGTTCATCTCTTTATTCCAGAAGAGTCAAGTGATTGTGTAAACTGGAAACAATCCTGCTCAGTCAGTCAACAGGGTCTCAAGGGAGAGAATGAAGATTGAAAAGATAAAGACAATTAGACAACACTATAACATGACTTCAGACAGTGCAAGGCTGAAGGGAATTTAATTTTCTCCAGACTGCTTACATACCATTTTACATACTTGCAAAGAATAAAGTCAGTTTTAGGACAAGAAATAAACAAGGAAAATAAGCTAAGTCTCCTGATTAATGTTTTACGGATATATCAGGAAGACCAACATAAAAGGAGTGCCACAAATCTCTCTGCCTAGTTTTCCTTGAGCTTTGTAATAGCCTCCCCTCCCCCAAAAAGTTCTTATCTGAACCTACTTCACTGTCCTAGCCCAATTCTGAATTCCTGCTGTATTCCTACAAGGAGGTCCCCAAAAGCTCTCTACAAAGGGATTTGTCATGTCCATTTACCATGCCAATTGATGGTTTGTGGATGTATTTACAAGAACAGGTTATGGCCCCCAGGTGATTTTCCCTCTAAACCATGCTGCTCACAAATGAAAAAAAAAAAAAAAAAAAAAAAAACAATCATGTGACTTTTTCCACCTGGTGATCCTTCAGAATGAAGCCATAGACAAGAGGATCCCTGTGTGATAGAATTCTAAATTATCTCTAGCTATAGAACAAGGCAGTTGTCTAGGAATATAATCCAAATCAAGAATCTCAAGAGCATAAAAAGAAAATCAATTATTACCATCTAAATGAGGAAGAAGCATGCTTATTGCAGTGGGCTCAGCAGAGAAAAGACTTCATACATTTCTGCTGTGTGGAGATGAAGATCTAGGCTCTGCCTGTTTATGGTATGAAAAAAATTTTGGAGGTTTTCTATCCAAAGCACATAGAGGATTTGGAACTCAACATGACATTGACTGAGTACACAGTGTCACATTTTACTCCTTTCTTCTGGCAGATGAGGAAACTTCATATATTTTTCATGGCATGCACCTCCTTGGAAACTTTTATGAATGGCTGGAACACATATGCTAGAGAACAAATGTATGTCAATGAGTTCATTTCCCAGTTTTCCCATCTCTAGGGACTTCAGCATCTCTCCAACAATGGCATGTGCTTTCTAAGCCATAAAGCAGGTGTTCAGGTAAGGATGGTGAACTAGGTGAGCTCCCAGAGTAAACATTTCTTTTTTTATTTTAAGGACTCATGGACCATGAGGGAGACATTAGAATGCAGAAGGTATAAGTAGCGTGAATTAAGGTCTCAAATGGCCATTTATGAAGCAGCTGACTTGAGTTAAGGAGTAGGGCAAAATAGGATGTAATTCTTGGTATCATGGCAACCCAATCAATACAAAAGGAAAGGAGGGAGAATGTAGTTAGGAGCCTCAGGACTCACCCACACAGCAGTTAGGCCAGCAGTTGTGCTGAAGTCAGTGATAGCATTCTACAGTCTGCACCTGATTTGTTATGGAAAAAATGTTTGAGACCCAGCAGGTTTGAGAACATGAAACAAGGGAGGAAACTTTTAGTCTGTATATGATAAAAGTAATTGTGCAGAGATCTTGATTTAATGTATTTTCTGCTTGAGATGGATGCCAGGAGATGAACTATAGGACTGACTTGTCTCAGCATGGTACAATACATACATCATACCTAAGATAATATCCTTGAATATCTGGTCAAATTTCTATTGTGGCAACTACCTAATTTTATTATTTCCACTCTCAATCACCATTTGCTAGAACTAACCCGCTGCTTTTCTCTAGTCCCTGATGATGCCCTTGGAGACCTTCTCCATCACACAGTACCAAATTTCACAGTCAGACTTGGATTCCTTTTATTTTTCTCCAAGGATCTGTCAGCTAAAGTATCTGAACATGAGAGGAATAGTCTTATTGTGTTTAGATATTGTGCCTCTCTGAGTTCTCCACGAAAATGTGGAAGACTCTTTGCAGTCCCTGGGCTTAAAGGCTTGTAGGATGAATGACTCTCAACTTACTCTCCTGATACCGGCCATCTGCCACTGTTCTGAGCTCACCAAGGTCAGCTTCTATGACAATAATATCTCTGTTCCTGTGCTGAGGGACCTCTTGAAGCACACAGCTGACTTGAGCTGACTGAATATGTGAGAGAACCCTGCTCCTTTGTGGTGCTATTATGACTTGGGTGTTCCCACCAAAGAGCAATTTTTCAGCTTTGTGCTGTGGTCATTGTTACCCTCAGGCCATAAGACAACCCAAGAGCATCTCCTTTGCAACAGAAATGTGTCATTCATGTGGTAGTCATTGTCTTTGATAGCTGTAAATGATCTTGGGTTTCAGAAAGAGCCAGAAATCACACAGACAGTAGTACCAGTCAGATACCAGATATTTTAAACATATACCAGAAGACTGATCTATTACGGTTGCAGATCAGAAGGTGGACCTAACCTGGACATTGAACATTTCACAGGATAATCTAATCCAGGAGAAAACAGATTAGCTGCTCTTTATTGGGCTCTGACTGAAGATATTTTCACAAGATATACTAAATAATTCTAACTGACCTTCATTCTGATTGGTTGTATTTGGAAATTATAGATGTGTAACTCCATAATATTAGCAAACCTCAGAACATGCTCAATATAACTAGGCATGTACTGAGCTTTATCCTGCCCTTAGAAGGCATGTGCAGAAGGAAAAAAGGAATATGAGAGACAGAATGGTTGTTTTAATGCCTTTCTATGCACCCCACATTTACCCAGATGTCCAGATGTGTCAAACAATGGTTGTCTTCCTTTTTTCCCCTCTCAATAATATGAAATATCTGACATACATGGAACAAAATAACTACAGTTTTGGTATAAAAGAAGGCCTCACCAAATGGGAAACTATGACTTTTGAATGTGAAGAAATGAATGGCTTCAGACTCGTTTTTAACTGGGTCTCTCAGAGATTGTGACTTCACAGACTGCTCAGAAGGTTGGAAACAAAAGAATGTCCAGTGACTAAGATATCAGATGCTGAGTTTTACACAGGGAATATTCAGATGGACTCTGGGAAGAGGGAACTTGTGGAAACAGAAGCACACCTTGGCAATTTTGATTGGATTCTGACAAGATTGTTTAACTAGATGATCTTTCAACAATGTGTAAACTTTTTGTCCTTCCTTGTAGTATATAGTGAATAAATAAATCATTGATACTTTGTTTAGATGTCATTACTGTTACCTGAGTGGAATAAACTAAATAACAAATCTGTACCACCTGACCTCTCGAGGAGTCAAAATGTATACATTGGTGCCAGGCATGTTATGATTGAAAATCATGGGTAGGTGGGTAAAGTTATCAGCTAAGATGGTTCACATGTGGACATCTAGGTTGGCCTATGGTAAAAAAGAATAATAGAAACCACCTCTATGTATCTCTCACTCCTTGTTTCTTTCTCTCCTGCCCCTACACTCTCTCCCTGTCAGCCTGTCAGCTTTGCAGGCCTTGTAATTTGGAACCTGTTGATTTCCTGGAGGTTTGCTCACAATAAACTTCTTTCATGCTCAGCAGAGAATCAATAAAACAAACAAACACACAAATAAAAGCCCAGGAACTGATACTTGAAGTGAGATTACTCATGTTTTAAGCGCACATGTTTCTTTAAAGGAAAACCGAAGTTTGGTTGCAGAAGTAATATCAAGTGGCTCTCAGCTGGATCTCTGGCTTCAGGGTGTAGGCCCATGTATGTAGATCGATGTGGTTATCAGGTTTTACAGGCACAATATGCACAACACCTATGTATTCACCTAACTGATAATATCTTGGAAAAAAAAAAAACCTCTGTTTCACAAACACTTCAAAAAACCAACTAATTAATTAAAATGGTGATGTTCAGTAGCAAGGTATTTGCCAGACTTGGTGTGGCTCAAATATTACTCCAATACACACCACAAAGAAGAGAGTTTGTGGTATTTCATGTGTGTGCATTGAGCTCAATTGGTGAACAATTGTCTAGACTATACTGGATTCCAGTTTGAGGTCTTCACCATGGAGGAACAAAAGAGTACAAAGAGTTTATATAAGAAAACTGGGTGTCTGTCTGTTTATCCAAGTCTGTATCTATCCATCTGTGTCTCTGTCTATATGTTTATCCATCTGTCTGCCTGGCTCTTTATCTATCTATTAGGTGAGACCACACTCATATAGATACCTAGATCACAAAACCATGACCCAAAAGAAAAATTTAAATTTCAGACCAATTTTTCATATAAATATTGATACAATACTAAATAAAATACTGGTAATCCACATTCAAGAACTCTACAAAAACATGAACTATCCTATTCAGTACGCTTCATCCCAAGGATGCAGGGATGGGTCAACATAGTAAAAAAAATACAGCAGTGTAATCCACCATAGAAACAAACAGACAAAAAGGTCACATTCCATCTCATAAGATGCTAAAAAAGCCTTTGACAAAATCCAGCACCCCTTTGTGATAAAAGTACTGTAGGGTAAAAGCCATATAAAAACAACAAGAAATCAAATATACAGAAATCTGATAACCAACATAAAATTAAATGGAGAGAAAGGTAAAACAATTCCACAAAAACCAGGGATGAGAAAAGACAGTGTACTATCTCCCTATCAGTCCAATATAGAATTTTGTATTCTAGCTAGAGCTATAAAAGAAATAAAGTGATTAAGGTGTAACAAGTTGGAAAGGAAGAAGACACAGTATATCTATTCACAGATGATAGTTTAGTATAAATAAAAACCCTAGAATTTCTTTTTATTGTTTTTCTTTTTCTTTTAAACTTTATTTTAAAAAACAAAGATTAAAGAAAAAATTTTAAACATTTTTGCATAAATGTATACAAATACATTTTTATCAGTGCTTGGCTTTTTTTTCTTTTTCTTTTTTTTTAAGGTTTGATACTATGCATTAAGGTCTTACTAGTTACAATGAGCAAAAATTACATGTAAAAGAGGATTTAACCCGGAATAAGTCAACGTTTTCTTGGTGTGTAAGGATTGAGCATAATGGGTTTTTTTGTTTGTTTGTTTGTTTGTTTGTTTTCTTTTCTTTTTTTCTTGAAATTTAAACAGTCTGTGAGTTGTTTTTGGGGCAGTCCCAGCCTCTGGGGTTAGCATCCCACTATCAGTGACTGCATATTATGTCTGTTCTATTGTGACTGGGTTATCTCACTCAGCAAGATATTCTCTAGATGCAAATGGACATCTGGGACCTTTCCAGCTTCTGGCTACTCTAAATAGAGCTGCTATGAACATTGTGGTGCTTGTATCTTTGTTGTATATTGGAGTGTCTCTGGGTTATATGCCCAAAAGTGGAATAGCTGGATCTTCAGGTAGTACTATGTCCAATTTTCTGAGGAATCGCCAGACTGATTTCCAGAGTGGTTGTATCAGTTTAAAACCCCACCAACAGTGGAGAAGTGTTCCTCTTTCTCTACAACCTCGCCAGCATCTGCTGTCATCTGAGTTTTGGATCTTGGCCATTCTGACTGGTGTGAGGTGGACTCTCAGGTTTGTTTTGATTTGCATTTCCCTGATGGCTAAGGATGTTGAGCACTTCTTTAGATGTTTCCAAACCATTCCATATTCCTCAAATGAGAACGTTTTGTTTAGCTCTGTACCCCATTTTTAATAGGGTTGTTTGATTCTCTGGTGTCTAGCTTTTTGAGTTCTTTGTATACCTTGGATATTAGGCCTCTATCTGATGTGGAGCTGGTAAAGATCTTTTCCCATTCTGTTGACTGCCGTTTTGTTTTCTTGACAATGTCCTTAGCCTTACAGAAACTTTGCAATCTCATTAAGTCCTATTTGTTAATCTTTGACCTTAGAGCTTGAGCCATTCACATTTTGTTCAGAAAATTTTCTCCTGAGCCTATGTGTTCTAAGGTGTTCCCTACTTTCTCATTTAATAGTTTCAGTGTATCTTGTTTAACGTGGAGATATTTGTTCCATTTTCACTTGATCTTTGAACAAGGAGATAAGAAAGGGTCTATTTTCATTCTTCTGCATGCTGAGTGCCAGTTGGACCAACACCATTTGTTGAATAGGCTGTCCTTTTTCCATTGAATGTTTACATCTCCTTTGTCAAAAATCAGGTTACCATATACGTGAGGGCACATTTCTGGTTCTTCTATTCTATTCCATTGATCCTCGTGCCTATTTCTGTACCAGTACCATGCAGTTTTGAGCACAATTGCATTGTAATATAGCTTGAGGTCAGGGATAGTGATTCCCGCAGATGTTTTCTTGTTGTTGAGGATGGATTTTACTATTCTACTATATCTTTTGTTATTCCAGATGAAATTGCACATTGATCTTTTCAACTCTATGAAGAACTGGGTTGGAATTTTGATGGGGATTGCATTGAATATCTAGATTGCTTTTCGAAGGATGGCCATTTTTAAAATGTTGATTTTTCCAATCCATTAGCAAGGGAGATCTTTCCATTTTCTGAGATCTTCCACAATTTCCTTTTTTAGAGGTTTAAAGTTGTTGTCCTACAGGTCCTTCACTTGCTTAGTTAGAGTCACACCAATGTATTTTATATTGTTTATGACTATTGTGAAGGGTATCATTTCCCTAATTTTTTTCTTCACATGTTTGTCCTTTGAGTAGAAGAAGGCTACTGATTGGTTTGTGTTAATTTTATATCCAGCCACTTTGCTGAACTTGTTTATCAGCTCTAGGAGTTCTCTGGTGGAATTCGTGGGGTCACTTAAGTACACTATCATGTCCTCTGCAAAGAGTGAGGTTTTTCCTTCTCCATTTCCGATTTATATCCCCTTGATCTCCTTTGGCTGTCTAATTGCTCCAATCAGGATTCCAGACTGTGTTAAATAGGTAGGGGGAGATTGAGCAGCCTTGTCAATTCCCTGATTTTAGTGAGATTGCTTCAAGTTTCCCACCGTTAAGTTTGATGCTGGCTGCTGGTTTGCTGTATATTGCTTATATTATGTTTAAGTATGGACCTTGGATTCCTGTTTTTTCCAAGACTTTTAACATGAAGGGGTGTTGAATTTTGTCAAATGCTTTGTCAGCATCTAGTGAGATGACCATGTGATTTTGTTCTCTGAGTTTTTTTATATGTTGGATTACAATGATGGATTTCCTTATATTAAACCATCCCTTCATCCCAGGGATAAAACCTACTTGGTCATGGTGAATGATCGTTTTGATATATTCTTAGATTCAGTTTTCAAGGATTTTGTTGAGTATTTTTGTGTCAATGTTCATAAGTGAGATAGGTCTGAAGATCTCTTTCGTTTTAGGGTCTTTGTGTGGTTTAGGTAAGATGGTTATTGTAGCCTCTAAAAATGAGTTAGGTATTTTTCCATATGATTCTATCTTGTGGAATAGTTTGGAGAGTATTGGTGTTATGTCTACAATAAATGTCTAATAAAATTCTGCATGTAACAGATCTGGACTTGGGTTTTTTTTTTTTTTTTTTTTTTTTTTTTTTTTTTTTTTTTTTGGTTGGGAGGCTTTTGATGACTTCTTCTATCTCTTTATGTGTTATGGGATTATTTAGATGGTTTACCTGGTCCTGGTTTAATTTTAGGATCTTGTATCTGTCTAGGAATTTATCCATTTCCTCCAGATTCTCCAATTTTGTGGAGTATAGGCTTTTGTAGTAGGATCTGATGATTTTTTGAATCAGTTGTTATGTCTCCACTTTCCTTTCTGATTTTGTTAATTTGGATACTCTCTCTTTGCCCTCTAATTAGTCTGGCTAGGGGTTTATCAATTTTCTTGATTTACTCAAAGAACCAGCTCTTAGTTTTGTTGATTCATTCAATGGTTCTTTTTATTTCTATTTGGTCTATTTCTGCCCAAGTTTGATTATTCTTGCCATCTACTCCTCTTGGGTGTACCTTCTTCCTTTTCTTCTAGAATTTTCAGCTGTGCTGTCAAGTTGCTGATGTGTGCTCTCTCCAGTTTTTTTTTTTTGGAAGCACTCAGGGCTATGAGTTTTCCTCTCAGTACTGCTTTAATTGCATTCCATAGATTTGGGTATGTTGTGTTTTCGTTTTCATTGATTCTAAAAAATCCTTAATTTCTTTCTTTATTTCTTCTTTGACCCTGCTATATTTTAACAGAACATTGTTTAGTTTCCATGTGTATGTGGACTTTTTGTTGTCTTTGTTGTTGTTAAAGACCAGCCTTAGACCACGGTGATCTGAGAGGATGCATGGGAGTATTTCTATCTTCTTATATGGATTGAGGCTCATTCGTTGTCCAATTATGTGGTCAATTTTCGAGAAGGTGCCATGGGGTACTGAGAAGGTGTATTTTTTTACTTTAGGATGATATGTTCTGTAGATATCTATTAATTCCAGTTGGTTCATAGTCTCTGCTAGTTTTAGAGTGTCTTTGTTCAGTTACTGTTTCCATGATCTGTCCACTGGAGAGAGTGGGGTATTAAAGTCTCCCACTATTATTGTGTGGGGTGAAATGTATTTTTTGAGCTTTATTACGGTTTCTTGTATGAATGTGGGTACTTTTGTATTTGGAATATATATGCTAAGGATTGAGAGTTCCTCTTGACATATTTTTCCCTTTAATGAGTAAAAAGTGTTTTTCTTTATCTTTTTGATATCTTTTGGTTGGAAATTTACTTTATTTGATATTAGATTAGCCACTCCAGATTGCTTCTTGGGGCTGCATGCTTGGAAGTTTTTTTCCCAACTTTTATTCTGAGATAGTCTCTGTCTTTGTCTCTGAGATGAGTTTCCTGTATGCAGCAAAATGCTGGATTTTTTTTTTATGTATCCAGTCTGATAGCCTATGTCTCTTTATTGGGGAGTTGAGACTATTTATGTTAATAGATACCAAGGAATAGTGGTTTCTGTTTCCTGCTATTATTGTTTTGTAGAAAGAGTTGTGTCTGTGTCTCTTTCTTCTTTTGGTTTTCTTGCTTAGGGGTTTTCTGGTTTTTACTAGGATGTAGTTCCCCTCATTGTATTGGGTTTTCCACCTATAATTTGTTGTAGTGCTGGGTTTGTAGTCAGATATTGTGTAAATTTAGATTTGTCTTGAAATATCTTTATCTCTCCATCTATGGTGATTGATAGTTTTGCTGGGTATATCAGCTTGGGTTGGCACTTGTGCTCTCTTAGGGTCTGCAAGATGTCATTTCAGGCTCTTCTAGCTTTCATAGTCTCTGTTGAGAAATCGGATGTGATTCTGATTGGTCTGCCTTTATATGTTACCTGATCTTTTTTCCTTACTTCTTTTAGTATTCTTTCTTTGCTTTGGGCACTTGGTGTTTTGACTATTATATGTCAGGAGGAATTTCTTTTCTGGTCCAACGTATTTGGATTTCTGAAGGCTTCTTTTATGCTCGTGGTCATCTCATTCTTAAGAGTAGGGAAGTTTTCTTCTACAATTTTGTTGAAGATATTTACTGTGCCTCTTAGTTGATATTCTTCTCCTTCTTCCATTTGTATTATACTTACGTTTGGTCTTCTCATTGTGTCTTGGACCTTCTGGACATTTTGGGTTAGAAGCATTTTGGTTTTTGCATCTTTTCTAATTTGTCTATGTTTTCAAAGTTGTCTTCAGCCCCGGAGATTCTTTCTTCCATCTCTTGTAGTCTATTGGAAATGCTTGCATCTGTGACTCCTGATTTCTTTTTTAGGTGTTCTACCTCTAGGATTATCTCTTTTAGTGTTTTGTTTATATTTCCATTTCAAATTCCTTCTTCCATTCCTTCATTTCTTTGGTTCTGTTTTCTTCTAGTTCGTTGAGTTCTTTGAGTGTTTTTCTTGTTTCCTCTTTAAAAGCTTCTGATACTTTTTGCTTTTCTCCCTGTTCTTGTTTAAGGATCTCTATCATCATCTTGAGGTATGATTTTAGTTCTGCGTCTTCTTTTGTGTTTGGAATTCTGCTGTTTGCTGTAATGGGAGAGCTTGGTACTGGTGTTGCCAGGTTGTCTTGGTTTCCTTGGGATATGCTCTTTTGCTTTCCTCTTGCCATCTCATTGTCAGTGATATGTTCTCGCCTTTCTCTTGTAACAGGTCTGTGTCCCTGGATCTCTGCTGGTCCAGAAATAAGATGGTCAGAGCCCTGTTCTTGGCCCCAAAGCCACCGGGCGGGAATGCTGGGTTCCTGGATCAGGTAGAGCAGGGGCGTGCTTTCCCTGCACACTCGGCAGAGATCTCTCTGCCCCCTGGCAACTCAGATCTCCTTATCACCAGTCCTTTATCTCTGGGAACTGATCTTAGAATTTCTAACCACAGAACTGCTGCAGATGATAAAGATCTTCAACAATGTGTCTAGAAAAAAACTTAATTCAAATAATTCAAAGGCCCTTCTGATCATAAAAAATAAATAGGCTAAGAAGGAAATTATGAAAAGAATACCTTACCAAAGAGTAAAGCTATATATTTATAGGTGTAACTATCTGAGCAAGCAAACTACCTGTATGAAAAAGTCAACTATCTGAAGAAATAAATTGAAGAAGCCACTAGAAGATGCACAGGTCACATATGCTCCTGCATTCAGAGGATTAATGCAGTACAAAATGCTATATTACCAACAACATTCTACTGATTCAATGCAAAACCCATTAAATCCCAACCGAATTCTTAAAGATCCTTAAGGAACAATTCTCCCTATGGAAAACTAAAAACACCATAAAAGCTAAATCAATCCTCCACGATAAAAGATTTTTTAGAAGTGTTACCATCCATTGGTTGGCCATGATTGCCAGAAGAATGACAATCCATCCTTACCAGATCTGACCGATTCCTTACCTCACTTCCGTCCTCTGATTCAGGTGTGCTTATTGGAGACTTTGAATTGAGATGCCAAAATTTTCAATTTCAGAGTCCATTTTAGTGAACCTGATGTAATTTAATTTCAGATAAACTAAGAGGCTGTTACATAGCTATAGTCTCTAGGCTAATTCTCATCACCACCAGCATTTAAAGTATTACACTCTCAATAAGACCACTGCTTCCAGGTTATTCACAAATCAAAACTGTAGCCCCAGGTTATAAGCCTGCCCCCTGCGTAAGGAGTAGGAGAGCAGGAATCAAGTTAATGTTATGACCCGTTTTGATTGGTATCATCCCAATACCAATGAATTATATTAAAGGCCACAGTTACTTTCCAATTAGGTGCTTGCACACATACTCCCTGTTTTTTGCTTACTATACAGCTTTGCCCTGATAGACATTCAGGACCAAAGACCATCAAAATCTTCCCACAGGGTGGTGGTGCACTGTGGCAGTGGAGGGACCAAGGCTTGCTAGAATGGTAAAAAGACGCTGCAGTGAGTTGTATTATATTTGCTCATTTCTGTTTTGTGGATCACAAGCACTTCCCAAGACAACATTTTGGTGGGTTGGCCATAAAGTTCTTCATAACATACAAAAAATACTGATCTGGAGGGCCTTGAAATCACCAAAATTTGGCTAGGAAGGCTAGTACCAAATATATACAAAGTACTCAAGAAGTTACACTCAAGAGAATCAAATAATTCTATTGAAATTAGGAGTACAAAGCTAAATAAGGACTTATCAACTGAAAATATTGAATTGGTGAGAAGCAACTAAAGAAATGCTAAACATCCCTAGTTATCAGGTAAATGCAAATCAACACAATCATAAGATTCCACATCACATACACCAGACTGGCTAAAATATAAAAACCTCAGGTGACAACAGATGCTGGTGAGAATGTGGAGAAAGAGGAACTCATTTCCTCTTTTAGTGGGTTTCTAAATTGGTACAACCACTCTGCAAATGAGTCTAGCTGTTCCTCATAAAGTTGTACATAGTACTACCCAAGTACCCAGCTATACTACTTTTGGGCATATACCCAAAAGTAGCTTCAACATCTAACAAGGATGCATGCTCAAATATGTTCATAGCAGCCTTAAGTATACTAATGAGAAGTTGAAAAATCCCAGATATCTTTTAACAGACGTATGAATACAGAAATTTTAGTATACAATAGATTACATCTCAACTGTTTAAAACAATAAGTTCAAGAAATTCTAGACAAATATATGGATCTTGAAGCTATTGTCCTCAGTGATGTAATCCTGTCACAAAAGAGCACTTATCTTATGTACTCTCTCCTAAGCAGAAACTAGCCCAAAAACTCAGAATACCCAAGAAATTATCCACAAAAATTATGAAACTCAAAAAGAAGAAGTCCCAGAACGTGGATGCATCAGTCCTTCTTAGAATGGAGAATAAAACAGTCAAGGGATGAAAAACAAGATCAAATAGAGGAGCAGGGATTGAAGAAAACATCTACTGAGATTTACCTACTGAGAGAACCACCCATATGCACCCAGCAAACCCATGCAGTATTGCTGGTGCCAAGAAGTGTTTACTGACAGGAAACAGAAATGGATGCCTCCTGAGAGATTCTTCCAGAGTCATATATATAGATGAGGATGCTTGCAGCTAACCATCAGACTGTACACAGGGACACCAATTAAAAAGCTAGAGAAAGGACAGAAAGAGCTGAAAGGTTTGCAACCTCATAGGAAAAATAACATCATCAACCTGCCAAGGCACTGAGATCAAGAGGGTAATTAGGAGAGGGAGCACCTTCATGGAAGCAGGTTAAGATGGAGGACTGAGAGTAGTGGGGGGGGAAGAGTATAATTTTTGAAGTGTAAATGCAGATAATATTCAGTAAATTTGAATAAAATATTAATAAACAAAAAGGTGAAATAACACAATTAATATGCAAATCAGACATTCTAAACCAAAACCTAATTAATGAGAAATTTGATATTAGAAATGTGCCTATGTCTCATGATGCCCTGCTTGCTGAACTTTTATGAGTCTTATGAGGGAGACTGATGTAATCTTTATTGGGATTGGTCATTTATGAGAGCATTATTGGCTAAGCCAAGTATAAAGTTCACATGTCCTGTGAATGTTCTCTAAGCCTAAGGAGGAGGCTATACTTTTATGCTGGGTAGGGGCCAGGGTAGGCTCTTAACTACTATCTTATTAACAGGGAGCTTCACTACCTGCTAGATTGAACTCATTAATCAGTGTCTTTTCATCTTCTGACATCCACATTCTACCTCATATCTTTGGGTTTAAATAAAGTGTCTTTGTTTGATAGCTTCAAAGCTGCTCCTCAGTGCCCCTGAATGCACTCTCAGTCCTAGGACTGCTCTGTCTCTTGCAGCTGTCCCTTACATTGGCCTCTTGGTGACCTGGAGCCAGGAATTAAATGCTTACAGAACAGCCAGGGATACCTTTTTAGTACCTAGAACACTATAGGATTAACTTAGAACCTTAATTATGCTCTGTCTAAGATGATGTCAGTACAAGGGTCATTGCTCCTCTAGAGAGATACTTTGAGTGATTGCAAACAAGTCGAGTCCTGCCCTTTGTCTGTCCTCTTCTCTACCACATATCACTGTTGCTTCTAACCTTATTCCTTGGCCTCTAGGCTCCATTAAACATTCTCTTGTTTGCTTGCCACAGTTCTCAGTTAGTGAAGACCTTTGTGATACTAATCCCCCCCACACACACACACTGGCTTTTTCTTCATACATATAAGTCAACCCTTTATTCTGGCCACCCATGAGGCTAGGTGTGAGACCTAGAAAAATCAACCTTATATGGGATTTTCAGCATCTAGTTTGATTTTCCAAATGTTAGAGACAGTTTGGCTATGTAAAGCAGTGATCTTCTGTCAATAGCATTCTCTACTTTGCCAAAGAACCAAGTTAATAAAAGACAAAACAACAAGCCATGTTTTTCCCACTGCCCTAATTTTTTATTAGATACTCTCTGTATTTACATTTGAAATGTTATCCCTTCCCCCACCCTGCTCCCATTCCCCTCCCCCTTCCCCTTCATTTGTCTTCACAAAGGTGCACTTGCTCCTAATCAACCTCTCCACTCCATTGCCTTGGCTTTCCTCTATATTGGAAAAATGTGTCCTCCCTGAACCAAAGGCCTCTTCTCCCATTGATGCCAGACACTGCTGTCTTCAGCTACATATGCAACTGGAGCCATAGGTCTCTCAATGTGTGCTCAGTGGTTGGTGTTTTAGTTCATGGGAGTCATGGAGGGTTTGTTTGGTTGTTCTTCCCATGAGGTTGCAACCCATTTCAGCTCCTTCAGTTTTTTCTTTAGCACCTTCATTTGGGGTTCCTGTGTTCAGTCTGATGGTTAGCTGCAAGCATGTTCAGCTATATCTGTATGAATATGGCAGAGCCCCTGAGGAGATATCTTTATCTGGTTCCTGTCAGTAAATACTTCTTGGCATCAGCAATAGTACTTGGATATAGTGGCTGCATATGGGGTGGATCCCCAGGTGAGAGTGCTTCTGAATCATCTTTTTTCAATCCCTGTTCCTCTATTTGACCTTGTATTTCCTCCTGTGGTTGTTTAGTTCTCCCTTCTAAGAAAGACTGAAGTCTTGTTTTCATTGAACCTTCTCTCTAACTGATGGTTCTTCTCTTGGCCCTACTACTCAACAATGATTGACAAAAAGTCAAATGAATCATAAAAATTAAATAGATAAATCTGGGAAAAAAAGAAATAAATGTGCCTATGTCTAATAAGCCATAAGGGCTGAGAATTTCATAATTCCAATAAGTTGGATCATGTGACTATACAACAGCATGTGGTCATATTGTCTAGCCTCACATTACTGGATAATTCAATCCAGTGACTCTTCTGCCTTTTTTGTTGTAAATGATATATTTCAGAATTCTGTGCGATTTTATATACTTAAGAGTATTTTACCAATATTCACTTTCTTTTTATTTCATCTTTTATTTATTTTTATTTGATGTGGGCATGCTTTTCTTTATAATTATAAAAAAATAAAGGTAAGAAAGTACATCAAAATTAAAGGTAAAGGAAAACATTTTATCTAAAGAACAGCAACTGGTGCACACCTTTAAAAGATTACACACACACACACACAGACACAGACACACACACACACACAATATCACTGTCTTCAGACACACTAGAAGAGGACATCAGATTCCATTACAGATTGTTGTGAGCTACCATGTGGTTGCTGGGAATTGAACTCATGACCTCTGGAAGAGCAGTCAGTGCTCTCAACTGCTGAGCCATCATTAATCCCACACCTTTAATTCTAGCATTTGGGAGGCAGATATCTGTATTCCAGGCCATCCTGGGCTAAAGAATGAGTTCCAGGACAGTCAGGGCTAAATATAGAAACCCTATTTCAATAAATATGCAAGTTATGGGGCTGAAGAAGAGATAGTTCAGTTCAGAGCTCTTGCTGCTCTCCCAGAGGACCTGATTTTGGTTCCAAGCCACCACATCGGGTGACTCACAATCACCTGTAACTCCAGCCATCTTACTTCCTCTTCTGGCCTCTGTAGGCACCTGTACTCACATACACAAACCACATCTAGTCAGTCAGTCTATCTGTCTGTCTCTCTCTCTCTCTCTCTCTCTCTCTCTCTCTCTCTCTCTCTCTCACACTCTCTCTCTCTCTCTCTCTCTCTCTCTCTCTCTCTCTCTCTCTCTCTCTCTCAGAAAGAAAGAAAGAAAGAAATTAAGAAAGAAAGAAAGAAACAAACAAACAAACTGTGGTATTAAAAACAAGTATTGAACTTGTACACTTTTATACAGAAACATTTCAGACCCAAATTAACTACTGTTCAAGAAAAAAAAAGTCCCCTAATATATTAATTACTCTCAGTATTTCTTTACAGTTTTTAAACCACTGGTGCTTTAATTGCTTAGGCATGATGAAAGGTAATTGCTGCTTCCTTAATACAGCACTCATTCACCAATGAGATGGTGTTCAAGAGCTATGGGTGTGCCTGCCATTATTTTCCTCCTGGAGCTGGTTTCTTAGGGAGAAGTCTGAGGAACTTTGATCCTTTCTAGTGTTTTCTTCTTCCTTAGATGCACTTTCTTTTCAACAAAGCTGGAAAGCTTGCCCCCTCCCATCTACTCCAAGGTCTCTGCCCTTTGCCAACTGGAATTTATGACTGTTTGCTCCCGAAAAAAGGAGATTTTCTGTCTTTTTGCCCCAAAATAAGGAGAATTTCTGCCTTTTTGCCCGAAAATTATGAGAATTTCCTCAATTTTGCTTAAAAATACAGGGAATTTCTTCTTTTTATCCCGAAAGTAAGGGGAATGTATACCTTTTGCCACAAAAAAAGAAAATTTCTTCATTTTTGCCCCAAAATAAGAGGAATTTCTGCCTTTTTACCTCAAAATAAGTGAAATTTCTGCCTTTTTACCCATAAATAAACGGAATTTCTGTCTTTTTGCCCCAAAATATAAGGAATTTTTGAATTATGCCCTGATTTAATTAAAATTTCTGCAATTTTGCCCCAAAATATAAGAAATTTCTGCATTTTTGCCATAAAATAAGAGGAATTTCTGTCTTTTTGCCCCAAAATAAGGGAAATTTCTGCCTTTTTGCTTCCAAATAAAAGGAATTTCAGCCTTTTTACCTCAAAATAAGGGGAATTTCTGCATTTTTGCCACAAAATATTAAGAATTTCTGCATTTTTGCCCCAAAATAAGGAAAATTTCTGCCTTTTTTCCCTGAAATAAGTGAAATTTCTGCAATTCTGCCCCAAAATAAGTGAAATTTCTGCAATTTTGCCCCAAAATAAGGGAAATTTCTGGAATTTTGCCCCAAAATAAGTGGAATTTCTGACTTTTGCCCCAAAATAAGGAGAATTTCTGTCTTTTTGCCCCAACATATAGGGAATTTCTGCCTTTTTGCCCCATAATTAGGGGAATTTCTGCAATTTTGCTCCAAAATATGGGCAATTTCTGCTTTTTTGACTCTAAATAAGTGGAATTTCTGTCTTTTACCCCAAAACAAAGGGAATTTCTGTCTTTCTTGCCCCAAAATAAGGGGAATTTCTGACTTATTACCCTGAAATAAGTGAAATTTCTGCAATTTTGCCCCAAAATAAGGGAAATTTCTGCCTTTTTGCCCTGAAATATGTGAAATTGCTGCAATTTTACCCCAAAATAAGGTGAATTTCTGCCTTTTTGCCCCAAAATAATGTGAATTTCTGCCTTTTTGCCCCAAAATAAGAAAAATTTTTGCTTTTTTTCTCTGAAATAATTGAAATTTCTGCAATTTTGCCCCAAAATAAGGGAAATTTCTGCCCTTTTTCCCCCATATAAGGGGAATTTCAGCCTTTTTACCTCAAAATAAGGGGAATTTCTGCATTTTTGCCACAAAATATTAGGAATTTCTGCCTCTATGCCCCAAAATAAGGAAAATTTCTGCCTTTTGTCCCTGAAATAAGTGAAATTTCTAAAATTTTGCCCTAAAATAAGTGAAATTTCTGCAATTTTGCCCCAAAATAAGAGAAATTTCTGGAATATTGCCCCCAAAAAAGTGGAATTTCTGAGTTTTGCCCCAAATAAAGAAAATTTCTGTATTTTTGCCCCAACATATAGGGAATTTCTGCGTTTTTGCCCCACAATTAGGGGAATTTCTGCAATTTTGCTCCAAAATACATAGAATTTCTGCCTTTTTGCCCGAAAATAAGGGGAATGCATAACTTTTTGCCATAAAAAAGGGAAATTTCTTCATTTTTGCTCCAAAATAAGGGGAATTTCTGCCTTTTTGCCTCTAAATAAGTGGAATTTCTGTCATTTTCCCCCAAAACAAAGGGAATTTCTGTCTTTTTTGCCCCAAAATAAAGGGAATTTCTGACTTATTACCCTAAAATAAGTGAAATTTCTGCAATTTTGCCCCAAAATAAGTGAAATTTCTGCCTTTTTGCCCTGAAATATGTGAAATTTCTGCAATTTTACCCCAAAATAAGGTGAATTTCTGCATTTTTACCCCAAAATAATGGGAATTTCTGCCTTTTTGCCCCAAAATAAGAAAAATTTTTGCTTTTTTTCTCTGAAATAAGTGAAATTTCTGCAATTTTGCCCTAAAATAAGGGAAATTTCTGCAATTTTTCCCCATAATAAGGCAAATGTCTGCAATTTTGCCCCAAAACAAGGGGAATTTCTCCCTTTTTGCCCCAAGATAAAGGAAATTTCAGCCTTTTTACCTGAAAATAAGTGAAATTTCTGCAATTTTGCCCCAAATAAAAAATATTTCTGCAATTTTGCCCCAAAATAAGGTAAATTCCTGCAATTTTGCCCCAAAATAAAGGAACTTTCTTAAATTTTGCCCCAAAATAAACGGAACTTTTGATTTTTCCCCAAAATAAAGGGAATTTCTGCCTTTTGCCCCAAAATTAGGGGAAATTCTGCAATTTTGCTCCAAAATACGGGGAATTTCTGCCTTTTTGCCTCTAAATAAGTGGAATTTCTGTCTTTTTCCCACAAAACAAAGGGAATTTCTGTCTTTTTTGCCCCAAAATAAGGGGAATTTCTGACTTATTACCCTGAAATAAGTGAAATTTCTGCAATTTTGCCCCAAAATAAGGGAAATTTCTGCAATTTTGCCCCAATGTAAAGGAAATTTCTGCAATTTTGCCCCAAAATAAAGGGAATTTCTGACTGTTTGCTCCCAAAAAAAGGAGATTTTCTGTCTTTTTGCCCCAAAATAAGGAGAATTTCTGCCTTTTTGCCCGAAAATTATGAGAATTTCTGCAATTTTGCTTCAAAATACAGGGAATTTCTGCTTTTTATCCCGAAAGTAAGGGGAATGTATACCTTTTGCCAAAAAAAGGGAAATTTCTTCATTTTTGCCCCAAAATAAGAGAAATTTCTGCCTTTTTACCTCAAAATAAGTGAAATTTCTGACTTTTTACCCAAAAATGAACGGAATTTCTGTCTTTTTGCCCCAAAATAAAAGGAATTTTTAATTATGCCCTGAAATAAGTGAAATTTCTGCAATTTTGCCCCAAAATAAAGGAAATTTCGGCCTTTTTGCCACAAAATAATAGGAATTTCTGTCTTTTTGCCCCAAAATAAGGGAAATTTCTGCCTTTTTGCCCCCAATTAAAAGGAATTTCAGCCTTTTTACCTCAAAATAAAGGGAATTTCTGCATTTTTGCCACAAAATATTAAGAATTTCTGCATTTTTGCCCCAAAATAAGGAAAATTTCTGCCTTTTTTCCCTGAAATAAGTGAAATTTCTTCAATTCTGCCCCAATATAAGTGAAATTTCTGCAATTTTGTCCCAAAATAAGGGGAATTTCTGAGTTTTGCCCCAAAATAAGGAGAATTTCTTTCTTTTTGCCACAACATATAGGGAATTTCTGCCTTTTTGCCCCATAATTAGGGGAATTTCTGCAATTTTGCTTCAAAATACGGGGAATTTCTGCCTTTTTGCCCGAAAATAAGGGGAATACATAACTTTTTGTTATAAAAAAGGAAAATTTCTTCATTTTTGCTTCAAAATAAGAAGAATTTCTGCTTTTTTTCCTCTAGATAAGTGGAATTTCTGTCTTTTTCCCTCAAAATAAAGAGAATTTCTGGCTTTTTTGCCCCAAAATAAGGGGAATTCCTGAATTATTACCCTGAAATAAGTGAAATTTCTGCAATTTTGCCCCAAAATAAGGGAAATTTCTGCCTTTTTGCCCTGAAATATGTGAAATTTCTGCAATTTTACCCCAAAATAAGGAGAATTTCTGCCTTTTTGCCCCAAAATAATGGGAATTTCTGCCTTTTTGCCCCAAAATAAGAAAAATTTTTGCTTTTTTTCTCTGAAATAAGTGAAATTTCTGCAATTTTGCCCCAAAATCAGAAGAATTTCTGCCTTTGTACCACAAGATAAAGGAAATTTCTTCCTTTTTGCCCCAAAATAAGGAGAATTTCTGACTTTTTTGCCTTTAAATAAAGGGAATTTCTGCCTTTTTGCCATGAAATGACTAAATTTCTGCAATTTTGCCCCATAATAAGGAAAATTTCTGTTTTTGCCACATAATACGGGGTATTTCTGCATTTTTGCCAAAAAAGGGGGAAATTCTTCATTTTTGCCCTAAAAAAAAGCGGAATTTCTCCATTTTTGCCCAAAAATCATGGAAATTTCTGCCTTTTTGCCACAAATAAGGGGAATTTCTGACTTTTGGCCATAAAATAATGTAAATTTCTGCATTTTTACCCCAATATAAAGAGAATTTCTATATTTTGCCTCAAGATAAGGGGGATTTCTTCCTTTTTGCCCCAAAATAAGGGAAATTTCTGCCTTTTATACCTGAAATAAGTGAAATTTCTGCTATTTTGCTGTAAAATAAAGGAAATTTCTGAAATTTTACCACAAAATAAAGGGAATTTCTGCATTTTTGCCCCAAAATAAGGAATATTTCTGCATTTTTGCCCTGAAATAAGTGAAAATTCTGCAATTTTCCCCCCAAATAAGGAATATTTCTGCATTTTCCACAAAATAAGGTGAATTTCTGCATTTTTGCCCCCAAAAATGGGGAATTTCTGAATTTTTGCCTAAAAATAAGGGGAATTTATGCATTTTTGCCCCAAAATAAGGGGAATTTCTGTCTTTTTGCCCAAAAATAAGAAGTATTTTTGCCTTTTTGACCCCAAAGTAAAGGGAATTTCTACCTTTTTGCACCAAGATTAGGGGAATTTCTGCCTTTTTGCCCCAAAATAAGGGGGATTTCTGTCGTTTTGCCCTGAAAGAAGTGAAAATTCTGCAGTTTTGCCCAAAAAAATAAGGGGAATTTCCGAATTTTGCCCCAAAATAAGGGGAAATTCTGCCTTTTGGGCCCAAAATAAGTGAAATTTCTGCAATTTTGTTCCAAAATAAAAGAAATTCCTGCCTTTCTGCCAGAAAATAACAGAAATTTCCTGCTTTTTCACCAAAATAAAGAAAATTTCTGAATTTTTGTTTCAAAATTAGGGGAATTTCTGCTTTTTGCCCTAAAATAAGGGGAATTACCGCCTTTTGGCCCCAAAATAGGGGCATTTCTGCCTTTTTGCCCCAAAAGAAAGGAATTGCTTCCTTTTTGCAAAAAATAAGTGGAATTTCTGCCTTTTTCTCTAAAAATAAAGGGAATTTCTTTGTTTTAGCCCCAAAATAAGAGAAATTTCTGAATTTTTGCCACAAAATGAGGAGAATTTCTGCTTTTCTACCCGAAAATACCGAAAATTTCTGTGTTTCTGTCCCAAAATAAGGGGAATTTATGCCTTTTTGCCACAAAATAAAAAGAATTTCTCCTTTTTTGCCCCAAAATATTGAGAATTTTTGCCTTTCTACCCGAAAATACGGAAAATTTCTGACTTTTTGTCCCAAAATAAGCGGAATTTCTGCAGTTTTGCCACAAAACAAGTGAAATTTTTGCCTTTTTGCCCCCAAAAAATGGCATTTCTGCTTTTTGGCCCAAAATAAAGGAAATTTCTGCATTTTTGCCCCAAAATAAAAGGAATTTCTGCCTTTTTGACCAAAAATAAGGGTAATTTCTGCAAATTTTCCAAAATAGAGAAGGAAAATTTCTGCCTATTTACCCCAAAATAAGGGGAATTTCTTTCGTTTGCCCCAAAATAAAAGGAATTTCTTCATTTTTGCCCCAAAATATGGGGAATTTCTGCATTTTTGCCCCAAAATAAAAAGACTACCTTGTTGCCCTAAAATTTAAAAAATTCTGCAATTTTGCCTAAAAATAAAAGAAATTTCGGCCTATTTGCCCCAAAATAAAGGAAATTTCTGCATTTTTTACCAGAAGTAAGTTATATTTCGCCAACTTAGCCCCAAAATAATCATTTTGCACCAAAATAAAGAAAATTTCTGCCTTTTTGCCCCAGAAGAAAAAAAATTTCTGCATTTTTGCACTGAAATAAGTGAAATTTCTGCAATTTTAACCCAAAAATAAGGAAAATTCTGCCTTTTTACCATGAAATAAGGGAAATTTCTGCTATTATGCCCCAAAAATAGGAAAATTTCTGCCTTTTTGCCCCAAAATAAGGTGAATTTCTGCTTTTTTGCCAAAAAATAAGTGGAATCTCTGCATTTTTCTCCCAAAAGAAAGGGAATTTCTGTCTTCTTACCCCAAAATAAGGGGAATTTCTACCTCTTTGCCCCAAACTATGTAGACTTTCTGCCTTTCTAGTGATAATGTCTTAATTTTATCTAAAATAAAAGAAATTTCTGCATTTTTTTGTGAAATAAGTAAAATTTCTGCAATTTTCACCAAAATAAGGAGAGTTTCTGCATTTTTGCCCCAAAATAATGGGAATTTCTGCTCTTTTGCCCCCAAATAAGGGGAATTTCTGCATTTTTGCCCCAAAATAATGGGAAATTCTGCCTTTTGGCCAAAAAATAATTGAAATTCCTGCAATTTTGTTCCAAAATAAAAGAAATTTCTGCCTTTCTGCCAGAAAATAACAGAAATTTTCTTCTTTTTCATTAAAATAAAAAAATTTCTGCATTTTTGCCCCAAAATTAGAATTTCTGCCTTTTTGCCAAATAATAAGTGGAATTTCTGCCTTTTCCCCCCAAAAGAAAAAGAATTTCTTTCTTCTTTCCCCAAAATAAGAGGAATTTCTCCATTTTTGCCCCAAAATAAGGGGAATTTCTGCCTTTCTACCGGAAAAATGGGAAATTTTTTCCTTTTTGTTCCAAAATAAGGGGAATTTCTGCCTTTTTTCCCCTAAATAAAGGGAATTTCTGCCTTTTTGCCGTGAAATGAGTAAAATTTCCAAAATTTTGCCCCATAATTAGGAAAATTTCTGCTTTTTGCCACAAAATACGGGGTATTTCTGCATTTTTGCCAAAAATAGGAAGAATTTCTGCATTTTTGCCCTAAAATAATGGGAAATTATGTTTTTTTGCCACAAAATAAAGAGAATTCCTGCCTTTTGCCAAAAAATAAGTGGAATTTCTGCCTTTTTCTCCCAAAATTAAGGGAATTTCTGTCTTTTTACCACAAAATAAGAGGAATTTCTAACTTTTTGCCCCAAAATAAGTAGACTTTCTGCCTTTCTACCAGAAAATTTGGAAAATTTCTGCCTTTTTTTCCCAAAATAAAAGGAATTTCTGCATTTATACCACAAAATAATTGAAATTTTTGCCTTTTTGACCCCAAAAAATGGCATTTCTGCTTTTTGGCCCAAAATAAGGAGAATTTCTGCATTTTCCTTAAAATTAAGGGAATTTCTGCGTTTTTGCCCTAAAATAAGGGAAATTTCTGCCAATTTGCCCCAATAGAGAAGGGAAATTTCTGCCTCTTTACCCCAAAATAAGGGGAATTTCTGCCTTTTTGCCCCAAAATAAAGGGAATTTCTGCATTTTTGCCCCAAAATAAGGGGAATTTCTGCATTTTTTGCCCCAAAATAAGGGGAATTTCTGCTTTTCTGCCCCAAAATAAGTGAAATTTTTGCAATTTTGTTCCAAAATAAAAGAAATTTCTGCCTTTCTGCCATAATCTAATGAAAATTTCTTTATTTTATCCAAAATAAAAAATTTCTGCATTTTTTAGTGAAATAAGTAAAATTTCTGCAATTTTGCCACCAAATAAGGAGAGTTTCTGCATTTTGGCCCCAAAATAATGGGAATTTCTGCTCTTTTGCCCCAAAATAAGGGGAATCTCTGAATTTTTGCCTGAAAATACAAGGAATTTCTAACTTTTTGCTCTAAAGTAAGGAAAATTTCTGCAATTCTGCCTCAAAATAAAAGAAATTTCTGCCTTTTTTTCTAAAATAAAGGAAATTTCTGCATTATTTACCAGAAATAATTGAAATTCCTGCAATTTAGCCCCAAAATAATCAAAATTTCTCCAATTTTGCGCCAAAATAAAAGGAATTTCCTCCTTTTTGCCACAAAATAAGGAAAATTTCTGCCTTTTCGCACTGAAATATGTGAAATTTCACCAATTTTGCCCCAAAATAATGAAAATTTCTGCCTTTTTACCATGAAATAAGTGAAATTTCTGCAATTATGCCCCAAAATAAGCAAATTTTCCGCATTTTTGCCCCAAAATAAGAGGAATTTCTGCCTTTTTGCCCCAAAATAAAAGAATTTCAGCCTTTTTGCCTCAAAATAAGAATTTCTTTCTTTTTGACCCCAAAATAAAGGGAATTTCTACCTTTTTGCACTGGAATAAGTAAAATTTCTGCAATTTTAACCCTAAAATAAGGAAAATTCTGCCATTTTACCATGAAATAAGGGAAATTTCTGCTATTATGCCCCAAAAATAGGAAAATTTCTGCCTTTTTGCCCCAAAATAAGGTGAATTTCTGCTTTTTTGCCAAATAATAATTGGAATCTCTGCATTTTTCTCCCAAAAGAAAGGGAATTTCTGTCTTCTTACCCCAAAATAAGGGGAATTTCTACTTTTTTGCCCCAAATTAAGTAGACTTTCTGCCTTTCTAGTGATAATGTCTTCATTTTATCTAAAATAAAAGAAATTTCTGCATTTTTCCATGAAATAAGTAAAATTTCTGCAATTTTGCCCAAAATAAAGAGAGTTTCTGCATTTTTGCCCCAAAATAATGGGAATTTCTGCTCTTTTGCCCCCAAATAAGGGGAATTTCTGCATTTATGCCCAAAAATATAAAGAATTTCTACCTTATTGCCCTAAAATAAGGAAAATTTCTGCAATTTTGTCCCAAAATAAAGAAAATTTCTGCATTTTTTACCAGAAAAAAAGGGATATTTCTGAAATTTAGCCCCAAAATAATCGAAATTTCTCCAATTTTGCCCCAAAATAAAGGGAATTTCTGTCTTTTTGCCCCAATATAAGGAAAATTTCTGCATTTTTGCACTGAAATAAGTAAATTTTGGCAATTTTGTTTCAAAATAAGAAAAATTTTTGTCTTTTTACCGTGAAACAAGTGAAATTTCTGTGTTTAAGCCCCCAAAAAAGCAAAATTTCTGCCTTTTTGCCCGAAAATATGGGAATTTCTGCATTTTTGCACTAAAATAAAAGAAATTTCTGCATTTTTGCAAAAAATGAGGGGAATTTTTACATTTTTGCCCCAAAATAAGGGGAAATTCTGCATTTTTGCCCCAAATGCCTCCTCTTCCATCAGTGTCAGATAATGACATCCTCTGCTACATCAAGAGCTGAAGCAAGGGTCTCTCCATTTGTGCTCTTTGGTTGCTGGTTTAGTCCCTGAATGTACCGTGTGGTCAGGTTAGTGGATATTTTTTTTTTCCCTTGGGGTTGCAATCCTCAGTTTCTTCAATCCTACCCTCTGACTATTCTGATGGGGCTGTTCTTTTGTTCACAGGAAGAATTCTGGAATAAATATTTTGATATGATCGGGAGGCACATGCCTATCAATTGGGAACAATCTCTACAGGTTCTAGCTTCCCTTTGTTGTGTAGTTTGGCTAATGTCATTTCTGTTGGGTTCTGGAAACCTCTTATTTCCCTGGCACCTGGGACTTTCTAGAGGCTACTCCCAGTTATCCATTATCTACTGCAACATATTTCTATTTCCTGACCCCCTGTTCTCTGTCCCTTCCTATACCTGACCCTGTCCACCCTTTTTTTTATCTCCCACTCTTGACTCCCTCCTATGTGCCTTCTTCCCTCTACCTCATTTGATTATCTATGTAGGATGGAAGCATGCACATTTTGTTTGCCCCTCTCTCTCTTGGCCTTGCTCCTCTATTCTTTCACTCTCTCTTCCTTTCCATTACTCTTCTCTCTCCAGTTGCTCATGGCCAGCCTCTGCTTTCTGTCTCTTCTTTTCTCTTCTCTATTCTTCTCTTCTCTTTTCTTCTCACTCTCTCTCTCTCAATATCTTTGTCTCTCTCTTTCTATCTCTCTGTCTCTGATTATCTCTTTATCTATGTCTCTGGTTCTATGTTATTTTTATGTATTTCTCTATGTCTCCAATCTTTCTCATGTCTCTCTCTATATATGTTTCTCACTCTATGTGTCTCTCTCTGTGACTCTCTGTTTCTTTCTATCTCTCTATTACTATATCTATGTTTTTCTCTATATGTCTCTCACTTTATGTCTCTCTCTCTTTCTCTCTCTCTCTCTCTCTCTCTCTGCCTCTATTACACTCCCAAGTCCCCTCCCCATGCCCTGAATAAATTCTATACTATAATATCCTGGTACCTCAGGGAGAAGGGATGCCTCACATGGGCTATTTACACAACCACATATACACTGTTGGGATTAAATTAAGTATTTTCAAATGAGCCTCCCCAGCTCCAAGTGGAAGTGCCTGGCTTTAATCACAGCTTCCTCACAGAGGACAGAGGGAGTCAGCATGGGAATGAACCTTGGGGCCACTGCTTGTCAGATAGGGGCTGAGAACCATCAGGAAGACTCCATTGATAAAATAAAATGCAGAGAGCTTTATGATATATACTGTGTATTTGATGAGGAATAAAATCATTGGTGCTTGAGAGATCGTTCAGTGGTTAGAAAACAAACTGCTCTTTCTGAGTTTCTTGCTCTAATACCCAGCACCCACACAGAGGCTCACACTCACCTAGCTTCCGGTTTCAGGGGAGAGATTGTACTTACACAGTGACACATTCACAATGGAAATAAATATTTAAATTCATATTGATTAATTTTATTTAAAATAAATACATATTAAATTAATTTTATCCAGATTATTTTAAAAGTAAGCTTATATAAAATTAATTTTACATAAGTTAACAATAATTAAATTAATACTAGATTTTATTTATTTAAGACAGTGCTCACTGCTGACCTTTGACCCTAGCCCATAACCTCTGACCCCTCTTCAGGACTCATGGAGCAAGTCCATACCTATAGCACACCTATAGCACCTATAACTGCTGGACCAGATGTGAGGTTTCCCAGTCATCCTGGTCTGCCCTGAGATAATGCACCTGCCCACCGGGACTGGAAACAGGCAAACCAGGCCCCAAAACAGGGTATCTAGGAAAGGAAGCAGGTCTTCAAGGATGGAAAGAGGACATTGGGAATGGAAACAGGGTACGGGAACCAGAACAGGGCATCAGGCCGCAAGCTCTGCATGGACGACAGGAAATAGGACGGGGCCCGGAAACAAGGCTTCATGGACAGGGAACAAGATTTCATGGGCCAGAAACAGGGTATCGGTAAACAGAAAAACAGCACTGGGAATTGGAAACAGGGCACTGGGAACTGGAAGCAGGGAACCAAGCACTGGAAACAGGACATGGGGATCAGAAACAAGATATCAGGGTCCAGAAACGTAAGCATTGTCATCCAGAAACAGGGCATCAGGATCAGAAACAGGGGATGGGGGACCAGTAATAGGGCATCAGGGACCGAACAGGGCATCATGAACCAGAAACAGGGTATTGGGTACTGAAACATGGAATTGGGAAATGGAAACAGGGCAGAGAAAGTACTGTGAACAGAGTTATAAACAAGGGGACATTATGAGGTGTGCGGACACATCACAGGGGACCGATTATAAACATTTTAAAATGACTTGTTTATTTTTATCTTATTTGCATTTGTGTTCAGTCTTGATTTTGCCTCAGATCCCCTGGAAGTTGAATTACAGGGAGTTGCGAGCTTCCCTGCAGGTGCTGGGAATCAAACCCAGGCACTCAGGTAGAGCAGCAGCTGGTGCTGTTAAGCTCAGAGCTGTCTCTCTAGGCCCTAGTTATTAATACTTTTAATTATATGAGTTTGCTAGTTTGTTTGTGTGATTGATTGATTGACTGATTTAGCTCTTAACAGAAACGTGCCAAGACCTGGAAAAACTATTAAGAGATACTTCTGAGAAAATACCCATGATGCACAGCGACCAAGGAAAGAAAATTTACAAGCAGATACATGGCAGCACCTTTGTGTCCTTGTGAGGTAATGAGCGCTGTTGACAGTTGGAGATGAGCTCACTGCGTTTATGTGCCTCTGTCCCCTGCCTCTCTCTTCCCCTACATCCCCTGTGAGTGTGTCTGTGTGTGCTGCACATGCATGTGCTGACGTACCACATTGTATGTAATGATGTCTTAGGTACATTTTCTTCTCTTTCCCCCTCATCTCTGTGTGTGTGTGTTTGTGTGTGTGTGTGTGTGTGTGTGTGTGTGTGTGTGTGTGTGTGAAACACACAGGTGCTGATTTTCAGCATGTATCTTTAATTGAGAAATCGTTTATCTATCTTTAATTTTTAGATTTTTTTCCATGTGAATGTTAAATTTGATCAGAATTTATTTTCTCAGAAATTTTGATGTAAATTTTCAATTTCAAAATATTTTTCTACATTTATTTCTAGTTTAATTGTGAAAAAATTTAAGTCTCCATTTTAAAAATTATTCTTTTTTTATTTGATTTTTCAATTTTATCTAAATTCTGTAATATATTTCTACAATTTTCCCTGAAAATATTTATAGGGCAAATATTAAATTATTTCAAAATATGTTTCTAAATGCCTCTTCAATTTTTGAATAAACATTTTCAGTCTTTTATCTTATTAGAATTATTTCCCATGTGAATCATCAGTTTTGCCAGAATTTTGTTGAAATAATTTTTTATTTTTCTCAGAAAAATTATTGATGTATATATAAAATATTTTTAATATTTTCTTTCATGTGTCATCAATTTTGGGAGAAATATTTTCTATCTGGTTTATTTTATCATTATTATTGCATGTGAATTTTAATTTTATCATATTTCTCTCTATACATTCCTTCAATGTTCTCAGAAATATTTTTATGTATAGATAATGTTTTTACAAAATTTTCATACATGTGTTTTACATATTTTGAAGTATATTTGCAGGGTCTTCAATTTTATTATTATTTTTCCATGTCAATCTCCAGTTTTATGTGATTTCTGTTCATACATTTGTTCAGTTTCCTTCCAAATGTTTCAGATGTGAATTTGAAATTTTAACAAAATGTTTTTCTCTATGTGTTTTCAGGTTTTCGAGAAATGTTTCCCGACTTCTCTCTTTTTTTCCTTTTTTGTTTTTTTTCTTTTGGTTGTATTTTATTTATTTCATTTTTTAAACTTTAATTTTAAAAACGAAGATAAATGTACAAATTTTTAAGCATTTTTGCATAAAAGTACAAGAATATATTTTTTATAAAGTTGTAATTTAGTATTTGTGGTTACATATACAAACACATATGTATATATGTAACAATAATATAGGAATAGAGGTTATTAATTGAGGGGATAGGAGAGAAACTGGGATGGGCTGTAGGAAGGAAAGGGGGATGTGATACAGTTCTATTTTAATTGAAATATGTTCTTTTTTTTTTTCTTGAACTTCACACATTTTGTGATTTGTTTCTGGGGTGTTCAGAGCTTTATGGGGTTAGTGTCCCATTAACAGTGACTGCATATTTTGTCTGTTCTTTTGTGACTGGGTTATCTAACTCAGGATGATATTCTCTAGATGCATCCATTTTCTTAAGAATTTGGTTAAGTCATTGTTTCTGGTGTCTGAGTAGTATTCCATTGTGTAAATGTACCACAATTTTTGTATCCATTCATCTTCTGAAGGACATCTGGGTTCTTTCTAGCTTCTGGCTATTATAAATAGAGCTGCAATGAACATTGTGGTGCATGTATCTTTGTTGTATGTTGGAGCATCTCTTGGGCAAATGCCCAAAAGTAGAATAACTGGGTCTTCAGGTAGTACTATGTCCATTTTTCTGAGGAAACTCCAGACTCATTTCCAGAGTGGTTGTATCAGTTTACAACCCCACCAGCAGCGGAGAAGTGTTCCTCTTTCTCCACATCCTCGCCAGCATCTATTGTCATCTGAGTTTTGGACCTTGGCCAATCTGAATGGTTTGAGGGTTGTTTTGGTTTGCATTTCCCTGATGGCCAAGGATGTTGAGCACTCCTTAGATGTTTCTCAGCAATTCAATATTCCTCGATTGAGAACTTTTTGTTTAAGTCTGTACCTCATTTTTTAATAGGGTTTTTTGATTCTCTGTTATCTCCCTTTTTGAGTTCTTGGTATACCTTGGATATTAGGCCTCTATCTACTGTGTGGTTTGTAAATATCTTTTCCCACTCTGTTAGCTGCCGTTTTTGTTTTCATGATAGTGTCTTTAGCCTTAGAGAAACTTTGCAATCTCATTAAGTCCCATTATTATTATTTTTCCATGTCAATCTCCAGTTTTTTGTGATTTCTGTTCGTATATTTGTTCAGTTTCCTTCAAAGAATTTCAGATGTGAATGTGGAATTTTATCAAAACATTTTTTTCTATGTGTCTTAAGATTATCGAGAAACGTTTTGTGTTTTCTCTTTTATCTGTAATCAGTATTATATTCTATGTAAATCTTGAAATTTATCAGAAATTTTTTATATGTATTTTCAATTTTTTAGAAATTATTTGATGTAATTTTTGTGTTTTTTAAAATGTTTTCTACATACATGTTCAATATTTGTTAAATGTTTTTATATCTTCTATCATAACATGATTTTTCTAGTTGTGAGTCTTCAATTTTATCAGATTTCTTTCTTCACATTCTTTCTATTTCTTAGAAATATGTTTGTTTTATATATTATTTTTTAAAAAATCTTTTACATGGGTTTTCAAGGATTTAAATAATATTTACTTTTTCTTGCATTTTAACATGACTTTTTTCATGGTAACCTTCAATTTTATCAAAATTTTTATATATTTCTTGAAATTTTCAGAAATATTTTTGAAGAGAATGTAGAATTATTTAAATAGTTTTTCTTTATTTGTCTGCATTTTTTTGAAAAACATATTTTACTCCTCTCTTTTATCGTATTTTATACTTGAAACTTTCATTTTCATCAGAAGTTTATTCTATTTTTTTCAGTTTTCTCAGAAAAATGTCCAAGTATATATTAAAATTTTCATAAAATTTTTCTATATTCGTCTTCATGTTTTAGAATGATATTTTCTGTCTTTTATGTTAGCAGGATTATTTCCCATGTGAATGTTCAACTCTATCAAAAATAACTTGATACAATTATTTAATTTTCTTAGAAATATTTTGGATGTAAATACATAGTTTATTCCAAAAATTTTTCCACATGTGTCTTCAGGTTTTGGGAAATACTTTCTACATGATATATTTTATCATTGTTATTGTATGTAAATTTTAATTTTATCAGAGTGTTTTCTATATACTTCTTCAATTTTCTCAGAAATATTAGCAATACAAATTTTCATTTTTAAACGGTTTCTGCAGAAGCATCTTCATTTTTGAAATTTTTTTTCTTCTTTTTTTTAGGACTATTTTTCATGAGAATCTTCAAATTTATCAAAATATTTCTGTGTATTTTTCAAATTTATTCAAAGAATATTTTATGTAAATTTTAATTTGTCAAAAAATGTTTCTAAATGCCTGTTTACTTTTCTTAATAATACTTTTGCATTCTGTTTTAGTAGGATTATATTCCATGTGAATATCCAATTTTATGAAAATTCTTTCTATATATTTGTTCAATTTTCTCAGAAGTATTTTCAATATAAATATGTATTTTTCAGAAAAGAGTTTCTTAATGTATCTTCAATTTTGAGATTGACATTTTCTGCTTCTTTTTTACCATGATTATCTTAAAGGTGAATTTTCGATATTATCACAATTGTTTCTATATATTTCTTCAATTTTTTTCAGCAGTATTTTCGAGATAAATTTTCTAGTTTTTCTAAAAAAATTCTACATTCTTTAATTATGTGAGTAATATTTTCTATGCATTCTTTTTATCTTGTTTTTTTTTTTTTTTATAGAAACCTTTGATTTTATCAGAATTCTGTCTTGGCAGTTCTCAAGTTTTCTCTCAAATATTTTCAATGTATATATGAATTTTTATCAAAATTTTTTTCTACATATATTTTCAGTTTTCCGAGAAATTTTGTAGAGAGCTTTTGGGGTCTCTTGGCAGGAATCTGACATGGGGCCAGGAAAAGAAAGTAGAGCTACTCCAGAAAGGAATTTGACATTGGGCTAGGACAGGGAATTAAGCTCAGAGAGGAATCTGATTTCAGGATCAAATAGAGAAATAGGCTTCAGGCAATAACTTCACTTTGGGCTAGGACAGGAAAGTAGGTTCAGATAATCCCATCATCTTTACAACCCTCCTTAGAAATAGTGATTATGGAATTTTCTATGGCCTTTCTTGTTCTCTTAACCTAGACCTGGCCTTATTATTATCTGCATGTAATTAAAATGGAATAAAAGAGAGTTAAAGGATTGAACCTGCCTTTCAGCCTCAGAACTGGCTGGGGTCATGCTGCAGTTTTGTCTAATCATCTCTTTTTCTTTAATCCTAGCTCTGCTGCTGGAGAATCTCTTTGACTGAGCTGGTTTGGTGAGGTGGAACTCAATGTGAGGCTCCAGTGGATATAGTGAAGGACACCATGGGAAAGGAAGGGCATGCAGAGGAAAGTTTTGAAAAGTCTCAACCAGCAGTGAGTAAACCCTAAAAGAATGGGGCTTGGCAATGGCACAATGCCATTTATATATATGCTTAAAATATGCTAAAGAATAGAGCATAAATAAGTCAGAAACAAGTTATCCAGTTTCTGATTTTTAAAGAAGAAATCTGTCCTTGGTTGCCTGCAGAAGGTTCTGTAAGTTTACAGACATGAGATAAAGTAGGAGAAGGAATAAAAGGGCTCTATAAAATCCATGGTTTTGATAAAATGTTCTATGTTCCATGGCTATGTTGGATGGCCTGTCCACTGAAGATCATTCACCTGCAGATTGGAAAAGAATAGCTCATGCATGTCTAGGGTGACTAAATTTTTTGCTGTGGAAAACAGAATTTTTTGAAAGATGTCAGCAAACAGCAGAATTAAAAGCTACATCAAACTATCCAGTTACTTATGAAATGCTAACAGGAGAAAGTCAATATCGCGATATTCAGGATCTATGCTGGGAAAGACATGATTGCAGAGACTCAGAGACTCTTCACACATGGTCAAAATGAGTCCAAGAGGTAAAACTTTTAGAGATTTGATTTTAGCACACCTTCTTTAAGGGGCCAACAGTATAGAACCTGAACCCTCACATTGCTTTGAAGACAAGGATGGACAGACATATTCTGTGCCAAGTGCTGGGGTTAAGACCCTCTTAGTCACTCACCAATAGTATTGATTTTCTTGATTCAATTCCTGGAACTTGTACAAGGCCTCACTTTTCTTCTGGGGCATTTCCTGAAGGTCATTCATCACCTCATGATGCTGTGTTTTCATCTTATGGGACTCAGAATTGATCCTGGGGAGGACATGGCAAAAGACCAAATAACCCTTTGAAATAAGATTCAAGGATCACATGAATTCAAACTGAAATGTGACCTTAGGCAGTGGGGTAAGTAGTCCAAACAAACACTATTGGGATGAAGCCCCTGTGGATATCTAGTTCTGAAGAGCAGGAATCCCAGCCTGACACATGGGATTCTAAGTAGAGATAGAGCCGATATTCACTGTCTGAAGGGAAGAAAAAGTTATCAGTATCTGAATATCCAAGACTGATTCATCAGGTTAGACAGGGGAACAGAAAAAAATGGAGAGGAACTCAGTAATCACCAACAGGGAGAAGGGAGGCCAGGTATTCCTGGTGGTCATGAACTCTGCCCAGAGTTCATGGCAAATTTCAATGTGAATTCATGAAACTAGAGTATGCTTACGTGGTTTTATTACATTAACACTGTCTGGTCAGATTAGCCAAGCAGGAAAGCTGCAAAAGGGCCAAGGTTTCCACCAGTCTTGAAACCACTACTCTTCTTTAGGTCTCCACAAGGTGAAGATTAACAGTGAGTTCTGCAAACAAGGTTCTTGTCTTTTTAGGGGACCAGCTTTAGGCAGCAGATTTTGGAAGTGGCAGAGTCAGACATGAAACTGGTGTTTTAGTTACACCTTTACACTTCCATAGCAGCTTTTCTCAAGAGGGAGACCAAATTTCAGGGCCATGTTTCTCTACACAGTAAAATTCGGGAGGTGATACTCATTTGCAAGTCAGAAATGACAGTGACTCTTAGCCAGCCTGTGAGGCATATAGTTAAGTGAACTGGGGGTGACATCATGCTTGGAATAAGTCCTGGATCTATTGTTACTTTTTTATTGCTCAGCTTTCTAAGCAGTAGCTTCTGTCATGGTTGCTTTGTGTATTTCAAATATGTAGGCAAGGCCTTATTGTGGGTCATTCCTAATTATTAGCTCTATGACCACTGCGGAATCTGACTTTCCTTCTGGAGGGGACAAGCCCATAAAAATGTGAGACAGAATTAACTGGAGTTATTTTCTTTATAATTCAACATTCTGGGACAGCAAAAGACTTTCAGCTTTGAATTGTTGTAGGAAGGTTTGGGCCAAATTATCTAAGCAGGTAGATTAGTCCTAGCTTTATTTGTGGTTGACTCTGCCTATTCTGATGGACAGAATATGGGAGAGGGCAAGGCCCTACTTCTCATCATGAAGGGTGGGAGAGAAGCTGCCTCCAGTTGAATATTTTTCCAGCTTTTCATGTCATGTATCAGGAAGAGTTTAGCCTTCAGAATTACACAAAAGAACACTTAGGATTCTGGCTTAGTAATTCAACTTAAGTTGTGTGAGGAGTTTCAGTGTCTTTCATGTAGAATGTATGTGTGTTTTTTTTTTTTTTTTTTTTTTTTTTTTTTTTTTTTTTAACCTCAGAGGATTGCATTAAGCATGAGGGAAAATAATCATGTACTTGGCACAGTGTAACCACAGGAAAAGCTAAATTTGAGGACCTTGTGTATGCTGGATAAACCTAGGCCTTTCAGGATGCACTGATTACAAAGGCACTGCATCGGATTAGCTCTGTTAACTGTGACTTTTATATCAACCCCATTTTTTACCAAACAGTGATAAATTTAGGGGAATCCCATATGGGTAGGATAGAGTGGAAGGAGAAGGAGAACCTATACGCATGGGTAGGCGACACTGTTAAGACTAGGGTCTCTTCTTCAGACTGACACATTCTGGCCAGTGTAAATATTTCTATGAGGTAACAATCCATAGAATATTGTGTCTGTCCTCTACATTTTACATGTTATACATTGTTTTTAAATTATGAATTTGTATCACATTTATAAACTTTTGTACCACTTCACTTGTGTGTAGCCTAAAGGACATGTTGTGAAAAAAAAATTCATCCATCTCGTGATTCCTGGATATCAAACTCTGGTCACCAGCTTGGTTTCAAGCATGTTCACCTGCTGTTCCACCCATCGGTGCACTTACCCATTTTTCATTTGGTTTCTGTGGCACAGGACACATAGTCCTGGCTGGCCTGCAACACCTGGGTATCAATCCCTGAGAACAGATTTAACAACACTCATTACCATGCCAAAGTGTTGGAGCTTTAAAGTATAGACACTGCATATTTCCAATAAGTACCTCAGTTTTCCCAGCATGTGTACACTGCAGCACACATGACAAGGCTGCGGTCATAAACTATCTTCAAAAACACATGCTCTGGTCTAGACCTCATTTTACTAGTTTTGTGGATTCAAGTGTGTATAACACACAGCAAAACAAATTGTAAATATACAGAAATAGCTTCTGAAAGGCCCCATATGAAACCATCTACATGGCCTGTCTTTGTGCCTCCCAACGCTTTCTCCAAACCCCTGAGCAATACAGACATTAGTCCATGGAGGGTACCCAAATTCTATTTTCATGCCTTTGAGCAAAATCTATTGTGAAAGTGATATTTCCCTACTTTTGTATTTAACATTCATTGAGCACCCCTAAACATCTAAATGAACCAGATCTTTCATTCTTTTTATTTTATTTTGAAGTTTCAGCATAAGATTAATATTTTTATTCAATACATTTTATTTACATGTCAAAAGTCATCCCCTTTCTCAGTTTCCCCTTGTGATAGTTTGCATATGCTTGGCCCAGGGAGTGCCACTATTGGTATGTGTGGCATTGTTGGAGGATGTGTGTAACTCTGGGAGTGGGCTTGGAGTTACTCCTTCTAGTTGTCTGAGGATTTTCAACCCGTTCCTGGCTTCCTTTGGATAAAGATGTAGAACTCTCAGCTCCTCCAGTACCATGCCTGCCTGGATGCTGCCATGCTTCTGCCTTGTTACTGGACTGAACCTCTGAACCTGTAAGCCAGCCTTAATTAAATGTTATTTGTAAGGCTTGCCTCGGTCATGGTGTCTGTTCACAGCAATAAAACCCTAGCTAATATACCCCTCCATCTCATCCACTCTCTTTTGTTTTTATAAGAGTGCTCTCCAGTTAACCCTTTCACCCTCCCACCTACAACTCCTGCTTCCATCCCTGACATTTCCCTACACCAGGGCACTGAACCTAAGAAGGACCAAGAAATTATCCTCACATAGATGCTCAACAAGGCCCTCCTCTGCTACATATGCTACTGGAGCCATTAATCTTTCCATGTGTATTCTTCGGATTGAGGTTTAGTCCCTAGAAGCTCTGGTTTGTAGGTATTGTTGTTCTTTTGGGTGAAAACCTCTTTAGCTCCTTCAGTCTTTTTTCTAGCTCTTCCATTGAGGACCCTGTTCTCTCTTCAATGGTTGGCTGAGATCATCTGCATCTGTATTGGTCATGCTCTGGCAGAGACTCTCAGGACACAGCTATATCAGGGTCCTGTCACCATATTCTTCTTGGCCTCTGCAATACTGTCTGGATTTGGTGGCTGTATATGTGGTTTATTCCCAATTGGGACAGACTAATGATAGCCTTTGTTTCAGTCTCTGCTACAAAATTTGTCTACATAATTCCTCCTATGAATATTTGTTTCCAACTATAAATAGCACTGAATCATCTGCACTTTCGTTTTCCTGTATCTTGAGCTTCATGTGGTTTGTGAATTGTATCTTGTGTATTCAGAGCTTCGGGTCTATTATTCTTCTGTCAATAAGTGCATGCCAAGAGTGTTCTTTTTATGTCTGTGTTAATATTTTCTAGTTCCATCCATTTACCTACCAATTTCATGAAGTAATTGTTTGTAATAGCTGAGTAGTACTCCAATATGTAAATGTACATTTTCTGTATCCATAATTTCTGTTAAAGGACAACAACTGTTTTTTTTTTTTTTTCTGGCTTCTGGCTATTATAAGGCTGCTATAAGCATAGTAGAACATGTGTCATTGTTATGTGTTGTAACATGTTTGGATATATGCCTAGGAGTTGTATAGCTAGGTACATGGATAGTACTTTGTCAAATTTTCTAATGTGCCTCAAGACTGACTTCCAAAATGGTTATACCAGACTTCAATCCCAGAAATAAATTTGAGTGTTCCTCTTTCTGCATACGTTAGTTGGCATTGGATGCCACATGAGTTTTTAATTTTAGCCATTCTGGCTGATTTGAGGTGGAATTTCATGTTTGTTTTGATTAGTATTTTCCTGGTGACTAAGGATGTTGGACATGTCATTTGTTGCTTTTCAACGCTTCGTTATTCCTCATTTGAGAATTATTAGTTTACCTCTGTTGCCCAATATATTAATAGGTTTATTTGATTCTCCAAATCAAATTTCTTCAGGTCTTTGTATACATTGGCTATTAGTTCTCTATCCGATTTAAATTTCACAAAGGTCTTTTCACAATCTATTGGTGGTTGTTTTGTCCTACTGACAGTGTCCTCGCCTTACAGAAGCTTCACAATTTTATGAGGTGGCATTTGTTGAGTCTTTATCTTATAGTATAAGCCATTTATGTGCTCTTAAGGAATTTTCTCCAGTGATCGTGTGCTTGAGGCTCTACCCTAAGTTCACTTCTATTAGGTTGAGTGTATCTTGTTTTCTGTTGAGATGCATGGACCACTTGGACTTGAGATTTATACAATGAGATAAGGATGAATAGATTTGCATTCTTCTTCATGCTGACCACCAATTGATCCATCACCATTGTTTAAAAATCATGTCTCTTATGACACTGGATTATTTTAGCATATTTTTCAAAGGTCAAGTGACTACAGATGTGCAAGTTTATTTCTCAGTCTTCGATTTTATTCCATTGATGTACCTTCCTGTCCCTGTACCAATACCATACAGGTTTTTTTTGATTATTATTATCATTTTTGCTCAGTAATACAGCTTGAATTCAGGGATGATGATTCTTCCTGGATGTTACAAGTAAGGATTGATGTTCACTGTTTACACAGCAGCTCAGCAATTGGCACACACTTAATGAGGGTAATAGAAAATTCTTTAACACTGAAAGATTACCATTCTTTAAGGCAGTCAAGGCCTGTACCCACCCAACAAGTGACTTCCTTGGATTCATATTTGTGCTTGTCTTTAGCACAATACAGGAAACAAGGGAGCAAGGCATCCTAGATAGCCTGCAAAGATGCTATCTCCATCCAGAATTTATGTTGGCAATAAATAATTGCAGCAGATTCATGCTATGGCACCAGCAGAGTCACCTTGTCTGCTCTTAATCTTAGCTTACCTGGCAAATGTCTGAGGACTAAGAGTATCAGAGAAAACAGAACAGCATACCCTAGTTTAAAAGTCTCTCTGCTGAAACTATAAGAGGGTTTTTATTATTTTTTTTTGTTTTAGGATTTCTTAATTAGAAATATCTAGAAAGCTGTTCACAGTTGGCACATGTAGTAGTCCCAGCACTCAGAAGGTGTTTTAAGAATTGATGCCTTGTTCTTTTTCTTCTGGTTGTGTTTTTGTATTTTTAATTTTGTAATCTCCACCCAGCTACTAGTTTCATACCTAGAATGTTCATACCATGCTCTGTAATGCCAGATGAGTCATATTAATCAATACTTTTATTGTGATCAGCCCACTACAGACAATGCTATTATTCATTTTCAAATAAGGAAAACAGTTATTGAGAAGGTACTTAACCAGTTTGTACTCACATATCCAAGATATCATAACTATAGAATGACATTCCGACCTTTTAGATTACCTATTACTCCCATTTTAGAGGACATGGATAAGTGACATGGAAAATCAATGTTGGGAATTTGTAATTTCAATTATAAACTCAGAAGTATGTGTACATGTGTATATATGCATTTTGTTTTTAATTTGAGATATAAATTTTTCAGAGAATCTGAGACCTAAATAGGTCTTGGCCAATCTTTGTAAACTGCATATACTTTAATGAGTCAAGACTGTCTTCTCTTTGTGTTGGGAGTGTACTTGAAAAAAAAGATTTTAATTTATATCTACAGGTAGCCTAAGCCCTAAGGATCAGGATGAATTCAGAAACTGTCGTTGGGTTATGCACTGAGCCATAACTGGATGTCCCATCTTCAGGCTGTGGAGCCATGCTTATTACTGAGAAAACAAATCACCTAATATCACAGATATCAAGATGGCAAGAGGCAATCACAAAAACATAAGCAATGGAAACAAAGACAATCTGGTGCCATCAAACACAGCACAATTACTGAGCTCTTATCAGCTGACCTACTTCATCCAATGTCTGGTATCATAGACCACCAGTTTCAGTTGGCTAAGATCTTACATGACTGTTGTATCTTACTATTTCCAAAGCCTGTCCGATGTCTTTTTTCTCCCCATGTCCCTCTTCTTCCTTCTGTAACCCAAAGGCCCCATCGTTTTCTTTAGGGCCAGCAATTAACTTCTGCCTTCTTTATTGACATAATCAAGACTCAATTAGGGAATCAAATTTATGTATCAGTTTCTGCCCCTTACAAAATGTCATCAAATACTGGCAAGGAGATGGTGGACTTTTCTTCTCTGACTTTCATAATTAGATCGCTAAATTTTCTAATGCTCTTTAAACTCTTAAATTCGTAAGACAAACATAGTTTGCACTTTGTGCCTTATGTGTTCTTTCAACTGATTAGAAAGTAAGTTACATGTTACATAGTAAAATCGTGTATTGCTACCTCTCATTGCCATTGATATGGCAAACAAGGCCTTCATTGTTCCTGTACAGCCTGTACAAGTTAAATTCTGCTCAGTAGAACTCAGAGATGTTCCTGAACAACTGTTGGCCTACAGTTGTTTGATCTCCACATCTTCACTAAATCAATCTGCAGGACTGGTGGGTGTTAGAACTGATTTTTTGGTGTCATTTCAATGAATATTTAGATATTTCATAAGAATCTGCATAATCTTTGCTTGTCTAGTTTTGTAATAGCAACAGTAGTTTAATCATTGGAGTGCTTACATGTAGAATTCATTCATTAGGTGTCACAAAAATGCCAGTGTCCTTATGATATCATTTTCATCACATTTATTAGCTGCACTGGGTTGTGCAAGAGGCAGTGTGGGCACACAGGCCCTGCTGCTGGGGACAGTTGTAAGCAGTGGCTACAGTGATTAGGCTGTGGGTCTGGATGGCAGGCAGTGTAGAGCAGTGTGGCTGCCACCTCAGCCACCACCAAGGAGCAGCATGTAGGGTCACTGGAGTGTGTGTGGGCTCTGTAGGCAGAGGAGTAATAGGGCTGCAGTTTGTGGAAGTGGGTCAGTTCAGCAGTTGTAGCAACCTCAGCCCCACCACTCCCTAACACCTCTGGTGGCCAGAAATGGGGGGAAAAGCCTGAGAAACTTAGGCTGTGGTGCAGTTTGTGCAATGGTTTTCAGGCCAAGCCCAGGTAGAGCAGCACATCACCTAAACCAAGCAAACCAAAGGATCACAGGGCTCAAGAGGTGCCCCTGATGACACAGGCCAGTACTTGTCTGTGTTTCGAATAAAATGGGAGCACAGGTCATAGGGGTAGAAGCCAATAGTGTGGAAGTTGCAGTAGAGCTCCATCATGTAGTTGGGGTGTGGGGAGGGGCTGCACAGCTCATGGAAGTCATGTGCAAACTGACATGTCTCTCGTCCTTGCACGTTGTTGTCATCCTTGTCATTGTCATCATCCTCCTCCTGCTCTTTCTTTTTCTTCTTCCTGCTCCTCTTCCTCCTCTTTCCTCTTCTTCTTCTTTTTAAATTTTCTACTGGCAACCATACTGTTTCAGATCTTATGACCTTTTCTTAATGCTACTGGGAAGCACTTTGCTGTGACAAAGCCCCATTTGCCTATTCTCAGTCTTACTGCCCAAGATTCCTCTTGGGACTTTGGAGACATTGGTGGTAAAGCTGAGCTGGAACCTGTGATTCCCAACATGAATTCCATTATTCTTTCTCCACCGTAAGATAAATGCATAAAGTTTTTGCTCAGGCAAATATTATGAAATGTTCCTTTCTTTTTTGTATCGGGAGGGGTACTTTTGGGGTTTTTGTTTATTTATTTAGTTATTTATTTATTTAGGCTATTACTCGATAGCTCTGGTGAACTGCAACATGTTATTTAGGGAAGGTTAGTCTTGTACTCACAGAGAGCTGTCTGCCTGTGTCTCTTGAGAGCTCCAGTTAAAAGTGTGAGGTATGTCATCAATTCATCTATTTTGATTTGACTTGTTTATGGAGTATGATAGTTGTGTAGTTTTTTATTTTTTTTTCCTTTTTACCCACAGACATCTAGTTTCCACAATATAATTTATTTCTGTGTGTGTGTGTGTTAAGAGTTTTTTTTTTTTTCAACTTTATTTTTTTAAAAACAGAGATACATTTTAAAGCATTTTGGAATAAAACTATATATTTTTCTCAGTACTTTTTTCTGAAAGTTTGATCGTATGCATTGAATTCTTACTAGTTATAATGAGCATAAAGTACATTTAAAATAACATAACATGGAAATGGTAAAAGTTTTCTTGGTGTTTAAAGATTTAACATATGATTTTAAATACCAAAAATTGCCACGAGGCTATCTTCTTAACTTTTGAGTTATTAATGATTTAAAATCTAGGTGTACCCACTCTGAGAAGGTGCTATAAACTTGTTTTTTTTTTTTTTTTTTTTTTTTTTTGAACTTAATATAGTCTGTGATTTGTTTCTTGGGTATTCATAGATTTCTGGGGCTAGTATCCAATTATCAGTGACTGCATATTATGTCTTTTCTTTTATGAATGGGATACCGCACTCATAATGATATTTTCTAGATGCATCCATTTTCCTAGGAATTTCATAAAGTCATTGTTTCTAATAGCTGAGTAGTACTCCATTGTGTGAATATACCACAAGTTCTGTATCCATTCATTTACTGAAGGACATGTGGGTTCTTTACAGCTTTTGACTATTATAAATAAGGCTGCTATCAACATGGTGGAGCATGTGTCCTTATTGTGTATTGCAGCATCTTTGGGGAATATGCCCAGAAGTGGAATAGCTGGGTCTTCAAGTAGTACTATGTCCAACTTTTTAAGGAACTGCCAGATTGAATTCCAGAGTGGTTGTACCAGCTTACAGCCTCACCAACGATGGAGGAATGTGCCTCTTGCTCTGCATCCTTGCCACCATCTGCTATCATCTGAATTTTTGATCTTAGCCATCTTGATTTTTTGAGTTGGAATCTCTGGTTTGTTTTGATTTCCATTTTCCTGATGACTAGGGATGTTGAACATTTCCTTAGGTACTTCTCAGCCATTCAATATTCCACAACTGTGAATATATTTTAGATCTGTACTCCAGAATTCTTTTTTAGATCTGCACCTTCTTTTTAAAAGGATTGTTAGATTCTCTGGAGTCTAAATTTTTCAGTGTTTTGTATATATTAGTTATTAGTCCCTTATCAGATATGGGAGTTGTAAAGATCTTTTCCCAATCTGTTGGTTGTCATTTGTTTTCTTGACAGTGTCCTTAGCCTTACAGAAACGTTGGAATCTCACTAAGTCCCATTTATCCATTCTAGATCTTAGAGCACAAGCCATTGTTCTGTTCAGAAACTTTTCTCCTGTGCCTGTGTATTCTAAGTTTTTCCTCAATTTCTCTTCTAAGAGTTGAAGTATACCTGGTATTATGTGGATGTCTTCGATCCACTTGGAATTGACCTTTGTAAAAGGAGGTAGGAAAGATTGATTTTCATTCTTCTGCATGCTGACTGCCAGTTGAAACAACACCATTTGTTAAAGAGTCTGTCCTTTTTCCAAGGAATGTTTTCAGCTCCATTTTCAATGATCAAGTGACCTTAGGTGTGTGGATTCATTACTGGGTCCTCAGTTTTGTTCCATTGATATACCTGTCTATCTCTGTACCAGTACCATGCAGTTTTTAACACAAATTCTTTGTAATATAGTTTGGAATCAGGGATGGTGATTCCCACAGAGGTGTTTTACTTTTGAGAATAGCTTTCACTATTCTCGTATATTTTGTTATTCCAGATGAATTGGTTTTTTTCAACTCTCTGAAGAATTGAGTTGGAATTTTGCTGGGAATTGCATTGAATCTCTAGATTGCTTTTTGCAATTCATGAGCATGGGAAATCTTTCCAACTTCTGAGATCTTCTTCAATTTCCTTCCTCAGATTCTTGAAGTTTTTCTCATACAGAACCTCCATTTGCTTGTTTAGAGGCACCCCAGATATTTTTATCATTTTTGTGAGTATTGTGAGGGGTGTTGATTCCCTAATTTTTTGCTCAGCCTGTTTATCATTTGAGTAAAGGAAGGCAGGAAATTTTTTGAGTTAAATTTATATCCAGCCACTTTGCTGAAGATGTTTATTAGTTGTAAAAGTTTTCTGAAAAAAATTTTTGGGGTCACTTAAGTATACTCTCATATCATTTGCAAATAGTGATATTTTGACTTCTTCCTTTCCAATGTGAATCCCTATGATTTCTTTTTGTTGTCTAATTGCTCTGGCCAAGACTTCCAGTCTATATTGAATAGGTAGGGGATAGTGGCCAGCCTTTTCTAGTCCCTGATTTTAATGGGATTGCTTTAAGTTTCTCTCCATTTAGTAAGTTATTGGCTACTGGTTTGCTCTATATTGCTTTTACTATGTTTATTTATGGGCTTGTAGCATACTTTGAGATTAGAGTCCACGGATGTTGTTTTTATCTCAGTAACATTTTTGTTCAGATAATGTTTACGGGCCCTAAAATAAGAGGTTTGGCAAGTTGGGTGGTTTCACTAGGAAATGATCCTCTTGCTCAAATGTCTTTTGCTAAGGATTCTTTTAGAACTGCATAGGGTTTCACCATTCCTTAGATAGATAAACAGGCCTTAGAACATACTCCTATGTACATTTACCTTATTGAATAGGACTATGGAGACAGTTGGTGGTAAATCTGGGCCAGATTCCAAGATTTCTAAAGCTACCACCATTACTCTCTCCCCATTGTAAACTAAATGTATAGGAAAAAAGTCATGGAGGCAGGAGACATATGCAAAATATACTTGTAAAACAAATCTAGGAGTACCTTCAATGAACACTGATTTAAAGAAATTGCTGGCAGTGTTTCATTTGGAGAAGTGCCTTTTGCTTTTTTTTAACAAATGATCTCTATTTTTAGTAAATTACCATGTATCTCTCTTGGAGTTCTTTGCCCTGGACATGAGAATCTGGAAGACTCTTGAGAATGGGATTAGTCCATGAGCTGAGAAAAGACATGAGTCCCATGACTGTTTAATGGTTATTTATACAGTACCTACGACTTCTGACGTTTCTCCAGTACAGAGATTTCTTGATCCTGATCTGTTTATTACATAATTTATTTAATACCTTCACTCCCAGGAGAGTTCTCAAGTCTCCATTTCATTTGACAGACTCATCTACATTGTCATGCAGGATGACACATGAGAGATCTCCTTCAACCCTGAAAATAAGAGATGAAAAGTCATGATCCTGACACACTAATGCCTTACATGCATGCCTAAAAATTTAAACATTTAGCATGCCTATTCCAAGTATGTTTCCCTTTGTGTCTCAAGAAACTTCCCTCTTTGGTTGGGTGTGATCCAGTCCAACTAATACACCACACAAGTAAAACAAATGTCTAGGACAAGGGCAAGAGAGATGGCTTTTATCCATTTGAGGCTTTAATTCTCATAGTGGCTAAAAAAGCAGTTAACAATCCTCTATCACAGCAGTTTCAGATGGAATCCATTGATCTCTGCTGGACAATGTGGGTATTACATGCATGTAGAACACAGACCTCCAGGAAGTAAAACACCCACACATATAAAAAAAATTTCAGAATGTGAGGGGATATTGAACACACACCCTAATACTAAATGATCTTAGTGCCATAGCTCAAAGTTTGTGTGCTGAGGTAAGATTCTGAAATTTTCTCAAGTCCAAATCATAATTGAAAAGCAAGCAAACAAACAAACAAAAAACCCCAAAACACTAATGACTCTTGTGAAGTTTTATAAAATGTTCCCAGGTTGTTGCTTTTGATCCCAGCTACTTTGGCTAGCTAGACAGAAATTTCTCATTATACTGTATTCTGATTTGTCCTGAGGGGAGCTTATGGTTGTGGTACTTTTAAGATTAAAAAAGACCAGAACATACAGAACATCACAGAATAAGTGGTTAGCAATGCCCTTCACTGAGGCAAGTTATTTTTCTGTGTCAGGAGCTGCTGAGCACAAGATCAATATCCAGAAAGGGGAGGAGCTGGTTGTTGACCCTTGTTAGGTGTACCTGCCAGGTCAGCTATCCAGCAAACACCAGCTTTATTCAGAGGACACCCTAGTACAACCTTTCAGCTAAGGTCATTCTAAGCATTCTGAAAGGAGAAGGGACAAAGAGTACCTGGGCCTGAATTTTATTTTCAGATTTAAAAAAAGAAATTTTGAAACTGAATTGTGAACTAAACATTGTGCAAGAATTAAAATAAAATGCAACATTACTTCAGTAGTCAATATATATTATATTGAAAAATAACAGTTTAGCAATTTCGGAATCTCATTTCACAATAGGTGTGAGCAGCCTAGAAAACCATTTGGAGGCCTTCTAGGGAGTCTGGCTAAAACTTAAACAAACTCTCTTGTTTCTAGAATGCAGAAACCTGCCTCTGTTCTACTTGTGAACCACGAAATCTGTGAAACCCAGAGAAACCATCTCACAGAAAATCTATGTACACTGAAGAGATGATATGATCTACAATTCTGTACTGCATGAAAATCTTCCCAATGGTTAGCATTAAACTCTCAAGTTATACTCATGAAGAAAGAGATGACACCCCAGCTATGTGTGTGAGTATTCTAGGACTTTTTCTAAGGAGACATAAGTGACATTAGGCTGAGGTCATAACACAGAACTCAGAAGGGTGGAAGGAGTACACCATCACCATCGCCAGAAACTCTGTGGCCAACATGCATTTTATCATGGACAGAAGGATTTTAAACTGGACGAGATCAATACACTGAGGTGCTTCTAGTTGATTGAGGTAGAGAGTAATATTGAATATCAGTCACCCAACATAGACTATTGTACACGTCCAGGAAATCTACATGGCTCCTGCCATCCTGTGCTACTACTACTCCCTATAGACATCAAAAAGATACTGCATCATTTCCACTAATCCAGGCACACACAAGTGCACACAGACACACATAGATACACACACATTCTCTCTCTCTCAAAACACACACAACAGACACAGAGAAAAATGCAGAGAGAAAAAAAGGGGGGAGAGAAGTTGACACCCAGACACACATTCCACAATACATGCAATTACATGTGCTCACACATGCAAGCAGACTTCATTGCAGAAACATTTTTAGATTCCCAGAAAAGATAAAAGTTCACCCAGGAATGTATGAAGGCACAGGAAACAACCCTTGAATCTTTTGAATGTAGTAAGAACATAGTGGGCATAGCAGATAGACAGCTAGGTCAATAATGTGTTTTCCCCTACTAAACAAACTTTGCCTGTTAGCCAAGCCTGCTTAGCAAGATTCCAAGGTTTTGCACAGTAAACTTGGCTCCCAGCAAAGACACACTGCATGGTATTGGACAAGCCTGTTCCTGCCTCTTGTACACTGTCTCTCTATGGCTCTACAGTGGGCAGCATGTTCCAATAAGTACTCCATTTACTAGAGGCTGCATAACTTTGGAACCAAAAATATGAGACCAGGCAATTACCAAATCTGTATAACCAGGTTGCAAAATAAAACTATTCTCCCTGTAAGGATACAATTTGAAAGATATTTTGAGTAAAATAAGGCTGGCTGGTTCAAGGCCAAGTGGTTGCATGAATGATCACATTTGGAAATGGTCCCTGAATGTGTTCATGAGATCTGGATAGTTCCAACTGCAAAGCTGCTATGAGAAGTACCAGTACAAACGTGATTACCATAATTTTTTTCAGGATACTGACTTCTTGTTCTGGAATTGCTGGGTCAGTGGGGACTGCTGTTTCAATTTCTGAAGAGTTGTACATGGCTTCTCACAGAGCTAGCACATTTTATACTATCAAAAATATCTGAGGGTGCTCATTGTTCCCAATCCTCCTTTAGGCTGATTTTAACTCGGAGAGAATGATTTTGATTAACAGCAGTTACAGAGTGCTACAGACAGAACACGGGGTGAGTGTTTTAGACTATCATGAGGGTTAGGGGCTGTCTGAGGTTCCCTGTTCTTTACTCACATTAGAATTCTGGGCTTTATACTGGATGCATATGCACAACAAGCAAATCAGTCTTTCAAATAATAATGCACAGGACAAACTCCAATGCCAAGGATAACTGAGTCACGTTTAGGGAAAGTTGGAAAGAAAATGTTAACAGGCAATGCAGAGAAAACTACAATGCTGAGAGTATGCAACCTCCTGCTGTATTCCAGTAGCCAGGCACTGCACATTAGGACCATATGATATTCACAAAACTTAAGCCAGCACTTTTGACTCTCAGGCTCATTCATTTGACACAGCAGCATCTTTCGCACCTGCATGTACCACAGTTGTTTGATTTTTAAAAAATGATTTCAATACTGACATATTTTTCTTACAAAATCAGTTGAATATCAGACTTTATAGAATTCATTATCTACTCTTGTACTATTGAGCTAGCTGGCTGGGCCTAAAGGTGGCTGCTGTATTTAGTGAGGCTCCGATGCAAAGAGAACTGACAGAGTTCTTTATCCAGTAAACTTGGCCATTGTTATTTTTTAAGATAATTGTTTTCCAAGTGAATCTGTATATATGGATATAATATACACATATATGTAGAGAAGAACATATCTTCATGCCTTTACACACAAAAGAACACACACATAGAGTTTTATATGCAAGTACCCACTCTGCAAATATCTACATCAAAGAACTATCACCAACCACATATATCCCATGATCATGATAACCCAGACCTAAGCTAAAACACATACATGCACAAACACATACACACAGACACACACATCAGAGACAATCTGCTTTGTGGTATAGGATGTCTATGGGCGTTATGGTTACAGATGAGGACAATCTACCCTGATGCTTCATTAGTTTTACCTACTGCTGTTTGGCAATAGTCCATAAATGTTCATGCTGGCCTTACCACAGAGCTTCATTCTCCTGCTATATGGCATTTCAGTTACCTTCTGCTTTGCTTCAAGCATGTCGTTTTCCTCCCACAATAGCTTTGCTTTTTTCTGCATATGAATTGACTCTCTCTGGAGATAGCAGTTCCAGATGCTGAACCACAAAGAAAATTGGAGACTCCAAACTAGAATTTATCTTCCTCATTCTCCTCCAAATACCATGCACACTTCATGGGTTCTTATCCCCAGACAGACCCAGACTACAGTTCAGATCACTCATGAATCATCACATAGGAAAAGGTCAAATCCAGAGAACAGACCCATTCCAGAAGACACAAAGTACCAATGAAATCCAAGAAGACATGGCTCCCATGTATGCTTATATGTCATTGGAATTATACAACTACTTGTAGGTAGAGAGCAAACTTTCTGTGTAAGTCAAGAGGAGACCCAATAAGTACACATAAATTCTGTATATCTTATGAAATTCAGTTTTGCAAATCTACTTTAAGGGCCCTGGAAGCTCAAGGTTGATTGATATTTCCATCATGATGCAAACCTTTTTTATCTAGAGGATCCTTATTTTGGAAGGAAAATGATCAGAGGTACTTACATACTCTTCACATTTGGTCAAAATAAGTCCAAGAGGTAACAATCCTAGAGCCTTCCACTTTCTATTAAGAGGTAAACAGTACAGAACCTGAACCCTCACATTGCTTCAAAGACAAGGATGGGCAGACATATTCTGTGCATAGTGCTGGAATCAAGTCTCTATTAGTCACTCACCAATAATACTGATTTTATTGCATCAGATCCTGGAACTTTTACAAGGCCTCACTGATCTTCTGTGGCATTTCCTCAAGGTCAGACATCAACTCATGATGCTGTGTCTTCAGCATATGAGACTCAAAGTTGATTCTGGTGTAGGGCATGGCAGAAATCAAATAACTCTTTTGACTAAGGATTCAAGGACCACATGATTCTAACTAGATTAACTACCCCTGCCCATATATTGTATATACTTATTCCTTGGTACTGCATCCTCTAGGATCTTATTAAATTTATTATTATTAGCCTCAGGCCAGTAGAACCAGGGAAGCAAAAGGAGGGATTAATCTCCTTTAGCTTCCTGCGGGTGTTTGAAGGAATAGCTTAGCTCTCCAAGAACTTTCTAAATGCCTGTGCCCCATGCCTTGGTCCAACTTAAATCTGTGATGACTCTTCTCCATTTTTAGACAAGGATTGATAATCATTGTTTCTACTGATTATGTCAATTTCCCAAATGACATAATTAATATTTACAGGGGAAAAGCCTGTAACTTACAGCAGGATATTCTAAGGTTCATCCAAGTTGGACACACAGGTCACATGCTGCTCAAAGTGAGGCTTCTTGGCCTCACAATTGTGATTTAGTGAAAACTGAGTCAACAAAACTACACGGCCATAACTCTCTATAGTCTCTTGAGGTCTTATGTGGAACACACACACACACACACACACAAACACTCACACACTCACACACACACACGAAGGCACACCCAAACACAATCAGAATCCTAAAGAAATACAATGATTTGTCTTGATCTCAGAGTATAATGAACAAAATTTGAGGAAAGCAGTGCTAACATGCTACCAATCCAGTCACACAGTAAGAGAAAGCAAATGAGACCAGGCCCCTCCAGCTGTTGAAAGGACCAATTAAATCCAAAGCAATTTTAGATCAGATAGAAAGAGTTTGACCATAAAGAGCAACATCTAGCCTCTCCCACACACCAAGAATTGTCTAGATTTTTAAAATGAATAGTGGGAGTTCACACAATACTACCAATATCCCCAGACCGGGATTCATTCCATGGGTTCTGATTTACTTTTGGAGGAAACAAAATGCCCTGTTACTCCATCTCACTCCTATATACCTTCAATTCTGTGTTTGAAATCCAGTTAGGAAAAAAAAAAAGAAAAGAAAAGAAAATGAGTTTGGGCATGAGGACAACCTGGAGTTGAAGACTTCTGTGATATGAGGAAACCTGGGGTTAACAGAGAGGGCCCAAGATAGTTTTCAAAATACCAAGCATAATGACTACCTGTTGTTTAAATCTTTGTCAGTGTAATTAGCCAGGATTCCCCGAAGTTCGTCCCTCTCATTTGTGATCTTCTGCAGATAAATTTTCAGCTTTTCCAACCTCTTCATCATCTTCTTATTTTTGGTGTTGCTGGTGGTTGCAGGTTTGGTTAATGCCTTCCCAACAGACCCTGTAGATATATAAACACAAGTAAACTTGTAGAGATAAAAGGACAGAGACAAGAGCAACCATGCTTAGTCCCAAACAGTGGCCCTAGGAAGAGGGAACACTAGAGACACAGTGAATAACAGAAAGAACAGGAAAGCTATCTTCAAGCTGTGCTCCTCAACATGTCCCTGTTTCCAACCACTATCACTAAACACATGCCTCACTCCCTAGTGCAGTCTCCCTGGCCTTGAAACTCATAAGCTGACCAAGGCCAGAAGAATTGGAGGGCATGGTCTCCTCCTATCTGATAGATACAGGTCAGTTCTGGAGTTCATAGTGCTCACCACTAAAAATATTGTCAATAAATACCAACACCTGGCATCTGACACAAGCCAACACATGTGCAGGCTTCTTAAAGTACATGATGAGACTCCCCAAACTACTACCCTTACCCCAGACTGTGTTGCATGCCACATCATTTATGTTTAAGGATAAAGTGTCTGACACCTTGATACATTTCCAGAGGAATATTTCCCTCTCTTACTCAAGTTATCTACAGAAATCTGTTGAGATCAGAGTACTTTTCAACACTGTATTCCTGAGAACAACACATTGTTCCTCTCATAGAGCTATTTCCTGAAATCCTATGCTACTCAGCAGATAATTTAGGTCTCTCAGCAAAGCAACTTCTGGCCTGTCAATTCCTGGCTTTTTGAAAAATTAATCAGAAATTCTTGACTCATGGTCTGCCATTTAGGAATGTCAAGGCTCCAGATCATAAGCCCTACTCCTGGAAAGACTAGCTCAGGCCCACTCCTCCAGTAAGTTCCCCAACCCCTGCCAAGAACTCACTGTGCTTTCCCCAGGACCACTTCTTTTTACCTGTTTTTGAACATGACAGAAGGTTTGCCTCTTTCTGCCTCAGTGTAATCTCTGCTTCTCCTCTATTCTCCCTCCGAATTAGCCTGATCAGCATGGACATCATGCCTACTTGTGAACCCAATAGGCTCTGAAGGAATACCCCACAGGCAGTTTCTATCATCACAACACTGCTGACATCACAGAAGATTCCAGGGCTCTCCTGGATACAAGAGAATTTCCAGGGAATTGACGGCTGATGAAGTCATTGGGAACTGCCACGATCTATATGCTAACCAGCTTGAGCCAAATTGACTAGTTTCTGAGGTGTAATTACTTGAGATCCCCTTTGGAACCTCAGTACCTTTTCCTTCATAAGATAGACATTACTTTGTGCTTAATTTCATATCTAATTAATTGGATGGAAAGTGTTTTTTTCATGGTCATGGCATGGGTGCATCATCTTCAATCAGACATAAAGGTCTATGCTATTTGAATGGGCAAGATTCTACTCCATAATAAATGTACTCTTTGGGTATATTCAGACAGACAGTCCACAGACACAGGATTTTCCAGAGGCCAAAATTATTTTCCTCCACGTTTAATTTTATGCAAGTTTGGTTACATTTTCTTATTGTGCATGCCTTGATGGTGAACATTCTTTCAATGTATACAGACATGAGTTTTTATGAAATATCTCTTTCAGAATCCCATTCTTTTGCAATGAAAACTTCCAAGGACTTGACACCATAGTTCTCCAGGTAAAAGGTACATATCAGTTGAAAAGTTAGTTCCTTTTTCAAAATATAAAATCTCATAGTCTCCATTTCTCCAATACAAGTAATTAAGTAAATATTTGTGAGCAAATGTCATCAGGGCTATTGGAATGTAGCTCTATAGTCCAATTAGCTATCACTTCTCCATTCTCTACCATCCTGAGTTCTCAGGTCCACTCCTGAGGGTGTTGGGAGTTTGGAATATGATACTGTATTTAAGATACATAGGACACAATAGGATGGGTAAGGAATGGAAAGGCCACAAATCTTGTGAAACTTCAATGTTAGTGGATGCATATATTCAGGAGACTTCTTCCTTCTTGACATGGGTGTTCTGAATCCATGGTTAAATACCACCTAATATCTAAGGTATAAGAGTGGGAAAAAATCATGTAAATGCAGGAGCTTTTTTCGAACTCAGAAGTCCCCTCAGTCTTTCAAATAGTGAGATGACTTGCCTTTATAAAGAAATGTATGACCGGGTAATGTGAAAAGAAATAGAGAATTGATATCTATCTGTTGATATCTGAACCTGGGAAACAGTGAGGAAGCAATCTAAACAAATATATAGGGATGAACCTGTTCCTGTATTGGGTACAGCAGGCACAAAGCAAGCAGGAGACACGACCACCATTCTCTAGACTGTACTGAGAGATCTGCAGTGTTTCTTTCCTTCAATGTCCCTTTCTTTATTTTCATGTGTTCAGGTCTCAGAGATCTGCATTCAGAATCAAGGTTCCCCGATATACCTAAATCATTCCCTGTTAATTGACAAGTTTTGGCTTCTCCAAATTGGTTTTTGGGATCATTTACATGGAAAAGTATTTTACAACACTTTACTCTGGAGTCTTGTCTTTCTTTATCAACAGGGTGTGTTTCTTCTATGCACTAAAAGGCAGGATTCTTTTTGTTTCCAGTTGGTTAGGCTGTGTCTTTTATTGTGAATTGAGTCCATTGATATTGAGAGATATTAAAACCCAATGGTTTTTAGTTTCACTTATTTTTGTTTTTCAAATTAGCATTTTGTTTGTGAGAGATTTCTTATTTAATGTTCTTTTTTATTGAAAAACTTTATTTTAAAAAATGATGAATGTACAAATTTTCAGCATTTTTGCATAAAAATATACAAATACATTTTAAGGTTGTAATTAAGTACTTGTGGGTATGTATACATAAACATATGTATATATGTAACAATAATATAGGAAAAAGGGCTACTAATTTGAGGGGATAGGTTAGAAAGTGAAAGGTTCTGTAGAAAGAACAGGGGGATGTGATACAGAGCGAATTAATTAAAATATATTCTTTTTTTCCTTAAACTTCATACAGTCTGTGAGTTGTTTCTGGGGTGTTCAGATCTTTCTGTGGTTAGTATCCCAATATCAGTGACTGCATATTATGTCTGTTCTTTTGTGACTGGGTTATCTCACTCAGGATAATATTCTCTAGATGCATCCATTTTCTTAAGAATTTTGTTAAGCCATTGTGTCTGATAGCTGAGTAGTTCTCCATTGTGTAAATGTACCACAATTCTTGTATCCATTCATCTACTGAAGGACATCTGGGTTCTTTCCAGCTTCTGGTTATTATAAATAGACCTGAAATGATCATTGTGGTGCATGTATGTTTGTACTATGTTGGAGAGTCTTTGGGTGTCTAGGGTAAATGCCCAGAAGTGGAATAACTGGGTCTTCAGGTAGTACTATGTACAATTTTCTGAGGAATCGCCAGACTGATATCAAGAGTGTTTGTATCAGTTTACAACCTCACCAACAGTGGAGAAGTGTTCCTCTTTCTCCACATCCTTGCCAGCATCTGTTGTCATCTGAGTTTTGGACATTGGCCATTCTGACTTGTGTGAGGTGGAATCTCAGGGTTGTTTTGATCTGCATTTCCCTGATGGCTAAGGATGTTGAGCACTTCCTTAGATGTTTCTAGTCATTTGATATTCTTTGATTGAGAACTTTTGGTTCTTCCTGATTTCTGTCATCTCTGGTGAGCAGTCTGATGTAATTCTCACAGATCAGCCTTTGTATATGACTTGACCATTTTTCATGAACCTTTTAATATTCCTTTGTTCTTCTATGCATCTTCTCTTTTGATTAATATGTGATTGGATGATTTTCTACTCTAATCCAATTTATTGGTGTTTTGTGGGCATCATGCACATCTATGGTCCTTTCTTTCTATAGAGCTAAGGAAGTTTTCTACTATGATATGTTTAAGATGTTTTCTGACCTTTTGAACTGGTAACCTTCACCCTCTTCTAGGTCTATTATTCTTAGCATTTATTTTTTCATTGTGTCCTGAATTTACTGGATGTTGTGGTTTAGGAGCTTTTCAAACATCATATTTTCTTTGATTGACTTATCAGTAACTTCTGTGTTATGTCTTACACCTGAGAGTCTTTTTTGCTCTTCTGTATCATGTGATGATAGCATCTGTACCTCCTGATCACTTTAGTGGGTAATCTACAAGTTTCCCCCAACTTGTGATTTCTTTGTATCTATTTCGCTATATAGATCTTAGAAAGTTTTATTCAATTCCTTTAAGTACTTGAATGAATATACCTGTATTTCTTTAAGGGATTTGATTTCTCTTTAAAGGCTACTACCAGTTTGCTTGTGTTTTCTTGTGATTTTAAATGGAGTTTTTTTTTTTTATATCCTCTTTAAAGGACTTTATTATCAGAATAAAGTGAGATTTTTTTTTCTTGGTTATAATTTTGATTTTCATTTGTGTTAGGCTTGCTGTGATGGGAGAACTGTGTTCTGATACCAAATTACATGGGGTCTGTTGCTTATGTTCTTCTGTTTTTTTTTTTTTTTTGCAGTGTAGAAATCTTTCCACACAGAGAATAATCTCTAACAAATGATTATGAGTTTCTCAGGAATCATTTGAAATATGACATTTATAAATCTAAACATAATGAACAGTATTTTTTACCTGCTTACAGTTTTGGAATATTCTCTTTTTAAATTCTTCTCTTTCTCCTCCTCCTCCTCTTTTGCTCTTCCTGCTTCTCTTTCTTTTACTCCTTCTTCTTTTTTACCATTTCCTGAGAAATGTTGAATAATGAGTTCATAGTAGGTATGGGCCACAAGGTAAACAACATTATACCAGTTGTAGCCTTCTTCACTCAGAACCATGTCAGTTTGTGCTGTGCTAACCATTCTGCTTTGTTGGAGAATATAAAATGTTCTATTTCACTAATACTGTTTTCAGAGATTGAACAAATAAAACAATCCACTCTAGAATAGTCTGAGAAATGTCTATTGGATATTTCAAAAGTTCATTGTTTGTATAAATATTGGAATAAAAATCCCAACTCTCAGCATCTGCTTGAGGTTAGCTTCACTGCCTGCTTGCATGCCTTGACCCTGGGAGAGATACACACCCCCCTTTGTTATGCAATTTCATCCAGTCACACTCCACCTCTGGCCTTCCTGTTCCCAGATGCTAAAAGATAATTACAGACTTCCACCCCAGGGGGTGACTCTTACACCCAGCAGCTAGGGAATTTACATACCTCCCCTGTAATTACCTGAGGGTATAATACTGGGACCACTGTCTATGTGGGCAGTTCAATATGAAGAAAACTTTCTGGTAACACGAATAATGGACTTGTGTGTTTCTTTCAAACCCTTAGGCCTACGCCTGGTTTGAAGTAGCTGTTATTGGTACAGGCACCACAAATGGAGGTCCACAATTCCACCCGAAAATGGAGATTCCACCAAGATATGGGAAGGAAGAAACGACCCGTAGGGTTTGCCCCATGGAACTAGCCAGCAAAATAAGTAAGGATAGTGGGGTGGATTGGAGATGGAAACCACTAGTTCTATTTTATGGTTGTTAGATCAGTTGCTGAATTTGCTTAAACAGTAGGGGAACTAGAATCAAGGTAGAAGACTGCAGTAGAATTCACTTGGGCAGCCTAAGTAAATCTTATTGATAGTTAGTAAGAATAGACTTGTGACAAGGATTAAGGAAAGAAGAATTGACTGCTCCTCTCACCATGGCCACATTCTTAGAAATCAAATCCACTGCTGGTAGGTGTGGTGTTTGTGCTTAAGCAAGAAACTTAAAGAGCTAATAGAAAAAGGATATTTCCCATTAGTGTTTCTAAGTCTTTGTAAACAGATTAGAGGTAGTTTATTTGGAAGAGAGAGAAAATAGATCTCGGAAAAGCATGCCTTTCTTTTGTCTTGGACAGTATGGGAGGAGAGGAGGAAAATTATTGTAAACTGTTTCAGAGTTCTTCCAGCAGGAACAGGGGAACAGGAGAATTCCTGACTCTTAGGATCCCACTGGAGAAATGTCCAGTTCTGGTTCTGGGTTCCTAAGGAAGGATATCAGGATCCTGTTGACAAATCTAGTTCTTGTCTCTCTGTATTGTTGTCCCTTGGTGCCAAGATGTCCATGTGTGTCAATTTGTGTCCATGTTTCTGTGTCTGAATGTTGCTCGTGCTTCATGTTCAAAAATAAAATGGTTGCTTACCTCTTGACTTATTCTTAACTTGTGTCTAAAAGGGAAACAATAGAAGGTAAAAAAGAAGAAAAAGAAAAAGAAAAAAAAGGAAGGAGGCTTCAGACTCTACCCCTTAAGTCAGCTCAACTGGAGACCCAATGGGAGTTAGATGTCTTCCCAGGCCACTGGTAAAGGGTGCTGGCTGTGTCTCAGCTTAAAGCAGATGATTGTTTTTCCTAGAAAAATCTCTGACTGTGTTTATTGAGCTCTGCAAGTGACAAGGTGCTCATTTCTTGAATTTACTGATAGAGAAAATGAGAATTTTATATGGTTTAAATATATAAGATGTGTGGTCAGTTCATGTTTGCTTAACTAGTTTTAATTGGAATAAATGTGCTCTGAATGTCTTGGTCTTAGATTATTGGCTTATAAGCATTGGGTATGTTTAAAATTTTGTAACTTTGGCAACAAAAGTTTGTTTAAAACTAGTAACTTGGACAGAGTCATCCTAAAGTGCAACAAGTGGCATGAGCCACATGTGTTCTATATATAAGGAAAGGGATTTCTGTGGATACCCCAAACTTGGGACAATATTTGAATAATTCTTCTTCTAGAAAACAGACTTAAAGGATACAACTTAAAGTAATGAGGTATTAAAAGATGCATAAATATATATGAACTTGCAGCCACTTTGTGGCATGAAAGTAGGAAACTTAGGAGAGAGTTATGGTTATGGCCTGGTTTACAGCTTCAAAAATTATCCGTAGATTTAAAAGATTGTTTTTATACCGTTCTGTTGCATCCTCGTGATTGCAAAGGGGTTGCTTTTGGCTTGTCTGAGGTTTTAAAGAGCCCTTGAAACAATGGGTATCACTGAATATCTTTGCCTCAGGGAATGGCTGATGGTCTGTTGTTATTTTGCTGCTGCCTGGATGGCAGGAAGCTGAAACTTAAAATCCTCAGTGTTTACTGTTGTCAATGCTTTGTTAGCTAACCACTCCCTAGTCAGACTGTGGCATAGGAGATTCATAAAGTTAATTTACTTGTTTAATGTGATTTTCAAAAATCATCAGATGTTAGCTGGCAAAAACCTTGCCTTAAGCTCACCATAGAATGTCTCAAACCTCTTTCTGCTGTTCTTAAGAGATGCAAATCCTCTGCAGTGAACTGAGAGGCTCTGCAGTGAATATAGAGGAAACAATTAGTTAACAGCAGATATTATATTTGATCAACTGTTGGCTATATGTATTTTTTCTTTTGGCAAAAGGAACCATTAATGTGAATTCATCTTATTTCCTTTTTAAATACAGTTTTAACATATTTTGCTATGTTTATGCAGAATTGAATGGTAGGTTTTTTTTTTTTTTTTTTTTTTTTTTTTTTTTTTTTTTTTTTTTTTTTTTTTTTTTTTTAAGGAGAAAGTTTTAACCTGATGAAATATTTTTTCCTTATTCTGAGCAGCAATTAAATTGGTTATGGCTAGATACTGATGTTTGGCTTTTTCAGGCAAAATTCAAAATTGATAAATCATTATCTGAAAGACAAGTTCTTAAGGTTCCTTCCTCTATGCATGCTTTTTTATTTCCTGTAAATTTATGCATGCAGCCCATTGATAATGCAATTGCTGTATTTATAGATGGTTCATCTATGGAAAAGCAGTATATACAATTAAATCACACAAGTTCATTATCTTGAATTTGCCTGCTGCAGCATAGATTATAAAATTTATATACTGGTAGCCACTGTTTTTAGATGTTAAAAATAAATCAGTTAAACTCTGAATTTATATACTGATAGCATATATATATATATATATATATATATATATATATATATATATATATACATATATATTTATAGCTAAAGGCCTGTACCAATATATAGTTAATTAATAGTTTATAATTGCTTAAATTTGTTCTGTTTTTAGATATTGCTAATTCTTGAGTTTTGCAATTGTTTAGGCAAATACAACTTAATTTAAGAGAGCGTATTATCCCATATTTCATAGGGTATTTAAGAGATACTGGATTGCCTGGATCACATAGAAAAGGCAATGAATGCCACAGCAGATTTGTATGCCAGGCAGATTATAATCACATTTATAGCTTGAAAGACCTCCGAAAGGAGACCGTCACTCAAATCTCAGGAGAGGCGTGCACCCAGCGAGGCACCGAGACCAGACTTGCTGCAATCGCATGAGGAAGTTTCTTGAAAGTGAAAGAGTGAGATCTCAGGGCAGCATGCTGGGGTCGAGACTCATACACCACGCAGGGGTAGAGGAGTTCGACCCCGGCCTGAACTTGTAACAGGCTTATAAAGGCAAAAATCACAAAGGAGGGGGAAGACAGGAGGAATGATGAAATTCATAAGGGGAAGAATCATACATTTTATTAATCAGTACACCCCCAGGCACACCTAGGGCGTTGGAACATTCCACAGAGGTCATCTGGACCTTCTGTAGTATTTTGGGAATTCAAATCTCAAGAAAGTGGGATTTCCTGGGAGCGGCAGAGGAAATCCCTAGGGCAAGGAATCAGTGTCCTTTGACAACCTTTTACTCTTCATTCCCCCGTTTTTCTTTTTGTAAAAAGCTCTAATCTTAGAGCGATCCCTCAGCTTCTTGTAATATCTGGTATTGTTGTCTTAGGACCATTACCTGTACAGCACTCACCCTTTCTTTTATAAAAGTCACCAGTCTATTGAGGATGCATGGCCCAAAGGTTAGGATTAGCATTAAAATGAGTAAAGGCCTGACCAAAGCAGAGACTAGCATAGAGAACCAGAGTGACTGGTTAAACCAATTTTCATACCATCCTTGGTATGTTTCTCTTTCTTTTTTTCTGTTTTCTAGTCTTTCTCTAAGCTTTGCCATAGAATCTCTTATGACACCAGAATGATCTATGTAAAAGCAACATTCTTCTTTTAGGGCAGCACAGAGCCCTCCTTCCTTTAGAAAAAGCAGATCTAATCCCCTTCTGTTCTGTAGCACTACCTCTGATAATGAAGTCAATGATACTTCTAGTTTGGTTATGGACTGTTCTAATGCTCCCAGGTCCGCGTCCATAGATGCTCTGAGTTTATTATAGTAGTAAGGTTGTTGGATGAGGGCAGCTGCCCCTGTTCCAATTCCTGCTTCCACTCCAAGTCCTAACAAGACAGCTAAGGTCAAAGTAGTGGCAATTTAAAACAACAAATGCACTATCAAGCAGATTGAACAGGCGGTCCTCAGTTCTCATAGGGAGATAAGAGGGTGTGGTCAAAAGGGGATACGAGTCCTCCTTTGGTGACAGAGTGAGACAAGGAGGACTCTCAGGCCTGGGTGCAGGGTTATCAAGCACCGAATTGGGGCCTACGGGTAATGTGGGTGGACTCTCTATCTTTATCTTAATAACAAAAAATGAATCTAGGGTCCCCTCTGCCAGTATAGACTCTCCATCCCCAACGGTTTCCTCTTACCCACTGACGATCTTGTTTTCCATATGGGGTGAAGCTGATATTTAGAGGGTTACAATAACTGTCTTTGCATGGTCCCTGAGGGCTACCGGAGCTTTCAGAGGCACACCCAGTCCTATAAGCCAGGTATTTGGATGGATCTCTTTCCCCTTTCTCTGGCTCCCCTGGCCTATGACCCTTTTTAACTATAATTAGAACCCAAGTGGTGGAAGGGTTCCAGTAGGCTTTTCCCATGGTCTCACATCCTCATTTACTACAAAAATAGTCTGAGGCCCCTCTCTTCATTTCCCTGGTGTGTCCCTGTCCGGGGCAGACATAGAAGTCTGCTGCCTGAAGGTTGGCTCGGTAAAACTGTCCTGAACACCCCAATGTGCTCCCTATGCCATGAGGGACACACTGTTCTTCTGGGGGTGGCTTTTCTAAATTGGTATAACTGGAAAGATCCTAGGCCATAGAGCCGGCTGCTAACTTACAGACATCGGGTGCAAGATCAGGCCACCAAGTCCAAGGGGTAGTTGACCACACGATGTCGCCCGCTTCATTAAGCACTTCCCAGGTTAATTTTTGAGGGGCATGGGGGTTATTACCCAAGGTTGGGGCTACGACGAAGTTGCAGCTTAAGAGAATTGTCACCAGCTGCCACTGTACCCAAGCAGCAATCTCGTTGACCTTGACTGCCGAGGGGGTAGTCAACAGCACCAGGTAGTGTCCCTTCCACCGGGGCTCAAGCATGCCAGCGCGATGTCGTCTGACCAGGACTGAGTCTCCGACCTGGAACCCGTGGGGCACCGCGGTGGTTCGTGGAGTGTAGGCTTCTTTGATTCGACTCCAGATCTGTGTTTTAATAACTTCTAAGGCCTTTAAGTGGGCAAATAAAGCAGAGGAGGAAGGGGAGTTAGTGCCAAGATCCAATATCCCGCATGAGTCCATTAAGGGGGGCGGTCCCCCATGTAGGAGTTCATAAAGGGGTAAGGCCAAAACGCTCCAGCGTGTTTCGGACTCTAAGAAGCGCAAAGTGGAGGAGGGTCACCCAGTCTTTACCGCCGGTCTTAATAGCTAATTTAGTAAGGGTCTCTTTTAGAGTTCTATTCATTCTTTCTACCTGTCCTGAGCTCTGGGGTCTGTAAGCACAATGTTATTTCCAATTAGTCCCCAGTAAACAAGCTAATATCTAACTTACCTGGGCAATACAGATGGCCCATTGTCTGATCCAATTACCTTAGGGGTGTCAAACCTAGGGAAGATCTCTTCTGGAATCTTCTTAGCTATGACAGCTGCTGCCATTTCTCTCTTTGTGGGGAGGCTTTTACCCACCCATAAAATGTATCTATAAAGACTCATAGATACTTATATATCTATATCTTCTTGGCTCAGTTCTGTAAAATCCACTTCTCAGTAAACCTCAGGTCTATCTTCTCTCCTCCCAGCCTTCTACATACATTTGCTTTCTAACATGGCAAACAGTTATCTAGTCAAATCTGGCACAGAAGAATTTGACCTCAAGACAGTCTTTACAAGTTTGTCTACCTCTAGATGAGTCCATTGATGCATTTTCTTCAAGTCCAGTGCTGTACACCAGGTCCTGGATAGGGCAATGAGCTCAACAGGTTATAGGGGTTAAGTACTGTGAGGTGGAGTTCTGCCACCAATTGGTTTACCTCCCAGAGATCTTGAGCTGTCCAGCAGTCATTGATTCCATGTTTCCGTACCTGTAGGAGAGGCATACCTCAGGATGTTGTACACATACGAAGTTGTTGGAGTAACCGAATGATGAGTGTCTTGATCCCGTCTCATGCCTCCTTTGATATGGGGTACTAACGCACCACTAGCCTGGACTTTCAGCTCCATATGGGCAGGGGTTGGTTCTTAGCCTCTCTTATTCCTGCAGTCTCCACCCAGGCCTGTGGATATGCCTGCAGCCACCAGTCCGTCTGATCTGAGGCAGGCTGTTTAGAGTTGGTACTTGTCCTCCAGCTGAATGGTTAGAACCTGCACAGGCTCCCCTTCTGGACCTCTAACCTGTGTTCCATCAGAGTGGAAGTGAATCTGTGCCCCATCTTAGTCAGGAGGTCTCTCCCCAACAGGGTGCAGTGACAGTCTTGCTTTACAATGAATAAGTGAGATACCCGGCCCACTCCGAGATCCACAGATCTTCGGGTAGTCCATAAATATATAAAACTTTAAAGCCACATGTCCGGGGCTTCTGTTGCTGGTGTCCCCTTTTTTTCTTGTTGGGGCAATTTTTTGTCTCAGTGGCCTTCTTCTTTATAGTAAGCACATTGACCTTTGCCAAGAGGCTCCCTCCTAGTGCCAGACTTGATTCCTAACTACCTGGCCCTTCACTACTGTGGCCAAAATCCTACAAATTCCTTTTTTATATACTACCCTCCGGTCCTCTCTTTCCTCTGCCTTCTGCTTCTCTCTTTCTCGCTTCTCTTCCTCAGTCTCCTCCTTATGAAACACTTTCTCTGATTCCTTCACCAAATCCTGCAAGGTATAGTTTTGGAACCCCTCTAGCCATTGTAACTTTTTCTTAATATCTGATGCTGACTGCTGTATAAAGGCCATAGCCACCTCTGCCTGCTGACCCTCAGAGGTTGGGTCAAAGTATAACCCCTGTCAAGAAACACAGACGGCGGCTCAACAGGTCCCTGAAGAACCCCTCTTACCTTAGCCAAATTCGTGGGTCGCCTTGTGGCTCCCTTGAGACCTGCCACTAGAGCCCGGCGGTAGACCTTGAGACGCTCCTTACCTTCTGCAGAGTTGTAATCCTAGTCAGGGCGGATCAAGGGAAAAGCTGCATCTATAAGATTAGGGAGATTGGTGGGGGTCCCATCTGGTCCTGGAACATTTTTTCTAGCTTCCAGGAGGATCCTCTCCCTCTCTTCCATAGTAAAGAGGACCTGCAAAAGCTGCTGGCAGTTGTCCCAAGTGGGCTGATGAGAAAACATCAGGGACTGAAGGAGTCCCGTCAGGCCCGAGGGGTCCTCTGAAAAAGAGGGGTGGTTAGTTTTCCAGTTATACATATCGGCTGATTAAAACAGCCAATACTGTAGCAGGACTACTTCTCCCGGAGCTGGGGCGGGTCCATAAGCCTGTAATGGTACGACAATAGCAGAGCCAAGCCCCGCGCCATTTCCCCCTGGGCTTCGAACCCGGGGGCTTCGGGTCCCGGCCGCTGGTTCTGTTTCAAAGGCCGTCTGGGAGTCAGTGGGAGTCGGCGCCTGTGGGGGACTTGCATGAGAAGCCAGTTGAGGGTATGGGGGTGGAGGGTTGTCGAGGAGAAGAAAACCATCATCAATTTCAGGATAGATCTTCGTGGGGGCCGATGGCGCAGGTGCCAGCTTGTTCGAGGCCACGGCTACCGTTGCCATTTCTGCCCCCGCTGTCCAGGGTCTCACCCAGGATGTCGGGTTTTAGACCAGGTCCTCCCACACGATGATGTATGGAACCTGATCAGGGTGTCCCCCTGAAGCCTGAAAAACAATTCTCTTAACAGCGGAAATAAGAGATAGATTAAAAGTTCCCTCCGAAGGCCATCCTACGCCAAAACTCGGCCATTTGGGACGGGGAGCAGAAAGTTTGCCACGGTCCTTTCCTGACTTCAACAGAAAGATTATGGGCCCTTGCCTTAACGTCCGTCCAATGGTTCAAAGTCAGTGTTAGTGGGGTCGTCACAGTCTGGCCCATTTCTAGTTCTGACACACACACATAAAACACTCACAGATACTACAAAACAGAGAGACAAAGTCAGTCGCCAACCTCGAGTCGACCAGAAATCCTGAAAAGAGCCAGATGGCCCAGAATTGGCCCTCTGACACAGATCGTCAAGGAGAAAAAATGATCTCCCGACTTTTCCCGTGGGGGTCCACCAGGCGTCCCTGGTCCTCCCCCTGTCTTCCTGGGACGTCTCCCAGGGTGAGCAAACGGTGGACCCTGGACACGTCTATCCTCGTCCACTCCACACCTCCCTTGGAAGAGCAGACTTGGTTAGAGCGTTTGCTATCGCACCAGACCTCTGAACAAATCACAAACACAGAATCACAATCTGGACAATCCACAAACACAGAGTCACAACAGGACAACAAGAAAAGAAAGGAAAGAAAATCCTTACCTTCAAGTAGGTCTAGGGCCCCTGGATGGTCGCGCAAATCTCGGACGAGCCCCCAAATGAAAGACCTCCGAAGGGAGACCCTCACTCAAATCTCAGGAGGGGCGCGCACTCAGCGAGGCACCGAGACCAGACTTGCTGCAATCACATGAGGAAGTTTATTGAAAGTGAAAGAGTGAGATCTCAGGCCAGCATGCTGGGGTCGAGACTCATACACCATGCAGGGGTAGAGGAGTTCGACCCCAGGCTGAACTTGTAACAGGCTTATAAAGGCAAAAATCACAAAGGAGGGGGGGACAGGGGGAATGAGGAAATTCATAAGGGGAAGAATCATACATTTTTTTATCAGTACACCCCCAGGCACACCTAGGGCGTTGGAACATTCCACAGAGGTCATCAGGACCTTCTGTGGTATTTTGGGACTCAAATCTCAAGAAAGTGGGATTTCCTGGGAGCGGCAGAGGAAATCCCTAGGGCAAGGAATCAGTGTCCTTTGACAACCTTTTACTCTTCAGCTACCAAAATAGTAATGGCCTGAGACAAAAATTTGAAATTTCTAGAGAATGTGCATGTCAAATTGTAAAGATTTGTTCTGAATGTCCTCAGTTTCTTATACTACATGATGTTGTTAACCCTCAAGGACTTGTACCTAACCCATTATGACATATAAATATTCCTTATATTTCTGGTTTTAGAGAATTAAAATATGTATTTAAATATTAATACCTTTTCAGGCTGTCTAGTTGTAATCACTTTAACTTGAGAAGCAACTAAATGTGTATAGCCTCTGGACAATTGTGTTCTTAAGAGTAATTCTGATCCCATGATTTGCCAAAGAAGTTTTCCATATTTTAGGGCACATTAGAGCCCATACTGCCCTTCCAAGACCACTATGGAGGGGGAATCATCTTGCACATGTATACACTTGCCCTTATGCATTGGCTATAAAAGAATCTAATGTGGATAAGGCTATGCAGGTGCATACTAAATTTCATTTGAATGCAGGATCCTTAAGATTTCATTGTAAAATTATAAAAGAACAAGTTCTAGAAACATGTCCCATGTGTGCAGAATTCATTTCTGCTCCTAATTTAGGAGTCATTCCTAGGGGACTGAATCCCAATGATATTTGGCAAATGGATCTCACACATGTCCCTTCTTTTGGGAATTTATAATTTGTGTATGTTTTAATTGATACTCATTCAAGAATTATATATATACATATATATGCACATAGTAGAAAATATTAAAAGATGTCAAAAATCACTGCTTACAAGCTTTTGCATATATCAATGTTCCCAAAAAGATTAAAAAAAAATATGGTCCTGCCTATTCCAGTAAAAGGTTTAAACAATTTTGTTCATATTATGCTATAATTTATAAGACTGGAATTCCTTATAATCCTCAAGGACAAGCAATCATTGAATGTGCTCACCGCACCATAAAGATGTATTTGTCTAAAACAAAAAAGGGGGAGCATATCTCCCCTCATGTGCATCTATCCTTAATTTTATATATTCTAATTTTTTTAACTGTAAATTCTGAAGGCTGCTCTACAGCTGCTAGACACTGGAGGGCATGCTCAGTCCAGCAAGGAATGGTGCAATGGAAGGACCTTGCATTGTGGTGGGGACCAGACCTCGTTTTGAATAGTGCTCGGGCCTCTGTTTGTGTTTTCCCTCAGGATTCTGAGTCACCTGTCTGGGCCCCTGAGTTCTGTATATGTTCTCTGAAAACTGCAGATTAGCACTATTGTTATTAACAAGGGGGAGGGTTTCATTTGTTCTCAACAGGTATGAAGCCGATGTAGGCAGCCGGTATATGAAGCCAGTGTGTGAAGCAAGTGTGTGAAGCCAGTGTGTGAAGCCAGTGTGTGAAGCCAGTGTGTGCAGCTGATGTGAAGCCAGTGTATGAAGGAGGTGTGTGAAGCCAGTGTGTGAAGCCAGTGTATGAAGCCAGTGTGTGAAGCCAGTGTGTGAAGCCAGTGTGAGAAGCCAGTGTGAGAAGGCGGTGTAAGAAGCCTTATTGAAGCTGATATGAAGGCGGTATGTGAAGCCAGTGTGAGATGCTGGTGAGAAGCCAGTGTGAAGCCGAAGTGAGAAGCTGGAGTGAAGCCAGTGTGAAGCTGATGTGAAGGCGGTATGTGAAGGCAGTGTGAGAAGCTGTTGAGAAGCCACTAGAGGAGTTAAAACGTGTAGCAGTGACAAGAACCCCAGAATCTGCACCCATACCTGTGCCCATGGAACGTACCAGAGAGAATCAAGAAAATTTTGGCTGCAGCCCTATTAGTGCTGTTTCAGCAGCAATCTTTGTAGCTGTGATCCTCTTCTCCCCACCTTATTGCCATAGCTGCCCCGTGGAATTTTTAGGAAAAGTGGCTGAGGCCCTCTCAACTTAGGTTAATCTATAATCTTGCATTAACTTGGATATACATTCAATTAGGAATGTTAATTTTGAATTAACTCCACACTGTTAACAGGAACAATTCCGTGTGGTTTCTGAGACTATTAAAACTGAGATAGTATTAGCTTTGGGTGCGCACCCCTTAGTGCACTTTGGGTGAGTATCCTCTCTAATATCCCTCAGGCAAGACAAGCCTGGAACCAAGCTGTCAGCTGGCAGACTAGCAGTAAGCAACCCTATAGCCCAAGAATGGTAGAGCATGTATAAATTAGGTGACCAATGACAAGAAAACCTACGGGGTGCTGCTCAACCTAAGACCAAAAATCCACGGGGGCCCATGAGGATATTTCCAAGACAGGTAAGAGCAAGTGTTGAGGTCTAAGCCAGTTCTCTAATTTAAAAAAATAATATTGGGGGAGATGTTGCAATAATCACCCCAACTCTCCTCATCCACTTGGGATAGAAGCCCCCCTTTTTTATGGTATTTGGCCTAGTCACAAGCCACTCCACACCTGACCTTCCTGTTTCCAGTTGCTAAAAGTTGTCCTGAGAGACAGCAGTTCAATATGGAGTAAACTTTCTGGTAACACAGATAATGGACTTGTGTCTTTCTTTCAAACCCTTAGGCCTTCGCCCAGTTCAGAGTTGCTGTTAGTGGTGCACGTACAACAAATGGAGGCCCACAAAGCCTCCTCCATATTATATTGTTATATATACCAATTTCTCTATTGTGGTGTGCAAAAAAGACAGATCCCATGAAAGAAGCCAAGGCTGAAATCTCTTTCGTTGATCACATCTCATTTTGCATTTGTGATCCAGATTCTCTGTGCACATAAATATCCCCATCTTCTAACACTGACTTCTACAGTAGAGTTCATTTTACCATAAATGTAAACAACCTTTGCTGTTTGTGCCATAATTTTTTGTCATATATCTTAGTCCTTGCCATGTGTGAGTGTATGTGTGTGTATGTGTGTTTATACATGTGGGTGTGTATAAATGTTTTTTGGTATCACATTCACAAAAAAACCAAACTGATCCCATATCTTTCCATTTGTTTCTGTTGAGTCTGAGAGAAACTGAATACCCAGGTCATCATCTGAGGTGACCAATCTGATTTAGGTTCACCAACATGGAAGGATCACATTTGGGATATTTTAGGACCACATTCCTCTAACCAAAATGATGGTCAGTCCTATCACAATAATACCACAGTTTCTAACACCAAGTTCTGTCTTTGTTAAGATTTTACTGCTGTGAAAAGACAGCATTAAAAAGGAAACAGTTATAAAGACAACATTAACTTTGGGACTGGACTAAATGTTCAGAGGTTCAGACCATTACTGTCAAGGAGATAGCATGGCAACATCCAGGAATGCATGGTAGAGGCTGAGCTGAGTGTTCTGCATCTTCATCTGAAATCCACTAAGAAAAGACTGGCTCCCATGTGGTTAGGAAGAGGGAGGGTCTCATTGGCAGCCTCAAACCCCATAGTGACACAATTCCTCCAATAGGCCACGCCTACTCCAACAAGACCATACCTTGTAGTACTACCACTCCCTGAACCAAGCATACTAAAACCACCATTGTTCAAATCATAAAATTTTCTATTCATTTGCAGTAAAGTTTGTACTACAAGACATGGCAAATTTCTGTGTAAGCGCTGCCTTTCCTGAAGTAAGCTTGGGAATTTAGAGATAGTTAGAGTCGAATACAATTTCAAATAATAAACAGGAAACTCTGATATGATAATTTTTATATTTGTGTAAATCCATGAGGTTTTATTTCTGAAAGCGATGCATGAACTAGATTATAGGCATCAAGAATAGGACTGTTATACAATAATCTGGGAGTTCTGTTTCCACAGCAACATAAAAAAACATCAAGGAAACAAAAAACCTATCTTGAACCATTTATGAAATCCATAAATTATTCTTCTAATAATGTTTTAATATTTGAAATTTCTTTTATGTGTCAATTATCTTAATTATATTGATAATTTTAAGAATCAAATAATACATTAACATATTTCATCTATCTTCTCTATAATACCTTTTTAATACCTTTTATTACCCAAAAATATCATTAACAGATTTTGAGTGATACCCATAGCTCAAGATCCCACTTCTATTGCTTGAGTACTAACTTATGTTTCATAGCATACAAAATGATATTTGGAAATTACGCTTAGTAAAAGAACATAAAATATTAAAAATAGAATTATTGAGAAACATATATGATAGCCCATGACATAAAGTGAGAGTATACAAAATGCATTACATGTCTCAATAAATTGTCTAATAATCATTTACTTATTAAAATAACCACATTATTATGAGAAAGTTTATTTAATCCTTAATAATTTTACAAAAATTAAAGTAGGAAAAGTTTTTTGAAATCAGACATTAAGAAAATGTTAATTTTGTTATTGTTGATGGACAACCTAAGTAGTGAGGGCATCCAATTGGTGACCCCAGCACATGTATATTGGAACAAATTTTTCTGGCCTCAGTGGGAAAAGGTATATCTAATCCTGTTGAAAGTTGGTGTTCCATGGAAAAAGAATGCTGTTGGCCTAGGTGATGGGAGGTTTGGTGGAGATGTTGTGGTGGTGAGGTAATGGCAGTGTGTGGTGTGGGAAGATCAAGATCTCAGATGATAAAAGGAGGGGTAACGGTGTGAAGATCTCTGGGAGCATAGACTGGGAGGGGAGCAATGTAAATGAATAAAATAATTTCTAAAGTGCTAACTACATAGAGAATCGGAAATTACTACTAATAATAGTTGAATGATATTCGTAAAATATGCTAATATTTATGTTTTTGGTTTTGTTATTGGTTATTTTATGTATTTAAAGTTCAAAAGTTATACCTCTTACCCAATTCTCCTCTGAAAGCGTCCCATCTCATCCCCACTCTCCCTTGCTTCTGCTTCTATGAGAGTACTATACCACCCACCCACTGGCATCTCACTGACCCAGCTTTCCCCTATTGGTTAAGTCAGGGTTTCTATTCCTGCACAAAATATCAAGACCAAGAAGCAAGTTCGAGAGGAAAGGGTTTATTCAGTTTACACTTCCATATCGCTGTTCATCACCAGAGGAAGTCAGGACTAGAACTCAAGCAGGTCAGGAAGCAGGAGCTGATGGAGGGATGTTACTTACTGGCTTGCTTCCCATGGCTTGCTCAGCCCACTCTTATTAGAACCCAGGTCTACCAGCCCAGGGATGTGACTACCCACAATGGATTGGGCCCTCCCCGTGTTGATCACTAGTTGAGAATTTGCCTTACAGCTGGATCTCATGGAGATATTTCCTCAACTGTGATAACTCCAGCTTGTGTCAAGTTGAAACAAAACCAGCCAGTACAATTGACCAGCACCTTGTCAACTTGACATGCAAGCAAATCAATATTTAGCTTCCACCATTACTTTCTTGTACATTCCAAAGACCTTGATAGGTTTAAGTGTCCCACAGCCTTTGCCAATTCTTACATTTTAACACTGAAATACCTTTAAAATATTCTGTCTCTTTTAAAAATCAAGGTCTTTTTACAATTCAAAGTCTCTAAACTGTGGGCTCTTCTTTCTTCAAGAGGGAAAGATATCAGGACAAAGTCACAGTGAAAGCAAAATCAACCTCTATCCATCCAGTGTCTGGAAATCCACTTACAAAATTCTGTCTTGGTTATGGTTTTATTTTCTGTGAACAGACACCATAACCCAGGCGAGTCTTATAAATAACAACATTTAACTGTGATTGGCTTACAGGTTCAGAGGTGCAGTCCATTTTCATCAAGATAAGAACATGGCAGCATCCAGGCAGGCATGATACAGCAGAAGCTGAGAGTTCTACATCTTCAAACAAAAGAAGCCAGGAACAGACCAAGCATCCTCAGGCAGCTAGTAGGAGTGTCTCCACGCACCACCTCAAAGTGACACACTTCCTCCAACAAGACCACACCTTCTAATAGTGCTGCTACCTAGGCCAAGCTTATACAAACGAGAACAGTGTTGCAAATCCTTTGGGCACCTTGATTCATTTCTTTAACTCCTCCATTGGGTTCCATGTCTTAGTTTTGATTTTATTGTTTTTAACAGATTTAAATGACCTAGGCAACCCTTAGAAGAATAACATTTAATTGGGCTGGCTTACAGGTTTAGAGGTTCAATCTATTATCATCAAGGCAGAAACATGGCAGCATCCTTGCAGGCATAGTATAGAATATGAGCATTCTACATCTTCTTCTGAAGGCTGCTAGCAGCAGACTGACTTCCTGGCAGTGAGGAGTGAAGTCTTAAAGTCCATGCCTACAGTGACACATCTACTTAACGAGGCCATAACTCCACACACTGCCATTCCCTGGGCCAAGCATATATAAATAATCACATTGTACTCCATGGCCCACATTGGCTTGTTCAAAAACATGAGTCTATAGGAGCTATATCTAAACATAGCATAATACTAAATACATTCAGTTGTTCAAAATGACTTCCAAAGTCCTCATAGTCTATAGTGGTCTCAAATGAATACCTCTATGTTGGATGTCAATGTGGTCTTTAGATCTCTAACTCCATTTTTCACCTCTGTTAACTGCAACAAATTTCTTTCTCCTGCCAAGTTTCCACTCATTGTTAGCCGATTCCCTTAGTAGAAATTTCACAGCTCTGGCTTCCTGAATATCTTTGGGCCTCCAAGGCAACTTCAACATTACAACTTCTTGTCCCAATGTCTGGGATCCACACATGATATTCTGGACTTCTCTAAAGGGATTCATTCACTTATCCAGCTCTGCCCTTTGTAGTATTCTAAGCACAAAATGATCATGTTAGATACTATAACTTTGGGCCTCCCTTTCTTCCCTCGCTAAGCCTTTTCACCTGCGGTGGTGCAAACCTGTTTCTGCCCTTCAAAGCTACTTTCTGCCCCATTTGGGGGCTGGGACTTCCCATAATTCAGCTGTTGCTTCTTGGTTCCTCATTAGGTGCTTTCCACATGAGCAACCTTGTGACTTCTGAGATGCACCTAGCACTTTTCCATGGCCTCATACTTGCTTAGTTGCTGCTCCATTTCTGCTTAAGTGAGGCATACCTATAATGGTACTGCTTTTTGGAATCCATCAGAGTCAGCTAAGGAATCTGTACACTTTTATTCAGTTAAGGAGTAGGAATTTTAACATGCTGTCTTCACCATGCATATTGGCACCACTTTCTCTTCTTGGTATGCAATGAGACAGAGGCATCATCTGGGGAGGAGATTCTCAATTGTTCTAGGAATTGCCTGTTGACCAACTGTTGGGAGAGGGAGGATTTTGCTCAGGTTATTTGAGTTCCTGATGTGATCCCTGTAGCCCTGGAGGATAAAGGCTGCTTCTTATTGTGCTCTACCGACACAAAAGAGACTTTGGCATCACTGCTGCTATTATCACCACCATTGCCATCTCTGCCACCACCACCACAGACGTCTCTAAATCTGCAGCCAGTACTGGAACTGAGGACAAATTTTCTGGGGAGTTGCTTCAATGTTGTCTGTGCAGAATAATATTAACTCTCAAATTAAGCTGGGCATTCTCAATCTCAACCAGTCACCTGCAGATACTCTAACTGACTTTAATGAGCCACAGGCCTTGCCTACTTTGCTTGTTCTCCCACAATCTGAGATGGCAGAGCTCTGACATTCAGAGCTTCTCCTCTTGTACTCTGGCACTTTTCACATCTACATATTGAGATCCTCTCTTGTGCTTAACCCCAGTACCTATTATTTACAGTTGGCTAAGTGAAACCCTTCCAGTCTACAACCCAGGCTAGACTCAAACTAGATATGGTCCTGTTTCTGCCTCCATGTGTAGTATGAGCCTTAACTCTGACTTTCTCTCATTCTTGGTGGTGTACCATCTGTAGACAATGTGCCAAGATGATTCTTTCTGCTTTTCTTCTTAAGATTCATAGGATAAGCACAGGAAAGAAGTTTAATCAGTCATTAGCATCGGCTATACTTCCAGTGAAATTGGGTTCATTCCCATAAAACATAGGATGATCACAACTGTCTGTGCTTCCAGTGCCATGGGACCCAACACCTTCACAGAAATATACATTCAGGTAACATTCTAGTGCATGTAAAATAAATAATAATAAATCATATAAAAACTCAAATGCATATTTATATAATATTTAACTTATTTATTTTATTTTTCAATCTTTGAACCATGGAGTACTGTTTATGTCTAATGGGCATCAGAAGTTATGCTATAAAATGGGGTTATAGACCTTTGGGTGCTTCTTTGTGGATGCTGGCAAATGACCTTTGTGCTCTTAACTGCCTAATAATTTCCCAACCTTGCCCTTCTTTGTGTTTTTTGTTTTTTGAAAATAGATTTTTTTCCATAAGAGTATGCAGTGATTACATCTTTTCCACACCCAGTTCCTCTGACATTCTCACCACCTCCTCTTCCAACTATATCAACACCCTTTTGTTCTGTTTTAAACAACAAATAGGCAGCTAAGAATGTAGTGGGACATTTCTTTAGTCCTAGGACTTAAGAGGAAGAGGCAGGTAGATCTCTGTGAGCTGGTCCAGTATTATTTACAAACTGAGTTCATGGTCAAACAATTAAACAGAGAAGTCATGTCTTAAGAAACAAACAATCAATTAAACAAACAGAGAAATGAAAGCTAACAAAAAATCATATGAAATAGAACAAAAAAAAAAACATATTGGAATATGACAAAATAAAAAAAATAGGTGGAAAAGAGACAAAGAAAATACAAAAAAAAAATACATAGAGATGCAGGACAGGATCACACTCACAAGAGTGTAATAAAAACTCAAAATTGGTAGCAATAACAGATGAGCAAAGAAAGGGGTAAGGTCCCTATAGTAAGTCTAACAGAGTCAATTTCCATGGACACTTGAGGTTCTCAGAGATGGAACCACCACCTAAAGATCATACATTGGCTGGACCTAGGTCTCCCCACTCAGATGTAGGAGATGGGGATCATGGTCATGATGTGGATCCCCTAACTTCAAAAGTTATTGCCTCTTTGTGGGATGTGTTGTTCTAGCTGGGCTGCTTTGTCTGAACTCAGTGAGAGAGGATATGCCCATTTGAAAAATACTTAAAGTACTAGGGTGAGGGATAGCCAGGGAATCCACTCACTTAGATGAGAAAGAAAAGAGATATGGGGAATGGGATGTGAGAGGGTATGACCTTGAGGGGAGCTTTGAGTGTATACAAGCCATCCTCCTGCATCAGCCTTCTGAGTGTTGTCATATTAGATGATTGTCAAAGCATCAAGTTCATCTCTTTATTCCAGAAGAGTCAAGTGATTGTGTAAACTGGAAAGAATCCTGCTCAGTCAGTCAACAGGGTCTCAAGGGAGAGAATGAAGATTGAAAAGATAAAGACAATTAGACAACACTATAACATGACTTCAGACAGTGCAAGGCTGAAGGGAATTTAATTTTCTCCAGACTGCTTACATACCATTTTACATACTTGCAAAGAATAAAGTCAGTTTTAGGACAAGAAATAAACAAGGAAAATAAGCTAAGTCTCCTGATTAATGTTTTACGGATATATCAGGAAGACCAACATAAAAGGAGTGCCACAAATCTCTCTGCCTAGTTTTCCTTGAGCTTTGTAATAGCCTCCCCTCCCCCAAAAAGTTCTTATCTGAACCTACTTCACTGTCCTAGCCCAATTCTGAATTCCTGCTGTATTCCTACAAGGAGGTCCCCAAAAGCTCTCTACAAAGGGATTTGTCATGTCCATTTACCATGCCAATTGATGGTTTGTGGATGTATTTACAAGAACAGGTTATGGCCCCCAGGTGATTTTCCCTCTAAACCATGCTGCTCACAAATGAAAAAAAAAAAAAAAAAACAATCATGTGACTTTTTCCACCTGGTGATCCTTCAGAATGAAGCCATAGACAAGAGGATCCCTGTGTGATAGAATTCTAAATTATCTCTAGCTATAGAACAAGGCAGTTGTCTAGGAATATAATCCAAATCAAGAATCTCAAGAGCATAAAAAGAAAATCAATTATTACCATCTGAATGAGGAAGAAGCATGCTTATTGCAGTGAGCTCAGCAGAGAAAAGACTTCATACATTTCTGCTGTGTGGAGATGAAGATCTAGGCTCTGCCTGTTTATGGTATGAAAAAAATTTTGGAGGTTTTCTATCCAAAGCACATAGAGGATTTGGAACTTAACATGACATTGACTGAGTACACAGTGTCACATTTTACTCCTTTCTTCTGGCAGATGAGGAAACTTCATATATTTTTCCTGGCATGCACCTCCCTGGATACTTTTATGAATGGCTGGAACACATATGCTAGAGAACAAATGTATGTCAATGAGTTCATTTCCCAGTTTTCCCATCTCTAGGGACTTCAGCATCTCTCCAACAATGGCATGTGCTTTCTAAGCCATAAAGCAGGTGTTCAGGTAAAGATGGTGAACTAGGTGAGCTCCCAGAGTAAACATTTCCCTTTTATTTTAAGGACTCATGGACCATGAGGGAGACATTAGAATTCAGAAGGTATAAGTAGCGTGAATTAAGGTCTCAAATGGCCATTTATGAAGCAGCTGACTTGAGTTAAGGAGTAGGGCAAAATAGGATGTAATTCTTGGTATCATGGCAACCCAATCAATACAAAAGGAAAGGAGGGAGAATGTAGTTAGGAGCCTCAGGACTCACCCACACAGCAGTTAGGCCAGCAGTTGTGCTGAGGTCAGTGATAGCATTCTACAGTCTGCACCTGATTTGTTATGGAAAAAATGTTTGAGACCCAGCAGGTTTGAGAACATGAAACAAGGGAGGAAACTTTGAGTCTGTATATGATAAAAGTAATTGTGCAGAGATCTTGATTTAATGTATTTTCTGCTTGAGATGGATGCCAGGAGATGAACTATAGGACTGACTTCTCTCTGCATGGTACAATACATACATCATACCTAAGATAATATCCTTGAATATCTGGTCAAATTTCTATTGTGGCAACTACCTAATTTTATTATTTCCACTCTCCATCACCATTTGCTAGAACTAACCCGCTGCTTTTCTCTAGTCCCTGATGATGCCCTTGGAGACCTTCTCCATCACACAGTACCAAATTTCACAGTCAGACTTGGATTCCTTTTCTTTTTCTCCAAAAATCTGTCAGCTAATGTATCTGAACATGAGAGGAATAGTCTTATTGTGTTTAGATATTGTGCCTCTCTGAGTTCTCCAAGAAAATGTGGAAGACTCTTTGCAGTCCCTGGGCTTAAAGGCTTGTAGGATGAATGACTCTCAACTTACTCTCCTGATACCGGCCATCTGCCACTGTTCTGAGCTCACCAAGGTCAGCTTCTATGACAATAATATCTCTGTTCCTGTGCTGAGGGACCTCTTGAAGCACACAGCTGACTTGAGCTGACTGAATATGTGAGAGAACCCTGCTCCTTTACGGTGCTATGATGACTTGGGTGTTCCCACCAAAGAGCAATTTTTCAGATTTGTGCTGTGGTCATTGTTACCCTCAGGCCATAAGACAACCCAAGAGCATCTCCTTTGCAACAGAAATGTGTCATTCATGTGGTAGTCTTTGTCTTTGATGGCTGTAAATGATCTTGGGTTTCAGAAAGAGCCAGAAATCACACAGACAGTAGTACCAGTCAGATACCAGATATTTTGAACATATACCTGAAGACTGATCTATTATGGTTGCAGATCAGAAGGTGGACCTAACCTGGACATTGAACATTTCACAGGATAATCTAACCCAGGAGAAAACAGATTAGCTGCTCTATATTGGGCTCTGACTGAAGATATTTTCACAAGATATACTAAATAGTTCTAACTGACCTTCATTCTGATTGGTTGTATTTGGAAATTATAGATGTGTAACTCCATAATATTAGCAAACCTCAGAACATGCTCAATATAACTAGGCATGTACTGAGCTTTATCCTGCCCTTAGAAGGCATGTGCAGAAGGAAAAAAGGAATATGAGAGACAGAATGTTTGTTTTAATGCCTTTCTATGCACCCCACATTTACCCAGATGTCCAGATGTGTCAAACAATGGTTGTGTTCCTTTTTTCCCCTCTCAATAATATGAAATATCTGACATACATGGAGCAAAATAACTGCAGTTTTGGTATAAAAGAAGGCCTCACCAAATGGGAAACTATGACTTTTGAATGTGAAGAAATGGATGGCTTCAGACTCGTTTTGAACTGGGTCTCTCAGAGATTGTGATTTCACAGACTGCTCAGAAGGTTGGAAACAAAAGAATGTCAAGTGACTAAGATCTTGGATGCTGAGTTTTACACAGGGAATATTCAGATGGACTCTGGGAAGAGGGAACTTGTGGAAACAGAAGCACACCTTGGCAATTTTGATTGGATTCTGACAAGATTGTTTAACTAGATGATCTTTCAACAATGTGTAAACTTTTTGTCCTTCCTTGTAGTATATAGTGAATAAATAAATCATTGATACTTTGTTTAGATGCCATTACTGTTTCCTGAGTGGAATAAACTAAATAACAAATCTGTACCACCTGACCTCTTGAGGAGTCAAAATGTATACATTGGTGCCAGGCATGTTATGATTGAAAATCATGGATAGGTGGGTAAAGTTATCAGCTAAGATGGTTCACATGTGGACATCTAGGTTGGCCTATGGTAAAAAAGAATAATAGAAACCACCTCTATGTATCTCTCACTCCTTGTTTCTTTCTCTCCTGCCCCTACACTCTCTCCCAGTCAGCCTGTCAGCTTTGCAGGCCTTGTTATTTGGAACCTGTTGATATCCTGAAGATTTGCTCACAATAAACTTCTTTCATGCTCAGCAGAGAATCAATAAAACAAACAAACACACAAACAAAAGCCCAGGAACTGATAGATGAAGTGAGATTACTCATGTTTTAAGCACACATGTTTCATTAAAGGAAAACCGGAGTTTGGTTGCAGAAGTAATATCAAGTGGCTCTCAGCTGGATCTCTGGCTTCAGGGTGTAAGCCCATGTATGTAGATCGTTGTGGTTATCAGGTTTTACAGGCACAATATGCACAACACCTATGTATTCACCTAACTGATAATATCTTGGAAAAAAAACCTCTGTTTCACAAACACTTCAAAAAACCAACTAATTAATTAAAATGGTGATGTTCAGTAGCAAGGTATTTGCCAGACTTAGTGTGGCTCAAATATTACTCCAATACAAACCACAAAGAAGAGAGTTTGTGGTATTTCATGTGTGTGCATTGAGCTCAATTGGTGAACAATTGTCTAGACTATACTGGATTCCAGTTTGAGGTCTGCACAATGGAGGAACAAAAGAGTACAAAGAGTTTATATAAGAAAACTGGGTGTCTGTCTGTTTATCCAAGTCTGTATCTATCCATCTGTTTCTCTGTCTATATGTTTATCCATCTGTCTGCCTGGCTCTTTATCTATTAGGTGAGACCACACTCATATAGATACCTAGATCACAAAACCATGACCCAAAAAAAAAATTTAAATTTCAGAACAATTTTTCATATAAATATTGATACAATACTAAATAAAATACTGGTAATCCACATTCAAGAACTCTCCAAAAACATGAACTATCCTATTCAGTATGCTTCATCCCAATGATGCAGGGATGGGTCAACATAGTAAAATAAATACAGCAGTGTAATCCACCATAGAAACAAACAGACAAAAAGGTCACATTCCATCTCATAAGATGCTAAAAAAGCCTTTGACAAAATCCAGCACCCCTTTGTGATAAAAGTACTGTAGGGTAAAAGCCATATACACAACCACAAGAAATCAAATATACTGAAATCTGATAACCAACATAAAATTAAATGGAGAGAAAGGTAAAACAATTCCACAAAAACCAGGGATGAGAAAAGACAGTGTACTATCTCCCTATCAATCCAATATAGAATTTTGTATTCTAGCTAGAGCTATAAAAGAAATAAAGTGATTAAGGTGTAACAAGATGGAAAGGAAGAAGACACAGTATATCTATTCACAGATGATAGTTTAGTATAAATAAAAACCCTAGAATTTCTTTTTATTGTTTTTCTTTTTCTTTTAAACTTTATTTTAAAAAACAAAGATTAAAGAAAAAATTTTAAACATTTTTGCATAAATGTATACAAATACATTTTTATCAGTGCTTGGCTTTTTTTTTCTTTTTCTTTTTTTTTAAGGTTTGATACTATGCATTAAGGTCTTACTAGTTACAATGAGCAAAAAGTACATGTAAAACAGGATGTAACCGGGAATTAGTCAACGTTTTCTTGGTGTGTAAGGATTGAGCATAATGGGTTTTTTTGTTTGTTTGTTTGTTTGTTTTTTTTTTGTTTTCTTTTCTTTTTTTCTTGAAATTTAAACAGTCTGTGAGTTGTTTTTGGGGCAGTCCCATCCTCTGGGGTTGGCATCCCACTATCAGTGACTGCATATTATGTCTGTTCTTTAGTGACTGGGTTATCTCACTCAGCAAGGTATTCTCTAGATGCAAATGGACATCTGGGACCTTTCCAGCTTCTGGCTACTCTAAATAGAGCTGCTATGAACATTGTGATGCTTGTATCTTTGTTGTATATTGGAGTTTCTCTGGGTTATATGCCCAAAAGTGGAATAGCTGGATCTTCAGGTAGTACTATGTCCAATTTTCTGAGGAATCGCCAGACTGATTTCCAGAGTGGTTGTATCAGTTTAAAACCCCACCAACAGTGGAGAAGTGTTCCTCTTTCTCTACAACCTCACCAGCATCTGCTGTCATCTGTGTTTTGGATCTTGGCCATTCTGACTGGTGTGAGGTGGACTCTCAGGGTTGTTTTGATTTGCATTTCCCTGATGGCTAAGGATGTTGAGCACTTCTTTAGATGTTTCCCAGCCATTCCATATTCCTCAAATGAGAACGTTTTGTTTAGCTCTGTACCCCATTTTTAATAGGGTTGTTTGATTCTCTGGTGTCTAGCTTTTTGAGTTCTTTGTATACCTTGGATATTAGGCCTCTATCTGATGTGGAGCTGGTAAAGATCTTTTCCCATTCTGCTGACTGCCGTTTTGTTTTCTTGACAATGTCCTTAGCCTTACAGAAACTTTGCAATCTCATTAAGTCCTATTTGTTAATCTTTGACCTTAGAGCTTGAGCCATTCACATTTTGTTCAGAAAATTTTCTCCTGAGCCTATGTGTTCTAAGGTGTTCCCTACTTTCTCATTTAATAGTTTCAGTGTATCTTGTTTAATGTGGAGATATTTGTTCCATTTTCACTTGATCTTTGAACAAGGAGATAAGAAAGGGTCTATTTTCATTCTTCTGCATGCTGAGTGCCAGTTGGACCAACGCCATTTGTTGAATAGGCTGTCCTTTTTCCACTGAATGTTTACATCTCCTTTGTCAAAAATCAGGTTACCATATACGTGAGGGCACATTTCTGGTTCTTCTATTCTATTCCATTGATCCTCGTGCTTATTTCTGTACAAGTACCATGCAGTTTTGAGCACAATTGCATTGTAATATAGCTTGAGGTCAGGGATAATGATTCCCGCAGATGTTTCTTGTTGTTGAGGATGGATTTTGCTATTCTACCATGTCTTTTGTTATTCCAGATGAAATTGCACATTGATCTTTTCAACTCTATGAAGAACTGGGTTGGAATTTTGATGGGGATTGCATTGAATCTCTAGATTGCTTTTCGAAGGATGGCCATTTTTAAAATGTTGATTTTTTCAATCCATTAGCATGGGAGATCTTTCCATTTTCTGAGATCTTCCACAATTTCCTTTTTTAGAGGTTTAAAGTTGTTGTCCTACAGGTCCTTCACTTGCTTAGTTAGAGTCACACCAATGTATTTTATATTGTTTATGACTATTGTGAAGGGTATCATTTCCCTAATTTTTTTCTTCACATGTTTGTCCTTTGAGTAGAAGAAGGCTACTGATTGGTTTGTGTTAATTTTATATTTAGCCACTTTGCTGAACTTGTTTATCAGCTCTTGGAGTTCTCTGGTGGAATTCGTGGGGTCACTTAAGTACACTATCATGTCCTCTGCAAAGAGTGAGGTTTTTCCTTCTCCATTTCCGATTTATATCCCCTTGATCTCCTTTGGCTGTCTAATTGCTCCAATCAGGATTCCAGTCTGTGTTAAATAGGTAGGGGGAGATTGAGCAGCCTTGTCAATTCCCTGATTTTAGTGAGATTGCTTCAAGTTTCCCACCGTTAAGTTTGATGCTGGCTGCTGGTTTGCTGTATATTGCTTATATTATGTTTAAGTATGGACCTTGGATTCCTGTTCTTTCCAAGACTTTTAACATGAAGGGGTGTTGAATTTTGTCAAATGCTTTGTCAGCATATAGTGAGATAACCATGTGATTTTGTTCTCTGAGTTTTTTATATGTTGGATTACAATGATGGATTTCCTTATATTAAACCATCCCTTCATCCCAGGGATAAAACCTACTTGGTCATGGTGAATGATCGTTTTGATATATTCTTAGATTCAGTTTTCAAGGATTTTGTTGAGTATTTTTGCGTCAATGTTTATAAGTGAGATAGGTCTGAAGTTCTCTTTAGTTTTAGGGTCTTTGTGTGGTTTAGGTAAGATGGTTATTGTAGCCTCTAAAATTGAGTTAGGTATTTTTCCATCTGATTCTATCTTGTGGAATAGTTTGGAGAGTATTGGTGTTATGTCTACAATAAATGTCTAATGAAATTCTGCATGTAACCCATCTGGACTTGGTTTTTTTTTTTTTTTTTTTTTTTTTTTTGGTTGGGAGGCTTTTGATGATTTCTTTTATCTCTTTATGTGTTATGGGATTATTTAGATGGTTTACCTGGTCCTGGTTTAATTTTAGGATCTTGTATCTGTCTAGGAATTTATCCATTTCCTCCAGATTCTCCAATTTTGTGGAGTATAGGCTTTTGTAGTAGGATCTGATGATTTTTTGAATTTCCCCAGTTTCAGTTGTTATGTCTCCACTTTCCTTTCTGATTTTGTTAATTTGGATACTCTCTCTTTGCCCTCTAATTAGTCTGGCTAGGGGTTTATCAATTTTCTTGATTTACTCAAAGAACCAGCTCTTAGTTTTGTTGATTCTTTCAATGGTTCTTTTTATTTCTATTTGGTCTATTTCTGCCCAAAGTTTGATTATTTCTTGCCATCTACTCCTCTTGCATGTATCTTCTTCTTTTTCTTCTAGAATTTTCAGCTGTGCTGTCAAGTTGCTGATGTGTGCTCTCTCCAGTTTCTTTTTCGAAGCACTCAGGGCTATGAGTTTTCCTCTCAGTACTGCTTTCCTTGCATTCCAGTGATTTGGGTATGTTGTGTTTTTGTTTTCATTTATTCTAAAAAATCCTTAATTTCTTTCTTTATTTCTTCTTTGACCCTGCTATATTTTAACAGAGCATTGTTTAGTTTCCATGTGTATGTGGACTTTTTGTTGTCTTTGTTGTTGTTAAAGACCAGCCTTAGACCACGGTGATCTGAGAGGATGCATGGGAGTATTTCTATCTTCTTATATGGATTGAGGCTCATTCTGTGTCCAATTATGTGGTCAATTTTCGAGAAGGTGCCATGGGGTACTGAGAAGAAGGTGTATTCTTTTACTTTAGGATGATATGTTCTGTAGATATCTATTAATTCCAGTTGGTTCATAGTCTCTGCTAGTTTTAGAGTGTCCTTGTTCAGTTACTGTTTCCATGATCTGTCCACTGGAGAGAGTGGGGTATTAAAGTCTCCCACTATTATTGTGTGGGGTGAAATGTATTTTTTGAGCTTTATTACGGTTTCTTGTATGAATGTGGGTGCTTTTGTATTTGGAATATATATGCTAAGGATTGAGAGTTTCTCTTGACATATTTTCCCTTTAATGAGTAAAATGTGTCCTTCTTTATCTTTTTGATATTTTTTTTGTTGGAAATTTACTTTATTTGATATCAGAATAGCCACTCCAGATTGCTTCTTGGGGCTGCATGCTTGGAAGTTTTTTTCCCAACTTTTATTCTGAGATAGTGTCTGTCTTTGTCTCTGAGATGAGTTTCCTATATGCAGCAAAATGCTGGATTTTTTTTTTATGGATCCAGTCTGATAGCCTATGTCTCTTTATTGGGGAGTTGAGACCATTTATGTTAATAGATACCAAGGAATAGTGGTTTCTGTTTCCTGCTATTATTGCTTTTGTAGAAAGAGTTGTGTCTGTGTCTCTTTCTTCTTTTGGTTTTCTTGCTTAGGGGTTTTCTGGTTTTTACTAGGATGTAGTTCCCCTCATTGTATTGGGTTTTCCACCTATAATTTGTTGTAGTGCTGGGTTTGTAGTCAGATATTGTGTAAATTTAGATTTGTCTTGAAATATCTTTATCTCTCTATCTATGGTGATTGAGTTTTGCTGGGTATATCAGCTTGGGTTGGCACTTGTGCTCTCTTAGGGTCTGCAAGATGTCATTCCAGGCTCTTCTAGCTTTCATAGTCTCTGTTGAGAAATCGGATGTGATTCTGATTGGTCTGCCTTTATATGTTACCTGATCTTTTTTCCTTACTTCTTTTAGTATTCTTTCTTTACTTTGGGCACTTGGTGTTTTGACTATTATGTGTCAGGAGGAATTTCTTTTCTGGTCCAACGTATTTGGATTTCTGAAGGCTTCTTTTATGCTCGTGGTCATCTCATTCTTAAGAGTAGGGAAGTTTTCTTCTACAATTTTGTTGAAGATATTTACTGTGCCTCTTAGTTGATATTCTTCTCCTTCTTCCATTTTTATTATACTTACGTTTGGTCTTCTCATTGTGTCTTGGACCTTCTGGACATTTTGGGTTAGAAGCATTTTGGTTTTTGCATCTTTTCTAATTTGTCTATGTTTTCAAAGTTGTCTTCAGCCCCGGAGATTCTCTCTTTCATCTCTTGTAGTCTATTGGAAATGCTTGCATCTGTGACTCCTGATTTCTTTTTTAGGTGTTCTACCTCTAGGATTATCTCTTTTAGTGTTTTGTTTATATTGTCAATTTCCGTTTTAAATTCCTTCTTCCATTCCTTCATCTCTTTGGTTCTGTTTTCTTCTAGTTCGTTGAGTTCTTTGAGTGTTTTTCTTGTTTCCTCTTTAAAAGCTTTTGATACTTTTTGCTTTTCTCCCTGTTCTTGTTTAAGGATCTCTATCATCATCTTGAGGTATGATTTTAGTTCTGCGTCTTCTTTTGTGTTTGGAATTCTGCTGTTTGCTGTGATGGGAGAGCTTGGTACTGGTGTTGCCAGGTTGTCTTGGTTTCTTTGGGATATGCTCTTTTGCTTTCCTCTTGCCATCTCATTGTCAGTGATATGTTCTCACCTTTCTCTTGTAACAGGTCTGTGTCCCTGGATCTCTGCTGGTCCAGAAGGAAGATGGTCAGAGCCCTGTTCTTGGCCCCAAAGCCACCGGGCGGGAATGCTGGGTTCCTGGATCAGGTAGAGCAGGGGCGTGCTTTCCGGGCACACTCGGCAGAGATCTCTCTGTCCCCTGGCAACTCAGATCTCCTTTTCACCAGTCCTTTATCTCTGGGAACTGATCCTAGAATTTCTAACCACAGAACTGCTGCAGATGATAAAGATCTTCAACAATGTGTCTAGGAAAAAAACTTAATCCAAATAATTCAAAGGCCCTTCTGATCATAAAAAATAAATAGGCAAAGAAGGAAATGATGAAAACAATACCTTACCAAAGAGCAAAGCTATATATTTATAGGTGTAACTATCTGAGCAAGCAAACTACCTGTATGAAAGAGTCAACTATCTGAAGAAATAAATTGAAGAAGCCACGAGAAGATGCACAGGTCACATATGCTCCTGCATTCAGAGGATTAAAGCAGTACAAAATGCTATCTTACCGACAACATTCTACTGATTCAATGCAAAACCCATTAAATCCCAACCGAATTCTTAAATATCTTAAGGGAACAATTCTCCCTATGGAAAACTAAAAACACCATAAAAGCTAAATCAATCCTCCACGATAAAAGATTTTTTAGAAGTGTTACCATCCATTGGTTGGCCATGATTGCCAGAAGAATGACAATCCATCCTTACCAGATCTGACCGATTCCTTACCTCACTTCAGTCCTCTTATTCAGGTGTGCTTATTTGAGACTTTGAATTGAGATGCCAAAATTTTCAATTTCAAAGTCCATTTTAGTGAACCTGATGTAATTTAAATTCAGATAAACTAAGAGGGTGTTACATAGCTATAGTCTCTAGGCTAATTCTCATCACCACCAGCATTTAAAGTATTACACTCTCAATAAGACCACTGCTTCCAGGTTATTCACAAATCAAAACTGTAGCCCCAGGTTATAAGCCTGCCCCCTTCTTAAGGAGTAGGAGAGCAGGAATCAAGTTAATGTTATGACCCGTTTTGATTGGTATCATCCCAATACCAATGAATTATATTAAAGGCCACAGTTACTTTCCAATTAGGTGCTTGCACACATACTCCCTGTTTTTTGCTTACTATACAGCTTTGCCCTGATAGACATTCAGGACCAAACACCATCAAAATCTTCCCATAGGGTGGTGGTGCACTGTGGCAGTGGAGGGACCAAGGCTTGCTAGAATGGTAAAAAGACGCTGCAGTGAGTTGTATTATATTTGCTCATTTCTGTTTTGAGGATCACAGGCACTTCCCTAAGACAACATTTTGGTGGGTTGGCCATAAAGTTCTTCATAACATACAAAAAATACTGATCTGGAGGGCCTTGAAATCACCAAAATTTGGCTAGGAAGGCTAGTACCAAATATATACAAAGTACTCAAGAAGTTACACTCAAGAGAATCAAATAATTCTATTGAAATTAGGAGTACAGAGCTAAATAAGGACTTATCAACTGAAAATATTGAATTGGTGAGAAGCAACTAAAGAAATGCTAAACATCCCTAGTTATCAGGTAAATGCAAATCAACACAATCCTAAGATTCCACATCACATACACCAGACTGGCTAAAATATAAAAACCTCAGGTGACAACAGATGCTGGTGAGAATGTGGAGAAAGAGGAACTCATTTCCTCTGTTAGTGGGTTTCTAAATTGGTACAACCACTCTGCAAATGAGTCTAGCTGTTCCTCATAAAGTTGTACATAGTACAACCCAAGTACCCAGCTATACTACTTTTGGGCATATACCCAAAAGTAGCTTCAACATCTAACAAGGATGCATGCTCAAATATGTTCATAGCAGCCTTAAGTATACTAATGAGAAGTTGAAAAATCCCAGATATCTTTTAACAGACGTATGAATACAGAAATTTTAGTATACAATAGATTACATCTCAAGTGTTTAAAACAATAAGTTCAAGATATTCTAGACAAATATATGGATCTTGAAGCTATTGTCCTCAGTGATGTAATCCTGTCACAAAAGAGCACTTATCTTATGTACTCTCTCCTAAGCAGAAACTAGCCCAAAAAGCTCAGAATACCCAAGAAATTATCCACAAAAATTATGAAACTCAAAAAGAAGAAGTCCCAGAACGTGGATGCATCAGTCCTTCTTAGAATGGAGAATAAAACAGTCAAGGGATGAAAAACAAGATCAAATAGAGGAGCAGGAATTGAAGAAAACATCTACTGAGATTTACCTACTGAGAGAACCACCCATATGCACCCAGAAAAACCCATGCAGTATTGCTGGTGCCAAGAAGTGTTTACTGACTAGAAACAGAAATGGATGTCTCCTGAGAGATTCTTCCAGAGTCATATATATAGATGAGGATGCTTGCAGCTACCCATCAGACTGTACACAGAGACACCAATTAAAAAGCTAGAGAAAGGACAGAACGAGCTGAAAGGTTTGCAACCTCATAGGAAAAATAACATCATCAACCTGCCAAGGCACTGAGATCAAGAGGGTAATTAGGAGAGGGAGCACCTTCATGAAAGCAAGTTAAGATGGAGGACTGAGAGTAGTGGGGGGGGGAAGAGTATAATTTTTGAAGTGTAAATGCAGATAATATTCAGTAAATTTGAATAAAATATTAATAAACAAAAAGGTGAAATAACACAATTAATATGCAAATCAGACATTCTAAACCAAAACCTAATTAATGAGAAATTTGATATTAGAAATGTGCCTATGTCTCATGATGCCCTGCTTGCTGAACTTTTATGAGTCTTATGAGGGAGACTGATGTAATCTTTATTGGGATTGGTCATTTATGAGAGCATCATTGGCTAAGCCAAGTATAAAGTTCACATGTCCTGTGAATGTTCTCTAAGCCTAAGGAGGAGGCTATACTTTTATGCTGGGTAGGGGCCAGGCTAGGCTCTTAACTACTATCTTATTAACAGGGAGCTTCACTACCTGCTAGAATGAACTCTTTAATCAGTGTCTTTTCATCTTCTGACATCCACATTCTACCTCATATCTTATCTTTTAAATAAAGTGTCTTTGTTTGATAGCATCAAAGCTGCTCCTCAGTGCCCCTGAATGCACTCTCAGTCCTAGGACTGCTCTGTCTCTTGCAGCTGTCCCTTACATTGGCATCTTGGTGACCTGGAGACAGGAATTAAATGCTTACAGAAGAGCCAGGGATACCTTTTTAGTACCTAGAACACTATAGGGTTCACTTAGAACCTTAATTATGCTCAGTCTAAGATGATGTCAGTACAAGGGTCATTGCTCCTCTAGAGAGGTCCTTTGACTGATTACAAACAAGTCGAGTCCTGCCCTTTGTCTGTCCTCTTCTCTACCACATATCACTGTTGCTTCTAACCTTATTCCTTGGCCTCTAGGCTCCATTAAACATTCTCTTGTTTGCTTGCCACAGTTCTCAGTTAGTGAAGACCTTTGTGATACTAATCCCCCCCCACACACACAAAGGCTTTTTCTTCATACATATAAGTCAAACCATTAGTCTGGCCACCCATGAGGCTAGGTGTGAGACCTAGCAAAATCAACCTTATATGGGATTTTCAGCATCTAGTTTGATTTTCCAAATGTTAGAGACAGTTTGGCTATGTAAAGCAGTGATCTTCTGTCAATAGCATTCCCTACTTTGACAAAGAACCAAGTTAATAAAAGACAAAACAACAAGCCATGTTTTTCCCACTGCCCTAATTTTTTATTAGATACTCTCTGTATTTACATTTGAAATGTTATCCCTTCCCCCACCCTGCTCCCATTCCCCTCCCCCTTCCCCTTCATTTGTCTTCACAAAGGTACACTTGCTCCTAATCAACCTCTCCACTCCATTGCCTTGGCTTTCCTCTATATTGGAAAAATGTGTCCACCCTGAACCAAAGGCCTCTTCTCCCATTGATGCCAGACACTGCTGTCTTCAGCTACATATGCAACTGGAGCCATAGGTCTCTCAATGTGTGCTCAGTGGTTGGTGTTTTAGTTCATGGGTGTCATGGAGGGTTTGTTTGGTTGTTCTTCCCATGAGGTTGCAACCCATTTCAGCTCCTTCAGTTTTTTCTTTAGCACCTTCATTTGGGGTTCCTGTGTTCAGTCTGATGGTTAGCTGCAAGCATGTTCAGCTATATCTGTATGAATATGGCAGAGCCCCTGAGGAGATATCTTTATCTGGTTCCTGTCAGTAAATACTTCTTGGCATCAGCAATAGTACTTGGATTTAGTGGCTGCATATGGGGTGGATCCCCAGGTGAGAGAGCTTCTGAATGATCTTTTTTTAATCCCTGTTCCTCTATTTGACCTTGTATTTCCTCCTGTGGTTGTTTTGTTCTCTCTTCTAAGAAAGACTGAAGTCTTGTTTTCATCGAACCTTCTCTCTAACTGATGGTTCTTCTCTTGGCCCTACTACTCAACAATGATTGACAAAAAGTCAAATGAATCATAAAAATTAAATAGATAAATCTGGGAAAAAAAAGAAATAAATGTGCCTATGTCTAAAAAGCCATAAGTGCTGAGAATTTCATAATTCCAATAAGTTGGATCATGTGACTATACAACAGCATGTGGTCATATTGTCTAGCCTCACATTACTGGATAATTCAATCCAGTGACTCTTCTGCCTTTTTTGTTGTAAATGATATATTTCAGAATTCTGTGCGAAATTATATACTTAAGAGTATTTTACCAATATTCACTTTCTTTTTATTTCATCTTTTATTTATTTTTATTTTATGTGGGCATGCTTTTCTTTATAATTATAAAAAAATAAAGGTAAGAAAGTACATCAAAATTAAAGGTAAAGGAAAACATTTTATCTAAAGAACAGCAACTGGTGCACACCTTTAAAAGATTACACACACACACACACAGGCACACACACACACACAATATCACTGTCTTCAGACACACCAGAAGAGGACATCAGATTCCATTACAGATGGTTGTGAGCTACCATGTGGTTGCTGGGAATTGAACTCATGACCTCTGGAAGAGCAGTCAGTGTTCTCTCTGCTGAGCCATCTTAATCCCACACCTTTAATTCCAGCATTTGGGAGGCAGATATCTGAATTCCAGGCCAGCCTAGGCTAAAGAGTGAGTTCCAGGACAGCCAGGGCTAAACATAGAAACCCTATTTCAATAAATATGCAAGTTATGGGGCTGAAGAAGAGATAGTTCAGTTCAGAGCTCTTGCTGCTCTCCCAGAGGACCTGATTTTGGTTCCAAGCAACCACCTCGGTTGACTCACAATCACCTGTAACTCCAGCCATCTTACTTCCTCTTCTGGCCTCTATAGGCACCTGTACTCACATACACAAACCACATCTAGTCAGTCAGTCTATCTGTCTCTCTCTCTCTCTCTCTCTCTCTCTCTCTCTCTCTCTCTCTCTCTCTCTCTCTCTCTCTCAGGAAGAAAGAAAGAAAGAAATTAAGAAAGAAAGAAAGAAACAAACAAACAAACAAACTGTGGTATTAAAAACAAGTATTGAACTTGTACACTTTTATACAGAAACATTTCAGACCCAAATTAACTACTGTTCAAGAAAAAAGTCCTCTAATATATTAATTACTCTCAGTATTTCTTTACAGTTTTTAAACCACTGGTGCTTTAATTGCTTAGGCATGATGAAAGGTAATTGCTGCTTCCTTAATACAGCACTCATTCACCAATGAGATGGTGTTCAAGAGCTATGGGTGTGCCTGCCATTATTTTCCTCCTGGAGCTGGTTTCTTAGGGAGAAGTCTGAGGAACTTTGATCCTTTCTAGTGTTTTCTTCTTCCTTAGATGCACTTTCTTTTCAACAAAGCTGGAAAGCTTGCCCCCTCCCATCTACTCCAAGGTCTCTGCCCTTTGCCAACTGGAATTTATGACTGTTTGCTCCCAAAAAAAGGAGATTTTCTGTCTTTTTGCCCCAAAATAAGGACAATTTCTGCCTTTTTGCCCAAAAATTATGAGAATTTCTGCAATTTTGCTTCAAAATACGGGGAATTTCTGCTTTTTATCCCGAAAGTAAGGGGAATGTATACCTTTTGCCACAAAAAAGGGGAATTTCTTCATTTTTGCCCCAAAATAAGAGGAATTTCTGCCTTTTTACCTCAAAATAAGTGAAATTTCTGCCTTTTTACCCAAAAATAAACGGAATTTCTGTCTTTTTGCCCCAAAATATATGGAATTTTTGAATTATGCCCTGAAATAAGTGAATTTCTGCAATTTTGCCCCAAAATAAAAGAAATTTCTACATTTTTGTCACAAAATAAGAGGAATTTCTGTCTTTTTGCCCCAAAATAAGGGAAATTTCTGCCTTTTTGCTTCCAAATAAAAGGAATTTCAGCCTTTTTACCTCAAAATAAGGGGAATTTCTGCATTTTTGCCACAAAATATTAAGAATTTCTGTATTTTTGCCCCAAAATAAAGAAAATTTCGGCCTTTTTTCAATAAAATAAGTGAAATTTCTGCAATTTTGCCCTAAAATACGTGAAATTTCTGCAATTTTGCCTCAAAATAAGTGAAATATCTGCAATTTTGCCCCAAAATAAGGGAAATTTCTGGAATTTTGCCCAAAATAAGTGGAATTTCTGAGTTTTGCCCCAAAATAAGGAGAATTTCTGTCTTTTTGCCACAACATATAGGGAATTTATGCCTTTTGCCCCACAATTAGAGGAATTTCTGCAATTTTGCTCCAAAATATGGGGAATTTCTGCCTTTTTGCCCGAAAATAAGGGGAATGCATACCTTTTTGCCATAAAAAAAGGAAATTTCTTCATTTTTGCTCCAAAATAAAAAAAATTTCTGCTTTTTTGACTCTAAATAAGTGGAATTTCTGTCTTTTTCCGCCAAAACAAAGGGAATTTCTGTCTTTCTTGCCCCAAAATAAGGGGAATTTCTGACTTATTACCCTGAAATAAGTGAAATTTCTGAAATTTTGCCCCAAAATAAGGGAAATTTCTGCCTTTTTGCCCTGATATATGTGAAATTTCTGCAATTTTTCCCCAAAATAAGGTGAATTTCTGCCTTTTTGCCCCAAAATAATGGGAATTTCTGCCTTTTTGCCCCAAAATAAGAAAAATTTTTGCTTTTTTTCTCTGAAATAAGTTAAATTTCTGCAATTTTGCCCCAAAATAAGGGAAATTTCTGCCCTTTTTCCCCCATATAAGGGGAATTTCAGCCTTTTTACCTCAAAATAAGGGGAATTTCTGCATTTTTTCCACAAAATATTACGAATTTTTGCCTTTTGCCCCAAAATAAGGAAAATTTCTGCCTTTTTTCCCTGAAATAAGTGAAATTTCTCCAATTTTGCCCCAAAATAAGTGAAATTTCTGCAATTTTGCCCCAAAATAAGGGAAATTTCTGGAATATTGCCCCAAAAATGTGGAATTTCTGAGTTTTGCCCCAAAATAAGGAAAATTTCTGTCTTTTTGCCCCAACATATAGGGAATTTCTCCGTATTTGCCCCACAATTAGAGGAATTTCTGCAATCTTGCTCCAAAATAAATGGAATTTTTGCCTCTTTGCCTGAAAATAAGGGGAATGCACACCTTTTTGCCATAAAAAGAGAAATTTCTTCATTTTTGCTAAGAATAAGGGGAATTTCTGCCTTTTTGCCTCTAAATAAGTGGAATCTGTCATTTTCCCCCCAAAAAAAGAAAATTTCTGTCTTTTTTGCCCCAAAATAAGGGGAATTTCTGACTTATTACCCTAAAATAAGTGAAATTTCTGCAATTTTGCCCCAAAATAAGGGAAATTTCTGCCTTTTTGCCCTGAAATATGTGAAATTTCTGCAATTTTACCCCAAAATAAGGTGAATTTCTGCCTTTTTACCGCAAAATAATGGGAATTTCTGCCTTTTTGCCTCAAAATAAGAAAAATTTTTGCTTTTTTTCTCTGAAATAAGTGAAATTTCTGCAATTTTGCCCTAAAATAAGGGAAACTTCTGCAATTTTTCCCCATAATAAGGCAAATATCTGCAATTTTGCCCCAAAACAAGAGGAATTTCTCCCTTTTTGCCCCAAAATAAAGGAAATTTCAGCCTTTTTACCTGAAAATAAGTGAAATTTCTGCAATTTTGCCCCAAATAAAAAAATTTCTGCAATTTTGCCCCAAAATAAGGTAAATTCCTGCAATTTTGCCCCAAAATAAAGGAAATTTCTTGAATTTTGCCTCAAAATAAGGGGAATTTTTGATTTTTCCCCAAAATAAAGGGAATTTCTGACTTTTGCCCCAAAATTAGGGGAATTTCTGCAATTTTGCTCCAAAACACGGGGAATTTCTGCTTTTTTGCCTGAAAATAATGGGAATGCATACTTTTTTTGCCATAAAAAGGGAAATTTCTTAATTTTTGCTTCAAAATAAGGGGAATTTCTGCCTTTTTGCCTCTAAATAAGTGGAATTTCTGTCTTTTTCCCCCCAAAAAAAGGGAATTTCTGTCTTTTTTGCCCCAAAATAAGGGGAATTTCTGACTTATTACCCTGAAATAAGTGAAATTTCTGCAATTTTGCCCCAAAATAAAGGGAATTTCTGACTGTTTGCTCCCAAAAAAGATTTTCTGTCTTTTTGCCCCAAAATAAGGAGAATTTCTGCCTTTTTGCCCAAAAATTATGAGAATTTCTGCAATTTTGCTTCAAAATACAGGGAATTTCTGCTTTTTATCCCGAAAGTAAGGGGAATGTATACCTTTTGTTACAAAAAAGGGAAATTTCTTCTTTTTGCCCCAAAATAAGAGGAATTTCTGCCTTTTTACCTCAAAATAAGTGAAATTTCTGCCTTTTTACCCAAAAATAAACGGAATTTCTGTCTTTTTGCCCCAAAATATAAGGAATATTTTAATTATGCCCTGAAATAAGAGAAATTTCTGCAATTTTGTCCCAAAATAAAAGAAATTTCTGCCTTTTTGCCACAAAATAAGGGGAATTTCTGTCTTTTTGCCCCAAAATAAGGGAAATTTCTGCCATTTTGCCCCCAAATAAAAGGAATTTCAGCCTTTTTACCTCAAAATAAGGGGAATTTCTGCATTTTTGCCACAAAATATTAAGAATTTCTGCATTTTTGCCCCAAAATAAGGTAAATTTCTGCCTTTTTTCCCTGAAATAAGTGAAATTTCTGCAATTTTGCCCCTAAATAAGTGAAATTTCTGCAATTTTGGCCCAATATAAGGGGAATTTCAGAGTTTTGCCCCAAAATAAAGAGAATTTCTGTCTTTTTGCCCCAACATATAGGGAATTTCTGCCTTTTTGCCCCACAATTAGGGGAATTTCTGCAATTTTGCTTCAAAATACGGGGAATTTCTGACTTTTTGCCCAAAAATAAGGGGAATGCATAACTTTTTGCCATAAAAGAGGAAAATTTCTTCATTTTTGCTCCAAAATAATCAGAATTTCTGCATTTTGCCTCTAGATAAGTGGAATTTCTGTCTTTTCCCCCAAAACAAAATGAATTTCTGTCTTTTTTGCCCCAAAATAAGGGGAATTTCTGACTTATTACCCTGAAATAAGTGAAATTTCTGAAATTTTGCCCCAAAATAAGGGAAATTTCTGCCTTTTTGCCCTGATATATGTGAAATTTCTGCAATTTTTCCCCAAAATAAGGTGAATTTCTGCCTTTTTGCCCCAAAATAATGGGAATTTCTGCCTTTTTGCCCCAAAATAAGAAAAATTTTTGCTTTTTTTCTCTGAAATAAGTTAAATTTCTGCAATTTTGCCCCAAAATAAGGGAAATTTCTGCCCTTTTTCCCCCATATAAGGGGAATTTCAGCCTTTTTACCTCAAAATAAGGGGAATTTCTGCATTTTTTCCACAAAATATTACGAATTTTTGCCTTTTGCCCCAAAATAAGGAAAATTTCTGCCTTTTTTCCCTGAAATAAGTGAAATTTCTCCAATTTTGCCCCAAAATAAGTGAAATTTCTGCAATTTTGCCCCAAAATAAGGGAAATTTCTGGAATATTGCCCCAAAAATGTGGAATTTCTGAGTTTTGCCCCAAAATAAGGAAAATTTCTGTCTTTTTGCCCCAACATATAGGGAATTTCTCCGCATTTGCCCCACAATTAGAGGAATTTCTGCAATTTTGCTCCAAAATAAATGGAATTTTTGCCTCTTTGCCTGAAAATAAGGGGAATGCACACCTTTTTGCCATAAAAAGAGAAATTTCTTCATTTTTGCTAAGAATAAGGGGAATTTCTGCCTTTTTGCCTCTAAATAAGTGGAATTTCTGTCATTTTCCCCCAAAAAAAAGAAAATTTCTGTCTTTTTTGCCCCAAAATAAGGGGAATTTCTGACTTATTACCCTAAAATAAGTGAAATTTCTGCAATTTTGCCCCAAAATAAGGGAAATTTCTGCCTTTTTGCCCTGAAATATGTGAAATTTCTGCAATTTTACCCCAAAATAAGGTGAATTTCTGCCTTTTTACCGCAAAATAATGGGAATTTCTGCCTTTTTGCCTCAAAATAAGAAAAATTTTTGCTTTTTTTCTCTGAAATAAGTGAAATTTCTGCAATTTTGCCCTAAAATAAGGGAAACTTCTGCAATTTTTCCCCATAATAAGGCAAATATCTGCAATTTTGCCCCAAAACAAGAGGAATTTCTCCCTTTTTGCCCCAAAATAAAGGAAATTTCAGCCTTTTTACCTGAAAATAAGTGAAATTTCTGCAATTTTGCCCCAAATAAAAAAATTTCTGCAATTTTGCCCCAAAATAAGGTAAATTCCTGCAATTTTGCCCCAAAATAAAGGAAATTTCTTGAATTTTGCCTCAAAATAAGGGGAATTTTTGATTTTTCCCCAAAATAAAGGGAATTTCTGCCTTTTGCCCCAAAATTAGGGGAATTTCTGCAATTTTGCTCCAAAATACGGGGAATTTCTGCTTTTTTGCCTGAAAATAATGGGAATGCATACTTTTTTTGCCATAAAAAGGGAAATTTCTTAATTTTTGCTTCAAAATAAGGGGAATTTCTGCCCTTTTGCCTCTAAATAAGTGGAATTTCTGTCTTTTTCCCCCCAAAAAAAGGGAATTTCTGTCTTTTTTGCCCCAAAATAAGGGGAATTTCTGACTTATTACCCTGAAATAAGTGAAATTTCTGCAATTTTGCCCCAAAATAAAGGGAATTTCTGACTGTTTGCTCCCAAAAAAGATTTTCTGTCTTTTTGCCCCAAAATAAGGAGAATTTCTGCCTTTTTGCCCAAAAATTATGAGAATTTCTGCAATTTTGCTTCAAAATACAGGGAATTTCTGCTTTTTATCCCGAAAGTAAGGGGAATGTATACCTTTTGTTACAAAAAAGGGAAATTTCTTCTTTTTGCCCCAAAATAAGAGGAATTTCTGCCTTTTTACCTCAAAATAAGTGAAATTTCTGCCTTTTTACCCAAAAATAAACGGAATTTCTGTCTTTTTGCCCCAAAATATAAGGAATATTTTAATTATGCCCTGAAATAAGAGAAATTTCTGCAATTTTGTCCCAAAATAAAAGAAATTTCTGCCTTTTTGCCACAAAATAAGGGGAATTTCTGTCTTTTTGCCCCAAAATAAGGGAAATTTCTGCCTTTTTGCCCCCAAATAAAAGGAATTTCAGCCTTTTTACCTCAAAATAAGGGGAATTTCTGCATTTTTGCCACAAAATATTAAGAATTTCTGCATTTTTGCCCCAAAATAAGGTAAATTTCTGCCTTTTTTCCCTGAAATAAGTGAAATTTCTGCAATTTTGCCCCTAAATAAGTGAAATTTCTGCAATTTTGGCCCAATATAAGGGGAATTTCAGAGTTTTGCCCCAAAATAAAGAGAATTTCTGTCTTTTTGCCCCAACATATAGGGAATTTCTGCCTTTTTGCCCCACAATTAGGGGAATTTCTGCAATTTTGCTTCAAAATACGGGGAATTTCTGACTTTTTGCCCAAAAATAAGGGGAATGCATAACTTTTTGCCATAAAAGAGGAAAATTTCTTCATTTTTGCTCCAAAATAATCAGAATTTCTGCATTTTGCCTCTAGATAAGTGGAATTTCTGTCTTTTCCCCCAAAACAAAATGAATTTCTGTCTTTTTTGCCCCAAAATAAGGGGAATTTCTGACCTATTACCCTGAAATAAGTGAAATTTCTGCAATTTTGCCCCAAAATAATGGGAAATTTCTGCCTTTTTGCCCTGAAATATGTTAAATTTCTGCAATTTTACCCCAAAATAAGGTGAATTTCTGACTTTTTGCCCCAAAATAGGAAAAATTTTTGCTTTTTTTCTCTGAAATAAGTGAAATTTCTGCAATTTTGCCCCAAAATCAGAAGAATTTCTGCCTTTTTACCACAAGATAAAGGAAATTTCTTCCTTTTTGCCCCAAAATAAGGAGAATTTCTGCCTTTTTGCCTTTAAATAAAGGGAATTTCTGCCTTTTTGCCATGAAATGAGTAAATTTCTGCAATTTTGCCCCATAATAAGGAAAATTTCTGCTTTTGCCACATAATACGGGGTATTTCTGCATTTTTGCCAAAAATAGAGGGAAATTCTGCATTTTTGCCCTAAAATAAGAGGAATTTCTCCATTTTTGCCCAAAAATCATGGAAATTTCTGCCTTTTTGCCACAAATAAGGGGAATTTCTGAATTTTGGCCATAAAATAATGTAAATTTCTGCATTTTTACCCCAATATAAAGAGAATTTCTATATTTTGCCTCAAGATAAGGGGAATTTCTTCCTTTTTGCCCCAAAATAAGAGAAATTTCTGCCTTTTATACCTGAAATAAGTGAAATTTCTGCTATTTTGCTATAAAATAAAGGAAATTTCTGAAATTTTACCACTAAATAAAGGGAATTTCTGCATTTTTGCCCCAAAATAAGGAATATTTCTGCATTTTTGCCCTGAAATAAGTTAAATTTCTGCAATTTTGCCCCAAAATAAGGAAAATTTCTGCTTTTTAGCTGTGAAATAAGTGAAATTTCTGCAATTTTCCCCAAAAATAAGGAATATTTCTGCATTTTTTCCGCAAAATAAGGTGAATTTCTGCATTTTTGCCCCCAAAAATGGGGAATTTCTGCATTTTTGCCCAAAAATAAGGGGAATTTCTGCCTTTTTGCCCAAAAATTATGAGAATTTCTGCAATTTTGCTTCAAAATACAGGGAATTTCTGCTTTTTATCCCGAAAGTAAGGGGAATGTATACCTTTTGTTACAAAAAAGGGAAATTTCTTCTTTTTGCCCCAAAATAAGAGGAATTTCTGCCTTTTTACCTCAAAATAAGTGAAATTTCTGCCTTTTTACCCAAAAATAAACGGAATTTCTGTCTTTTTGCCCCAAAATATAAGGAATATTTTAATTATGCCCTGAAATAAGAGAAATTTCTGCAATTTTGTCCCAAAATAAAAGAAATTTCTGCCTTTTTGCCACAAAATAAGGGGAATTTCTGTCTTTTTGCCCCAAAATAAGGGAAATTTCTGCCTTTTTGCCCCCAAATAAAAGGAATTTCAGCCTTTTTACCTCAAAATAAGGGGAATTTCTGCATTTTTGCCACAAAATATTAAGAATTTCTGCATTTTTGCCCCAAAATAAGGTAAATTTCTGCCTTTTTTCCCTGAAATAAGTGAAATTTCTGCAATTTTGCCCCTAAATAAGTGAAATTTCTGCAATTTTGGCCCAATATAAGGGGAATTTCAGAGTTTTGCCCCAAAATAAAGAGAATTTCTGTCTTTTTGCCCCAACATATAGGGAATTTCTGCCTTTTTGCCCCACAATTAGGGGAATTTCTGCAATTTTGCTTCAAAATACGGGGAATTTCTGACTTTTTGCCCAAAAATAAGGGGAATGCATAACTTTTTGCCATAAAAGAGGAAAATTTCTTCATTTTTGCTCCAAAATAATCAGAATTTCTGCATTTTGCCTCTAGATAAGTGGAATTTCTGTCTTTTCCCCCAAAACAAAATGAATTTCTGTCTTTTTTGCCCCAAAATAAGGGGAATTTCTGACCTATTACCCTGAAATAAGTGAAATTTCTGCAATTTTGCCCCAAAATAATGGGAAATTTCTGCCTTTTTGCCCTGAAATATGTTAAATTTCTGCAATTTTACCCCAAAATAAGGTGAATTTCTGACTTTTTGCCCCAAAATAGGAAAAATTTTTGCTTTTTTTCTCTGAAATAAGTGAAATTTCTGCAATTTTGCCCCAAAATCAGAAGAATTTCTGCCTTTTTACCACAAGATAAAGGAAATTTCTTCCTTTTTGCCCCAAAATAAGGAGAATTTCTGCCTTTTTGCCTTTAAATAAAGGGAATTTCTGCCTTTTTGCCATGAAATGAGTAAATTTCTGCAATTTTGCCCCATAATAAGGAAAATTTCTGCTTTTGCCACATAATACGGGGTATTTCTGCATTTTTGCCAAAAATAGAGGGAAATTCTGCATTTTTGCCCTAAAATAAGAGGAATTTCTCCATTTTTGCCCAAAAATCATGGAAATTTCTGCCTTTTTGCCACAAATAAGGGGAATTTCTGAATTTTGGCCATAAAATAATGTAAATTTCTGCATTTTTACCCCAATATAAAGAGAATTTCTATATTTTGCCTCAAGATAAGGGGAATTTCTTCCTTTTTGCCCCAAAATAAGAGAAATTTCTGCCTTTTATACCTGAAATAAGTGAAATTTCTGCTATTTTGCTATAAAATAAAGGAAATTTCTGAAATTTTACCACTAAATAAAGGGAATTTCTGCATTTTTGCCCCAAAATAAGGAATATTTCTGCATTTTTGCCCTGAAATAAGTTAAATTTCTGCAATTTTGCCCCAAAATAAGGAAAATTTCTGCTTTTTAGCTGTGAAATAAGTGAAATTTCTGCAATTTTCCCCAAAAATAAGGAATATTTCTGCATTTTTTCCGCAAAATAAGGTGAATTTCTGCATTTTTGCCCCCAAAAATGGGGAATTTCTGCATTTTTGCCCAAAAATAAGGGGAATTTCTGCCTTTTTGCCCAAAAATAAGAAGCATTTCTGCCTTTTTGACCCCAAAGTAAAGGGAATTTCTACCTTTTGCACCAAGATAAGGGGAATTTCTGCCTTTTTGCCCCAAAATAAGGGGAATTTCTGTCGTTTTGCCCTGAAAGAAGTGAAAATTCTGCAGTTTTGCCCAAAAAATAAGGGGAATTTTTGAATTTTGTCCCAAAATAATGGGAAATTCTGCCTTTTGGCCCCAAAATAAGTGAAATTTTTGCAATTTTGTTCCAAAATAAAAGAAATTCCTGCCTTTCTGCCAGAAAATAACAGAAATTTCCTGCTTTTTCACCAAAATAAAGAAAATTTCTGCATTTTTGTTTCAAAATTAGGGGAATTTCTGCCTTTTTTCCCTAAAATAAGGGGAATTACCGCCTTTTGTCCCCAAAATAGAGGCATTTCTGCCTTTTTGCCCCAAAAGAAGGTAATTGCTTCCTTTTTGCAAAAAATAAGTGGAATTTCTGCCTTTTTCTCTAAAAATAAAGGGAATTTCTGTGTTTTAGCCCCAAAATAAGGGAAATTTCTGAATTTTTGCCACAAAATGAAAAGAATTTCTGCTTTTCTACCCGAAAATACCGATAATTTCTGCGTTTCTGTCCCAAAATAAGGTGAATTTATGCCTTTCTGCCACAAAATAAAGAAAATTTCTCCTTTTTTGCCCCAAAATATTGAGAATTTTTGCCTTTCTACCCGAAAATACAGGAAATTTCTGACTTTTTGTCCCAAAATAAGCGGAATTTCTGCATTTTTGCCACAAAACAAGTGAAATTTTTGCCTTTTTGCCCCCTAAAAATGGCATTTCTGCTTTTTGGCCCAAAATAAAGGAAATTTCTGCATTTTTGCCCCAAAATAAAAGGAATTTCTGCCTTTTTGACCAAAAATAAGGGTAATTTCTGCAAATTTTCCAAAATAGAGAAGGAAAATTTCTGCCTATTTACCCCAAAATAAGGGGAATTTCTTTTGTTTGCCCAAAATAAAAGGAATTTCTTCATTTTTGCCCCAAAATATGGGGAATTTCTGCATTTTTGCCCCAAAATAAAAAGACTATCTACCTTGTTGCCCTAAAATTTAAAAAATTCTGCAATTTTGCCTCAAAATAAAAGAAATTTCGGCCTATTTGCCCCAAAATAGAGGAAATTTCTGCATTTTTTTCAGAAGTAAGTTATATTTCGCCAACTTAGCCCCAAAATAATCAAAATTTCTCCAATTTTGCACATAAAGAAAGGGAATTTCTGCCTTTTTGTCCCAGAAGAAAAAAAATTTCTGCATTTTTGCACGGAAATAAGTGAAATTTCTGCAATTTTAACCCCAAAATAAGGAAAATTCTGCCTTTTTACCATGAAATAAGGGAAATTTCTGCTATTATGCCCCAAAAATAGGAAAATTTCTGCCTTTTTGCCCCAAAATAAGGTGAATTTCTGCTTTTTTGCCAAAAAATAAGTGGAATCTCTGCATTTTTCTCCCAAAAGAAAGGGAATTTCTGTCTTCTTACCCCAAAATAAGGGGAATTTCTACCTCTTTGCCCCAAAATAAGTAGACTTTCTGCCTTTCTAGTGATAATGTCTTAATTTTATCTAAAATAAAAGAAATTTCTGCATTTTTTTGTGAAATAAGTAAAATTTCTGCAATTTTGCCCAAAATAAGGAGAGTTTCTGCATTTTTGCCCCAAAATAATGGGAATTTCTGCTCTTTTGCCCCCAAATAAGGGGAATTTCTGCATTTTTGCCCCAAAATAAGGGAAAATTCTGCCTTTTGGCCCCAAAATAATTGAAATTCCTGCAATTTTGTTCCAAAATAAAAGAAATTTCTGCCTTTCTGCCAGAAAATAACAGAAATTTCCTTCTTTTTCATTAAAATAAAAAATTTCTGCATTTTTGGCCCAAAATTAGACGAATTTTTGCCTTTTTGCCAAATAATAAGTGGAATTTCTGCCTTTTCCCCCCAAAAGAAAGAGAATTTCTTTCTTTTGCCCCAAAATAAGAGGAATTTCTCCATTTTTGCCCCAAAATAAGGGGAATTTCTGCCTTTCTACCAGAAAAATGGGAAATTTTTTCCTTTTTGTTCCAAAATAAGGGAAATTTCTGCCTTTTTTTCCCTAAATAAAGGGAATTTCTGCATTTTTGCCGTGAAATGAGTGAAATTTCCAAAATTTTGCCCCATAATTAGGAAAATTTCTGCTTTTTGCCACAGAATAAGGGGTATTTCTGCATTTTTGCCAAAAATAGGGAGAATTTCTGCATTTTTGCCCTAAAATAATGGGAAATTATGTCTTTTTGCCACAAACTAAAGAGAATTGCTGCCTTTTGCCAAAAAATAAGTGGAATTTCTGCATTTTTCTCCCAAAATAAAGGGAATTTCTGTCTTTTTACCACAAAATAAGGGGAATTTCTAACTTTTTGCCCCAAAATAAGTAGACTTTCTGCCTTTCTACCAGAAAATACGGGAAATTTCTGCCTTTTTTTCCCAAAATAAAAGGTATTTCTGCATTTATACCACAAAATAATGAAATTTTTGCCTTTTTGACCCCAAAAAATGGCATTTCTGCTTTTTGGCCCAAAATAAGGAGAAGTTCTGCATTTTCCTTAAAATTAAGGGAATTTCTGCCTTTTTGCCCTAAAATAAGAGAAATTTCTGCCAATTTGCCCCAATAGATAAGGGAAATTTCTGCCTCTTTACCCCAAAATAAGGGGAATTTCTGCATTTTTGCCCCAAAATAAGGGGAATTTCTGCATTTTTTGCCCCAAAATAAGAGGAATTTCTGCTTTTCTGCCCCAAAATAAGTGAAATTTTTGCAATTTTGTTCCAAAATAAAAGAAATTTCTGCCTTTCTGCCATAATCTAATGAAAATTTCTTCATTTTATCCAAAATCAAAGAAATTTCTGCATTTTTTAGTGAAATAAGTAAAATTTCTGCAATTTTGCCCCCAAATAAGGAGAGTTTCTGCATTTTGGCCCCAAAATAAGGGAATTTCTGCTCTTTTGCCCCAAAATAAGGGGAATCTCTGAATTTTTGCCTGAAAATACAATGAATTTCTAACTTTTTGCCCTAAAGTAAGGAAAATTTCTGCAATTTTGCCTCAAAATAAAAGAAATTTCTGCCTTATTTTCCAAAATAAAGGAAATTTCTGCATTATTTACCAGAAATAATTGAAATTCCTGCAATTTAGCCCCAAAATAATCAAAATTTCTCCAATTTTGCCCCAAAATAAAGAGAATTTCCTCATTTTTGCCACAAAATAAAGAAAATTTCTGCCTCTTTGCACTGAAATAAGTGAAATTTCACCAATTTTGCCCCAAAATAAAGAAAATTTCTGCCTTTTTACCATGAAATAAGTGAAATTTCTGCAATTTTGCCCCAAAATAAGCAATTTTTCCGCATTTTAGCCCCAAAATAAGAGGAATTTCTGCATTTTTGCCCCAAAATAAAAGAATTTCAGCCTTTTTGCCTGAAAATAAGAATTTATTCCTTTTTGACCCCTAAAATAAAAGGAATTTCTACCTTTTTGCACCAAGATAAGGGGAATTTCTGCCTTTTCGCTCAAAAATCATGGTAATTTCTGCCTTTTGCCACAAATAAGGGGAATTTTTGACTATTGGCCATAAAATAATGGAAATTTCTGCATTTTTGCCCCAAAATAAAAAGAATTTCTATATTTTTGCCCCAAGATAAAAGGAACTTCTTCCTTTTTGCCCCAAAATAATGGAAATTTCTGCCTTTTTTATATGAAATAAGTGAAATTTCTGCTATTTTGCTGCAAAATAAGGGAAATTTCTGAAATTTTACCCCAAAATAAAGGGAATTTCTGCATTTTTACCCCAAAATAAGGAATATTTCTGCATTTTTGCCCGGAAATAAGTTAAATCTGCAATTTTGCCCCAAAATAAGGACAATTTCCTCATTTTTTGCCGTGAAATAAGTGAAATTTCTGCAATTATCCACCAAAATAAGGAATATTTCTGTATTTTTTCTGCAAAATAAGGTGAATTTCTGCCTTTTTGCCTCAAAAAAAGGGAATTTCTGCATTTTTACCCCAAAAGAAGGAAAATTTCTGCCTTTTTGCACTGAAATAAGTGAAATTTCTGCAATTTTAACCCCAAAATAAAAAAAATTCTGCCATTTTACTATGAAATAAGGGAAATTTCTGCTATTATGCCCCAAAAATAGGAAAATTTCTGCCTTTTTGCCCCCAAATAAGGTGAATTTCTTCTTTTTTGCCAAATAATAAGTGGAATCTCTGCATTTTTCTCCCAAAAGAAAGAGAATTTCTGTCTTCTTACCCCAAAATAAAGGGAATTTCTACCTTTTTGCCCCAAAATAAGTAGACTTTCTGTCTTTCTAGTGATAATGTCTTCATTTTATCTAAAATAAAAGAAATTTCTGCATTTTTCCGTGAAATAAGTAAGATTTCTGCAATTTTGCCCAAAATAAGGAGAGTTTCTGAATTTTTGCCCCAAAATAATGGGAATTTCTGCTCTTTTGCCCCCAAATAAGGGGAATTTCTGCATTTTTGCCCCAAAATATAAAGAATTTCTACCTTTTTGCCCTAAAATAAGGAAAATTTTTGCAATTTTGCCCCAAAATAAAGAAAATTTCTGAATTTTTTACCAGAAAAAAGGCGATATTTCTGCAATTTAGCCCCAAAATAATCGAAATTTCTCCAATTTTGCCCCAAAATAAAGGGAATTTCTGCCTTTTTGCCCCAATATAAGAAAAATTTCTGCCTTTTTGCACTGAAATAAGTAAATTTCGGCAATTTTGTCCCAAAATAAGAAAAATTTTTGTCTTTTTACTGTGAAATAAGTGAAATTTCTGCATTTAAGCCCCAAAACAAGCAAAATGTCTGCCTTTTTGCCCGAAAATATGGGAATTTCTGCATTTTTGCACTAAAATAAGGGAAATTTCTGCATTTTTGCACAAAATGAGGGGAAATTTACATTTTTGCCCCAAAATAAGGGGAAATTCTGCATTTTTGCCCCAAGTGCCTCCCCTTCCATCAGTGTCAGATAATGACATCCTCTGCTACATCAAGAGCTGAAGCAAGGGTCTCTCCATTTGTGCTCTTTGGTTGCTGGTTTAGTCCCTGAATGTACCGTGTGGTCAGGTTAGTGGATATTTTTCTTCCCTTGGGGTTGCAATCCTCAGTTTCTTCAATACTACCCCCTGACTATTCTGATGGGGCTGTTCTTTTGTTCACAGGAAGAATTCTGGAATAAATATTTTGATATGAGCGGGAGGCACATGCCTATCAATTGGGAGCAATCTCTACAGGTTCTAGCTTCCCTTTGTTGTGTAGTTTGGCTAATGTCATTTCTGTTGTGTTCTGGAAACCTCTTATTTCCCTGGCACCTGGGACTTTCTAGAGGCTACTCCCAGTTATCCATCATCTACTGCAACATATTTCTATTTCCTGACCCCCTGTTCTCTGTCCCTTCCCATACCTGACCCTGTCCACCCTTTTTTTATCTCCCACTCTTGACTCCCTCCTATGTGCCTTCTTCCCTCTACCTCATGTGATTATCTATGTAGGATGGAAGCATGCACATTTTGTTTGCCCCTCTCTCTCTTGGCCTTGCTCCTCTATTCTTTCACTCTCTCTTCCTTTCCCTTACTCTTCTCTCTCCAGGTGCTCATGGCCAGCCTCTGCTTTCTGTCTCTTCTCTTCTCTTCTCTTCTCTTTTCTTCTCACTTTCTCTCTCTCAATGTCTTTGTCTCTCTCTTTCTATCTCTCTGTCTCTGATTATCTATTTATCTATGTCTCTGGTTCTATGTTTTTTTATGTATTTCTCTATGTCTTCAATCTCTCTCATGTCTCTCTCTATATATATTTCTCATTCTATGTGTCTCTCTCTGTGACTCTCTGTTTCTATCTATCTCTCTATTACTATATCTATGTTTCTCTCTATATGTCTCTCAGTCTATGTCTCTCTCTCTCTCTCTCTCTCTCTCTCTCTCTCTCTCTCTGCCTCTATTACACTCACAAGTCCCCTCCCCATGCCCTGAATAAATTTTATACTATAATATCCTGGTACCTCAGGAAGAAGGGATGCCTCACATGGACTATTTACACAACCACATATACACTGTTGGAATTAAATTAAGTATTTTCAAATGGGCCTCCCCAGCTCTAAGTGGAAGTGCCTGGCTTTAATCACAGCTTCCTCACAGAGGACAGAGGGAGTCAGCATGGGAATGAACCCCGGGGCCACTGCTGGTCAGATAGGGGCTGAGAACCAACAGGAAGACTCCATTGATAAAATAAAATGCAGAGAGCTTTATGATATATACTGTGTATTTGATGAGAAATAAAAACATTGGTGCTTGAGAGATCCTTAAGTGGTTAGAAAACAAACTGCTCTTTCTGAGTTTCTTGCTCTAATACCCAGCACCCACACAGAGGCTCACACTCACCTAGCTTCCGGTTTCAGGGGAGAGATTGTACTTACACAGTGACACATTCACCAATGGAAATAAATATTTAAATTCATATTGATTAATTTTATTTAAAATAAATACATATTAAATTAATTTTATCCAGATTATTTTAAAAGAAAGCTTATATAAAATTAATTTTACATAAGTTAACAATAATTAAATTAATACTAGATATTATTTATTTAAGGCAGTGCTCACTGCTTACCTTTGACCCTAGCCCATAACCTCTGACCCCTCTTTAGGACTCATGGAGCAAGTCCATACCTCTAGCACACCTATAGCACCTATAACTGCTGGACCAGATGTGAGGTTTCCCAGTCATCCTGGTCTGCCCTGAGATAATGCACCTGCCCACCGGGACTGGAAACAGGGAAACCAGGCCCCAAAACAGGGTATCTAGGAAAGGAAGCAGGTCTTCAAGGATGGAAAGAGGACATTGGGAATGGAAACAGGGCACGGGAACCAGAACAGGGCATCAGACCGGAAGCTCTGCATGGACGACAGGAAATAGGACGGGGCCCGGAAACAAGGCTTCATGGACAGGAAACAAGATTTCATGGGCCAGAAACAGGGTATTGGTAAACAGAAAAACAGCACTGGGAATTGGAAACAGGGCACTGGGAACTGTAAGCAGGGAACCAAGCACTGGAAACAGGACATGGGGATCAGAAACAAGATATCAGGGTCCAGAAACGTAAGCATTGTCATCCAGAAACAGGGCATCAGGAACGGAAACAGGGGATGGGGGACCAGTAATAGGGCATCAGGGACCGAACAGGGCACCATGAACCAGAAACAGAATATTGGGTACTGAAACATGGAATTGGGGAATGGAAACAGGGCAGAGAAAGTACTGTGGACAGAGTTAAAAACAAGGGGACATTATGAGGTGTGCGGACACATCACAAAGGACCGATTATAAACATTTTAAAATGACTTGTTTATTTTTATCTTATTTGCATTTGTGTTCAGTCTTGTTTTTGCCTCAGATCCCCTGGAAGTTGAATTACAGGGAGTTGCGAGCTTCCCTGCCAGTGCTGGGAATCAAACCCAGGCTCTCAGGAAGAGCAGCAGCTGGTGCTGTTAAGCTCAGAGCTGTCTCACTAGGCCCTAGTTATTAATACTTTTAATTATATGAGTTTTCTTGTTTGTTTGTGTGATTGATTGATTGACTGATTTAGCTCTTAACAGAAACGTGCCAAGACCTGGAAAAACTATTAAGAGATACTTCTGAGAAAATACCCATTATGCACAGCGACCAAGGAAGGAAAATTTACAAGCAGATACATGGCAGCACCTTTGTGTCCTTGTGAGGTAATGAGCGCTGTTGACAGTTGGAGATGAGCTCACTGCGTTTATGTGCCTCTGTCCCCTGCCTCTCTCTTCCCCTACATCCCCTGTGAGTGTGTCTGTGTGTGCTGCACATGCATGTGCTGACGTACCACATTGTATGTAATGATGTCTTAGGTACATTTTCTTCTCTTTCCCCCTCATCTCTCTCTGTGTGTGTGTGTGTGTGTGTGTGTGTGTGTGTGTGAAACACACAGGTGCTGATTTTCAGCATGTATCTTTAATTGAGAAATCGTTTATCTATCTTAAATTTTTAGATTTTTTTCCATGTGAATGTTAAATTTGATCAGAATTTATTTTCTCAGAAATTTTGATGTAAATTTTCAATTTCAAAATGTTTTTCTACATTTATTTCTAGTTTAATTGTGAAAAAATTTAAGTCTCCATTTTAAAAATTATTCTTTTTTTATTTGATTTTTCAATTTTATCTAAATTCTGTCAATATATTTCTACAAATTTCCCTGCAAATATTTATAGGGCAAATATTAAATTATTTCAAAATATGTTTCTAAATGCCTCTTCAATTTTTGAATAAACATTTTCAGTCTTTTATCTTATTAGGATTATTTCCCATGTGAATCATCAGTTTTGCCAGAATTTTGTTGATATAATTTTTTATTTTTCTCAGAAAAATTATTGATGTATATATAAAATATTTTTAATATTTTCATACATGTGTCATCAATTTTGGGGGAAATATTTTCTATCTGGTTTATTTTATCATTATTATTGCATGTGAATTTTAATTTTATCATATTTCTCTCTATATATTCCTTTAATGTTTTCAGAAATATTTTTATGTATAGATAATGTTTTTACAAAATTTTCATACATGTGTTTTTCATATTTTGAAGTATATTTGCAGGGTCTTCAATTTTATTATTATTTTTCCATGTCAATCTCCAGTTTTATGTGATTTCTGTTCATACATTTGTTCAGTTTCCTTCCAAATGTTTCAGATGTGAATTTGAAATTTTAACAAAACGTTTTTCTCTATGTGTCTTGAGGTTTTCGAGAAATGTTTCCCGACTTCTGTCTTTTTTTACTTTTTTGTTTTTTTTTCTTTTGGTTGAATTTTATTTATTTCATTTTTTAAACTTTAATTTTAAAAACCAAGATAAGTGTACAAATTTTTAAGCATTTTTGCATAAAAGTACAGGAATATATTTTTTATAAAGTTGTAATTTAGTATTTGTGGTTACATATACAAACACATATGGATATATGTAACAATAATATAGGAAAAGAGGTTATTAATTGAGGGGATAGGAGAGAAACTGGGAGGGGCTGTAGGAAGGAAACGGGGATGTGATACAGTTCTATTTTAATTAAAATATGTTCTTTTTTTTTTCTTTAACTTCACACATTTTGTGAGTTGTTTCTGGGGTGTTCAGAGCTTTATGGGGTTAGTGTCCCATTAACAGTGACTGCATATTATGTCTGTTCTTTTGTGACTGGGTTATCTAACTCAGGATGATATTCTCTAGATGCATCCATTTTCTTAAGAATTTGGTTAAGTCATTTTTTCTGGAGGCTGAGTAGTATTCCATTGTGTAAATGTACCACAATTTTTGTATCCATTCATCTTCTGAAGGACATCTGGGTTCTTTCTAGGTTCTGGCTATTATAAATAGAGCTGCAATGAACATTGTGGTGCATGTATCTTTGTTGTATGTTGGAGCATCTCTGGGGCAAATGCCCAGAAGTAGAAAAACTGGGTCTTCAGGTAGTACTATGTCCATTTTTCTGAGGAAACTCCAGACTCATTTCCAGAGTGGTTGTATCAGTTTACAACCCCACCAGCAGTAGAGAAGTGTTCCTCTTTCTCCACATCCTCGCCAGCATCTATTGTCATCTGAGTTTTGGACCTTGGCCAATCTGAATGGTTTGAGGGTTGTTTTGGTTTGCATTTCCCTGATGGCCAAGGATGTTGAGCACTCCTTAGATGTTTCTCAGCGATTCAATATTCCTCAATTGAGAACTTTTTGTTTAAGTCTGTACCTCATTTTCAAATAGGGTTTTTTGATTCTCTGTTATCTCCCTTTTTGAGTTCTTAGTATACCTTGGATATTAGGCCTCTATCTGATGTGTGGTTTGTAAATAACTTTTCCCACTCTGTTGGCTGCCGTATTTGTTTTCATGATAGTGTCTTTAGCCTTAGAGAAACTTTGCAATCTCATTAAGTCCCATTATTATTATTTTTCCATGTCAATCTCCAGTTTTTTGTGATTTCTGTTCGTATATTTGTTCAGTTTCCTTCAAAGAATTTCAGATGTGAATGTGGAATTTTATCAAAACATTTTTCTTTATGTGTCTTAAAATTATTGAGAAATGTTTTGCGTTTTCTCTTTTATCTGTAATCAGTATTATATTCTATGTAAATCTTGAAATTTTTCAGAAATTTTTAATATGTATTTTCAATTTTTTAGAAATTATTTGATGTAATTTTTTGTGTTTTTAAAAATGTTTTCTACATACATGTTCAATTTTTTGTTAAATGTTTTTATATCTTCTATCATAACGTGATTTTTCTAGTTGTGAGTCTTCAATTTTATCAGATTTCTTTCTTCACATTCTTTCTATTTCTTAGAAATATGTTTGCTTTATATATTAATTTTGAAAAAAACTTTTACATGGGTTTTCAAGGATTTAAATAATATTTACTTTTTCTTGCATTTTAACATGACTTTTTTCATGGTAACCTTCAATTTGATCAGAATTTTTATATATTTCTTGAAATTTTCAGAAATATTTTTGAAGAGAATGTAGAATTATTTAAATAGTTTTTCTTTATGTGTCTGCATTTTTTTTGAAAAAAATATTTTACTCCTCTCTTTTATTGTATTTTATACTTGAAACTTTCATTTTCATCAGAAGTTTATTCTATTTTTTTCAGTTTTCTCAGAAAAATGTCCAAGTATATATTAAAATTTTCATAAAATTTTTCTATATTCGTCTTCGTGTTTTAGAATAATATTTTCTGTCTTTTATGTTAGCAGGATTATTTCCCATGTGAATGTTCAACTTTATCAAAAATAACTTTATACAATTATTTAATTTTCTTAGAAATATTTTGGATGTAAATACATAGTTTATTCCACAAATTTTTCCACATGTGTCTTCACGTTTTGGGAAATACTTTCTACATGATATATTTTATCATTGTTATTGTATGTAAATTTTAATTTTATCAGAGTGTTTTCTATATACTTCTTCAATTTTCTCAGAAATATTAGCAATACAAATTTTCATTTTTAAACGGTTTCTGCAGAAGCATCTTCATTTTTGAATTTTTTTTTCTTCTTTTTTTTATGACTATTTTTCATGAGAATCTTCAAATTTATCAAAATATTTCTGCGTATTTTTCAAATTTATTCAAAGAATATTTTATGTAAATTTTAATTTGTCAAAAAATGTTTCTAAATGCCTGTTTACTTTTCTTAATAATACTTTTGCATGCTGTTTATTAGGATTATATTCCATGTGAATATCCAATTTTATGAAAATTCTTTCTATATATTTGTTCAATTTTCTCAGACGTATTTTCAATATAAATATGTATTTTTTCAGAAAAGAGTTTCTTAATGTATCTTCAATTTTGAGATTGACATTTTCTGCTTCTTTTTTACCATGATAATCTTAAAGGTGAATTTTTGATATTATCACAATTGTTTCTATATATTTCTTCAATTTTTTTCAGCAGTATTTTCGAGATAAATTTTCTAGTTTTTCTAAAAAAATTCTACATTCTTTAATTATGTGAGTAATATTTTCTATGCATTCTTTTTATCTTTTTTTTTTTTTATAGAAACCTTTGATTTTATCAGAATTCTGTCTTGGCAGTTCTCAAGTTTTCTCTCAAATATTTTCAATGTATATATGAATTTTTATCAAAAATTTTTTTCTACATATATTTTCAGCTTTCCGAGAAATTTTGTAGAGAGCTTTTGGGGTCTCTTGGCAGGAATCTGACATGGGGCCAGGAAAAGAAAGTAGAGCTACTCCAGAAAGGAATTTGACATTGGGCTAGGACAGGGAATTAAGCTCAGAGAGGAATCTGATTTCAGGATCAAATAGAGAAATAGGCTTCAGGCAATAACTTCACTTTGGGCTAGGACAGGAAAGTAGGTTCAGATAATCCCATCATCTTTACAACCCTCCTTAGAAATAGTGATTATGGAATTTTATATGGCCTTTCTTGTTCTCTTAACCTAGACCTGGCCTTATTATTATCTGCATGTAATTAAAATGGAATAAAAGAGAGTTAAAGAATTGAACCTGCCTTTCAGCCTCAGAACTGGCTGGAGTCATGCTGCAGTTTTGTCTAATCATCTCTTTTTCTTTAATCCTAGCTCTGCTGCTGGAGAATCTCTTTGACTGACCTGGTTTGGTGAGGTGGAACTCAATGTGAGGCTCCAGTGGATATAGTGAAGGACACCATGGGAAAGTAAGGGCATGCAGAGGAAAGTTTTGAAAAGTCTCAGCCAGCAGTGAGTAAACCCTAAAAGAATGGGGCTTGGCAATGGCATAATGCCATTTATATATATGCTTAAAAATATGCTAAAGGATAGAGGAGCAAAAATAAGTCAGAAACAAGTTATCCAGTTTCTGATTTTTAAAGAACAAATCTATCCTTGGTTGCCTGAGGAAGGTACTGTAAGTTTACAGACATGAGATAAAGTAGGAGAAGGAATAAAAGGGCACTATAAAATCCATGGTTTTGATAAAATGTTCTATGTTCCATGGCTATGTTGGATGGCCTGTCCACTGAAGATCATTCACCTGCAGATTTGAAAAGGATAGCTCATGCATGTCTAGGGTAACTAAATATTTTTGCTGTGGAAAACAGAATTTTTTGAAAGATGTCAGCAAACAGCAGAATTAAAAGCTACATCAAACTATCCAGTTACTTATGAAATGCTAACAGGAGAAAGTCAATATCGCGATATTCAGGATCTATGCTGGGAAGGACATGATTGCAGAGACTCAGAGACTCTTCACACATGGTCAAAATGAGTCCAAGAGGTAAAACTTTTAGAGATTTGATTTTAGCACACCTTCTTTAAGGGGCCAACAGTATAGAACCTGAACCCTCACATTGCTTCGAAGACAAGGATGGACAGACATATTCTGTGCCAAGTGCTGGGGTTAAGACCCTCTTAGTCACTCACCAATAGTATTGATTTTCTTGATTCAATTCCTGGAACTTGTACAAGGCCTCACTTTTCTTCTGGGGCATTTCCGGAAGGTCATTCATCACCTCATGATGCTGTGTTTTCAGCTTATGGGACTCAGAGTTGATCCTGGGGAGGGCATGGCAAAAGACCAAATAACCCTTTGAACTAAAGATTCAAGGATCACATGAATTCAAACTGAAATGTGACCTTAGGCAGTCTGGTAAGTACTCCAAACAAACATTATTGGGATGAAGCCCCTGTGGATATCTAGTTCTGAAGAGCAGGAAACCCAGCCTGACACATGAAATTCTAAGTAGAGATAGAGCCGATATTCACTGTCTGAAGGAAAGAACAAGTTATCAGTATCTGAATATCCAAGACTTATTCATCAGGTTAGACAGGGGAACAGAAAAAATGGAGAGGAACTCAGTAAGCACCAACAGGGAGAAGGGAGGCCAGGTATTCCTGGTGGTCATGAACTCTGCCCAGAGTTCATGGCAAATTTCAATGTGATTTCATGAAACTAGAGTATGCTTACGTGGTTTTATTACATTAACACTGTCTGGTCAGATTAGCCAAGAAGGAAAGCTGCAAAAGGGCCAAGGTTTCCACCAGTCTTGAAACCACTACTCTTTTTTAGGTCTCCACAAGGTGAAGATTAACAGTGAGTTCTGCAAACAGGGTTCTTGACTAGTTAGGGGACCAGCTTTAGGCAGCAGATTTTGGAAGTGGCAGAGTCAGACATGAAACTGGTGTTTTAGTTACACCTTTACACTTCCATGGCAGCTTTTCTCAAGAGGGAGACCAAATTTCAGGGCCATGTTTCTCTACACAGTAAAATTCGAGAGGTGATACTCATTTGCAAGTCAGAAATGACAGTGACTCTTAGCCAGCCTGTGAGGCATATAGTTAAGTGAACTGGGGGTGACATCATGCTTGGAATAAGTCCTGGATCTATTGTTACTTTTTTATTGCTCAGCTTTCTAAGCAGTAGCTTCTGTCATGGTTGCTTTGTGTATTTCAAATATGTAGGCAAGGCCTTATTGTGGGTCATTCCTAATTATTAGCTCTATGACCACTGGGGAATCTGACTTTCCTTCTGGAGGGTACAAGCACAAAAAATGTGAGACAGAATTAACTGGAGTTTTTTTCTTTATAATTCAACATTCTGGGACAGCAAAAGACTTTCAGCTTTGAATTGTTGTAGGAAGGTTTGGGCCAAATTATCTAAGCAGGTAGATTAGTCCTAGCTTTATTTGTGGTTGACTCTGCCTATTCTGATGGACAGAATATGGGAGAGGGCAAGGCCCTACTTCTCATCATGAAGGGTGGGAGAGAAGCTGCCTCTAGTTGAATATGTTTCCAGCTTGTCATGTCATGTATCAGGAAGAGTTTAACCTTCAGAATTACACAGAAGAACACTTAGGATTCTTGCTTAGTAATTCAACTTAAGTTGTATGAGGAGTTTCAGTGTCTTTCATGTAGAATGTGTGTGCGTTTTTTTTTTTTTTTAACCTCAGAGGATTGCATTAAGCATGAGGGAAAATAATCATGTACTTGGCACAGTGTAACCACAGGAAAAGCTAATTTTGAGGACCTTGTCTATGCTGGATAAACCTAGGCCTTTCAGGATGCACTGATTACAAAGGCACTGCATTGGGTTAGCTCTGTTAACTGTGACTTTTATATCAACCCCATTTCCTACCAAACAGTGATAAATTTAGGGGAATCCCATATGGGTAGGATAGAGTGGAAGGAGAAGGAGAACCTATACGCATGGGTAGGCGACACTGTTAAGACTAGGGTCTCTTCTTCAGACTGACACATTCTGGCCAGTGTAAATATTTCTATGAAGTAACAATCCATAGAATGTTGTGTCTGCCCTTTATATTTTACATGTTATACATTGTTTTTAATTATGAATTTGTATCACAGTTATAAACTTTTGTACCACTTCACTTGTGTGTAGCCTAAAGGACATGTTGTGAAGAAAAATTCTTCCATCTCGTGATTCCTGGACATCAAACTCTGGTCACCAGCTTGGTTTCAAGCATGTTCACCTGCTGTTCCACCCATCGGTGCACTTACCCATTTTTCATTTGGTTTCTGTGGCACAGGACACATAGCCCTGGCTGGCGTGCAACACCTGGGTATCAATCCCTGAGCACAGATTTAACAACACTCATTACCACGCCAAAGTGTTGGAGCTTTAAAGTATAGACACTGCATATTTCCAATAAGTACCTCAGTTTTCCCAGCATGTGTACACTGCAGTATACATGACAAGGCTGCGGTCATAAACTACCTTCAAAACTGCAATGCTCTGGTCTAGACCTCATTTTACTAGTTTTGTGGATTCAAGTGTGTATAACACACAGCAAAACAAATTGTAAATATACAGAAATAGCTTCTGAAAGGCCCCATATGAAATCATCTACATGGCCTGTCTTTGTGCCTCCCAACGCTTTCTCCAAACCCCTGAGCAATACAGACATTAGTCCATGGAGGGTACCCAAATTCTATTTTCATGCCTTTGAGCAAAATCTATTGTGAAAGTGATATTTCCCTACTTTTGTATTTAACATTCATTGAGCACCCCTAAACATCTAAATGAACCAGATCTTTCATTCTTTTTATTTCATTTTGAAGTTTCAGCATAAGATTAATATTTTTATTTAATACATTTTATTTACATTTCAAAAGACATCCCCTTTCTCAGTTTCCCCTTGTGATAGTTTGCATATGCTTGGCCCAGGGAGTGCCACTATTTGTATGTGTGGCATTGTTGGAGGATGTGTGTAACTCTGGGAGTGGGCTTGGAGTTACTCCTTCTAGTTGTCTGAGGATTCTCAATCTGTTCCTGGCTTTCTTTGGATAAAGATGTAGAACTCTCAGCTCCTCCAGTACCATGCCTGCCTGGATGCTGCCATCCTTCTGCCTTGTTACTGGACTGAACCTCTGAACCTGTAAGCCAGCCTTAATTAAATGTTATTTGTAAGGCTTGCCTCGGTCATGGTGTCTGTTCACAGCAATAAAACCCTAGCTAATATACCCCTCCATCTCATCCACTCTCTTTTGTTTTTATAAAAGTGCTCTCCAGGTAACCCTTTCACCCTCCCACCTACAACTCCTTCTTCCCTTCCTGACATTTCCCTACACCAGGGCACTGAACCTAAGAAGGACCAAGAAATTATCCTCACATAGATGCTCAACAAGGCCCTCCTCTGCTACATATGCTACTGGAGCCATAAATCTTTCCATGTGTATTCTTTGGATTGGGGTTAATCCCTAAAAGCTCTGGTTTGTAGGTATTGTTGTTCTTTTGGGTAAAAACCTCTTTAGCTCCTTCAGTCCTTTCTCTAGCTCTTCCATTGAGGACCCTGTTCTCACTTCAATGGTTGGCTGAGATCATCTGCATCTGTATTGGTCATGCTCTGGCAGAGACTCTCGGGACACAGCTATATCAGGGTCCTGTCACCATATTCTTCTTGGCCTCTGCAATACTGTCTGGATTTGGTGGCTGTATATGTGGTTTATTCCCAATTGGGGCAGACTAATGATAGCCTTTGTTTCAGTCTCTGCTACAAAATTTGTCTACATAATTCCTCCTATGAATATTTGTTTCCAACTATAAATAGCACTGAATCATCTGCACTTTCGTTTTCCTGCATCTTGAGCTTCATGTGGTTTGTGAATTGTATCTTGTGTATTCAGAGCTTCTGGTCTATTATTCTTCTGTCAATGAGTGCATGCCAACAGTGTTCTTTTTATGTCTGTGTTAATATTTTCTAGTTCCATCCATTTACCTACCAATTTCATGAAGTAATTGTAATAGCTGAGTAGTACTCCAATATGTAAATGTACATTTTCTGTATCCATAATTTCTGTTAAAGGACAACAACTGTTTTTTTTTTTTTTTTTTTTTTTTCTGGCTTCTGGCTATTATAAGGCTGCTATAAGCATAGTAGAACATGTGTCATTGTTATGTGTTGTAACATGTTTGGATATATGCCTAGGAGTGGTATAGCTGGGTACATGGATAGTACTTTGTCAAATTTTCTAATGTGCCTCAAGACTGACTTCCAAAATGGTTATACCAGACTTCAATCCCAGAAATAAATTTGAGTGTTCCTCTTTCTGCATACGTTAGTTGGCATTGGATGCCACATGAGTTTTTAATTTTAGCCATTCTGGCTGATTTGAGGTGGAATTTCATGTTTGTTTTGATTAGTATTTTCCTGGTGACTAAGGATGTTGGACATGTCTTTTGTTGCTTTTCAACCCTTCGTTATTCCTCAGTTGAGAATTATTAGTTTACCTCTGTTGCCCAATATATTAATAGGTTTATTTGATTCTCCAAATCAAATTTCTTCAGGTCTTTGTATACATTGGCTATTAGTTCTCTATCCGATTTAAATTTCACAAAGGTCTTTTCACAATCTATTGGTGGTTGTTTTGTCCTACTGACAGTGTCCTCGCCTTACAGAAGCTTCACAATTTTATGAGGTGGCATTTGTTGAGTCTTTATCTTATAGTATAAGCCATTTATGTGCTCTTGAGGAATTTTCTCCAGTGATCGTGTGCTTGAGGCTCTACCCTAAGTTCCCTTCTATTAGGTTGAGTGTATCTTGTTTTCTGTTGAGATGCATGGACCACTTGGACTTGAGATTTATTCAATGAGATAAGGATGAATAGATTTGCATTCTTCTTCATGCTGACCACCAATTGATCCATCACCATTGTTTAAAAATCCTATCTCTTATGACACTGGATTATTTTAGCATATTTTTCAAAGGTCAAGTGACTACAGATGTGTAGGTTTATTTCTCAGTCTTCGATTTTATTCCATTGATGTACCTTCCGTTCCTTGTACCAATACCATACAGGTTTTTTTTGATTATTATTATCATTTTTGCTCAGTAATACAGCTTGAATTCAGGGATGATGATACTTCCTGGATGTTACAAGTAAGGATTGATGTTCACTGTTTACACAGCAGCTCAGCAATTGGCACACACTTAATGAGGGTAATAGAAAATTCTTTAACACTGAAAGATTACCATTCTTTAAGGCAGTCAAGGCCTGTACCCACCCAACAAGTGACTTCCTTGGATTCATATTTGTGCTTGTCTTTAGCACAATACAGGAAACAAGGGAGCCAGGCATCCTAGATAGCCTGCAAAGATGCTATCTCCATCCAGAATTTATGTTGGCAATAAATAATTGCAGCAGATTCATGCTATGGCACCAGCAGAGTCACCTGGTCTGCTCTTAATCTTAGCTCACCTGGCAAATGTCTGAGGACGAAGAGTATCAGAGAAAACAGAACAGCATACCCTAGTTTAAAAGTCTCTCTGCTGAAACTATAAGAGGGTTTTTTTTTTTTGTTGTTGTTTTAGGATTTCTTAATTAGAAATATCTAGAAAGCTGTTCAGAGTTGGCACATGTAGTAGTCCCAGCACTCAGAAGGTGTTTTAAGAATTGATGCCTTGTTCTTGTTCTTCTGGTTGTGTTTTTGTATTTTTAATTTTGTAATCTCCACCCAGCTACTAGTTTCATACCTAGAATGTTCATACCATGCTCTGTAATGCCAGATGAGTCATATTAATCAATACTTTTATTGTGATCAGCCACACTACAGACAATGCTATTATTCATTTTCAAATAAGGAAAACAGTTATTGAGAAGGTACTTAACCAGTTTGTACTCACATATCCAAGATATCATAACTATAGAATGACATTCCGACCTTTTAGATTACCTATTACTCCCATTTTAGAGGACATGGATAAGTGACATGGAAAATCAATGTTGGGAATTTGTAATTTCAATTATAAACTCAGAAGTATGTGTACATGTGTATATATGCATTTTGTTTTTAATTTGAGATATAAATTTTTCAGAGAATCTGAGACCTAAATAGGTCTTGGCCAATCTTTGTAAACTGCATATACTTTAATGAGTCAAGACTGTCTTCTCTTTGTGTTGGGAGTGTACTTGAAAAAAAAGATTTTAATTTATATCTAGAGGTAGCCTAAGCCCTAAGGATCAGGATGAATTCAGAAACTGTCGTTGGGTTATGCACTGAGCCATAACTGGATGTCCCATCTTCAGGTTGTGGAGCCATGCTTATTACTGAGAAAACAAATCACCTAATATCATAGATATCAAGATGGAAAGAGGCAATCACAAGAACATAAGCAATGGAAACAAAGACAACCTGGTGCCATCAAACACAGCACAATTACTGAGCTCTTATCAGCTGACCTACTTCATCCAATGTCTGGTATCAGAGGCCACCAGTTTCAGTTGCGCTAAGATCTTACATGACTGCTGTATCTTACTATTTCCAAAGCCTGTCCGATGTCTTTTTTCTCCCCATGTCCCTCTTCTTCCTTCTGTAACCCAAAGGCCCCATCGTTTTCTTTAGGGCCAGCAATTAACTTCTGCCTTCTTTATTGACATAATCAAGACTCAATTAGGGAATCAAATTTATGTATCAGTTTCACCCCCTTACAAAATGTCATCAAATACTGGCAAGGAGATGGTGGACTTTTCTTCTCTGACTTTCATAATTAGATCGCTAAATTTTCTAATGCTCTTTAAACTCTTAAATTTGTAAGACAAACATAGTTTGCACTTTGTGCTTTATGTGTTCTTTCAACTGATTAGAAAGTAAGTTACATGTTACATAGTAAAATCGTGTATTGCTACCTCTCATTGCCATTGATATGGCAAACAAGGCCTTCATTGTTCCTGTACAGCCTGTACAAGTTAAATTCTGCTCAGGAGAACTCAGAGATGTTCCTGAACAACTGTTGGCCTACAGTTGTTTGATCTCCACATCTTCACTAAATCAATCTGCAGGACTGGTGGGTGTTAGAACTGATTTTTTGGTGTCATTTCAACGAATATTTAGATATTTCATAAGAATCTGCATAATCTTTGCTTGTCTTGTTTTGTAATAGCAACAGTAGTTTAATCATTGGAGTGCTTACATGTAGAATTCATTCATTAGGTGTCATAAAAATGCCAGTGTCCTTATGATATCATTTTCATCACATTCATTAGCTGCACTAAGTTGTGCTAGAGGCAGTGTGTGCACACAGGCCCTGCTGCTGGGGACAGTTGTAAGCAGTGGCTACAGTGATTAGGCTGTGGGTCTGGATGGCAGGCAGTGTAAAGCAGTGTGGCTGCCACCTCAGCCACCACCAAGGAGCAGCATGTAGGGTCACTGGAGTGTGTGTGGGCTCTGTAGGCAGAGGAGTAATAGGGCTGCAGTTTGTGGAAGTGGGTCAGTTCAGCATGTTGTAGCAACCTCAGCCCCACCACTCCCTAACACCTCTGGTGGCCAGAAATGGGGGGAAAAGCCTGAGAAACTTAGGCTGTGGTGCAGTTTGTGCAATGGTTTTCAGGCAAAGCCCAGGTAGAGCAGCACATCACCTAAACCAAGCAAACCAAAGGCTCACAGCTCTCAAGTGTTACCCCTGATGACACAGGCCAGTACTTGTCTGTGTTTCGAATAAAATGGCAGCACAGGTCATAGGGGTAGAAGCCAATAGTGTGGAAGTTGCAGTAGAGCTCCATCATGTAGTTGGGGTGTGGGGAGGGGCTGCACAGCTCATGGAAGTCATGTGCAACCTGACATGTCTCTCGTCCTTGCACGTTGTTGTCGTCATTGTCATTGTCATCATCCTCCTCCTGCTCTTTCTTTTTCTTCTTCCTTCTCCTCTTCCTCCTCCTTCCTCTTCTTCTTCTTTTTAAATTTTGTACTGGCAACCATACTGTTTCAGATCTTATGACCTTTTCTTAATGCTACTGGGAAGCACTTTGCTGTGACAAAGCCCCATTTGCCTATTCTCAGTCTTACTGCCCAAGATTCCTCTTGGGACTTTGGAGACATTGGTGGTAAAGCTGAGCTGGAACCTGTGATTCCCAACATGAATTCCATTATTCTTTCTCCACCGTAAGATAAGTGCATAAAGTTTTTGCTAAGGCAAATATTATGAAATGTTCCTTTCTTTTTTGTATCGGGAGGGGTACTTTTGGGGTTTTTGTTTATTTATTTACTTATTTATTTATTTAGGCTATTACTCTATAGCTCTGGTGAACTGCAACATGTTATTTAGGGAAGGTTAGTATTGTACTCACAGAGAGCTGTCTGCCTGTGTCTCTTGAGAGCTCCAGTTAAAAGTGTGAGGTATGTCATCAATTCATCTATTTTGATTTGACTTGTTTATGGAGTATGATAGTTGTGTAGTTTTTTATTTTTTTTTCCTTTTTACACACAGACATCTAGTTTCCACAATATAATTTATTTCTGTGTGTGTGTGTGTTAATAAGAGTTTTTTTTTTTCAACTTTATTTTTTTAAAAACAGAGATACATTTTAAAGCATTTTGGAATAAAACTATATATTTTTCTCAGTACTTTTTCTGAAAGTTTGATCGTATGCATTGAATTCTTACTAGTTATAATGAGCATAAAGTACATTTAAAATAACATAACATGGAAATGGTAAAAGTTTTCTTGGTGTTTAAAGATTTAACATATGATTTTAAATACCAAAAATTGCCACGAGTCTATCTTCTTTACTTTTGAGTTATTAATGATTTAAAATCTAGGTGTACCCACTCTGAGAAGGTGCTATAAACTTGTTTTTTTTTTTTTTTTTTTTTTTTTTTTGAACTTAATATAGTCTGTGATTTGTTTCTTGGGTATTCATAGATTTCTGGGGCTAGTATCCAATTATCAGTGACTGCATATTATGTCTTTTCTTTTATGAATGGGATACCGCACTCATAATGATATTTTCTAGATGCATCCATTTTCCTAGGAATTTCATAAAGTCATTGTTTCTAATAGCTGAGTAGTACTCCATTGTGTGAATATACCACAATTTCTGTATCCATTCATTTACTGAAGGACATGTGGGTTCTTTACAGCTTTTGACTATTATAAATAAGGCTGCTATCAACATGGTGGAGCATGTGTCCTTATTGTGTATTGCAGCATCTTTGGGGAATATGCCCAGAAGTGGAATAGCTGGGTCTTCAAGTAGTACTATGTCCAACTTTTTAAGGAACTGCCAGATTGAATTCCAGAGTGGTTGTACCAGCTTACAGCCTCACCAACGATGGAGGAATGTGCCTCTTGCTCTGCATCCTTGCCACCATCTGCTATCATCTGAATTTTTGATCTTAGCCATCTTGATTTTTTGAGTTGGAATCTCTGGTTTGTTTTGATTTCCATTTTCCTGATGACTAGGGATGTTGAACATTTCCTTAGGTACTTCTCAGCCATTCAATATTCCACAACTGTGAATATATTTTAGATCTGTACTCCAGAATTCTTTTTTAGATCTGCACCTTCTTTTTAAAAGGATTGTTAGATTCTCTGGAGTCTAAATTTTTCAGTGTTTTGTATATATTAGTTATTAGTCCCTTATCAGATATGGGAGTTGTAAAGATCTTTTCCCAATCTGTTGGTTGTCATTTGTTTTCTTGACAGTGTCCTTAGCCTTACAGAAACGTTGGAATCTCACTAAGTCCCATTTATCCATTCTAGATCTTAGAGCACAAGCCATTGTTCTGTTCAGAAAATTTTCTCCTGTGCCTGTGTATTCTAAGTTTTTCCTCAATTTCTCTTCTAAGAGTTGAAGTATACCTGGTATTATGTGGATGTCTTCGATCCACTTGGAATTGACCTTTGTAAAAGGAGGTAGGAAAGATTGATTTTCATTCTTCTGCATGCTGACTGCCAGTTGAAACAACACCATTTGTTAAAGAGTCTGTCCTTTTTCCAAGGAATGTTTTCAGCTCCATTTTCAATGATCAAGTGACCTTGGGTGTGTGGATTCATTACTGGGTCCTCAGTTTTGTTCCATTGATATACCTGTCTATCTCTGTACCAGTACCATGCAGTTTTTAACACAAATTCTTTGTAATATAGTTTGGAATCAGGGATGGTGATTCCCACAGAGGTGTTTTACTTTTGAGAACAGCTTTCACTATTCTCGTATATTTTGTTATTCTAGATGAATTGGTTTTTTTCAACTCTCTGAAGAATTGAGTTGGAATTTTGCTGGGAATTGCATTGAATCTCTAGATTGCTTTTTGCAAATCATGAGCATGGGAAATCTTTCCAACTTCTGAGATCTTCTTCAATTTCCTTCCTCAGATTCTTGAAGTTTTTCTCATACAGAACCTCCATTTGCTTGTTTAGAGGCACCCCAGATATTTTTATCATTTTTGTGAGTATTGTGAGGGGTGTTGATTCCCTAATTTTTTGCTCAGCCTGTTTATCATTTGAGTAGAGGAAGGCAGGAAATTTTTTGAGTTAAATTTATATCCAGCCACTTTGCTGAAGATGTTTATTAGTTGTAAAAGTTTTCTGAAAAAATTTTTTGGGGTCACTTAAGTATACTCTCATATCATTTGCAAATAGTGATATTTTGACTTCTTCCTTTCCAATGTGAATCCCTATGATTTCTTTTTGTTGTCTAATTACTCTGGCCAAGACTTCCAGTCTATATTGAATAGGTAGGGGATAGTGGCCAGCCTTTTCTAGTCCCTGATTTTAATGGGATTGCTTTAAGTTTCTCTCCATTTAGTATGGTATTGGCTACTGGTTTGCTCTATATTGCTTTTACTATGTTTATTTATGGGCTTGTAGCATACTTTGAGTTTAGAGTCCACTGATGTTGTTTTTATCTCAGTAACATTTTTGTTCAGATAATGTTTACGGGCCCTAAAATAAGAGGTTTGGCAAGTTGGGTGGTTTCACTAGGAAATGATCATCTTGCTCAAATGTCTTTTGCTAAGGATTCTTTTAGAACTGCATAGGGTTTCACCATTCCTTAGATAGATAAACAGGCCTTAGAACATACTCCTATGTACATTTACCTTATTGAATAGGACTACGGAGACAGTTGGTGGTAAATCTGGGCCAGATTCCAAGATTTCTAAAGCTACCACCATTACTCTCTCCCCATTGTAAACTAAATGTATAGGAAAAAAGTCATGGAGGCAGGAGACATATGCAAAGTATACTTGTAAAACAAATCTAGGAGTACCTTCAATGAACACTGATTTAAAGAAATTGCTGGCAGTGTTTCATTTGGAGAAGTGCCTTTTGCTTTTTTTTAACAAATGATCTCTATTTTTAGTAAATTACCATGTATCTCTCTTGGAGTTCTTTGCCCTGGACATGAGAATCTGGAAGACTCTTGAGAATGGGATTAGTCCATGAGCTGAGAAAAGACATGAGTCCCATGACTGTTTAATGGTTATTTATACAGTACCTACGACTTCTGACGTTTCTCCAGTACAGAGATTTCTTGATCCTGATCTGTTTATTACATAATTTATTTAATACCTTCACTCCCAGGAGAGTTCTCAAGTCTCCATTTCATTTGACAGACTCATCTACATTGTCATGCAGGATGACACATGAGAGATCTCCTTCAACCCTGAAAATAAGAGATGAAAAGTCATGATCCTGACACACTAATGCCTTACATGCATGCCTAAAAATTTAAACATTTAGCATGCCTATTCCAAGTATGTTTCCCTTTGTGTCTCAAGAAACTTCCCTCTTTGGTTGGGTGTGATCCAGTCCAACTAATACACCACACAAGTAAAACAAATGTCTAGGACAGGGGCAAGAGAGATGGCTTTTATCCATTTGAGGCTTTTATTCTCATAGTGGCTAAAAAAGCAGTTAACAATCCTCTATCACAGCAGTTTCAGATGGAATCCATTGATCTCTGCTGGACAATGTGGGTATTACATGCATGTAGAACACAGACCTCCAGGAAGTAAAACACCCACACATATAAAAAAAATTTCAGAATGTGAGGGGATATTGAACACACACCCTAATACTAAATGATCTTAGTGCCATAGCTCAAAGTTTGTGTGCTGAGGTAAGATTCTCAAATTTTCTCAAGTCCAAATCATAATTGTAAAGCAAGCAAACAAACAAACAAAAAACCCCAAAACACTAATGACTCTTGTGAAGTTTTATAAAATGTTCCCAGGTTTTTGCTTTTGATCCCAGCTACTTTGGCTAGCTAGACAGAAATTTCTCATTATACTGTATTCTGATTTGTCCTGAGGGGAGCTTATGGTTGTGGTACTTTTAAGATTAAAAAAGACCAGAACATACAGAACGTCACAGAATAAGTGGTTAGCAATGCCCTTCACTGAGGCAAGTTATTTTTCTGTGTCAGGAGCTGCTGAGCACAAGATCAATATCCAGAAAGGGGAGGAGCTGGTTGTTGACCCTTGTTAGGTGGACTGGTGAGTCCACTCTTGGCATGGTTTGAAAAACAGATTGGTATGGTATTGGAAGACAGGGAATGGTGCTATTGAAATGCAAGTTCCTTTTGATGTGGGTAGTTTGTCAATCTTTGGGATACAAAATTTGATGAAAAGAGTATTCATGCTGAAACTTTGTGGTCATGAATTAACTCTGTTAAAATGTATTTATATGTGAATGATTATGTTGAACAAATAAAGAAGAAACACAACAGTATTTCTCTACTACAACTCAGAAAATTAGATATTGACCAAGTGCTTGGATCTCACTTCAAAGTCTCAATTCCCTCTGTAGCCCTGGCTGTCTGGGAACTTCTTATGAATCCTAGACCACATGATACTTGAAGAGATCTATCTCTTTCTGATACTTCTGAAGTTACAACACTGTAACCCATTCATGAATAGTGACAGTTCCTATGAGTGAACAATTAGAGATCATGTGTTTATTCATAAATATACATTTATTTTATTCAATAACAGTTTAAAGTGGGGAGTCAATGTATACAGTACTTAGCCTTATCCAAATAGCAAATTAAATACAGTAACAAAAAGATAACTAATAAACAACATTCAAATGCAAACAACAAAAAGAAAACCCCCAGAACAATCAAAAATTTAACCAAAACCCAAACACATTATTTATGTTAAGCAGCACTCTCTTGATGCAAGTTTTGCAGCACAATCCTAAAGCCTGCTGCTGGCCTTAGAAACAAGGAGAAAACTCAGTCAGTGATGGTAATAATCTCTTCACAATGAAGGTAGGCATGCCTCCTTTTGTGGTAGTTGATGGACAAGTCCTCCCAAGGCTAAGCATGAGACATGTTGCAGAATTCAGCTCAAATGCTAGCAAATTCCTTTTAACAGGTCTCCATTAAATTTTTCTTGATGACACATCATGGCTCCGAACAATTTTATTCTCAGATTCATCCTGGATGCCTGGTGGATCTTCATGTCCCTCAGCACTTCTCTGAAGCCCTGCAAAGTAGCTGGACCAGATGCTATCCAAAATACAGGCCTTATAACACATAAAAAATTAAGAAAATGTAGCACAAGACTGGATTGTTATAGGGATTAAATAAAATGATGGTTCACTTGCTTGACAAACTTAGTGCTTCTGGTATAGAGTTGTATCAGAGGGATATCTTGATCTGGGCTGTAGATTATTGCTCTTGAATTTCAGACCTAGCAGAGGAAGAGAAAAAGGCCTAGTGAGGACCTGCCAGGTCAGCTATACAGAAAACACCAGCTTTATTCAGAGGACACCCTAGTAAAACCTTTCAGCTAAGGTCATTCTAAGCATCCTGAAAGGAGAAGGGACAAAGAGTACCTGGGCCTGAATTTTATTTTCAGATTTAAAAAAAGAAATTTTGAAACTGAATTGTGAACTAAACATTGTGCAAGAATTAAAATAAAATGCAACATTACTTCAGTAGTCAATATAAATTATATTGAAAAATAACAGTTTAGCAATGTCGGAATCTCATTTCACAATAGGTGTGAGCAGCCTAGAAAACCATTTGGAGGCCTTCTAGGGAGTCTGGCTAAAACTTAAGCAAACTCTCTTGTTTCTAGAATGCAGAAACCTGCCTCTGTTCTACTTGTGAACCACGAAATCTGTGAAACCCAGAGAAACCATCTCACAGAAAATCTATGCACACTGAAGAGATGATATGATCTACAATTCTGTACTGCATGCAAATCTTCCCAATGTATAGCATTAAACTCTCAAGTTATACTCATGAAGAAAGAGATGACACCCCAGCTATGTGTGTGAGTATTCTAGGACTTTTTCTAAGGAGACATAAGTGACATTAGGCTGAGGTCATAACACAGAACTCAGAAGGGTGGAAGGAGTACACCATCACCATCACCAGAAACTCTGTGGCCAACATGCATTTTATCATGGACAGAAGGATTTTAAACTGGACGAGATCAATACTCTGAGGTGCTTCTAGTTGATTGAGGTAGAGAGTAATATTGAATACCAGTCACCCAACATAGACTATTGTACACGTCCAGGAAATCTACATGGCTCCTGCCATCCTGTGCTACTACTACTCCCTATAGACATCAAAAAGATACTGCATCATTTCCACTAATCCAGGCATACACAAGTGCACACAGACACACATAGATACACACACACACTCTCTCTCTCAACACACACACAACAGACACAGAGAAAAATGGAAAGAGAAAGAGAGGGGGGAGAGAGGTTGACACCCAGACACACATTCCACAATACATGCAATTACATGTGCTCACACATGCAAGCAGACTTCATTGCAGAAACATTTTTAGATTCCCAGAAAAGATAAAAGTTCACCCAGGAAGGTATGAAGGCACAGGAAACAACCCTTGAATCCCTTGAATGTAGTAAGAACATAGTGGGCATAGCAGATAGACAGCTAGGTCAATAATGTGTTTTCCCCTACTAAACAAACTTTGCCTGTTAGCCAAGCCTGCTTAGCAAGATTCCAAGGTTCTGCACAGCAAACTTGGCTCCCAGCAAAGGCACACTGCATGGTATAGGACAAGCCTGTTCCTGCCTCTTGTTCACTGTCTCTCAATGGCTCTACAGTGGGCAGCATGTTCCAATAAGTACTCCATTTACTAGAGGCTGCATAACTTTGGAACCAAAAATATGAGACCAGGCAATTACCAAATCTGTATAACCAGGATGCAAAATAAAACTATTCTCCCTGTAAGGATACAATTTGAAAGATATTTTGAGTAAAATAAGGCTGGCTGGTTCAAGGCCAAGTGGTTGCATGAATGATCACATTTGGAAATAGTCCCTGAATGTGTTCATGAGTTCTGGAAAGTTCCTACTGCAAAGCTGCTATGAGAAGTACCAGTACAAACGTGATTACCATAATTTTTTTCAGGATACTGACCTCTTGTTCTGGAATTGCTGGGTCAGTGGGGACTGCTGTTTCAATTTCTGAAGAGTTGTACATGGCTTCTCACAGAGCTAGCACATTTTATACTATCAAAAATATCTGAGCATGCTCATTGTTCCCAATCCTCCTTTAGGCTGATTTTAACTCGGAGAGAATGATTTTGATTAACAGCAGTTACAGAGTGCTACAGACAGAACACGGGGTGAGTGTTTTAGACTATCATGAGGGTTAGGGGCTGTCTGAGGTTCCCTGTTCTTTACTCACATTAGAATTCTGGGCTTTATACTGGATGCATATGCACAACAAGCAAATCAGTCTTTCAAATAATAATGCACAGGACAAACTCCAATGCCAAGGATAACTGAGTCACGTTTAGGGGAAGTTGGAAAGAAAATGTTAACAGGCAATGCAGAGAAAACTAGGATGCTGAGAGTATGCAACCTGCCTGCTGTATTCCAGTAGCCAGGCACGGCACATTAGGACCATATGATATTCACAAAACTTAAGCCAGCACTTTTGACTCTCAGGCTCATTCATTTGACACAGCAGCATCTTTCGCACCTGCATGTACCACAGTTGTTTGATTTTTAAAAAATGATTTCAATACTGACATATTTTTCTTAAAAAATCAGTTGAATATCAGACTTTAGAGAATTCATTATCTACTCTTGTCCTATTGAGCTAGGTGGCTGGGCCTAAAGGTGGCTGCTGTATTTAGTGAGGCTCCGATGCAAAGAGAACTGACAGAGTACTTTATCCAGTAAACTTGGCCATTGTTATTTTTTAAGATAATTGTTTTCCAAGTGAATCTGTATATATGGATATAATATACACATATATGTAGAGAAGCACACATCTTCATACCTTTACACACAAAAGAACACACACATAGAGTTTTATATGGAAGTACCCACTCTGCAAATATCTACATCAAAGAACTATCGCCAACCACATATATCCCATGATCATGATAACCCAGACCTAAGCTAAAACACATATATGCACAAACACATACACACAGACACACACATCAAAGACAATCTGCTTTGTGGTATAGGATGTCTATGGGTGTTATGGTTACAGATGAGGACAATCTACCCTGATGCTTCATTAGTTTTACCTACTGCTGTTTGGCAATAGTCCATAAATGTTCATGCTGGCCTTACCACAGAGCTTCTTTCTCCTGCTATATGGCATTTCAGTTACCTTCTGCTTTGCTTCAAGCATTTCGTTTTCCTCCCACAATAGCTTTGCTTTCTTCTGCATATGAATTGACTCTCTCTGGAGATAGCAGTTCCAGATGCTGAACCACAAAGAAAAATGGTGACTCCAAACTAGAATTTATCTTCCTCATTCTCCTCCAAGTACCATGCACACTTCATGGGTTGTTATCCCCAGACAGACTCAGACTACAGTTCAGATCACTCATGAATCATCACATAGGAAAAGGTCAAATCCAGAGAACAGACCCATTCCAGAAGACACAAAGTACCAATGAAATCCAAGAAGACATGGCTCCCATGTATGCTTATATGTCATTGGAATTATACAACTACATGTAGGTAGAGAGCAAACTTTCTGTGTAAGTCAAGAGGAGACCCAATAAGTACACATAAATTCTGTATATCTTATGAAATTCAGGTTTGCAAATCTACTTTAAGGGCCCTGGAAGCTCAAGGTTGATTGATATTTCCATCATGATGCAAACCTTTTTTATCTAGAGGATCCTTATTTTGGAAGGAAAATGATCGGAGGTACTTACATACTCTTCACATTTGGTCAAAATAAGTCCAAGAGGTAACAATTCTAGAGCCTTCCACTTTTCATTAAGAGGTAAACAGTACAGAACCTGAACCCTCACATTGCTTCAAAGACAAGGATGGGCAGACATATTCTGTGCATAGTGCTGGAATCAAGTCTCTATTAGTCACTCACCAATAATACTGATTTTCTTGAATCAGATCCTGGAACTTGTACAAGGCCTCACTGATCTTCTGTGGCATTTCCTCAAGGTCAGACATCAACTCATGATGCTGTGTCTTCAGCATATGAGACTCAAAGTTGATTCTGGTGTAGGGCATGGCAGAAATTAAATAACTCTTTTGACTAAGAATTCAAGGATCACATGATTCTAACTAGATTAACTACCCCTGCCCATATATTGTATATACTTGTTCCTTGGTACTGCATCCTCTAGGATCTTATTAAATTTATTATTATTAGCCTCAGGCCAGTAGAACCAGGGAAGCAAAAGGAGGGATTGCTCTCCTTTAGCTTCCTGAGGGTGTTTGAAGGAATAGCTTAGCTCTCCAAGAACTTTCTAAATGCCTGTGCCCCATGCCTTGGTCCAACTTAAATCTGTGATGACTCTTCTCCATTTTTAGACAAGGATTGACAATCATTGGTTCTACTGATTATGTCAATTTCCCAAATGACATAATTAGTATTTACAGGGGAAAAGCCTGTAACTTACAGCAGGATATTCTAAGGTTCATCCAAGTTGGACACACAGGTCACATGCTGCTCAAAGTGAGGCTTCTTGGCCTCACAATTGTGATTTAGTGAAAACTGAGTCAACAAATCTACACGGCCATAACTCTTTATAGACTCTTGAGGTCTTATGTGGAACACACACACACACACACACACACACACACACATACACACACACACACACAAACACTCATACACTCACACACACACACGAAGGCACACCCAAACACAATCAGAATCCTAAAGAAATACAATGATTTGTCTTGATCTCAGAGTATAATGAACAAAATTTGAGGAAAGCAGTGCTAACATGCTACCAATCCAGTCACACAGTAAGAGAAAGCAAATGAGACCAGGCCCCTCCAGCTGTTGAAAGGACCAATTAAATCCAAAGCAATTTTAGATCAGATAGAAAGAGTTTGACCATAAAGAGCAACATCTAGCCTCTCCCACACACCAAGAATTGTCTAGATTTTTAAAATGAATAGTGGGAGTTCACACAATACTACCAATATCCCCAGACCGGGATTCATTCCATGGGTTCTGATTTACTTTTGGAGGAATCAAAATGCCCTGTTACTCCATCTCACTCCTATATACCTTCAATTCTGTGTTTGAAATCCAGTTAGGAAAAAAATAGAGAAAAGAAAAGAAAATGAGTTTGGGCATGAGGACAGACTGGAGTTGAAGACTTCTGTGATATGAGGAAATCTGGGGTTAACAGAGAGGGCCCAAGATAGTTCTCAAAATACCAAGCATAATGACTACCTGTTGTTCAAATCTGTGTCAGTGTAATTAGCCAGGATTCCCCGGAGTTCGTCCCTCTCATTTGTGATCTTCTGCAGATAAATTTTCAGCTTTTCCAACCTCTTCATCATCTTCTTATTTTTGGTGTTGCTGGTGGTTGCAGGTTTGGTTAATGCCTTCCTAACAGAACCTGTAGATATATAAACACAAGTAAACTTGTAGAGATAAAAGGACAGAGACAAGAGCAACCATGCTTAGTCCCAAACAGTGGCCCTAGAAAGAGGGAACTATAGAGACACAGTGAATAACAGAAAGAACAGGAAAGCTATCTTCAAGCTGGGCTCCTCAACATGTCCCTGTTTCCAACCACTATCACTAAACACATGCCTCACTCCCTAGTGCGGTCTCCCTGGCCTTGAAACTCATAAGCTGACCAAGGCCAGAAGAATTGGAGGGCATTGTCTGCTCCTATCTGATAGATACATGTCAGTTCTGGTGTTCATAGTGCTCACCACTAAAAATATTGTCAATAAATACCAACACCTGGCATCTGACACAAGCCAACACATGTGCAGGCTTCTTAAAGTACATGATGAGACTCCCCAAACTACTACCCTTACCCCAGACTGTGTTGTATGCCACATCATTTATGTTTAAGGATAAAGTGTCTGACACCTTGATACATTTCCAGAGGAATATTTCCCTCTCTTACTCAAGTTATCTACAGAAATCTGTTGAGATCAGAGTACTTTTCAACACTGTATTCCTGAGAACAACACATTGTTCCTCTCACAGAGCTATTTCCTGAAATCCTATGCTACTCAGCAGATAATTTAGGTCTCTCAGCAAAGCAACTTCTGGCCTGCCAATTCCTGGCTTTTTGAAAAATTAATCAGAAATTTTTGACTCATGGTCTGCCATTTAGGAAAGCCAAGATCATAAGCCCTACTCCTGGAATGACTATCTCAGTTCACTCCTCCAGTAAGTTCCCCAACCCCTGCCAAGAACTCACTGTGCTTTCCCCAGGACCACTTTTTTTTACCTGTTTTTGAACATGACAGAAGGTTTGCCTCTTTCTGCCTCAGTGTAATCTCTGCTTGTCCTCTATTCTCCCTCCGAATTAGCCTGAGCAGCATGGACATCATGCCTACTTGTGAACCCAATAGGCTCTGAAGGAATACCCCACAGGCAGTTTCTATCATCACAACACTGCTGACATCACAGAAGATTCTAGGGCTGTCCTGGATACAAGAGAATGTCCAGGGAATTGATGGCTGATCAAGTCACTGGGAACTGCAACGATCTATATGCTAACCAGCTTGAGCCAAATTGACTAGTTTCTGAGGGGTAATTACTTGAGATCCCCTTTGGAACCTCAGTACCTTTTCCTTCATAAGATAGACATTACTTTGTGCTTAATTTCATATCCAATTAATTGGATGGAAAGTGTTTTTTTCATGGTCATGGCATGGGTGCATCATCTTCAATCAGACATAAAGGTCTATGCTATTTGAATAGGCAAGATTGTATTCCATAATAAATGTACTCCTTGGGTATATTCAGACAGACAGTCCACAGACACAGGATTTTCCAGAGGCCAAAATTATTTTCCTCCACGTTTAATTTTATGCAAGTTTGGTTACATTTTCTTATTGTGCATGCCTTGATGGTGGACATTCTTTCAATGTATACAGACATGAGTTTTTATGAAATATCTCTTTCAGAATCCCATTCTTTTGCAATGAAAACTTCCAAGGACTTGACACCATAGTTCTCCAGGTAAAAGGTACATATCAGTTGAAAAGTTAGTTCCTTTTTCAAAATATAAAATCTCATAGTATCCATTTCTCCAATACAGGTAATTAAGTAAATATTTGTGAGCAAATGTCATCAGGGCTATTGGAATATAGAAAGAACAGGGGGATGTGATACAGAGCGAATTAATTAAAATATATTCTTTTTTTCCTTAAACTTCATACAGTCTGTGAGTTGTTTCTGGGGTGTTCAGATCTTTCTGTGGTTAGTATCCCAATATCAGTGACTGCATATTATGTCTGTTCTTTTGTGACTGAGTTATCTCACTCAGGATAATATTCTCTAGATGCATCCATTTTCTTAAGAATTTTGTTAAGCCATTGTGTCTGATAGCTGAGTAGTTCTCCATTGTGTAAATGTACCACAATTCTTGTATCCATTCATCTACTGAAGGACATCTGGGTTCTTTCCAGCTTCTGGTTATTATAAATAGAGCTGAAATGATCATTGTGGTGCATGTATGTTTGTACTATGTTGGAGTGTCTTTGGGTCTCTAGGGTAAATGCCCAGAAGTGGAATAACTGGGTCTTCAGGTAGTACTATGTACAATTTTCTGAGGAATCGCCAGACTGATATCAAGAGTGGTTGTATCAGTTTACAACCTCACCAACAGTTAGAAGTGTTCCTCTTTCTCCACATCCTTGCCAGCATCTGTTGTCATCTGAGTTTTGGACATTGGCCATTCTGACTAGTGTGAGGTGGAATCTCAGGGTTGTTTTGATCTGCATTTCCCTGATGGCTAAGGATGTTGAGCACTTCCTTAGATGTTTCTAGTCATTTGATATTCTTTGATTGAGAACTTTTGGTTCTTCTTGATTTCTGTCATCTCTGGTGAGCAGTCTGATGTAATTCTCACAGATCAGCCTTTGTATATGACTTGACCATTTTTCATGAACCTTTTAATATTCCTTTGTTCTTCTATGCATCTTCTCTTTTGATTAATATGTGATTGGATGATTTTCTACTCTAATCCAATTTATTGGTGTTTTGTGGGCATCATGCACATCTATGGTCCTTTCTTTCTATAGAGCTAAGGAAGTTTTCTACTATGATATGTTTAAGATGTTTTCTGACCTTTTGAACTGGTAACCTTCACCCTCTTCTAGGTCTATTATTCTTAGCATTGATCTTTTCATTGTGTCCTGAATTTACTGGATGTTTTGGTTTAGGAGCTTTTCAAACATTATATTTTCTTTGATTGACTTGTCAGTAACTTCTGTGTTATGTCTTACACCTGAGAGTCTTTTTTGCTCTTCTGTATCATGTGATGATAGCATCCTTACCTCCTGATCACTTTAGTGGGTAATCTACAAGTTTCCCCCAACTTGTGATTTCTTTGTATCTATTTCGCTATATAGATCTTAGAAAGTTTTATTCAATTCCTTTAAGTACTTGAATGAATATACCTGTATTTCTTTAAGGGATTTGATTTCTCTTTAAAGGCTACTACCAGTTTGCTTGTGTTTTCTTGTGATTTTAAATGGAGTTTTTTTTTTATATCCTCTTTAAAGGACTTTATTATCAGAATAAAGTGAGATTTTTTTTTCTTGGTTATAATTTTGATTTTCATTTGTGTTAGGCTTGCTGTGATGGGAGAACTGTGTTCTGATACCAAATTACATGGGGTCTGTTGCTTATGTTCTTCTGTTTTTTTTTTTTTGTTTGTTTTTTGTTTTTGTTTATTTATTTTTTTTTTGTAGTGTAGAAATCTTTCCACACAGAGAATAATCTCTAACAAATGATTATGAGTTTCTCAGGAATCATTTGAAATATGACATTTATAAATCTAAACATAATGAACAGTATTTTTTACCTGCTTACAGTTTTGGAATATTCTCTTTTTAAATTCTTCTCCTTCTCCTCCTCCTCCTCTTTTCCTCTTCCTGCTTCTCTTTCTTTTACTCCTTCTTCTTTTTTACCATTTCCTGAGAAATGTTGAAGAATGAGTTCATAGTAGGTATGGGCCACAAGGTAAACAACATTATACCAGTTGTAGCCTTCTTCACTCAGAACCATGTCAGGTTGTGCTGTGCTAACCATTCTGCTTTGTTGGAGAATATAAAATATTCCATTTCACTAATACTGTTTTCAGAGATTGAACAAATAAAACAATCCACTCTAGCATAGTCTGAGAAATGTCTATTGGATATTTCAAAAGTTCATTGTTTGTATAAATATTGAAATAATCATCCCAACTCTCAGCATCTGCTTGAGGTTAGCTTCACTGCCTGCTTGCATGCCTTGACCCTGGGAGAGATACACACCCCCCTTTGTTATGCAATTTCGTCCAGTCACACTCCACACCTGGCCTTCCTGTTCCCAGTTGCTAAAAGATAATTACAGACTTCCACCCCAGGTGGTGACTCTTACACCCAGCAGCTAGGGAATTTACATACCTCCCCTGTAATTACCTGAGGGTATAATACTGGGACCACTGTCTATGTGGGCAGTTCAATATGAAGTAAACTTTCTGGTAACACGAATAATGGACTTGTGTGTTTCTTTCAAACCCTTAGGCCTTCGCCTGGTTTGAAGTAGCTGTTATTGGTACAAGCACCACAAATGGAGGTCCACAATTCCACCCGAAAATGGAGATTCCACCAAGATATGGGAAGGAAGAAACGACCCATAGGGTTTGCCCCATGGAACTAGCCAGCAAAATAAGTAAGGATAGTGGGGTGGATTGGAGATGGAAACCACTAGTTCTATTTTATGGTTGTTAGATCAGTTGCTGAATTTGCTTAAACAGTAGGGGAACTAGAATCAAGGTAGCAGACTGCAGTAGAATTCACTTGGGCAGCCTAAGTAAATCTTATTGATAGTTAGTAAGAATAGACTTGTGACAAGGATTAAGGAAAGAAGAATTGACTGCTCCTCTCACCATGGCCACATTCTTAGAAATCAAATCCACTGCTGGTAGGTGTGGTGTTTGTGCTTAAGCAAGAAACTTAAAGAGCTAATAGAAAAAGGATATTTCCCATTAGTGTTTCTAAGTCTTTGTAAACAGATTAGAGGTAGTTTATTTGGAAGAGAGAGAAAATAGATCTCGGAAAAGCATGCCTTTCTTTTGTCTTGGACAGTATGGGAGGAGAGGAGGAAAATTATTGTAAACTGTTTCAGAGTTCTTCCAGCAGGAACAGGGGAACAGGAGAATTCCTGACTCTTAGGATCCCACTGGAGAAATGTCCAGTTCTGGTTCTGGGTTCCTAAGGAAGGATATCAGGATCCTGTTGACAAATCTAGTTCTTGTCTCTCTGTATTGTTGTTCCTTGGTGCCAAGATGTCCATGTGTGTCAATTTGTGTCCATGTTTCTGTGTCTGAATGTTGCTCGTGCTTCATGTTTAAAAATAAAATGGTTGCTTACCTCTTGACTTATTCTTAACTTGTGTCTAAAAGGGAAACAATAGAAGGTAAAAAAGAAGAAAAAGAAAAAGAAAAAAAAAAGGAAGGAGGCTTCAGACTCTACCCCTTAAGTCAGCTCAACTGGAGACCCAATGGGAGTTAGATGTCTTCCCAGGCCACTGGTAAAGGGTGCTGGCTGTGTCTCAGCTTAAAGCAGATGATTGTTTTTCCTAGAAAAATCTCTGACTGTGTTTATTGAGCTCTGCAAGTGACAAGGTGCTCATTTCTGAATTTACTGATAGAGAAAATGAGAATTTTATATGGTTTAAATATATAAGATGTGTGGTCAGTTCATGTTTGCTTAACTAGTTTTAATTGGAATAAATGTGCTCTGAATGTCTTGGTCTTAGATTATTGGCTTATAAGCATTGGGTATGTTTAAAATTTTGTAACTTTGGCAACAAAAGTTTGTTTAAAACTAGTAACTTGGACAGAGTCATCCTAAAGTGCAACAAGTGGCATGAGCCACATGTTTTCTATATATAAGAAAAGGGATTTCTGTGGATACCCCAAACTTGGGACAATATTTGAATAATTCTTCTTCTAGAAAACAGACTTAAAGGATACAACTTAAAGTAATGAGGTATTAAAAGATGCATAAATATATATGAACTTGCAGCCACTTTGTGGCCTGAAAGTAGGAAACTTAGGAGAGAGTTATGGTTATGGCCTGGTTTACAGCTTCAAAAATTATCCGTAGATTTAAAAGATTGTTTTTATACCATTCTGTTGCATCCTTGTGATTGCAAAGGGGTTGCTTTTGGCTTGTCTGAGGTTTTAAAGAGCCCTTGAAACAATGGGTATCACTGAATATCTTTGCCTCAGGGAATGGCTGATGGTCTGTTGTTATTTTGCTGCTGCCTGGATGGCAGGAAGCTGAAACTTAAAATCCTCAGTGTTTACTGTTGTAAATGCTTTGTTAGCTAACTACTCCCTAGTCAGACTGTGGCATAGGAGATTCCTAAAGTTAATTTACTTGTTTAATGTGATTTTCAAAAATCATCAGGTGTTAGCTGGCAAAAACCTCACCTTAAGCTCACCATAGAATGTCTCAAACCTCTTTCTGCTGTTCTTAAGAGATGCAAATCCTCTGCAGTGAACTGAGAGGCTCTGCAGTGAATATAGAGGAAACAATTAGTTAACAGCAGAGATTATATTTGATCAACTGTTGGCTATATGTATTTGTTCTTTTGGCAAAAGGAACCATCAATGTGAATTCATCTTATTTCCTTTTTAAATACAGTTTTAACATTCTTTGCTATGTTTATGCAGAATTGTATGATAGGTTTTATTTTTTTTTTTTTTTAAGGAGAATGTTTTAACCTGATGAAATATTTTTTCCTTATTCTGAGCAGCAATTAAATTGGTTATGGCTAGATACTGATGTTTGGCTTTTTCAGGCAAAATTCAAAATTAATAAATCATTATCGGAAAGACAAGTTCTTAAGGTTCCTTCCTCTATGCATGCTTTTTTATTTCCTGTAAATTTATGCATGCAGCCCATTGATAATGCAATTGCTGTATTTATAGATGGTTCATCTATGGAAAAGCAGTATATACAATTAAATCACACAAGTTCATTATCTTGAATTTGCCTTCTGCAGCATAGATTATAAAATTTATATACTGGTAGCCACTGTTTTTAGATGTTAAAAATAAATCAGTTAAACTCTGAATTTATATACTGATAGCATATATATATATATATATATATAGCTAAAGGCCTGCACCAATATATAATTAATTAATAGTTTATAATTGCTTAAATTTGTTCTGTTTTTAGATATTGCTAATTCTTGAGTTTTGCAATTGTTTATGCAAATACAACTTAATATAAGAGAGCGTATTATCCCATATTTAATAGGGTACTTAAGAGATACTGGATTGCCTGGATCACATAGAAAAGGCAATGAATGCCACAGCAGATTTGTATACCAGGCAGATTATAATCACATTTATAGCTTGAAACACCTCCGAAGGGAGACCCTCCCTCAAATCTCAGGAGAGGCGCACACCCAGCGAGGCACAGAGACCAGACTTGCTGCAATCGCATGAGGAAGTTTATTGAAAGTGAAAGAGTGAGATTTCAGGCCAGCATGCTGGGGTCCAGACTCATACACCACGCAGGGGTAGACGAGTTCGACCCCGGCCTGAACTTGTAACAGGCTTATAAAGGCAAAAATCACAAAGGAGGGGGAAGACAGGAGGAATGAGGAAATTCATAAGGGGAAGAATCATACATTTTATTAATCAGTACACCCCCAGGCACACCTAGGGCGTTGGAACATTCCACAGAGGTCATCCAGACCTTCTGTAGTATTTTGGGAATTCAAATCTCAAGAAAGTGGGATTTCCTGGGAGCAGCAGAGGAAATCCCTAGGGCAAGAAATCACTGTCCTTTGACAATCTTTTACTCTTCATTCCCCTGTTTTTCTTTTTGTAAAAAGCTCTAATCTTAGAGCAATCCCTCAGCTTCTTGTAATATCTGGTATTGTTGTCTTAGGACCATTACCTGTACAGCACTCACCCTTTCTTTTATAAAAGTCACCAGTCTATTGAGGATGCATGGCCCAAAGGTTAGGATTAGCATTAAAATGAGTAAAGGCCTGACCAAAGCAGAGACTAGCATAGAGAACCAGAGTGACTGGTTAAACCAATTTTCATACCATCCTTGGTATGTTTCTCTTTCTTTTTTTCTGTTTTCTAGTCTTTCTCTAAGCTTTGCCATAGAATCTCTTATGACACCATAATGATCTACGTAAAAGCAACATTCTTCTTTTAGGGCAGCACAGAGCCCTCCTTTCTTTAGAAAAAGCAGATCTAATCCCCTTCTGTTCTGTAGCACTACCTCTGATAATGAAGTCAATGACACTTCTAGTTTGGTTATGGACTGTTCTAATGCTCCCAGGTCTGCGTCCATAGATGCTCTGAGTTTATTATAGTAGTAAGGTTGTTGGATGAGGGCAGCTGCCCCTGTTCCAATTCCTGCTGCCACTCCAAGTCCTAACAAGACAGCTAAGGTCAAAGTAGCGGCTGTTTAAAACAACAAATGCACTATCAAGCAGATTGAACAGGCGGTCCTCAGTTCTCATAGGGAGATAAGAGGGTGTGGTCAAAAGGGGATACGAGTCCTCCTTTGGTGACAGAGTGAGACAAGGAGGACTCTCAGGCCTGGGTGCAGGGTTATCAAGCACCGAATTGGGGCCTACGGGTCATGTGGGTGGACTCTCTATCTTTATCTTAATAACAAAAAATGAATCTAGGGTCCCCTCTGCCAGTATAGACTCTCCATCCCCAACGGTTTGCTCTTACCCACTGACGATCTTGTTTTCTATATGGGGTGAAGCTGATATTTAGAGGGTTACAATAACTGTCTTTGCACGGTCCCTGAGGGCTACCGGAGCTTTCAGAGGCACACCCAGTCCTATAAGCCAGGTATTTGGATGGATCTCTTTCCCCTTTCTCTGGCTCCCCTGGCCTACGACCCTTTTTAACTATAATTAGAACCCAAGTGGTGGAAGGGTTCCAGTAGGCTTTTCCCATGGTCTCACATCCCCATTTACTACAAAAATAGTCTGAGGCCCCTCTCTTCATTTCCCTGGTGTGTCCCTGTCCGGGGCAGACATAGAAGTCTGCTGCCTGAAGGTTGGCTCGGTAAAACTGTCCTGAACACCCCAATGTGCTCCCTATGCCATGAGGGACACACTGTTCTTCTGGGGGTGGCTTTTCTAAATTGGTATAACTGGAAAGATCCTAGGCCATAGAGCCGGCTGCTAACTTACAGACATCGGGTGCAAGATCAGGCCACCAAGTCCAAGGGGTAGTTGACCACATGATGTTGCCCGCTTCATTAAGCACTTACCAGGTTAATTTTTGAGGGGCATGGGGGTTATTACCCAAGGTTGGGGCTACGACGAAGGTGTAGCTTAAGAGAATTGTCACCAGCCGCCACTGTACCCAAGCAGCAATCTTGTTGACCTTGACTGCTGAGGGGGTAGTCAACAGCACCAGGTAGTGTCCCTTCCACCGGGGCTCAAGCATGCCAGCGCGATGTCGTCTGACCAGGACTGAGTCTCCGACCTGGAACCCGTGGGGCACCGCGGTGGTTCCTGGAGTGTAGGCTTCTTTGATTCGACTCCAGATCTGTGTTTTAATAACTTCTAAGGCCTTTAAGTGGGCAAATAGAGCAGAGGAGGAGGGGGAGTTAGTGCCAGGATCCAATATCCCGCATGACTCCGTTAAGGGGGGCGGTCCCCCATGTAGGAGTTCATAAGGGGTAAGGCCGAAACGCTCCGGCGTGTTTCGTACTCTAAGAAGTGCAAAGGGGATGAGGGTCACCCAGTCTTTACCGCCGGTCTCAATAGCTAATTTAGTAAGGGTCTCTTTTAGAGTTCTATTCATTCTTTCTACCTGTCCTGAGCTCTGGGGTCTGTAAGCACAATGTTATTTCCAATTAGTCCCCTGTAAACAAGCTAATATCTAACTTACCTGGGCAACACAGATGGCCCATTTTCTGATCCAATTACCTTAGGGTTGCCAAACCTAGGGAAGATCTCTTCTGGAATCTTCTTAACTATGACCGCTGCTGCCATTTCTCTCTTTGTGGGGAGGCTTTTACCCACCCATAAAATGTATCTATAAAGACTAATAGATACTTATATATCTATATCTTCTTGGCTCAGTTCTGTAAAATCCACTTCTCAGTAAACCTCAGGTCTATCTTCTCTCCTCCCAGCCTTCTACATACATTTGCTTTCTAACATGGCACACAGTTATCTAGTCAAATCTGGCACAAAAGAATTTGACCTCAAGACAGTCTTTACCAGTTTGTCTACCTCTAGATGAGTCCATTGATGCATTTTCTTCAAGTCCAGTGCTGTACACCAGGTCCTGGATAGGGCAATGAGCTCAACAGGTTATAGGGGTTAAGTACTGTGAGGTGGAGTTCTGCCACCAATTGGTTTACCTCCCAGAGATCTTGAGCTGTCCAGCAGTCGTTGGTTCCATGTTTCCATACCTGTAGGAGAGGCATACCTCAGGATGATGGACACATACGAAGTTGTTGGAGTAACCGAATGATGAGTGTCTTGGTCCTGTCTCATGCCTCCTTTGATATGGGGTACTAACGCACCACTAGCCTGGACTTTCAGCTCCATATGGGCAGGGGCTGGTTCTTAGCCTCTCTCATTCCTGCAGTCTCCGCCCAGGCCTGTGGATATGCCTGCAGCCACCAGTCCGTTTGATCTGAGGCAGGCTGTTTAGAGTTGGTACTTGTCCTCCAGCTGAATGGTTAGAACCTGCACAGGCTCCCCTTCTGGACCTCTAACCTGTGTTCCATCAGAGTGGAAGTGAATCTGTGCCCCATCTTAGTCAGGAGGTCTCTCCCCAACAGGGTGCAGTGACAGTCTCGCTTTACAATGAATAAGTGGGATACCAGGCCCACTCCGAGATCCACAGATCTTCGGGTAGTCCATAAATATATAAAACTTTGGAACCACATTTCCAGGGCTTCTGTTGCTGGTGTCCCCTTTTTTTCTTGTTGGGGCAATTTTTTGTCTCAGTGGCCTTCTTCTTTATAGTAAGCACATTGACCTTTGCCAAGAGGCTCCCTCCTAGTGCCAGACTTGATTCCTAACTCCCTGGCCCTTCACTACTGTGGCCAAAATCCTACAAATTCCTTTTTTATATACTACCCTCCAGTCCTCTCTTTCCTCTGCCTTCTGCTTCTCTCTTTCTCGCTTCTCTTCCTCAGTCTCCTCCTTATGAAACACTTTCTCTGATTCCTTCACCAAATCCTGCAAGGTATAGTTTTGGAACCCCTCTAGCCATTGTAACTTTTTCTTAATATCTGATGCTGACTGCTGTATAAAGGCCATAGCCACCTCTGCCTGCTGACCCTCAGAGGTTGGGTCAAGGTATAACCCCTGTCAAGAAACACAGACGGCGGCTCAACAGGTCCCTGAAGAACCTCTCTTACCTTAGCCAAATTCGTGGGTCGCCTTGTGGCTCCCTTGAGACCTGCCACTAGAGCCCGGCTGTAGACCTTGAGACGCTCCTTACCTTCTGCAGAGTTGTAATCCTAGTCAGGGCGGATCAAGGAAAAAGCTGCATCTATAAGATTAGGGAGATTGGTGGGAATCCCATCTGGTCCTGGAACATTTTTTCTAGCTTCCAGGAGGATCCTCTCCCTCTCTTCCGTAGTAAAGAGGACCTGCAAAAGCTGCTGGCAGTTGTCTCAAGTGGGCTGATGAGAAAACATCAGGGACTGAAGGAGTCCCGTCAGGCCCGAAGGGTCCTCTGAAAAAGAGGGGTGGTTAGTTTTCCAGTTATACATATCGGCTGATGAAAACGGCCAATACTGTAGCAGGACTACTTCTCGCGGAGCTGGGGCGGGTCCATAAGCCTGTAATGGTACGACAATAGCAGAGCCAAGCCCCGCGCCATTTCCCCCTGGGCTTCGAACCCGGGGGCTTCGGGTCCCGGCCGCTTGTTCTGTTTCAGAGGCCGTCTGGGAGTCAGTGGGAGTTGGCGCCTGTGGGGGACTTGCATGAGAAGCCAGTTGAGGGTATGGGGGTGGAGGGTTGTCGAGGAGAAGAAAACCATCATCAATTTCAGGATAGATCTTCGTGGGGGCCGATGGCGCAGGTGCCAGCTTGTTCGAGGCCACGGCCACCTTTGCCGTTTCTGCCCCCGCTGTCCAGGGTCTCACCCAGGATGTCGGGTTTTAGACCAGGTCCTCCCACACGATGATGTATGGAACCTGATCAGGGTGTCCCCCTGAAGCCTGAAAAACAATTCTCTTAACAGCGGAAATAAGAGATAGATTAAAAGTTCCCTCCGAAGGCCATCCTACGCCAAAACTCGGCCATTTGGGACGGGGAGCAGAAAGTTTGCCACGGTCCTTTCCTGACTTCAACAGAAAGATTATGGGCCCTTGCCTTAACGTCCGTCCAATGGTTCAAAGTCAGTGTTAGTGGGGTCGTCACAGTCTGGCCCATTTCTAGTTCTGACACACACACATAAAACACTCACAGATACTACAAAACAGAGAGACAAAGTCAGTCGCCGACCTCGAGTCGACCTGAAATCCCGAAAAGAGCCAGATGGCCCAGAATTGGCCCTCTGACACAGATCGTCAAGGAGAAAAACTGATCTCCCGACTTTTCCCGTGGGGGTCCACCAGGCGTCCCTGGTCCTCCCCCTGTCCTCCTGGGATGTCTCCCAGGGCAAGCAAACGGTGGACCCTGGACACGTCTATCCCTGTCCACTCCACTCCTCCCTTGGAAGAGCAGACTTGGTCAGAGCGTTTGCGAATACCGAACTGCTATCGCACCAGACCTCTGAAAAATCACAAACACAGAATCACAATCTGGACAATCCACAAACACAGAGTCACAACAGGACAAAAAGAAAAGAAAGGAAGGAAAATCCTTACCTTCAAGTAGGTCTAGGGCCCCTGGATGATCGTGCAAATCTCGGACGAGCCCCCAAATGAAAGACCTCCGAAGAGAGACCCTCACTCAAATCTCAGGAGAGGCCCGCACCCAGCAAGGCACCGAGACCAGACTTGCTGCAATCACATGAGGAAGTTTATTGAAAGTGAAAGAGTGAGATCTCAGGCCAGCATGCTGGGGTCGAGACTCATACACCACGCAGGGGTAGAGGAGTTCGACCCCGGCCTGAACTTGTAACAGGCTTATAAAGGCAAAAATCACAAAGGAGGGGGGGAAAGGGGGAATGAGGAAATTCATAAGGGGAAGAATCATACATTTTATTAATCAGTACACCCCCAGGCACACCTAGGGTGTTGGAACATTCCACAGAGGTCATCTGGACCTTCTGTGGTATTTTGGGAACTCAAATCTCAAGAAGGTGGGATTTCCTGGGAGCGGCAGAGGAAATCCCTAGGGCAAGGAATCAGTGTCCTTTGACAACCTTTTACTATTCAGCTACCAAAATAGTAATGGCCTGAGACAAAAATTTGAAATTTCTAGAGAATGTGCATGTCAAATTGTAAAGATTTGTTCTGAATGTCCTCAGTTTCTTATACTACATGATGTTGTTAACCCTCAAGGACTTGTACCTAACCCATTATGACATATAAATATTCCTTATATTTCTGGTTTTAGAGAATTAAAATATGTATTTAAATATTAACACATTTTCAGGCTGTCTAGTTGTAATCACTTTAACTTGAGAAGCAACTAAATGTGTATAGCCTCTGGACAATTGTGTTCTTAAGAGTAATTCTGATCCCATGATTTGCCAAAGAAGTTTTCCATATTTGTAGGGCACATTAGAGCCCATACTGCCCTTCCAAGACCACTATGGAGAGGGAATCGTCTTGCACATGTATACACTTGCCATTATGCATTGGCTATAAAAGAATCTAATGTGGATAAGGCTATGCACGTGCATACTAAATTTCATTTGAATGCAGGATCCTTAAGATTTCATTGTAAAATTATAAAAGAACAAGTTCTAGAAACATGTCCCATGTGTGCAGAGTTCATTTCTGCCCCTAATTTAGGAGTCATTCCTAGGGGACTGAATCCCAATGATATTTGGCAAATGTATCTCACACATGTCCCTTCTTTTGGGAATTTATAATTTGTGTATGTTTTAATTGATACTCATTCAAGAATTATATATATATATATATATGCACATAGTAGAAAATATTAAAAGATGTCAAAAATCACTGCTTACAAGCTTTTGCATATATCAATGCTCCCAAAAAGATTAAAAAAAATATGGTCCTGCCTATTCCAGTAAAAGTTTTAAACAATTTTGTTCATATTATGTTATAATTTATAAGACTGGAATTCCTTATAATCCTCAAGGACAAGCAATCATTGAATGTGCTCACCGCACCATAAAGATGTATTTGTCTAAAACAAAAAAGGGGGAGCATATCTCCCCTCATGTGCATCTATCCTTAATTTTATATATTCTAATTTTTTTAACTGTAAATTCTGAAAGCTGCTCTACAGCTGCTAGACACTGGAGGGCATGCTCAGTCCAGCAAGGAATGGTGCAATGGAAGGACCTTGCATTGTGGCGGGGACCAGACCTCGTTTTGAATAGTGCTCGGGCCTCTGTTTGTGTTTTCCCTCAGGATTCTGAGTCACCTGTCTGGGCCCCTGAGTTCTGTATATGTTCTCTGAAAACTGCAGATTAGCACTATTGTTATTAACAAGGGGGAGGGTTTCATTTGTTCTCAACAGGTATGAAGCCGATGTAGGCAGCAGTATATGAAGCCAGTGTGTGAAGCCAGTGTGTGAAGCCAGTGTGTGCAGCTGATGTGAAGCCAGTGTATGAAGGAGGTGTGTGAAGCCAGTGTGTGAAGCCAGTGTATGAAGCCAGTGTGTGAAGCCAGTGTGTGAAGCCAGTGTGAGAAGCCAGTGTGAGAAGGCGGTGTAAGAAGCCTTTGTGAAGCTGATGTGAATGCGGTATGTGAAGCCAGTGTGAGAAGCTGGTGAGAAGCCAGTGTGAAGCCGAAGTGAGAAGCTGGAGTGAAGCCAGTGTGAAGCTGATGTGAAGGCGGTATGTAAAGGCAGTGTGAGAAGCTGTTGAGAAGCCACTAGAGGAGTTAAAACGTGTAGCGGTGACAAGAGCCCCAGAATCTGCACCCATACCTGTGCCCATGGAATGTACCAGAGAGAATCAAGAAAATTTTGGCTGCAGCCATATTAGTGCTGTTTCAGCAGCAATCTTTGTAGCTGTGATCCTCTTCTCCCCACCTTATTGCCATAGCTGCCCCGTGGAATTTTTAGGAAAAGTGGCTGAGGCCCTCTCAACTTAGGTTAATCTATAATCTTTCATTAACTTGGATATACATTCAATTAGGAATGTTAATTTTGAATTAACTCCACACTGTTAACAGGAACAATTTCTTGTGGTTTCTGAGACTATTAAAACTGAGATAGTATTAGCTTTGGGTGTGCACCCCTTAGTGCACTTTGGGTGAGTATCCTCTCTAATATCCCTCAGGCAAGACAAGCCTGGAACCAAGCTGTCAGCTGGCAGACTAGCAGTAAGCAACCCTATAGCCCAAGAATGGTAGAGCATGTATAAATTAGGTGACCAATGACGAGAAAACCTACGGGGTGCTGCTCAACCTAAGACCAGAAATCCACGGGGCCCATGAGGATATTTCCAAGACAGGTAAGAGCAAGTGTTGAGGTCTAAGCCAGTTCTCTAATTTAAAAAAATAATATTGGGGGAGATGTTACAATAATCACCCCAACTCTCCTCATCCCCTTGGGATAGAAGCCCCCCTTTTTTTATGGTATTTGGCCTAGTCACAAGCCACTCCACACCTGACCTTCCTGTTCCCAGTTGCTAAAAGATAATTACAGACTACCTCCCTAGGGGGTGACTCTTACACCCAGCAGGTGAGAACTTACATTCCTCCCCTGTAATTATCTGGGTGTATAATACTGGGACCACTGTCTATGTGACTGTGACTGCAAGGTGTCCTGAGAGACAGCAGTTCAATATGGAGTAAACTTTCTGGTAACACAGATAATGGACTTGTGTCTTTCTTTCAAACCCTTAGGCCTTCGCCCAGTTCAGAGTTGCTGTTAGTGGTGCAGATACAACAAATGGAGGCCCACAAAGCCTCCTTCATATAATATTGTTATATATACCAATTTCTCTATTGTGGTGTGCAAAAAAGACAGATCCCATGAAAGAAGCCAAGGCTGAAATCTCTTTTGTTGATCACATCTCATTTTGCATTTGTGATCCAGATTTTCTGTGCACATAAATATCCCCATCTTCTAACACTGACTTCTACAGTAGAGTTCATTTTACCATAAATGTAAACAACCTTTGCTGTTTGTGCCATAATTTTTTGTCATATATCTTAGTCCTTGCCATGTGTGAGTGAGTGTATGTGTGTGTATCTGTGTTTATACATGTGGGTGTGTATAAATGTTTTCTGGTATCACATTCACAAAAAAACCAAACTGATCCCATATCTTTGCATTTGTTTCTGTTGAGTCTGAGAGAAACTGAATACCCAGGTCATCATCTGAGGTGACCAATCTGATCCAGGTTCACCTACATGGAAGGATCACATTTGGGATATTTTAGGACCACATTCCTCTAACCAAAATGATGGTCAGTCCTATCACAATAATACCACAGTTTCTAACACCAAGTTCTGTCTTTGTTAAGATTTTACTGCTGTGAAAAGACAGCATTAAAAAGGAAACAGTTATAAAGACAACATTAACTTTGGGACTGGACTAAATCTTCAGAGGTTCAGACCATTACTGTCAAGGAGATAGCATGGCAACATCCAGGAATGCATGGTAGAGGCTGAGCTGAGTGTTCTGCATCTTCATCTGAAATCCACTAAGAATAGACTGGCTCCCATGTGGTTAGGAAGAGGGAGGGTCTCATTGGCAGCCTCAAACCCCATAGTGACACAATTCCTCCAATAGGCCATGCCTACTCCAACAAGACCATACCTTGTAGTACTACCACTCCCTGAACCAAGCATACTAAAACCACCATTATTCAAATCATAAAATTTTCTATTCATTTGCAGTAAAGTTTGTACTACAAGACATGGCAAATTTCTGTGTAAACGCTGCCTTTCCTGAAGTAAGCTTGGGAATTTAGAGATAGTTAGAGTCGAATACAATTTCAAATAATAAACAGGAAACTCTGATATGATAATTTTTATATTTGTGTATATCCATGAGGTTTTATTTCTGAAAGCGATGCATGAACTAGATTATAGGCATCAAGAATAGGACTGTTATAAAATAATCTGGGAGTTCTGTTTCCACAGCAACATAAAAAAAATCAAGGAAACAAAAAACCTATCTTGAACCATTTATGAAATCCATAAATTATTCTTCTTATAATGTTTTATTATTTGAAATTTCTTTTATGTGTCAATTATCTTAATTATATTTATAATTTTAAGAATCAAATAATACATTAACATATTTCATCTATCTTCTCTATTAATACCTTTTATTACCCAAAAATATCATTAACAGATTTTGAGTGATACCCATAGCTCAAGATCCCACTTCTATTGCTTGAGTACTAACTTATGTTTCATAGCATACAAAATAATATTTGGAAATTACGCTTAGTAAAAGAACATAAAATATTAAAAATAGAATTATTGAGAAACATATATGATAGCCCATGACATAAAGTGAGAGTATACAAAATGCATTACATGTCTCTATAAATTGTCTAATAATCATTTACTTATTAAAATAACCACATTATTATGAGAAAGTTTATTTAATCCTTAATAATTTTACAAAAATTAAAGTAGGAAAAGTTTTTTGAAATCAGACATTAAGAAAATGTTAATTTTGTTATTGTTGATGGACAACCTAAGTAGTGAGGGCATCCAATTGGTGACCCCAGCACATGTATATTGGAACAAATTTTTCTGGCCTCAGTGGGAAAAGGTATATCTAATCCTGTTGAAAGTTGGTGTTCCATGGAAAAAGAATGCTGTTGGCCTAGGTGACGGGAGGTTTGGTGGAGATGTTGTGGTGGTGAGGTAATGGCATTGTGTGGTGTGGGAAGATCAAGATCTCAGATGATAAAAGGAGGGGTAACGGTGTGAAGATCTCTGGGAGCATAGACTGGGAGGGGAGCAATGTAAATGAATAAAATAATTTCTAAAGTGCTAACTACATAGAGAATCGGAAATTACTACTAATAATAGTTGAATGATATTCGTAAAATATGCTAATATTTATGTTTTTGGTTTTGTTATTGGTTATTTTATGTATTTAAAGTTCAAAAGTTATACCTCTTACCCAATTCTCCTCTGCAAGCGTCCCATCTCATCCCCACTCTCCCTTGCTTCTGCTTCTATGAGAGTACTATACCACCCACCCACTGGCATCTCACTGACCCAGCTTTCCCCTATTGGTTAAGTCAGGGTTTCTATTCCTGCACAAAATATCAAGACCAAGAAGCAAGTTCGAGAGGAAAGGGTTTATTCAGTTTACACTTCCATATCGCTGTTCATCACCAGAGGAAGTCAGGACTAGAACTCAAGCAGGTCAGGAAGCAGGAGCTGATGGAGTGATGTTACTTACTGGCTTGCTTCCCATGGCTTGCTCAGCCCACTTTTATTAGAACCCAGGTCTACCAGCCCAGGGATGTGACTACCCACAATGGATTGGGCCCTCCCCGTGTTGATCACTACTTGAGAATTTGCCTTACAGCTGGATCTCATGGAGATATTTCCTCAACTGTGATAACTCCAGCTTGTGTCTAGTTGAAACAAAACCAGCCAGTACAATTGACCAGCACCTTGTCAACTTGACATGCAAGCAAATCAATATTTAGCTTCCACCCTTACTTTCTTGTACATTCCAAAGACCTTGATAGGTTTAAGAGTCCCACAGCCTTTGCCAATTCTTACATTTTAACACTGAAATACCTTTAAAATATTCTGTCTCTTTTAAAAATCAAGGTCTTTTTACAATTCAAAGTCTCTAAACTGTGGGCTCTTCTTCTTTCTTCAAGAGGGAAAGATATCAGGACAAAGTCACAGTGAAAGCAAAATCAACCTCTATCCATCCAGTGTCTGGAAATCCACTTACAAAAATCTGTCTTGGTTATGGTTTTATTTTCTGTGAACAGACACCATAACCCAGGCGAGTCTTATAAATAACAACATTTAACTGTGATTGGCTTACAGGTTCAGAGGTGCAGTCCATTTTCATCAAGATAAGAACATGGCAGCATCCAGGCAGGCATGATACAGCAGAAGCTGAGAGTTCTACATCTTCAAACAAAAGAAGCCAGGAACAGACCAAGCATCCTCAGGCAGCTAGTAGGAGTGTCTCCACGCACCACCTCAAAGTGACACACTCCTCCAACAAGACCACACCTTCTAATAGTGCTGCTACCTAGGCCAAGCTTATACAAACCAAAACAGTGTTGCAAATCCTTTGGGCACCTTGATTCATTTCTTTAACTCCTCCATTGGGTTCCATGTCTTAGTTTTGATTTTATTGTTTTGAACAGATATAAATGACCTAGGCAACCCTTAGAAGAATAACATTTAATTGGGCTGGCTTACAGGTTTAGAGGTTCAATCTATTATCATCAAGGCAGAAACATGGCAGCATCCTTGCAGGCATAGTATAGAATATGAGCATTCTACATCTTCTTCTGAAGGCTGCTAGCAGCAGACTGACTTCCTGGCAGTGAGGAGTGAAGTCTTAAAGTCCATGCCTACAGTGACACATCTACTTAACGAGGCCATAACTCCACACACTGCCATTCCCTGGGCCAAGCATATATAAATAATCACATTCTACTCCATGGCCCACATTGGCTTGTTCAAAAACATGAGTCTATAGGAGCTATATCTAAACATAGCATAATACTAAATACATTCAGTTGTTCAAAATGACTTCCAAAGTCCTCATAGTCTATAGTGGTCTCAAATGAATACCTCTATGTTGGATGTCAATGTGGTCTTTAGATCTCTAACTCCATTTTTCACCTTTGTTAACTGCAACAAATTTCTTTCTCCTGCCAAGTTTCCACTCATTGTTAGCCGATTCCCTTAGTAGAAATTTCACAGCTCTGGCTTCCTGAATATCTTTGGGCCTCCAAGGCAACTTCAACATTACAACTTCTTGTCCCAATGTCTGGGATCCACACATGATATTCTGGACTTCTCTAAAGGGATTCATTCACTTATCCAGCTCTGCCCTTTGTAGTATTCTAAGCACAAAATGATCATGTTAGATACTATAACTTTGGGCCTCCCTTTCTTCCCTCGCTAAGCCTTTTCACCTGCGGTGGTGCAAACCTGTTTATGCCCTTCAAATCTGCTTTCTGCCCCATTTGGGGGCTGGGACTTCCCATAATTCAGCTGTTGCTTATTGGTTCCTCATTAGGTGCTTTCCACCTGAGCAACCTTGTGACTTCTGAGATGCACCTAGCACTTTTCCATGGCCTCATACTTGCTTAGTTGCTGCTCCATTTCTGCTTAAGTGAGGCATAACCTATAATGGTACTGCTTCTTGGAATCCATCAGAGTCAGCTAAGGAATCTGTACACTTTTATTCAGTTAAGAAGTAGCAATTTTAACATGCTATCTTCACCATGCAAATTGGCACCACTTTCTCTTCTTGGTATGCAATGAGACAGAGGCATCATCTGGGGAGGAGATTCTCAATTGTTCTAGGAATTGCCTGTTGACCAACTGTTGGGAGAGGGAGGATTTTGCTCAGGTTGTTTGAGTTCCTGGTGTGATCCCTGTAGCCCTGGAGGATAATGGCTGCTTCTTATTGTGCTCTACCGACACAAAAGAGACTTTGGCATCACTGCTGCTATTATCACCACCATTGCCATCTCTGCCACCACCACCACCACAGACGTCTCTAAATTTGCAGCCAGTACTGGAACTGAGGACAAATTTTCTGGGGAGTTGCTTCAATGTTGTCTGTGCAGAATAATATTAACTCTCAAATTAAGCTGGGCATTCTCAATCTCAACCAGTCACCTGCAGATACTCTAACTGACTTTAATGAGCCACAGGCCTTGCCTACTTTGCTTGTTCTCCCACAATCTGAGATGCCAGAGCTCTGACATTCAGAGCTTCTCCTCTTGTTCTCTGGCACTTTTCACATCTACATATTGAGATCCTCTCTTGTGCTTAACCCCAGTACCTATTATTTACAGTTGGCTAAGTGAAACCCTTCCAGTCTACAACCCAGGCTAGACTCAAACTAGATATGGTCCTGTTTCTGCCTCCATGTGTAGTATGAGCCTTAACCCTGACTTGCTCTCATTCTTGGTGGTGTACCATCTGTAGACAATGTGCCAAGATGATTCTTTCTGCTTTTCTTCTTAAGATTCATAGGATAAGTGCAGGAAAGAAGTTTAATCAGTCATTAGCATCGGCTATACTTCCAGTGAAATTGGGTTCATTCCCATAAAACATAGGATGATCACAACTGTCTGTGCTTCCAGTGCCATGGGACCCAACACCTTCACAGAAATATACATTCAGGTAACATTCTAGTGCATGTAAAATAAATGATAATAAATCATATAAAAACTCAAATGCATATTTATATAATATTTAACTTATTTATTTTATTTTTTAATCTTTGAACCATGGAGTACTGTTTATGTCTAATGGGCATCAGAAGTTATGCTATAAAATGGGGTTATAGACCTTTGGGAGCTTGTTTGTGGATGCTGGCAAATGACCTTTGTGCTCTTAACTGCCTAATAATTTCCCAACCTTGCCCTTCTTTGTGTTTTTTGTTTATTGAAAATAGATTTTTTTCCATAAGAGTATGCAGTGATTACATCTTTTCCACACCCAGTTTCTCTGACATTCTCACCACCTCCTTTTCCAACTATATCAACACCCTTTTGTTCTCTCCTAAACAACAAATAGGCAGCTAAAAATGTAGTGGGACATTTCTTTAGTCCTAGGACTTAAGAGGAAGAGGCAGGTAGATCTCTGTGAGCTGGTCCAGTATTATTTACAAAGTGAGTTCATGGTCAAACAAATAAACAGAGAAGTCATGTCTTAAGAAACAAACAATCAATTAAACAAACAGAGAAATGAAAGCTAACAAAGGATCATATGAAATAGAACAAAAAGAAACATATTGGAATATGACAAAATAAAAAAAATAGATGGAAAAGAGACAAAGAAAATACAAAAAAAATACATAGAGATGCAGGACAGGATCACACTCACAAGAGTGTAATAAAAACTCAAAATTGGTAGCAATAACAGATGAGCAAAGAAAGGGGTAAGGTCCCTATAGTAAGTCTAACAGAGTCAATTTCCATGGACACTTGAGGTTCTCAGAGATGGAACCACCACCTAAAGATCATACATTGGCTGGACCTAGGTCCCCCACTCAGATGTAGGAGATGGGGATCATGGTCATGATTTGGATCCCCTAACTTCAAAAGTTATTGCCTCTTTGTGGGATGTGTTGTTCTAGCTGGGCTGCTTTGTCTGAACTCAGTGAGAGAGGATATGCCCAGATTGAAAAATACTTAAAGTACTAGGGTGAGGGATAGCCAGGGAATCCACTCACTTAGATGAGAAAGAAAAGAGATATGGGGAATGGGATGTGAGAGGGTATGACCTTGTGGGGAGCTTTGAGTGTATACAAGCCATCCTCCTGCATCAGCCTTCTGAGTGTTGTCATATTAGATGATTGTCAAAGCATCAAGTTCATCTCTTTATTCCAGAAGAGTCAAGTGATTGTGTAAACTGGAAAGAATCCTGCTCAGTCAGTCAACAGGGTCTCAAGGGAGAGAATGAAGATTGAAAAAATAAAGACAATTAGACAACACTATAACATGACTTCAGACAGTGAAAGGCTGAATGGAATTTAATTTTCTCCAGACTGCTTACATACCATTTTACATACTTGCAAAGAATAAAGTCAGTTTTAGGACGAGAAATAAACAAGGAAAATAAGCTAAGTCTCCTGATTAATGTTTTACGGATATATCAGGAAGACCAAAATAAAAGGAGTGCCACAAATCTCTCTGCCTAGTTTTCCTTGAGCTTTGTAATAGCCTCCCCTCCCGCAAAAAGTTCTTATCTGAACCTACTTCACTGTCCTAGCCCAATTCTGAATTCCTGCTGTATTCCTACAAGGAGGTCCCCAAAAGCTCTCTACAAAGGGATTTGTCATGTCCATTTACCATGCCAATTGATGGTTTGTGGATGTATTTACAAGAACAGGTTATGGCCCCCAGGTGATTTTCCCTCTAAAACATGCTGCTCACAAATGAAAAAAAAAAAAAAAAAAAATCATGTGACTTTTTCCACCTGGTGATCCTTCGGAATGAAGCCATAGACAAGAGGATCCCTGTGTGATAGAATTCTAAATTATCTCTAGCTATGAACAAGGCAGTTGTCTAGGAATATAATCCAAATCAAGAATCTCAAGAGCATAAAAAGAAAATCAATTATTACCATCTGAATGAGGAAGAAGCATGCTTATTGCAGTGGGCTCAGCAGAGAAAAGACTTCATACATTTCTGCTGTGTGGAGATGAAGATCTAGGCTCTGCCTGTTTATGGTATGAAAAAAATTTTGGAGGTTTTCTATCCAAAGCACATAGAGGATTTGGAACTCAACATGACATTGACTGAGTACACAGTGTCACATTTTACTCCTTTCTTCTGGCAGATGAGAAAACTTCATATATTTTTCATGGCATGCACCTCCATGGAAACTTTTATGAATGGCTGGAACACATATGCTAGAGAACAGATGTATGTCAATGAGTTTATTTCCCAGTTTTCCCATCTCTAGGGACTTCAGCATCTCTCCAACAATGGCATGTGCTTTCTAAGCCATAAAGCATGTGTTCAGGTAAAGATGGTGAACTAGGTGAGCTCCCAGAGTAAACATTTCCATTTTATTTTACGGACTCATTGACCATGAGGGAGACATTAGAATGCAGAAGGTATAAGTAGCGTGAATTAAGGTCTCAAATGGCCATTTATGAAGCAGCTGACTTGAGTTAAGGAGTAGGGCAAAATAGGATGTAATTCTTGGTATCATGGCAACCCAATCAATACAAAAGGAAAGGAGGGAGAATTTAGTTAGGAGCCTCAGGACTCACCCACACAGCAGTTAGGCCAGCAGTTGTGCTGAGGTCAGTGATAGCATTCTACAGTCTGCACCTGATTTGTTATGGAAAAAATGTTTGAAACCCAGCAGGTTTGAGAACATGAAACAAGGGAGGAAACTTTGAGTCTGTATATGATAAAAGTAATTGTGCAGAGATCTTGATTTAATGTATTTTCTGCTTGAGATGGATGCCAGGAGATGAACTATAGGACTGACTTGTCTCAGCATGGTACAATACATACATCATACCTAAGATAATATCCTTGAATATCTGGTCAAATTTCTATTTTGGCAACTACCTAATTTTATTATTTCCACTCTCCATCACCATTTGCTAGAACTAACCCGCTGCTTTTCTCTAGTCCCTGATGATGCCCTTGGAGACCTTCTCCATCACACAGTACCAAATTTCACAGTCAGACTGGATTCCTTTTCTTATTCTCCAAGGATCTGTCAGCTAAAGTATCTGAACATGAGAGGAATAGTCTTATTGTGTTTAGATATTGTGCCTCTCTGAGTTCTCCAAGAAAATGTGGAAGACTCTTTGCAGTCCCTGGGCTTAAAGGCTTGTAGGATGAATGACTCTCAACTTACTCTCCTGATACTGGCCATCTGCCACTGTTCTGAGCTCACCAAGGTCAGCTTCTATGACAATAATATCTCTGTTCCTGTGCTGAGGGACCTCTTGAAGCACACAGCTGACTTGAGCTGACTGAATATGTGAGAGAACCCTGCTCCTTTACGGTGCTATGATGACTTGGGTGTTCCCACCAAAGAGCAATTTTTCAGCTTTGTGCTGTGGTCATTGTTACCCTCAGGCCATAAGACAACCCAAGAGCATCTCCTTTGCAACAGAAATGTGTCATTCATGTGGTAGTCATTGTCTTTGATGGCTGTAAATGATCTTGGGTTACAGAAAGAGCCAAAAATCACACAGACAGTAGTACCAGTCAGATACCAGATATTTTGAACATACACAACCACAATAAATCAAATATACAGAAATCTGATAAAGAACATAAAATTAAATGGAGAGAAAGGTAAAACCATTCCACAAAAACCAGGGACGAGAAAAGACAGTGTACTATCTCCCTATCAATCCAATATAGAATTTTGTATTCTAGCTAGATCTATAAAAGAAATAAAGTGATTAAGGTGTAACAGTTGGAAAGGAAGAAGACACAGTATATCTATTCACAGATGATAGTTTAATATAAATAAAAACCCTAGAATTTCTTTTTATTGTTTTTCTTTTTCTTTTAAACATTTTTTTAAAAAACAAAGATTAAAGAAAAAATTTTAAACATTTTTGCATAATTGTATACAAATACATTTTTATCAGTGCTTGGCTTTTTTTTCTTTTTCTTTTTTTTTAAGGTTTGACACTATGCATTAAGGTCTTACTAGTTACAATGAGCAAAAAGTACATGTAAAACAGGATGTAACCCGGAATAAGTCAACGTTTTCTTGGTGTGTAAGGATTGAGCATAATGGGTTTTTTTGTTTGTTTGTTTGTTTTCTTTTCTTTTTTTCTTGAAATTTAAAAAGTCTGTGAGTTGTTTTTGGGGCAGTCCCAGCCTCTGGGGTTAGCATCCCACTATCAGTGACTGCATATTATGTCTGTTCTTTTGTGACTGGGTTATCTCACTCAGCAAGATATTCTCTAGATGCAAATGGACATCTGGGACCTTTCCAGCTTCTGGCTACTCTAAATAGAGCTGCTATGAACATTGTGGTGCTTGTATCTTTGTTGTATATTGGAGTGTCTCTGGGTTATATGCCCAAAAGTGGAATAGCTGGATCTTCAGGTAGTACTATATCCAATTTTCTGAGGAATCGCCAGACTGATTTCCAGAGTGGTTGTATCAGTTTAAAACCCCACCAACAGTGGAGAAGTGTTCCTCTTTCTCTACAACCTCGCCAGCATCTGCTGTCATCTGAGTTTTGGATCTTGGCCATTCTGACTGGTGTGAGGTGGACTCTCAGGGTTGTTTTGATTTGCATTTCCCTGATGGCTAAGGATGTTGAGCACTTCTTTAGATGTTTCCCAGCCATTCCATATTCCTCAAATGAGAACGTTTTGTTTAGCTCTGTACCCCATTTTTAATAGGGTTGTTTGATTCTCTGGTGTCTAGCTTTTTGAGTTCTTTGTATACCTTGGATATTAGGCCTCTATCTGATGTGGAGCTGGTAAAGATCTTTTCCCATTCTGTTGACTGCCGTTTTGTTTTCTTGACAATGTCCTTAGCCTTACAGAAACTTTGCAATCTCATTAAGTCCTATTTGTTAATCTTTGACCTTAGAGCTTGAGCCATTCACATTTTGTTAAGAAAATTTTCTCCTGAGCCTATGTGTTCTAAGGTGTTCCCTACTTTCTCATTTAATATTTTCAGTGTATCTTGTTTAATGTGGAGATATTTGTTCCATTTTCACTTGATCTTTGAACAAGGAGATAAGAAAGGGTCTATTTTCATTCTTCTGCATGCTGAGTGCCAGTTGGACCAACACCATTTGTTGAATAGGCTGTCCTTTTTCCATTGAATGTTTACATCACCTTTGTCAAAAATCAGGTTACCATATACGTGAGGGCACATTTCTGGTTCTTCTATTCTATTCCATTGATCCTCGTGCCTATTTCTGTACAAGTACCATGCAGTTTTGAGCACAATTGCATTGTAATATAGCTTGAGGTCAGGGATAGTGATTCCCGCAGATGTTTTCTTGTTGTTGAGGATGGATTTTGCTATTCTACTATGTCTTTTGTTATTCTAGATGAAATTGCACATTGATCTTTTCAACTCTATGAAGAACTGGGTTGGAATTTTGATGGGGATTGCATTGAATCTCTAGATTGCTTTTCGAAGGATGGCCATTTTTAAAATGTTGATTTTTCCAATCCATTAGCATGGGAGATCTTTCCATTTTCTGAGATCTTCCACAATTTCCTTTTTTAGAGGTTTAAAGTTGTTGTCCTACAGGTCCTTCACTTGCTTAGTTAGAGTCACACCAATGTATTTTATATTGTTTATGACTATTGTGAAGGGTATCATTTCCCTAATTTTTTTCTTCACATGTTTGTCCTTTGAGTAGAAGAAGGCTACTGATTGGTTTGTGTTAATTTTATATCCAGCCACTCTGCTGAACTTGTTTATCAGCTCTAGGAGTTCTCTGGTGGAATTCGTGGGGTCACTTAAGTACACTATCATGTCCTCTGCAAAGAGTGAGGTTTTTCCTTCTCCATTTCCGATTTATATCCCCTTGATCTCCTTTGGCTGTCTAATTGCTCCAATCAGGATTCCAGACTGTGTTAAATAGGTAGGGGGAGATTGAGCAGCCTTGTCAATTCCCTGATTTTAGTGAGATTGCTTCAAGTTTCCCACCGTTAAGTTTGATGCTGGCTGCTGGTTTGCTGTATATTGCTTATATTATGTTTAAGTATGGACCTTGGATTCCTGTTCTTTCCAAGACTTTTAACATGAAGGGGTTTTGAATTTTGTCAAATGCTTTGTCAGCATCTAGTGAGATGACCTGTGATTTTGTTCTCTGGGTTTTTTTATATGTTGGATTACAATGATGGATTTCCTTATATTAAACCATCCCTTCATCCCAGGGCTAAAACCTACTTGGTCATGGTGAATGATCGTTTTGATATATTCTTAGATTCAGTTTTCAAGGATTTTGTTGAGTATTTTTGCGTCAATGTTCATAAGTGAGATAGGTCTGAAGTTCTCTTTAGTTTTAGGGTCTTTGTGTGGTTTAGGTAAGATGGTTATTGTAGCCTCTAAAATTGAGTTAGGTATTTTTCCATCTGATTCTATCTTGTGGAATAGTTTGGAGAGTATTGGTGTTATGTCTACAATAAATGTCTAATGAAATTCTGCATGTAACCCATCTGGACTTTGGTTTTTTTTTTTTTTTTTTTTTTTTTTTTTTTTTTTTTTTTTTTTGGTTGGGAGGCTTTTGATTACTTCTTTTATCTTTTTATGTGTTTTGGGATTATTTAGAGGGTTTACCTGGTCCTGGTTTAATTTTAGGATCTTGTATCTGTCTAGGAATTTATCCATTTCCTCCAGATTCTCCAATTTTGTGGAGTATAGGCTTTTGTAGTAGGATCTGATGATTTTTTGAATTTCCCCAGTTTCAGTTGTTATGTCTCCACTTTCCTTTCTGATTTTGTTAATTTGGATACTCTCTCTTTGCCCTCTAATTAGTCTGGCAAGGGGTTTATCAATTTTCTTGATTTACTCAAAGAACCAGCTCTTAGTTTTGTTGATTCTTTCAATGGTTCTTTTTATTTCTATTTGGTCTATTTCTGCCCAAAGTTTGATTATTTCTTGCCATCTACTCCTCTTGAGTGTATCTTCTTCTTTTTCTTCTAGAATTTTCAGCTGTGCTGTCAAGTTGCTGATGTGTGCTCTCTCCAGTTTCTTTTTGGAAGCACTCAGGGCTATGAGTTTTCCTCTCAGTACTGCTTTCATTGCATTCCATAGATTTGGGTATGTTGTGTTTTCGTTTTTATTGATTCTAAAAAATCCTTAATTTCTTTCTTTATTTCTTCTTTGACCCTGCTATATTTTAACAGAGCATTGTTTAGTTTCCATGTGTATGTGGACTTTTTGTTGTCTTTGTTGTTGTTTAAGACCAGCCTTAGACCACGGTGATCTGAGAGGATGCATGGGAGTATTTCTATCTTCTTATATGGATTGAGGCTCATTCTGTGTCCAATTATGTGGTCAATTTTCGAGAAGGTGCCATGGGGTACTGAGAAGAAGGTGTATTCTTTTACTTTAGGATGATATGTTCTGTAGATATCTATTAATTCCAGTTGGTTCATAGTCTCTGCTAGTTTTAGAGTGTCCTTGTTCAGTTACTGTTTCCATGATCTGTCCACTGGAGAGAGTGGGGTATTAAAGTCTCCCACTATTATTGTGTGGGGTGAAATGTATTTTTTGAGCTTTATTACGGTTTCTTGTATGAATGTGGGTGCTTTTGTATTTGGAATATATATGCTAAGGATTGAGAGTTCCTCTTGACATATTTTCCTTTTAATGAGTAAAAAGTGTCCTTCTTTATCTTTTTGATATTTTTTTTGTTGGAAATTTACTTTATTTGATATTAGAATAGCCACTCCAGATTGCTTCTTGGGGCTGCATGCTTGGAAGTTTTTTTCCCAACTTTTATTCTGAGATAGTGTCTGTCTTTGTCTCTGAGATGAGTTTCCTATATGCAGCAAAATGCTGGATTTTTTTTTTATGTATCCAGTCTGATAGCCTATGTCTCTTTATTGGGGAGTTGAGACCATTTATGTTAATAGATACCAAGGAATAGTGGTTTCTGTTTCCTGCTATTATTGCTTTTGTAGAAAGAGTTGTGTCTGTGTCTCTTTCTTCTTTTGGTTTTCTTGCTTAGGGGTTTTCTGGTTTTTACTAGGATGTAGTTCCCCTCATTGTATTGGGTTTTCCACCTATAATTTGTTGTAGTGCTGGGTTTGTAGTCAGATATTGTGTAAATTTAGATTTGTCTTGAAATATCTTTATCTCTCCATCTATGGTGATTGATAGTTTTGCTGGGTATATCAGCTTGGGTTGGCACTTGTGCTCTCTTAGGGTCTGCAAGATGTCATTCCAGGCTCTTCTAGCTTTCATAGTCTCTGTTGAGAAATCGGATGTGATTCTGATTGGTCTGCCTTTATATGTTACCTGATCATTTTTCCTTACTTCTTTTAGTATTCTTTCTTTGCTTTGGGCGCTTGGTGTTTTGACTATTATGTGTCAGGAGGAATTTCTTTTCTGGTCCAACGTATTTGGATTTCTGAAGGCTTCTTTTATGCTTGTGGTCATCTCATTCTTAAGAGTAGGGAAGTTTTCTTCTACAATTTTGTTGAAGATATTTACTGTGCCTCTTAGTTGATATTCTTCTCCTTCTTCTATTTTTATTATCCTTACATTTGGTCTTCTCATTGTGTCTTGGACCTTCTGGACATTTTGCGTTAGAAGCATTTTGGCTTTTGCATCTTTTCTAATTTGTCTATGTTTTCAAAGTTGTCTTCAGCCCCGGAGATTCTCTCTTTCATCTCTTGTAGTCTATTGGAAATGCTTGCATCTGTGACTCCTGATTTCTTTTTTAGGTGTTCTACCTCTAGGATTATCTCTTTTAGTGTTTTGTTTATATTGTCAATTTCCGTTTTAAATTCCTTCTTCCATTCCTTCATCTCTTTGGTTCTATTTTCTTCTAGTTCGTTGAATTCTTTGAGTGTTTTTCTTGTTTCCTCTTTAAAAGCTTCTGATACTTTTTGCTTTTCTCCCTGTTCTTGTTTAAGGATCTCTATCATCATCTTGATGTATGATTTTAGTTCTGCGTCTTCTTTTGTGTTTGGAATTCTGCTGTTTGCTGTGATGGGAGAGCTTGGTACTGGTGTTGCCAGGTTGTCTTGGTTTCCTTGGGATATGTTCTTTTGCTTTCCTCTTGCCATCTCATTGTCAGTGATATGTTCTCACCTTTCTCTTGTAACAGGTCTGTGTCCCTGGATCTCTGCTGGTCCAGAAGGAAGATGGTCAGAGCCCTGTTCTTGGCCCCAAAGCCACCTGGCGGGGATGCTGGGTTCCTGGATCAGGTAGAGCAGGGGCGTGCTTTCCGGGCACACTAGGCAGAGATCTCTCTGCCCCCTGGCAACTCAGATCTCCTTTTCACCAGTCCTTTATCTCTGGGAACTGATCCTAGAATTTCTAACCACAGAACTGCTGCAGATGATAAAGATCTTCAACAATGTGTCTAGAAAAAAACTTAATTCAAATAATTCAAAGGCCCTTCTTATCATAAAAAATAAATAGGCTAAGAAGAAAATGATGAAAACAATACCTTACCAAAGAGCAAAGCTATATATTTATAGGTGTAACTATCTGAGCAAGCAAACTACCTGTATGAAAAAGTCAACTATCTGAAGAAATAAATTGAAGAAGCCACTAGAAGATGCACAGGTCACATATGCTCCTGCATTCAGAGGATTAAAGCAGTACAAAATGCTGTCTTACTGACAACATTCTACTGATTCAATGCAAAACCCATTAAATGCCAACTGAATTCTTAAATATCTTAAAGGAACAATTCTCCCTATGGAAAACTAAAAACACCAAAAAGCTAAATCAATCCTCCACGATAAAAGATTTTTTAGAAGTGTTACCATCCATTGGTTGGCCATGATTGCCAGAAGAATGACAATCCATCCTTACCAGATCTGACCGATTCCTTACCTCACTTCAGTCCTCTTATTCAGGTGTGCTTATTTGAGACTTTGAATTGAGATGCCAAAATTTTCAATTTCAGAGTCCATTTTAGTGAACCTGATGTAATTTAATTTCAGATAAACTAAGAGGGTGTTACATAGCTATAGTCTCTAGGCTAATTCTCATCACCACCAGCATTTAAAGTATTACACTCTCAATAAGACCACTGCTTCCAGGTTATTCATAAATCAAAACTGTAGCCCCAGGTTATAAGCCTGCCCCCTGCTTAAGGAGTAGGAGAGCAGGAATCAAGTTAATGTTATGACCCATTTTGATTGGTATCATCCCAATACCATTGAAGTATATTAAAGGCCACAGTTACTTTCCAATTAGGTGCTTGCACACATAATCCCTGTTTTTTGCTTACTATACAGCTTTGCCCTGATAGACATTCAGGACCAAACACCATCAAAATCTTCCCACAGGGTGGTGGTGCACTGTGGCAGTGGAGGGACCAAGGCTTGCTAGAATGGTAAAAAGACGCTGCAGTGAGTTGTATTATATTTGCTCATTTCTGTTTTGAGGATCACAAGCACTTCCCTAAGACAACATTTTGGTGGGTTGGCCATAAAGTTCTTCATAACATACAAAAATTACTGATCTGGAGGGCCTTGAAATCACCAAAATTTGGCTAGGAAGGCTCGTACCAAATATATACAAAGTACTCAAGAAGTTACACTCAAGAGAATCAAATAATTCTATTGAAATTAGGAGTACAGAGCTAAATAGGGACTTATCAACTGAAAATATTGAATTGGTGAGAAGCAACTAAAGAAATGCTAAACATCCCTAGTTATCAGGTAAATGCAAATCAACACAATCCTAAGATTCCACATCACATACACCAGACTGGCTAAAATATAAAAACCTCAGGTGACAACAGATGCTGGTGAGAATGTGGAGAAAAAGGAACTCATTTCCGATGTTAGTGGGTTTCTAAATTGGTACAACCACTCTGCAAATGAGTCTAGCTGTTCCTCATAAAGTTGTACATAGTACTACCCAAGTACCCAGCTATACTACTTTTGGGCATATACCCAAAAGTAGCTTCAACATCTAACAAGGATGCATGCTCAAATATGTTCATAGCAGCCTTAAGTATACTAATGAGAAGTTGAAAAATCCCAGATATCTTTTAACAGACGTTGAATACAGAAATTTTAGTATACAATAGATTACATCTCAACTGTTTAAAACAATAAGTTCAAGAAATTCTAGACAAATATATGGATCTTGAAGCTATTGTCCTCAGTGATGTAAACCTGTCACAAAAGAGCACTTATCTTATGTACTCTCTCCTAAGCAGAAACTAGCCCAAAAAGCTCAGAATACCCAAGAAATTATCCACAAAAATTATGAAACTCAAAAAGAAGAAGTCCCAGAACGTGGATGCATCAGTCCTTCTGAGAATGGAGAATAAAATAGTCAAGGGATGAAAAACAAGATCAAATAGAGGAGCAGGAATTGAAGAAAACATCTACTGAGATTTACCTACTGAGAGAACCACCCATATGCACCCAGCAAACCCATGCAGTATTGCTGGTGCCAAGAAGTGTTTACTGACTAGAAACAGAAATGGATGTGTCCTGAGAGATTCTTCCAGAGTCATATATATAGATGAGGATCCTTGCAGCTTCCCATCAGACTGTACACAGGGACACCAATTAAAAAGCTAGAGAAAGGACAGAAAGAGCTGAAAGGTTTGCAACCTCATAGGAAAAATAACATCATCAACCTGCCAAGGCACTGAGATCAAGAGGGTAATTAGGAGAGGGAGCACCTTCATGAAAGCAAGTTAAGATGGAGGACTGAGAGTAGTGGGGGGGGAAGAGTATAATTTTTGAAGTGTAAATGCAGATAATATTCAGTAAATTTGAATAAAATATTAATAAACAAAAAGGTGAAATAACACAATTAATATGCAAATCAGACATTCTAAACCAAAACCTAATTAATGAGAAATTTGATATTAGAAATGTGCCTATGTCTCATGATGCCCTGCTTGCTGAACTTTTATGAGTAGTATGAAGGAGACTGATGTAATCTTTATTGGGATTGGTCATTTATGAGAGCATCATTGGCTAAGCCAAGTATAAAGTTCACATGTCCTGTTAATGTTCTCTAAGCCTAAGGAGGAGGCTATACTTTTATGCTGGGTAGGGGCCAGGCTAGGCTCTTAACTACTATCTTATTAACAGGGAGCTTCACTACCTGCTAGATTGAACTCTTTAATCAGTGTCTTTTCATCTTCTGACATCCACATTCTACCTCATATCTTTGGGTTTAAATAAAGTATCTTTGTTTGATAGCTTCAAAGCTGCTCCTCAGTGCCCCTGAATGCACTCTCAGTCCTAGGACTGCTATGTCTCTTGCAGCTGTCCCTTACATTGGCATCTTGGTGACCTGGAGCCAGGAATTAAATGCTTACAGAACAGCCAGGGATAACTTTTTAGTACCTAGAACACTATAGGGTTCACTTAGAACCTTAATTATGCTCAGTCTAAGATGATGTCAGTACAAAGGTCATTGCTCCTCTAGAGAGGTCCTTTGAGTGATTGCAAACAAGTCGTGTCCTGCCCTTTGTCTGTCCTCTTCTCTACCACATATCACTGTTGCTTCTAACCTTATTCCTTGGCCTCTAGGCTCCATTAAACATTCTCTTGTTTGCTTGCCACAGTTCTCAGTTAGTGAAAACCTTAGTGATACTAATCCCCCCCCACACACACTGGCTTTTTCTTCATACATATAAGTCAACCCTTTAGTCTGGCCACCCATGAGGCTAGGTGTGAGACCTAGAAAAATCAACCTTATATGGGATTTTCAGCATCTAGTTTGATTTTCCAAATGTTAGAGACAGTTTGGCTATGTAAAGCAGTGATCTTCTGTCAATAGCATTCTCTACTTTGACAAAGAACCAAGTTAATAAAAGACAAAACAACAAGCCATGTTTTTCCCACTGCCCTAATTTTTTATTAGATACTCTCTGTATTTACATTTGAAATGTTATCCCTTCCCCCACCCTGCTCCCATTCCCCTCCCCCTTCCCCTTCATTTGTCTTCACAAAGGTGCACTTGCTCCTAATCAACCTCTCCACTCCATTGCCTTGGCTTTCCTCTATATTGGAAAAATGTGTCCTCCCTGAACCAAAGGCCTCTTCTCCCATTGATGCCAGACACTGCTGTCTTCAGCTACATATGCAACTGGAGCCATAGGTCTCTCAATGTGTGCTCAGTGGTTGGTGTTTTAGTTCATGGGAGTCATGGAGGGTTTGTTTGGTTGTTCTTCCCATGAGGTTGCAACCCATTTCAGCTCCTTCAGTTTTTTCTTTAGCACCTTCATTTGGGGTTCCTGTGTTCAGTCTGATGGTTAGCTGCAAGCATGTTCAGCTATATCTGTATGAATATGGCAGAGCCCCTGAGGAGATATCTTTATCTGGTTCCTGTCAGTAAATACTTCTTGGCATCAGCAATAGTACTTGGATATAGTGGCTGCATATGGGGTGGATCCCCAGGTGAGAGTGCTTCTGAATCATCTTTTTTCAATCCCTGTTCCTCTATTTGACCTTGTATTTCCTCCTGTGGTTGTTTAGTTCTCCCTTCTAAGAAAGACTGAAGTCTTGTTTTCATTGAACCTTCTCTCTAACTGATGGTTCTTCTCTTGGCCCTACTACTCAACAATGATTGACAAAAAGTCAAATGAATCATAAAAATTAAATAGATAAATCTGGGAAAAAAAAGAAATAAATGTGCCTATGTCTAATAAGCCATAAGGGCTGAGAATTTCATAATTCCAATAAGTTGGATCATGTGACTATACAACAGCATGTGGTCATATTGTCTAGCCTCACATTACTGGATAATTCAATCCAGTGACTCTTCTGCCTTTTTTGTTGTAAATGATATATTTCAGAATTCTGTGCGATATTATATACTTAAGAGTATTTTACCAATATTCACTTTCTTTTTATTTCATCTTTTATTTATTTTTATTTGATGTGGGCATGCTTTTCTTTATAATTATAAAAAAATAAAGGTAAGAAAGTACATCAAAATTAAAGGTAAAGGAAAACATTTTATCTAAAGAAGAGCAACTGGTGCACACCTTTAAAAGATTACACACACACACACACAGACACAGATACACACACACACACACAATATCACTGTCTTCAGACACACCAGAAGAGGACATCAGATTCCATAACAGATGGTTGTGAGCTACCATGTGGTTGCTGGGAATTGAACTCATGACCTCTGGAAGAGCAGTCAGTGCTCTCAACTGCTGAGCCATCTTTAATCCCACACCTTTAATTCCAGCATTTGGGAGGCAGATATCTGAATTCCAGGCCAGCCTGGGCTAAAGAGTGAGTTCCAGGACAGCCAGGGCTAAACATAGAAACCCTATTTCAATAAATATGCAAGTTATGGGGCTGAAGAAGAGATAGTTCAGTTCAGAGCTCTTGCTGCTCTCCCAGAGGACCTGATTTTGGTTCCAAGCAATCACATCGGGTGACTCACAATCACCTGTAACTCCAGCCATCTTACTTCCTTTTCTGGCCTCTGTAGACACCTGTACTCACATACACAAACCACATCTAGTCAGTCAGTCTATCTGTCTGTCTCTCTCTCTCTCTCTCTCTCTCTCTCTCTCAGAAAGAAAGAAAGAAAGAAATTAAGAAAGAAAGAAACAAACAAACAAACAAACAAACTGTGGTATTAAAAACAAGTATTGAACTTGTACACTTTTATACAGAAACATTTCAGACCCAAATTAACTACTGTTCAAGAAAAAAGTCCTCTAATATATTAATTACTCTCAGTATTTCTTTACAGTTTTTAAACCACTGGTGCTTTAATTGCTTAGGCATGATGAAAGGTAATTGCTGCTTCCTTAATACAGCACTCATTCACCAATGAGATGGTGTTCAAGAGCTATGGGTGTGCCTGCCATTATTTTCCTCCTGGAGCTGGTTTCTTAGGGAGAAGTCTGAGGAACTTTGATCCTTTCTAGTGTTTTCTTCTTCCTTAGATGCACTTTCTTTTCAACAAAGCTGGAAAGCTTGCCCCCTCCCATCTACTCCAAGGTCTCTGCCCTTTGCCAACTGGAATTTATGACTGTTTGCTCCCAAAAAAAAGGAGATTTTCTGTCTTTTTGCCCCAAAATAAGGAGAATATCTGCCTTTTTGCCCGAAAGTTATGAGAATTTCTGCAATTTTGCTTCAAAATACAGGGAATTTCTGTTTTTTATCCCGAAAGTAAGGGGAATGTATACCTTTTGCCACAAAAAGGGGAATTTCTTCATTTTTGCCCCAAAATAAGAGGAATTTCTGCCTTTTTACCTCAAAATAAGTGAAATTTCTGCCTTTTTACCCAAAAATAAACGGAATTTCTGTCTTTTTGCCCCAAAATATAAGGAATTTTTGAATTATGCCCTGAAATAAGTGAATTTCTGCAATTTTGCCACAAAATAAAAGAAATTTCTACATTTTTGTCACAAAATAAGAGGAATTTCTGTCTTTTTGCCCCAAAATAAGGGAAATTTCTGCCTTTTTGCTTCCAAATAAAAGGAATTTCAGCCTTTTTACCTCAAAATAAGGGGAATTTCTGCATTTTTGCCACAAAATATTAAGAATTTCTGCATTTTTGCCCCAAAATAAGGAAAATTTCTGCCTTTTTTCAATAAAATAAGTGAAATTTCTGCAATTTTGCCCTAAAATAACTGAAATTTCTGCAATTTTGCCCCAAAATAAGGGAAATTTTTGCAATTTTGCCCCAAAATAAGGGAAATTTCTGGAATATTGCCCCAAAAATGTGGAATTTCTTAGTTTTGCCCCAAAATAAGGAGAATTTCTGTCTTTTTGCCACAACATATAGGGAATTTCTGCCTTTTTGCCCCACAATTAGGGGAATTTCTGCAATTTTGCTCCAAAATATGGGGAATTTCTGCCTTTTTGCCCGAAAATAAGGGGAATGCATACCTTTTTGCCATAAAAAAAGGAAATTTCTTCATTTTTGCTCCAAAATAAGAACAATTTCTGCTTTTTTGACTCTAAATAAGTGGAATTTCTGTCTTTTTCCCCCAAAATAAAGGGAATTTCTATCTTTCTTGCCCCAAAATAAGGGGAATTTCTGACTTATTACCCTGAAATAAGTGAAATTTCTGCAATTTTGCCCCAAAATAAGGGAAATTTCTGCCTTTTTGCCCTGACATATGTGAAATAGCTGCAATTTTTCCCCAAAATAAGGTGAATTTCTGCCTTTTTGCCCCAAAATAAGAAAAATTTTTGCTTTTTTTCTCTGAAATAAGTTAAATTTCTGAATTTTGCCCCAAAATAAGGGAAATTTCTGCCTTTTTGCCCTGACATATGTGAAATTGCTGCAATTTTTTCCCAAAATAAGGTGAATTTCTGCCTTTTTGCCCCAAAATAATGGGAATTTCTGCCTTTTTGCCCCAAAATAAGAAAAATTTTTGCTTTTTTTCTCTGAAATAAGATAATTTCTGCAATTTTGCCCCAAAATAAGTGAAATTTCTGCAATTTTGCCCCAAAATAAGGGAAATTTCTGGAATATTGCCCCAAAAATGTGGAATTTCTGAGTTTTGCACCAAAATAAGGAAAATTTCTGTCTTTTTGCCCCAACATATAGGGAATTTCTCCGCATTTGCCCCACAATTAGAGGAATTTCTGCAATTTTGCTCCAAAATACATGGAATTTTGCCTCTTTGCCTGAAAATAAGGGGAATGCATAACTTTTTGCCATAAAAAAAGGAAATTTCTTCATTTTTGCTCCAAAATAAGGGGAATTTCTGCCTTTTTGCCTCTAAGTGGAATTTCTGTAATTTTTCCCCAAAACAAAGGGAATTTCTGTCTTTTTTGCCCCAAAATAAGGGGAATTTCTGACTTATTACCCTGAAATAAGTGAAATTTCTGCAATTTTGCCCCAAAATAAGGAAAATTTCTGCCTTTTTGCCCTGAAATATGTGAAATTTCTGCAATTTTACCCCAAAATAAGGTGAATTTCTGCCTTTTTAACGCAAAATAATGGGAATTTCTGCCTTTTTGCCTCAAAATAAGAAAAATTTTTGCTTTTTTTCTCTGAAATAAGTGAAATTTCTGCAATTTTGCCCTAAAATAAGGGAAATTTCTGCAATTTTTCCCCATAATAAGGCAAATATCTGCAATTTTGCCCCAAAACAAGAGGAATTTCTCCCTTTTTGCCACAAAATAAAGGAAATTTCAGCCTTTTTACCTGAAAATAAGTGAAATTTCTGCAATTTTGCCCCAAATAAAAAAATTTCTGCAATTTTGCCCCAAAATAAGGTAAATTCCTGCAATTTTGCCCCAAAATAAAGGAAATTTCTTGAATTTTGCCTCAAAATAAGGGGAATTTTTGATTTTTCCCCAAAATAAAGGGAATTACTGCCTTTTGAACCAAAATTAGGAGAATTTCTGCAATTTTGCTCCAAAATACGGGGAATTTCTGCTTTTTTGCCTGAAAATAATGGGAATGCATACTTTTTTGCCATAAAAAGGGAAATTTCTTCATTTTTGCTCCAAAATAAGGGGAATTTCTGCCTTTTTGCCTCTAAATAAGTGGAATTTCTGTCTTTTTCCCCCCCAAAAAAGGGAATTTCTGTATTTTTTGCCCCAAAATAAGGGGAATTTCTGACTTATTACCCTGAAATAAGTGAAATTTCTGCAATTTTGCCCCAAAATAAGGGAAATTTCTGCAATTTTGCCGCAATGTAAAGGAAATTTCTGCAATTTTGCCCCAAAATAAAGGGAATTTCTTATTGTTTGCTCCCAAAGAAGATTTTCTGTCTTTTTGCCCCAAAATAAGGAGAATTTCTGCCTTTTTGCCCGAAAATTATGAGAATTTCTGCAATTTTGCTTCAAAATACAGGGAATTTCTGCTTTTTATCCCGAAAGTAAGGGGAATGTATACCTTTTGCCACAAAAAAGGGAAATTTCTTCATTTTTGCCCCAAAATAAGAGGAATTTCTGCCTTTTTACCTGAAAATAAGTGAAATTTCTGCCTTTTTACCCCAAAATAAACGGAATTTCTGTCTTTTTGCCCCAAAATATAAGGAATTTTTTAATTATGTTCTGAAATAAGTGAAATTTCTGCAATTTTGCCCCAAAATAAAGGAAATTTTGGCCTTTTTGCCACAAAATAAGGGGAATTTCTGTCTTTTTGCCCCAAAATAAGGGAAATTTCTGCCTTTTTGCCCCCAAATAAAAGGAATTTCAGCATTTTTACCTCAAAATAAGGGGAATTTCTGCATTTTTGCCACAAAATATTAAGAATTTCTGCATTTTTGCCCCAAAATAAGGAAAATTTCTGCCTTTTTTCCCTGAAATAAGTGAAATTTCTGCAATTTTGGCCCAATATAAGGGGAATTTCTGAGTTTTGCCCCAAAATAAAAAGAATTTCTGTCTTTTTGCCCCAACATATAGGGAATTTCTACCTTTTTGCCCCACAATTAGGGGAATTTCTGCAATTTTGCTTCAAAATACGGGGAATTTCTGCCTTTTTGCCCAAAAATAAGGGGAATGCATAACTTTTTGCCATAAAAGAGGAAAATTTCTTCATTTTTGCTCCAAAATAATCAGAATTTCTGCATTTTGCCTCTAGATAAGTGGAATTTCTGTCTTTTTCCCCCAAAACAAAAGGAATTTCTGTCTTTTTTGCCCCAAAATAAGGGGAATTTCTGACTTATTACCCTTAAATAAGTGAAATTTCTGCAATTTTGCCCCAAAATAACAGGAAATTTCTGCCTTTTTGCCCTGAAATATGTTAAATTTCTGCAATTTAACCCCAAAATAAGGTGAATTTCTGCCTTTTTGCCCGAAAATAGGAAAAACTTTTGCTTTTTTTCTCTGAAATAAGTGAAATTTCTGCAATTTTGCCCCAAAATCAGAAGAATTTCTGCCTTTGTACCACAAGATAAAGGAAATTTCTTCCTTTTTGCCCCAAAATAAGGAGAATTTCTGCCTTTTTGCCTTTAAATAAAGGGAATTTCTGACTTTTTGCCATGAAATGAGTAAATTTCTGCAATTTTGCCCCATAATAAGGAAAATTTCTGCTTTTGCCACATAATACGGGGTATTTCTGCATTTTTGCCAAAAATAGAGGGAAATTCTGCATTTTTGCCCTAAAATAAGTGGAATTTCTCCATTTTTGCCCAAAAATCATGGAAATTTCTGCCTTTTTGCCACAAATAAGGGGAATTTCTGAATTTTGGCCATAAAATAATGTAAATTTCTGAATTTTTACCCCAATATAAAGAGAATTTCTATATTTTGCCTCAAGATAAGGGGGATTTCTTCCTTTTTGCCCCAAAATAAGGGAAATTTCTGCCTTTTATACCTGAAATAAGTGAAATTTCTGCTATTTTGCTATAAAATAAAGGATATTTCTGAAGTTTTACCACAAAATAAAAGGAATTTCTGCATTTTTGCCCCAAAATAAGGAATATTTCTGCCTTTTTGCCCTGAAATAAGTTAAATTTCTGCAATTTTGCCCCAAAATAAGGAAAATTTCTGCTTTTTAGCTGTGAAATAAGTGAAATTTTTGCAATTTTCCCCCAAAATAAGGAATATTTCTGCATTTTTTCCGCAAAATAAGGTGAATTTCTGCATTTTTGCCCCCAAAAATGGGGAATTTCTGCATTTTTGGCTAAAAATAAGGGGAATTTATGCATTTTTGCCCCAAAATAAGGGGAATTTCTGCCTTTTTGCCCAAAAATAAGAAGTATTTCTGCCTTTTTGACCCCAAAGTAAAGGGAATTTCTACCTTTTTGCACCAAGATAAGGGGAATTTCTGCCTTTTTGCCCCAAAATAAGGGGAATTTCTGTAGTTTTGCCCTGAAAGAAGTGAAAATTCTGCAGTTTTGCCCAAAAAATAAGGGGAATTTCCGAATTTTGCCCCAAAATAATGGAAAATTCTGCCTTTTGGCCTCAAAATAAGTGAAATTTCTGCAATTTTGTTCCAAAATAAAAGAAATTCCTGCCTTTCTGCCAGAAAATAACAGAAATTTCCTGCTTTTTCACCAAAATAAAGAAAATTTCTGCATTTTTGTTTCAAAATTAGGGGAATTTCTGCCTTTTTGCCCTAAAATAAGGGGAATTACCGCCTTTTGGCCCCAAAATCGGGCCATTTCTGCCTTTTTGCCCCAAAAGAAGGTAATTGCTTTCTTTTTGCAAAAAATAAGTGGAATTTCTGCCTTTTTCTCTAAAAATAAAGGGAATTTCTGTGTTTTAGCCCCAAAATAAGGGAAATTTCTGAATTTTTGCCACAAAATTAGGAGAATTTCTGCTTTTCTACCCGAAAATACCGATAATTTCTGCGTTTCTGTCCCAAAATAAGGGGAATTTATGCCTTTCTGCCACAAAATAAAGAGAATTTCTCCTTTTTTGCCCCAAAATATTGAGAATTTTTGCCTTTCTACCCGAAAATACGGGAAATTTCTGACTTTTTGTCCCAAAATAAGCGGAATTTCTGCATTTTTGCCACAAAACAAGTGAAATTTTTGCCTTTTTGCTCCCAAAAAATGGCATTTCTTCTTTTTGGCCCAAAATAAAGGGAATTTCTGCATTTTTGCCCCAAAATAAAAGGAATTTCTGCCTTTTTGACCAAAAATAAGGGTAATTTCTGCAAATTTTCCAAAATAGAGAAGGAAAATTTTTGCCTATTTACCCCAAAATAAGAGGAATTTCTTTTGTTTGCCCAAAATAAAAGGAATTTCTTCATTTTTGCCCCAAAATATGGGGAATTTCTGCATTTTTGCCCCAAAATAAAAAGACTATCTACCTTGTTGCCCTAAAATTTAAAAAATTCTGCAATTTTGCCTCAAAATAAAAGAAATTTCTGCCTATTTGCCCCAAAATAGAGGAAATTTCTGCATTTTTTTCAGAAGTAAGTTATATTTCGCCAACTTCGCCCCAAAATAATCGAAATTTCTCCAATTTTGCACCAAAAGAAAGGGAATTTCTGCCTTTTTGTCCCAGAAGAAGGAAAATTTCTGCATTTTTGCACTGAAATAAGTGAAATTTCTGCAATTTTAACCCCAAAATAAGGAAAATTCTGCCTTTTTACCATGAAATAAGGGAAATTTCTGCTATTATGCCCCCAAAATAGGAAAATTTCTGCCTTTTTGCCCCAAAATAAGGTGAATTTCTGCTTTTTTGCCAAAAAATAAGTGGAATCTCTGCATTTTTCTCCCAAAAGAAAGGGAATTTCTGTCTTCTTACCCCAAAATAAGGGGAATTTCTACCTCTTTGCCCCAAAATAAGTAGACTTTCTGCCTTTCTAGTGATAATGTCTTAATTTTAACTAAAATAAAAGAAATTTCTGCATTTTTCCATGAAATAAGTAAAATTTCTGCAATTTTGCCCAAAATAAGGAGAGTTTCTGCATTTTTGCCCCAAAATAATGGGAATTTCTGTTCTTTTGCCCCCAAATAAGGGGAATTTCTGCATTTTTGCCCCAAAATAAGGGAAAATTCTGCCTTTTGGCCCCAAAATAATTGAAATTCCTGCAATTTTGTTCCAAAATAAAAGAAATTTCTGCCTTTCTTCCAGAAAATAACAGAAATTTCCTTCTTTTTCATTAAAATAAAAAATTTCTGCATTTTTGGCCCAAAATTAGACGAATTTTTGCCTTTTTGCCAAATAATAAGTGGAATTTCTGCCTTTTCCCCCCAAAAGAAAGAGAATTTCTTTCTTTTTGTCCCAAAATAAGAGGAATTTCTCCATTTTTTCCCCAAAATAAGGGGAATTTCTGCCTTTCTACCGGAAAAATGGGAAATTTTTTCCTTTTTGTTCAAAAATAAGGGAAATTTCTGCCTTTTTTTCCCTAAATAAAGGGAATTTCTGTATTTTTGCCGTGAAATGAGTGAAATTTCCAAAATTTTGCCCCATAATTAGGAAAATTTCTGCTTTTTGCCACAAAATAAGGGGTATTTCTGCATTTTTGCCAAAAATAGGGAGAATTTCTGCATTTTTGCCCTAAAATAATGGGAAATTATGTCTTTTTGCCACAAACTAAAGAGAATTGCTGCCTTTTGCCAAAAAATAAGTGGAATTTCTGCATTTTTCTCCCAAAATAAAGGGAATTTCTGTCTTTTTACCACAAAATAAGGGGAATTTCTAACTTTTTGCCACAAAATAAGTAGACTTTCTGCCTTTTTTTCCCAAAATAAAAGGTATTTCTGCATTTATACCACAAAATAATTGAAATTTTTGCCTTTTTGACCCCAAAAAATGGCATTTCTGCTTTTTGGCCCAAAATAAGGAGAAGTTCTGCATTTTCCTTAAAATTAAGGGAATTTCTGCCTTTTTGCCCTAAAATAAGGGAAATTTCTGCCAATTTGCCCCAATAGAGAAGGGAAATTTCTTCCTCTTTACCCCAAAATAAGGGGAATTTCTGCCTTTTTGCCCCAAAATAAAGGGGATTTCTGCATTTTTGCCCCAAAATAAGGGGAATTTCTGCTTTTCTGCCCCAAAATAAGTGAAATTTTTGCAATTTTGTTCCAAAATAAAAGAAATTTCTGCCTTTCTGCCATAATCTAATGAAAATTTCTTCATTTTATCCAAAATCAAAGAAATTTCTGCATTTTTTAGTGAAATAAGTAAAATTTCTGCAATTTTGCCCCCAAATAAGGAGAGTTTCTGCATTTTGGCCCCAAAATAATGGGAATTTCTGCTCTTTTGCCCCAAAATAAGGGGAATCTCTGAATTTTTGCCTGAAAATATAATGAATTTCTAAATTTTTGCCCTAAAGTAAGTAAAATTTCTGCAATTTTGCCTCAAAATAAAAGAAATTTCTGCCTTATTTTCCAAAATAAAGGAAATTTCTGCATTATTTACCAGAAATAATTGAAATTCCTGCAATTTAGCCCCAAAATAATCAAAAGTTCTCCAATTTTGCCCCAAAATAAAGGGAATTTCCTCATTTTTGCCACAAAATAAAGAAAATTTCTGCCTTTTTGCACTGAAATAAGTGAAATTTCACCAATTTTGCCCCAAAATAAAGAAAATTTCTGCCTTTTTACCATGAAATAAGTGAAATTTCTGCAATTATGCCCCAAAATAAGCAAATTTTCCGCATTTTTGCCCCAAAATAAGAGGAATTTCTACATTTTTGCCCCAAAATAAAAGAATTTCAGCCTTTTTGCCTCAAAATAAGAATTTATTCCTTTTTGACCCCTAAAATAAAGGGAATTTCTACTTTTTTGCACCAAGATAAGGGGAATTTCTGCCTTTTCGCTCAAAAATCATGGTAATTTCTGCCTTTTGCCACAAATAAGGGGAATTTTTGACTATTGGCCATAAAATAATGGAAATTTCTGCATTTTTGCCCCAAAATAAAAAGAATTTCTATATTTTTGCCCCAAGATAAGGGGAACTTCTTCCTTTTTGCCCCAAAATAATGAAAATTTCTGCCTTTTTTACATGAAATAAGTGAAATTTCTGCTATTTTGCTGCAAAATAAGGGAAATTTCTGAAATTTTACCCCAAAATAAAGGGAATTTCTGCATTTTTGCCCCAAAATAAGGAATATTTCTGCATTTTTGCCCGGAAATAAGTTAAATCTGCAATTTTGCCCCAAAATAAGGACAATTTCCTCATTTTTTGCCGTGAAATAAGTGAAATTTCTGCAATTATCCACCAAAATAAGGAATATTTCTGTATTTTTTCTGCAAAATAAGGTGAATTTCTGCCTTTTTGCCTCAAAAAAAGGGAATTTCTGCATTTTTACCCCAAAAGAAGGAAAATTTCTGCCTTTTTGCACTGAAATAAGTGAAATTTCTGCAATTTTAACCACAAAATAAGGAAAATTCTGCCATTTTACTATGAAATAAGGGAAATTTCTGCTATTATGCCCCAAAAATAGGAAAATTTCGGCCTTTTTGCCCCCAAATAACGTGAATTTCTTCTTTTTTGCCAAATAATAAGTGGAATCTCTGCATTTTTCTCCCAAAAGAAAGAGAATTTCTGTCTTCTTACCCCAAAATAAGGGGAATTTCTACCTTTTTGCCCCAAAATAAGTAGACTTTCTGTCTTTCTAGTCATAATGTCTTCATTTTATCTAAAATAAAAAAAATTTCTGCATTTTTCCATGAATTAAGTAAGATTTCTGCAATTTTGCCCAAAATAAGGAGAGTTTCTGAATTTTTGCCCCAAAATAATGGGAATTTCTGCTCTTTTGCCCCCAAATAAGGGGAATTTCTGCATTTTTGCCCCAAAATATAAAGAATTTCTACCTTTTTGCCCTAAAATAAGGAAAATTTCTGTAATTTTGCCCCAAAATAAAGAAAATTTCTGCATTTTTTACCAGAAAAGAAGTGATATTTCTGCAATTTAGCCCCAAAATAATCGAAATTTCTCCAATTTTGCCCCAAAATAAAGGGAATTTCTGCCTTTTTGCCCCAATATAAGAAAAATTTCTGCCTTTTTGCACTGAAATATGTAAATTTCGGCAATTTTGTCCCAAAATAAGAAAAATTTTTGTCTTTTTACTGTGAAATAAGTGAAATTTCTGCATTTAAGCCCCAAAACAAGCAAAATTTCTGCCTTTTTGCCCGAAAATATGGGAATTTCTGCATTTTTGCACTAAAATAAGGGAAATTTCTGCATTTTTGCACAAAATGAGGGGAAATTTACATTTTTGCCCCAAGTGCCTCCCCTTCCATCAGTGTCAGATAATGACATCCTCTGCTACATCAAGAGCTGAAGCAAGGGTCTCTCCATTTGTGCTCTTTGGTTGCTGGTTTAGTCCCTGAATGTACCGTGTGGTCAGGTTAGTGGATATTTTTCTTCCCTTGGGGTTGCAATCCTAAGTTTCTTCAATCTTACCCCCTGACTATTCTGATGGGGCTGTTCTTTTGTTCACAGGAAGAATTCTGGAATAAATATTTTGATATGAGCGGGAGGCACATGCCTATCAATTGGGAGCAATCTCTACAGGTTCTAGCTTCCCTTTGTTGTGTAGTTTGGCTAATGTCATTTCTGTTGGGTTCTGGAATCCTCTTATTTCCCTGGCACCTGGGACTTTCTAGAGGCTACTCCCAGTTATCCATCATCTACTGCAACATATTTCTATTTCCTGACCCCCTGTTCTCTGTCCCTTCCTATACCTGACCCTGTCCACCCTTTTTTTATCTCCCACTCTTGACTCCCTCCTATGTGCCTTCTTCCCTCCACCTCATGTGATTATCTATGTAGGATGGAAGCATGCACATTTTGTTTGCCCCTCTCTCTCTTGGCCTTGTTCCTCTATTCTTTCACTCTATCTTCCTTTCCCTTACTCTTCTCTCTCCAGGTGCTCATGGCCAGCCTCTGCTTTCTGTCTCTTCTCTTCTCTTCTTTTCTCTTTTCTTCTCACTCTCTCTCTCTCAATGTCTTTGTCTCTCTCTTTCTATCTCTCTGTCTCTGATTATCTATTTATCTATGTCTCTGGTTCTATGTTTTTTTATGTATTTCTCTATGTCTCCAATCTCTCTCATGTCTCTCTCTATATATATTTCTCATTCTATGTGTCTCTCTCTGTGACTCTTTGTTTCTATCTATCTCTCTATTACTATATCTATGTTTCTCTCTATATGTCTCTCACTCTATGTCTCTCTCTCTCTCTCTCTCTCTCTCTCTCTCTGCCTCTATTACACTCCCAAGTCCCCTCCCCATGCCCTGAATAAATTCTATACTATAATATCCTGGTACCTCAGAAAGAAGGGATGCCTCACATGGGCTATTTACACAACCACATATACACTGTTGGGATTAAATTAAGTATTTTCAAATGAGCCTCCCCAGCTCTAAGTAGAAGTGCCTGCCTTTAATCACAGCTTCCTCACAGAGGACAGAGGGAGTCAGCATGGGAATGAACCCCGGGGCCACTGCTGGTCAGATAGGGGCTGAGAAACAACAGGAAGACTCCATTGATAAAATAAAATGCAGAGAGCTTTATGATATATACTGTGTATTTGATGAGGAATAAAAACATTGGTGCTTGAGAGATCGTTCAGTGGTTAGAAAACAAACTGCTCTTTCTGAGTTTCTTGCTCTAATACCCAGTACCCACACAGAGGCTCACACTCACCTAGCTTCCGGTTTCAGGGGAGAGATTGTACTTACACAGTGACACATTCACCAATGGAAATAAATATTTAAATTCATATTGATTAATTTTATTTAAAATAAATACATATTAAATTAATTTTATCCAGATTATTTTAAAAGAAAGCTTATATAAAATTAATTTTACATAAGTTAACAATAATTAAATTAATACTAGATATTATTTATTTAAGACAGTGCTCACTGCTGACCTTTGACCCTAGCCCATAACCTCTGACCCCTCTTTAGGACTCATGGAGCAAGTCCATACCTCTAGCACACCTATAGCACCTATAACTGCTGGACCAGATGTGAGGTTTCCCAGTCATCCTGGTCTGCCCTGAGATAATGCACCTGCCCACCGGGACTTGAAACAGGGAAACCAGGCCCCAAAACAGGGTATCTAGGAAAGGAAGCAGGTCTTCAAGGATGGAAAGAGGACATTGGGAATGGAAACAGGGCACGGGAACCAGAACAGGGCATCAGACCGGAAGCTCTGCATGGACGACAGGAAATAGGACAGGGCCCAGAAACAAGGCTTCATGGACAGGAAACAAGATTTCATGGGCCAGAAACAGGGTATTGGTAAACAGAAAAACAGCACTGGGAATTGGAAACAGGGCACTGGGAACTGGAAGCAGGGAACCAAGCACTGGAAACAGGACATGGGGATCAGAAACAAGATATCAGGGTCCAGAAACGTAAGCATTGTCATCCAGAAACAGGGCATCAGGAACGGAAACAGGGGATGGGGGACCAGTAATAGGGCATCAGGGACCGAACAGGGCACCATGAACCAGAAACAGAATATTGGGTACTGAAACATGGAATTGGGGAATGGAAACAGGGCAGAGAAAGTACTGTGGACAGAGTTAAAAACAAGGGGACATTATGAGTTGTGCGGACACATCACAGGGGACCGATTATAAACATTTTAAAATGACTTGTTTATTTTTATCTTATTTGCATTTGTGTTCAGTCTTGTTTTTGCCTCAGATCCCCTGGAAGTTGAATTACAGGGAGTTGCGAGCTTCCCTGCAGGTGCTGGGAATCAAACCCAGGCACTCAGGTAGAGCAGCAGCTGGTGCTGTTAAGCTCAGAGCTGTCTCTCTAGGCCCTAGTTATTAATACTTTTAATTATATGAGTTTGCTTGTTTGTTTGTGTGATTGATTGATTGACTGATTTAGCTCTTAACAGAAACGTGCCAAGACCTGGAAAAACTATTAAGAGATACTTCTGAGAAAATACCCATGATGCACAGCGACCAAGGAAGGAAAATTTACAAGCAGATACATGATAGCACCTTTGTGTCCTTGTGAGGTAATGAGCGCTGTTGACAGTTGGAGATGAGCTCATTGCGTTTATGTGCCTCTGTCCCCTGCCTCTCTCTTCCCCTACATCCCCTGTGAGTGTGTCTGTGTGTGCTGCACATGCATGTGCTGACGTACCACATTGTATATAATGATGTCTTAGGTACATTTTCTTCTCTTTCCCCCTCATTTCTGTGTGTGTGTTTGTGTGTGTGTGTGTGTGTGTGTGTGTGAAACACACAGGTGCTGATTTTCAGCATGAATCTTTATTTGAGAAATCGTTTATCTATCTTTAATTTTTAGATTTTTTTCCAAGTGAATGTTAAATTTGATCAGAATTTATTTTCTCAGAAATTTTGATGTAAATTTTCAAATTCAAAATGTTTTTCTACATTTATTTCTAGTTTAATTGTGAAAAAATTTAAGTCTCCATTTTAAAAATTATTCTTTTTTTATTTGATTTTTCAATTTTATCTAAATTCTGTCAATATATTTCTACAAATTTCCCTGCAAATATTTATAGGGCCAATATTAAATTATTTCAAAATATGTTTCTAAATGCCTCTTCAATTTTTGAATAAACAGTTTCAGTCTTTTATCTTATTAGGATTATTTCCCATGTGAATCATCAGTTTTGCCAGAATTTTGTTGATATAATTTTTTATTTTTCTCAGAAAAATTATTGATGTATATATAAAATATTTTTAATATTTTCCTACATGTGTCATCAATTTTGGGGGAAATATTTTCTAACTGGTTTATTTTATCATTATTATTGCATGTGAATTTTAATTTTATCATATTTCTCTCTATATATTCCTTCAATGTTCTCAGAAATATTTTTATGTATAGATAATGTTTTTACAATATTTTCATACATGTGTTTTTCATATTTTGAAGTATATTTGCAGGGTCTTCAATTTTATTATTATTTTTCCATGTCAATCTCCAGTTTTATGTGATTTCTGTTCATACATTTGTTCAGTTTCCTTCCAAATGTTTCAGATGTGAATTTGAAATTTTAACAAAACGTTTTTCTCTATGTGTCTTCAGGTTTTCGAGAAATGTTTCCCGACTTCTCTCTTTTTTTCCTTTTTTTTTTTTTTTTTCTTTTGGTTGAATTTTATTTATTTCATTTTTTAAACTTTAATTTTAAAAACCAAGATAAATGTACAAATTTTTAAGCATTTTTGCATAAAAGTACAGGAATATATTTTTTATAAAGTTGTAATTTAGTATTTGTGGTTACATATACAAACACATATGAATATATGTAACAATAATATAGGAAAAGAGGTTATTAATTGAGGGGATAGGAGAGAAACTGGGAGGGGCTGTAGGAAAAAAAGGGGGGATGTGATACAGTTCTATTTTAATTAAAATATGTTCTTTTTTTTTCTTGAACTTCACACATTTTGTGAGTTGTTTCTGGGGTGTTCAGAGCTTTATGGGGTTAGTGTCCCATTAACAGTGACTGCATATTATGTCTGTTCTTTTGTGACTGGGTTATCTAACTCAGGATGATATTCTCTAGATGCATCCATTTTCTTAAGAATTTGGTTAAGTCATTGTTTCTGGTGGCTGAGTAGTATTCCATTGTGTAAATGTACCACAATTTTTGTATCCATTCATCTTCTGAAGGACATCTGGGTTCTTTCTAGCTTCTGGCTATTATAAATAGAGCTGCAATGAACATTGTGGTGCATGTATCTTTGTTGTATGTTGGAGCATCTCTGGGGCAAATGCCCAGAAGTAGAATAACTGGGTCTTCAGGTAGTACTATGTCCATTTTTCTGAGGAAACTCCAGACTCATTTCCAGAGTGGTTGTATAGTTTACAACCCCACCAGCAGCAGAGAAGTGTTCCTCTTTCTCCACATCCTCGCCAGCATCTATTGTCATCTGAGTTTTGGACCTTGGCCAATCTGAATGGTGTGAGGGTTGTTTTGGTTTGCATTTCCCTGATGGCCAAGGATGTTGAGCACTCCTTAGATGTTTCTCAGCGATTCAATATTCCTCAATTGAGAACTTTTTGTTTAAGTCTGTACCTCATTTTTAAATAGGGTTTTTTGATTCTCTGTTATCTCCCTTTTTGAGTTCTTAGTATACCTTGGATATTAGGCCTCTATCTGATGTGTGGTTTGTAAATATCTTTTCCCACTCTGTTGGCTGCCGTTTTTGTTTTCATGATAGTGTCTTTAGCCTTAGAGAAACTTTGCAATCTCATTAAGTCCCATTATTATTATTTTTCCATGTCAATCTCCAGTTTTTTGTGATTTCTGTTCGTATATTTGTTCAGTTTCCTTCAAAGAATTTCAGATGTGAATGTGGAATTTTATCAAAACATTTTTCTTTATGTGTCTTAAAATTATTGAGAAATGTTTTGTGTTTTCTCTTTTATCTGTAATCAATATTATATTCTATGTAAATCTTGAAATTTTTCAGAAATTTTTAATATGTATTTTCAATTTTTTAGAAATTATTTGATGTAATTTTTTGTGTTTTTTAAAATGTTTTCTACAAACATGTTCAATTTTTTGTTAAATGTTTTTATATCTTCTATCATAACGTGATTTTTCTAGTTGTGAGTCTTCAATTTTATCAGATTTCTTTCTTCACATTCTTTCTATTTCTTAGAAATATGTTTGCTTTATATATTAATTTTTAAAAAAATTTTACATGGGTTTTCAAGGATTTAAATAATATTTACTTTTTCTTGCATTTTAACATGACTTTTTTCATGGTAACCTTCAATTTGATCAGAATTTTTATATATTTCTTGAAATTTTCAGAAATATTTTTGAAGAGAATGTAGAATTATTTAAATAGTTTTTCTTTATGTGTCTGCATTTTTTTGAAAAAAATATTTTACTCCTCTCTTTTATTGTATTTTATACTTGAAACTTTCATTTTCATCAGAAGTTTATTCTATTTTTTTCAGTTTTCTCAGAAAAATGTCCAAGTATATATTAAAATTTTCATAAAATTTTTCTATATTCGTCTTCGTGTTTTAGAATAATATTTTCTGTCTTTTATGTTAGCAGGATTATTTCCCATGTGAATGTTCAACTTTATCAAAAATAACTTTATACAATTATTTAATTTTCTTAGAAATATTTTGGATGTAAATACATAGTTTATTCCACAAATTTTTCCACATGTGTCTTCACGTTTTGGGAAATACTTTCTACATGATATATTTTATCATTGTTATTGTATGTAAATTTTAATTTTATCAGAGTGTTTTCTATATACTTCTTCAATTTTCTCAGAAATATTAGCAATACAAATTTTCATTTTTAAACGGTTTCTGCAGAAGCATCTTCATTTTTGAATTTTTTTTCTTCTTTTTTTTATGACTATTTTTCATGAGAATCTTCAAATTTATCAAAATATTTCTGTGTATTTTTCAAATTTATTCAAAGAATATTTTATGTAAATTTTAATTTGTCAAAAAATGTTTCTAAATGCCTGTTTACTTTTCTTAATAATACTTTTGCATGCTGTTTATTAGGATTATATTCCATGTGAATATCCAATTTTATGAAAATTCTTTCTATATATTTGTTCAATTTTCTCAGACGTATTTTCAATATAAATATGTATTTTTTCAGAAAAGAGTTTCTTAATGTATCTTCAATTTTGAGATTGACATTTTCTGCTTCTTTTTTACCATGATAATCTTAAAGGTGAATTTTTGATATTATCACAATTGTTTCTATATATTTCTTCAATTTTTTTCAGCAGTATTTTCGAGATAAATTTTCTAGTTTTTCTAAAAAAATTCTACATTCTTTAATTATGTGAGTAATATTTTCTATGCATTCTTTTTATCTTTTTTTTTTTATAGAAACCTTTGATTTTATCAGAATTCTGTCTTGGCAGTTCTCAAGTTTTCTCTCAAATATTTTCAATGTATATATGAATTTTTATCAAAAATTTTTTTCTACATATATTTTCAGCTTTCCGAGAAATTTTGTAGAGAGCTTTTGGGGTCTCTTGGCAGGAATCTGACATGGGGCCAGGAAAAGAAAGTAGAGCTACTCCAGAAAGGAATTTGACATTGGGCTAGGACAGGGAATTAAGCTCAGAGAGGAATCTGATTTCAGGATCAAATAGAGAAATAGGCTTCAGGCAATAACTTCACTTTGGGCTAGGACAGGAAAGTAGGTTCAGATAATCCCATCATCTTTACAACCCTCCTTAGAAATAGTGATAATGGAATTTTATATGGCCTTTCTTGTTCTCTTAACCTAGACCTGGCCTTATTATTATCTGCATGTAATTAAAATGGAATAAAAGAGAGTTAAAGAATTGAACCTGCCTTTCAGCCTCAGAACTGGCTGGAGTCATGCTGCAGTTTTGTCTAATCATCTCTTTTTCTTTAATCCTAGCTCTGCTGCTGGAGAATCTCTTTGACTGACCTGGTTTGGTGAGGTGGAACTCAATGTGAGGCTCCAGTGGATATAGTGAAGGACACCATGGGAAAGTAAGGGCATGCAGAGGAAAGTTTTGAAAAGTCTCAGCCAGCAGTGAGTAAACCCTAAAAGAATGGGGCTTGGCAATGGCACAATGCCATTTATATATATGCTTAAAAATATGCTAAAGGATAGAGGAGCAAAAATAAGTCAGAAACAAGTTATCCAGTTTCTGATTTTTAAAGAACAAATCTATCCTTGGTTGCCTGAGGAAGGTTCTGTAAGTTTACAGACATGAGATAAAGTAGGAGAAGGAATAAAAGGGCACTATAAAATCCATGGTTTTGATAAAATGTTCTATGTTCCATGTCTATGTTGGATGGCCTGTCCACTGAAGATCATTCACCTGCAGATTTGAAAAGGATAGCTCATGCATGTCTAGGGTAACTAAATTTTTTTGCTGTGGAAAACAGAATTTTTGAAAGATGTCAGCAAACAGCAGAATTAAAAGCTACATCAAACTATCCAGTTACTTATGAAATGCTAACAGGAGAAAGTCAATATCGCGATATTCAGGATCTATGCTGGGAAGGACATGATTGCAGAGACTCAGAGACTCTTCACACATGGTCAAAATGAGTCCAAGAGGTAAAACTTTTAGAGATTTGATTTTAGCACACCTTCTTTAAGGGGCCAACAGTATAGAACCTGAACCCTCACATTGCTTCGAAGACAAGGATGGACAGACATATTCTGTGCCAAGTGCTGGGGTTAAGACCCTCTTAGTCACTCACCAATAGTATTGATTTTCTTGATTCAATTCCTGGAACTTGTACAAGGCCTCACTTTTGTTCTGGGGCATTTCCGGAAGGTCATTCATCACCTCATGATGCTGTGTTTTCAGCTTATGGGACTCAGAGTTGATCCTGGGGAGGGCATGGCAAAAGACCAAATAACCCTTTGAACTAAAGATTCAAGGATCACATGAATTCAAACTGAAATGTGACCTTAGGCAGTGGGGTAAGTACTCCAAACAAACATTATTGGGATGAAGCCCCTGTGGATATCTAGTTCTGAAGAGCAGGAATCCCAGCCTGACACATGAAATTCTAAGTAGATATAGAGCCGATATTCACTGTCTGAAGGAAAGAACAAGTTATCAGTATCTGAATATCCAAGACTTATTCATCAGGTTAGACAGGGGAACAGAAAAAATGGAGAGGAACTCAGTAAGCACCAACAGGGAGAAGGGAGGCCAGGTATTCCTGGTGGTCATGAACTCTGCCCAGAGTTCATGGCAAATTTCAATGTGAATTCATGAAACTAGAGTATGCTTACGTGGTTTTATTACATTAACACTGTCTGGTCAGATTAGCCAAGCAGGAAAGCTGCAAAAGGGCCAAGGTTTCCACCAGTCTTGAAACCACTACTCTTTTTTAGGTCTCCACAAGGTGAAGATTAACAGTGAGTTCTGCAAACAGGGTTCTTGGATAGTTAGGGGACCAGCTTTAGGCAGCAGATTTTGGAAGTGGCAGAGTCAGACATGAAACTGGTGTTTTAGTTACACCTTTACACTTCCATAGCAGCTTTTCTCAAGAGGAAGACCAAATTTCAGGGCCATGTTTCTCTACACAGTAAAATTCGAGAGGTGATACTCATTTGCAAGTCAGAAATGACAGTGACTCTTAGCCAGCCTGTGAGGCATATAGTTAAGTGAACTGGGGGTGACATCATGCTTGGAATAAGTCCTGGATCTATTGTTACTTTTCTATTGCTCAGCTTTCTAAGCAGTAGCTTCTGTCATGGTTGCTTTGTGTATTTCAAATATGTAGGCAAGGCCTTATTGTGGGTCATTCCTAATTATTAGCTCTATGACCACTGCGGAATCTGACTTTCCTTCTGGAGGGTACAAGCCCAAATAATGTGAGACTGAATTAACTGGAGTTTTTTTCTTTATAATTCAACATTCTGGGACAGCAAAAGACTTTCAGCTTTGAATTGTTGTAGGAAGGTTTGGGCCAAATTATCTAAGCAGGTAGATTAGTCCTAGCTTTATTTGTGGTTGACTCTGCCTATTCTGATGGACAGAATATGGGAGAGGGCAAGGCCCTACTTCTCATCATGAAGGGTGGGAGAGAAGCTGCCTCCAGTTGAATATGTTTCCAGCTTTTCATGTCATGTATCAGGAAGAGTTTAACCTTCAGAATTACACAGAAGAACACTTAGGATTCTGGCTTAGTAATTCAACTTAAGTTGTATGAGGAGTTTCAGTGTCTTTCATGTAGAATGTGTGTGCGTTTTTTTTTTTTTTTTTTTTTTTTTTTTTTTTTTAACCTCAGAGAATTGCATTAAGCATGAGGGAAAATAATCATGTACTTGGCACAGTGTAACCACAGGAAAAGCTAATTTTGAGGACCTTGTCTATGCTGGATAAACCTAGGCCTTTCAGGATGCACTGATTACAAAGGCACTGCATTGGGTTAGCTCTGTTAACTGTGACTTTTATATCAACCCCATTTCCTACCAAACAGTGATAAATTTAGGGGAATCCCATATGGGTAGGATAGAGTGGAAGGAGAAGGAGAACCTATACGCATGGGTAGGCGACACTGTTAAGACTAGGGTCTCTTCTTCAGACTGACACATTCTGGCCAGTGTAAATATTTCTATGAAGTAACAATCCATAGAATGTTGTGTCTGCCCTTTATATTTTACATGTTATACATTGTTTTTAATTATGAATTTGTATCACATTTATAAACTTTTGTACCACTTCACTTGTGTGTAGCCTAAAGGACATGTTGTGAAGAAAAATTCTTCCATCTCGTGATTCCTGGACATCAAACTCTGGTCACCAGCTTGGTTTCAAGCATGTTCACCTGCTGTTCCACCCATCGGTGCACTTACCCATTTTTCATTTGGTTTCTGTAGCACAGGACACATAGCCCTGGCTGGCCTGCAACACCTGGGTATCAATCCCTGAGCACAGATTTAACAACACTCATTACCACGCAAAGTGTTGGAGCTTTAAAGTATAGACACTGCATATTTCCAATAAGTACCTCAGTTTTCCCAGCATGTGTACACTGCAGCATACATGACAAGGCTGCGGTCATAAACTACCTTCAAAACCGCATGCTCTGGTCTAGACCTCATTTTACTAGTTTTGTGGATTCAAGTGTGTATAACACACAGCAAAACAAATTGTAAATATACAGAAATAGCTTCTGAAAGGCCCCATATGAAATCATCTACATGGCCTGTCTTTGTGCCTCCCAACGCTTTCTCCAAACCCCTGAGCAATACAGACATTAGTCCATGGAGGGTACCCAAATTCTATTTTCATGCCTTTGAGCAAAATCTATTGTGAAAGTGATATTTCCCTACTTTTGTATTTAACATTCATTGAGCACCCCTAAACATCTAAATGAACCATATCTTTCATTCTTTTTATTTCATTTTGAAGTTTCAGCATAAGATTAATATTTTTATTCAATACATTTTATTTACATTTCAAAAGTCATCCCCTTTCTCAGTTTCCCCTTGTGATAGTTTGCATATGCTTGGCCCAGGGAGTGCCACTATTGGTATGTGTGGCATTGTTGGAGGATGTGTGTAACTCTGGGAGTGGGCTTGGAGTTACTCCTTCTAGTTGTCTGAGGATTCTCAATCTGTTCCTGGCTTCCTTTGGATAAAGATGTAGAACTCTCAGCTCCTCTAGTACCATGCCTGCCTGGATGCTGCCATGCTTCTGCCTTGTTACTGGACTGAACCTCTGAACCTGTAAGCCAGCCTTAATTAAATGTTATTTGTAAGGCTTGCCTCGGTCATGGTGTCTGTTCACAGCAATAAAACCCTAGCTAATATACCCCTCCATCTCATCCACTCTCTTTTGTTTTTATAAGAGTGTTCTCCAGTTAACCCTTTCACCCTCCCACCTACAACTCCTTCTTCGCTCCCTGACATTTCCTTACACCAGGGCACTGAACCTAAGAAGGACCAAGAAATTATCCTCACATAGATGCTCAACAAGTCCCTCCTCTGCTACATATGCTACTGGAGCCATAAATCTTTCCATATGTATTCTTTGGATTGGGGTTTAGTCCCTAAAAGCTCTGGTTTGTAGGTATTGTTGTTCTTTTGGGGGAAAACCTCTTTAGCTCCTTCAGTCCTTTTTCTAGCTCTTCCATTGAGGACCCTGTTCTCACTTCAATGGTTGGCTGAGATCATCTGCATCTGTATTGGTCATGCTCTGGCAGAGACTCTCAGGACACAGCTATATCAGGGTCCTGTCACCATATTCTTCTTGGCCTCTGCAATACTGTCTGGATTTGGTGGCTGTATATGTGGTTTATTCCCAATTGGGGCAGACTAATGATAGCCTTTGTTTCAGTCTCTGCTACAAAATTTGTCTACATAATTCCTCCTATGAATATTTGTTTCCAACTATAAATAGCACTGAATCATCTGCACTTTCGTTTTCCTGCATCTTGAGCTTCATGTGGTTTGTGAATTGTATCTTGTGTATTCAGAGCTTCTGGTCTATTATTCTTCTGTCAATGAGTGCATGCCAAGAGTGTTCTTTTTATGTCTGTGTTAATATTTTCTAGTTCCATCCATTTACCTACCAATTTCATGAAGTAATTGTAATAGCTGAGTAGTACTCCAATATGTAAATGTACATTTTCTGTATCAATAATTTCTGTTAAAGGACAACAACTGTTTTTTTTTTTTTTTTTCTGGCTTCTGGCTATTATAAGGCTGCTATAAGCATAGTAGAACATGTGTCATTGTTATGTGTTGTAACATGTTTGGATATATGCCTAGGAGTGGTATAGCTGGGTACATGGATAGTACTTTGTCAAATTTTCTAATGTGCCTCAAGACTGACTTCCAAAATGGTTATACCAGACTTCAATCCCAGAAATAAATTTGAGTGTTCCTCTTTCTGCATACGTTAGTTGGCTTGGATGCCACATGAGTTTTTAATTTTAGCCATTCTGGCTGATTTGAGGTGGAATTTCATGTTTGTTTTGATTAGTATTTTCCTGGTGACTAAGGATGTTGGACATGTCTTTTGTTTTTTTTCAACCCATCGTTATTCCTCAGTTGAGAATTATTAGTTTACCTCTGTTGCCCAATATATTAATAGGTTTATTTGATTCTCGAAATCAAATTTCTTCAGGTCTTTGTATACATTGGCTATTAGTTCTCTATCCGATTTAAATTTCACAAAGGTCTTTTCACAATCTATTGGTGGTTGTTTTGTCCTACTGACAGTGTCCTCGCCTTACAGAAGCTTCACAATTTTATGAGGTGGCATTTGTTGAGTCTTTATCTTATAGTATAAGCCATTTATGTGCTCTTGAGGAATTTTCTCCAGTGATCGTGTGCTTGAGGCTCTACCCTAAGTTCCCTTCTATTAGGTTGAGTGTATCTTGTTTTCTGTTGAGATGCATGGACCACTTGGACTTGAGATTTATACAATGAGATAAGGATGAATAGATTTGCATTCTTCTTCATGCTGACCACCAATTGATCCATCACCATTGTTTAAAAATCCTATCTCTTATGACACTGGATTATTTTAGCATATTTTTCAAAGGTCAAGTGACTACAGATGTGTAGGTTTATTTCTCAGTCTTCGATTTTATTCCATTGATGTACCTTCCTGTCCCTGTACCAATACCATACAGGTTTTTTTTGATTATTATTATCATTTTTGCTCAGTAATACAGCTTGAATTCAGGGATGATGATTCTTCCTGGATGTTACAAGTAAGGATTGATGTTCACTGTTTACACAGCAGCTCAGCAATTGGCACACACTTAATGAGGGTAATAGAAAATTCTTTAACACTGAAAGATAACCATTCTTTAAGGCAGTCAAGGCCTGTACCCACCCAACCAGTGACTTCCTTGGATTCATATTTGTGCTTGTCTTTAGCACAATACAGGAAACAAGGGAACAAGGCATCCTAGATAGCCTGCAAAGATGCTATCTCCATCCAGAATTTATGTTGGCAATAAATAATTGCCACAGATTCATGCTATGGCACCAGCAGAGTCACCTGTTCTGCTCTTAATCTTAGCTCACTTGGTAAATGTCTGAGGACTAAGAGTATCAGAAAAAACAGAACAGAATATCCTAGTTTACAAGTCTCTCTGCTGAAACTATAAAAGGGTTTTTTTTTTTTTTTTTTTTTTTTGTTTTAGGATTTCTTAATTAGAAATATCTAGAAAGCTGTTCAGAGTTGGCACATGTAGTAGTCCCAGCACTCAGAAGGTGTTTTAAGAATTGATGCCTTGTTCTTGTTCTTCTGGTTGTGTTTTTGTATTTTTAATTTTGTAATCTCCAGCCAGCTACTAGTTTCATACCTAGAATGTTCATACCATGCTCTGTAAGGCCAGATGAGTCATATTAATCAATACTTTTATTGTGATCAGCCACACTACAGACAATGCTATTATTCATTTTCAAATAAGGAAAACAGTTATTGAGAAGGTACTTAACCAGTTTGTACTCACATATCCAAGATATCATAACTATAGAATGACATTCCGACCTTTTAGATTACCTATTACTCCCATTTTAGAGGACATGGATAAGTGACATGGAAAATCAATGTTGGGAATTTGTAATTTCAATTATAAACTCAGAAGTATGTGTACATGTGTATATATGCATTTTGTTTTTAATTTGAGATATAAATTTTTCAGAGAATCTGAGACCTAAATAGGTCTTGGCCAATCTTTGTAAACTGCATATACTTTAATGAGTCAAGACTGTCTTCTCTTTGTGTTGGGAGTGTACTTGAAAAAAAAGATTTTAATTTATATCTAGAGGTAGCTTAAGCCCTAAGGATCAGGATGAATTCAGAAACTGTCGTTGGGTTATGCACTGAGCCATAACTGGATGTCCCATCTTCAGGCTGTGGAGCCACACTTATTACTGAGAAAACAAATCACCTAATATCACAGATATCAAGATGGAAAGAGGCAATCACAAGAACATAAGCAATGGAAACAAAGACAACCTGGTGCCATCAAACACAGCACAATTACTGAGCTCTTATCAGCTGACCTACTTCATCCAATGTCTGGTATCAGAGGCTACGAGTTTCAGTTGCGCTAAGATCTTACATGACTGTTGTATCTTACTATTTCCAAAGCCTGTCCAATGTCTTTTTTCTCCCCATGTCCCTCTTCTTCCTTCTGTAACCCAAAGGCCCCATCGTTTTCTTTAGGGCCAGCAATTAACTTCTGCCTTCTTTATTGACATAATCAAGACTCAATTAGGGAATCAAATTTTAGTATCAGTTTCACCCCCTTACAAAATGTCATCAAATACTAGCAAGGAGATGGTGGACTTTTCTTCTCTGACTTTCATAATTAGATTGCTAAATTTTCTAATGCTCTTTAAACTCGTAAATTCGTGAGACAAACATAGTTTGCACTTTGTGCTTTATGTGTTCTTTCAACTGATTAGAAAGTAAGTTACATGTTACATAGTAAAATCGTGTATTGCTACCTCTCATTGCCATTGATATGGCAAACAAGGCCTTCAGTGTTCCTGTGCAGCTTGTACAAGTTAAATTCTGCTCAGGAGAGCACAAAGATGTTCCTGAACAACTGTTTGTCTACAGTTGTTTGATCTCCACATCTTAACTAAATCAATCTGCAAGACTGGTGTTGTGTTAGAACTGATTTTTTGGTGTCATTTCAACGAATATTTAGATATTTCATAAGAATCTGCATAATCTTTGCTTGTCTAGTTTTGTAATAGCAGCAGTAGTTTAATCATTGTAGTGCTTACATGTAGAATTCATTCATTAGGTGTCACAAAAATGCCAGTGTCCTTATGATATCATTTTCATCACATTCATTAGCTGCACTGGGTTGTGCAAAAGGCAGTGTGGGCACACAGGCCCTTCTGCTGGGGACAGTTGTAAGCAGTGGCTACAGTGACTAGGCTGTGGGTCTGGATGGCAGGCAGTGTAGAACAGTGTGGCTGCCACCTTAGCCACCACCAAGGAGAAGCATGTAGGGTCACTGGAGTGTGTGTGGGCTCTGTAGGCAGAGGAGCAGTAGGGATGCAGTTTGTGGAAGTGGGTCAGTTCAGCAGTTGTAGCAACCTCAGCCCCACCACACCCTAACACCTCTGGTGGCCAGAAATGGGGGGAAAAGCCAGAGAAACTTAGGCTGTGGTGCAGTTTGTGCAATGGTTTTCAGGCAAAGCCCAGGTAGAGCAGCACATCACATAAACCAAGCAAACCAAAGGCTCACAGGTCTCAAGAGGTGCCCCTGATGACACAGGCCAGTACTTGTCTGTGTTTCGAATAAAATGGGAGCACAGGTCATAGGGGTAGAAGCCAATAGTTTGGAAGTTGCAGTAGAGCTCCATCATGTAGTTGGGGTGTGGGGAGGGGCTGCACAGCTCATGGAAGTCATGTGCAAACTGACATATCTCCTGTCCTTGCACGTTGTTGTCGTCCTTGTCATTGTCATCATCCTCCTCCTGCTCTTTCTTTTTCTTCTTCCTGCTCCTCTTCCTCCTCCTTCCTCTTCTTCTTCTTTTTAAATTTTCTACTGGCAACCATACTGTTTCAGATCTTATGACCTTTTCTTAATGCTACTGGGAAGCACGTTGCTGTGACAAAGCCCCATTTGCCTATTCTCAGTCTTACTGCCCAAGATTCCTCTTGGGACTTTGGAGACATTGGTGGTAAAGCTGAGCTGGAACCTGTGATTTCCAACATGAATTCCATTATTCTTTCTCCACCGTAAGATAAATGCATAAAGTTTTTGCTCAGGCAAATATTATGAAATGTTCCTTTCTTTTTTGTATCGGGAGGGGTACTTTTGGGGTTTTTGTTTATTTATTTAGTTATTTATTTATTTAGGCTATTACTCGATAGCTCTGGTGAACTGCAACATGTTATTTAGGGAAGGTTAGTCTTGTACTTACAGAGAGCTGTCTGCCTGTGTCTCTTGAGAGCTCCAGTTAAAAGTGTGAGGTATGTCATCAATTCATCTATTTTGATTTGACTTGTTTATGGAGTATGATAGTTGTGTAGTTTTTTATTTTTTTTTTCCTTTTTACCCACAGACATCTAGTTTCCACAATATAATTTATTTCTGTGTGTGTGTGTGTTAATAAGAGGTTTTTTTTCAACTTTATTTTTATAAAAACAGAAATACATTTTAAAGCATTTTGGCATAAAACTATATATTTTTCTCAGTACTTTTTCTGAAAGTTTGATCATATGCATTGAATTCTTACTAGTTATAATGAGCATAAAGTACATTTAAAATAATATAACATGGAAATGGTAAAAGTTTTCTGGGTGTTTAAAGATTTAACATATGATTTTAAATACCAAAAATTGCCACGAGGCTATCTTCTTAACTTTTGAGTTATTAATGATTTAAAATCTAGGTGTACCCACTCTGAGAAGGTGCTATAAACTTGTTTTTTTTTTTTTTTTTGAACTTAATATAGTCTGTGATTTGTTTCTTGGGTATTCATAGATTTCTGGGGCTAGTATCCAATTATCAGTGACTGCATATTATGTCTTTTCTTTTATGAATGGGATACCGCACTCATAATGATATTTTCTAGATGCATCCATTTTCCTAGGAATTTCATAAAGTCATTGTTTCTAATAGCTGAGTAGTACTCCATTGTGTGAATATACCACAATTTCTGTATCTATTCATTTACTGAAGGACATGTGGGTTCTTTACAGCTTTTGACTATTATAAATAAGGCTGCTATCAACATGGTGGAGCATGTGTCTTTATTGTGTATTGCAGCATCTTTGGGGAATATGCCCAGAAGTGGAATAGCTGGGTCTTCAAGTAGTACTATGTCCAACTTTTTAAGGAACTGCCAGATTGAATTCCAGAGTGGTTGTACCAGCTTACAGCCTCACCAACGATGGAGGAATGTGCCTCTTGCTCTGCATCCTTGCCACCATCTGCTGTCATCTGAATTTTTGATCTTAGCCATTTTGATTGTTTGAGTTGGATTCTCTGGGTTGTTTTGATTTCCATTTTCCTGATGACTAGGGATGTTGAACATTTCCTTAGGTACTTCTCAGACATTCAATATTCCACAACTGTGAATATATTTTAGATCTGTACTCCAGAATTCTTTTTTATATCTGCACCTTCTTTTTAAAAGGATTGTTAGATTCTCTGGAGTCTAAATTTTTCAGTGTTTTGTATATATTAGATATTAGTCCCCTATCAGATATGGGAGTTGTAAAGATCTTTTCCCAATCTGTTGGTTGTCATTTGTTTTCTTGACAGTGTCCTTAGCCTTACAGAAACTTTGGAATCTCACTAAGTCCCATTTATCCATTCTAGATCTTAGAGCACAAGCCATTGTTCTTTTCAGAAACTTTTCTACTGTGCCTGTGTATTCTAAATTTTTCCCCAATTTCTCTTCTAAGAGTTGAAGTATACCTGGTATTATGTGGATGTCTTCGATCCACTTGGAATTGACCTTTGTAAAAGGAGATAGGAAAGATTGATTTTCATTCTTCTGCATGCTGACTGCCAGTTGAAACAACACCATTTGTTAAAGAGTCTGTCCTTTTTCCAAAGAATGTTTTCAGCTCCATTTTCAATGATCAAGTGACCTTAGGTGTGTGGATCCATTACTGGGTCCTCAGTTTTGTTCCATTGATATACCTGTCTATCTCTGTAGCAGTACCATGCAGTTTTTAACACAAATTCTTTGTAATATAGTTTGGAATCAGGGATGGTGATTCCCACAGAAGTGTTTTACTTTTGAGAATAGCTTTCACTATTCTCGTATATTTTTTTATTCCAGATGAATTGGTTTTTTTCAACTCTCTGAAGAATTGAGTGGAATTTTGCTCGGAATTGCATTGAATCTCTAGATTGCTTTTTACAATTCATGAGCATGGGAAATCTTTCCAACTTCTGAGATTTCCTTCCTCAGATTCTTGAAGTTTTTCTCATACAGAACCTCCATTTGCTTGTTTAGAGGCACCCCAGATATTTTAACATTTTTGTGAGTATTGTGAAGGGTGTTGATTCCCTAATTTTTTGCTCAGCCTGTTTATCATTTGAGAAGAGGAAGGCAGGAAATTTTTTGAGTTAAATTTATATCCAGCCACTTTGCTGAAGATGTTTATTAGTTGTAAAAGTTTTCTGATAAAATTTTTTGGGGTCACTTAAGTATACTCTCATATCATTTGCAAATAGTGATATTTTGACTTCTTCCTTTCCAATGTGAATCCCTATGATTTCTTTTTGTTGTCTAATTGCTCTGGGCAAGACTTCCAGTCTATATTGAATAGGTAGGGGATAGTGGCCAGCATTTTCTAGTCCCTGATTGTAATGGGATTGCTTTAAGTTTCTCTCCATTTAGTATGATATTGGCTACTGGTTTGCTCTATATTGCTTTTACTATGTTTATTTATGGGCTTGTAGCAAACTTTGAGATTAGAGTCCACTGATGTTGTTTTTATCTCAGTAACATTTTTGTTCAGATAATGTTTACGGGCCCTAAAATAAGGGGTTTGGCAAGTTGGGTGGTTTCACTAGGAAATGATCCTCTTGCTCAAATGTCTTTTGCTAAGGATTCTTTTAGAACTGCATAGGGTTTCACCATTCCTTAGATAGATAAACAGGATTTGAACATACTCCTATGTACATTTACCTTAGTGAATAGGACTATGGAGACTGTTGGTGGTAAATCTGGGCCAGATTCCAAGATTTCTAAAGCTACCACCATTACTCTCTCCCCATTGTAAACTAAATGTATAGGAAGAAAGTCATGGAGGAAGGAGACATATGCAAAGTATACTTGTAAAACAAATCTAGAAGTACCTTCAATGAACACTGATTTAAAGAAATTGCTGGCAGTGTTTCATTTGGAGAAGTGCCTTTTACTTTTTTTTAACAAATGATCTCTATTTTTAGTAAATTACCATGTGTCCCTCTTGGAGTTCTTTGCCCTGGACAGATAATCTGGAAGACTCTTGAGAATGGGATTAGTCCATGAGCTGAGAAAAGACATGAGTCCCATGACAGTTTAATGGTTATTTATACAGTACCTACGACTTCTGACGTTTCTCCAGTACAGAGATTTCTTGATCCTGATCTGTTTATTACATAATTTATTTAATACCTTCACTCCCAGGAGAGTTCTCAAGTCTCCATTTCATTTGACAGACTCATCTACATTGTCATGCAGGATGACACATGAGAGATCTCCTTCAACCCTGAAAATAAGAGATGAAAAGTCATGATCTTGACACACTAATGCCTTACATGCATGCCTGGAAATTTAAACATTTAGCATGCCTATTCCAAGTATGTTTCCCTTCATGTCTCAAGAAACTTCCCTCTTTGGTAGGGTGTGATCCAGTCCAACTAATACACCACACAAGTAAACCAAATGTCCAGGACAGGGGCAAGAGAGATGGCTTTTATCCATTTGAGGCTTTTATTCTCATAGTGGCTATAAATCAGTTAACAATCCTCTATCACATCAGTTTCAGATGGAATCCATTGATCTCTGCTGGACAATGTGGGTATTACATGCATGTAGAGCACAGACCTCCAGGAAGTAAAACACCCACACATATAAAAAAAAATTTCAGAATGTGAGGGGATATTGAACACACACCCTAATACTAAATGATCTTAGTGCCATAGCTCAAAGTTTGTGTGCTGAGGTAAGATTCTGAAATTTTCTCAAGTCCAAATCATAATTGAAAAGCAAGCAAACAAACAAAAAACCCCAAAACACTAATGACTCTTGTGAAGTTTTATAAAATGTTCCCAGGTTGTGGCTTTTGATCCCAGCTACTTTGGCTAGCTAGACAGAAATTTCTCATTATACTGTATTCTGATTTGTCCTGAGGGGAGCTTATGTTTGTGGTACTTTTAAGATTAAAAAAGACCAGAACATACAGAACGTCACAGAATAAGTGGTTAGCAATGCCCTTCTCTGAGGCAAGTTATTTTTCTGTGTCAGGAGCTGCTGAGCACAAGATCAATATCCAGAAATGGGAGGAGCTGGTTGTTGACCCTTGTTAGGTGGACCTGCCAGGTCAGCTATCCAGCAAACACCAGCTTTATTCAGAGGACACCCTAGTACAACCTTTCAGCTAAGGTCATTCTAAGCATCCTGAAAGGAGAAGGGACAAAGAGTACCTGGGCCTGAATTTTATTTTCAGATTTAAAAAAAGAAATTTTGAAACTGAATTGTGAACTAAACATTGTTCAAGAATTAAAATAAAATGCAACATTACTTCAGTAGTCAATATATATTATATTGAAAAATAACAGTTTAGCAATGTCGGAATCTCATTTCACAATAGGTGTGAGCAGCCTAGAAAACCATTTGGAGGCCTTCTAGGGAGTCTGGCTAAAACTTAAGCAAACTCTCTTGTTTCTAGAATGCAGAAACCTGCCTCTGTTCTACTTGTGAACCACGAAATCTGTGAAACCCAGAGAAACCATCTCACAGAAAATCTATGCACACTGAAGAGATGATATGATCTACAATTCTGTACTGCATGCAAATCTTCCCAATGGTTAGCATTAAACTCTCAAGTTATACTCATAAAGAAAGAGATGACACCCCAGCTATGTGTGTGAGTATTCTAGGACTTTTTCTAAGGAGACATAAGTGACATTAGGCTGAGGTCATAACACAGAACTCAGAAGGGTGGAAGGAGTACACCATCACCATCACCAGAAACTCTGTGGCCAACATGCATTATATCATGGACATAAGGATTTTAAACTGGACGAGATCAATACTCTGAGGTGCTTCTAGTTGATTGAGGTAGACAGTAATATTGAATACCATTCACCCAACATAGACTATTGTACACATCCAGGAAATCTACATGGCTCCTGCCATCCTGTGCTACTACTACTCCCTATAGACATCAAAAAGATACTGCATCATTTCCACTAATCCAGGCACACACAAGTGCACACAGACACACATAGATACACACACAATCTCTCTCTCTCAACACACACACAACAGACACAGAGAAAAATGCAGAGAGAAAAAGAGGGGGGAGAGAGGTTGACACCCAGACACACATTCCACAATACATGCAATTACATGTGCTCACACATGCAAGCAGACTTCATTGCAGAAACATTTTTAGATTCCCAGAAAAGATAAAAGTTCACCCAGGAAGGTATGAAGGCACAGGATACAACCCTTGAATTTAGTAAGAACATAGTGGGCATAGCAGATAGACAGCTAGGTCAATAATGTGTTTTCCCCTACTAAACAAACTTTGCCTGTTAGCCAAGCCTGCTTAGCAAGATTCCAAGGTTTTGCACAGCAAACTTGGCTCCCAGCAAAGACACACTGCATGGTATTGGACAAGCCTGTTCCTGCCTCTTGTACACTGTCTCTCTATGGCTCTACAGTGGGCAGCATGTTCCAATAAGTACTCCATTTACTAGAGGCTGCATAACTTTGGAACCAAAAATATGAGACCAGGCAATTACCAAATCTGTATAACCAGGTTGCAA